>NC_140515.1:8113087-8713087 GCF_964339955.1 Pipistrellus hanaki
GCCAGGCCCTGTCTCAGGTTTCTGCCCATTGAGGTGGTCTTGAATGCGGCCTTGACTGAATTTGTGAAATTTTCTTTCTTATGTGTAAATGTTTATCGCCAGATGCTCTGCAGAACTGGTCCCTAGGAGACTTATTGTGGTAATACCAGTGTGGGGAGTTCTATGTACTGACAGTACCAAGCGGTGGAGATGCCTACTGTGAGCCAGACCACTGCCCCGTGTATGCCTGAACATCCTGGTAACTTGTATTTTCCTTTTTGTTTCTCCATTTCACTTAATGATTTTCTATGTATTGTTGCAGACATCTCAACAGTGAGCATGCGCTGGACGATAGAAGTACAGCTCAATGTAGAGTACAAATGCAGGTTGTTCAGCAGTTAGAGCTACAGGTAAAACCCAATTTCCTTTTCCTATTACCTCAGTGTCCCTCAAACTCCAAACTTCACTAGCCCTCTGCAATGAGTCCCTGTCACTCGTTATCGAATGGAAGGTACAGAACTTGCTGTATTTGATTGATTGATGTTTCACTCTGTGGGAAAGTCCTGCCTCAGTTTACTGTTTGGGGTTCTGTGTGTTTGTGTGTCCGCAGCCACCTCTCACCCCTGTCAGCGCCCCATCTCTCTCTCTCTCTCTCTCTCCCTCTCCCTTCCTCTCTCTCCCTCTCTCCCTCTCCCTCTCCCTCTCCCTCTCCCTCTCCCTCTCCCTCTCCCTCTCCCTCTCCCTCTCTCTCCCTCTCTCTCCCTCTCTCTCCCTCTCTCTCCCTCTCCCTTCCTCTCTCTTCCTCTCTCTTCCTCTCCCTCCCTTCCTCCCTCCCTCCCTTTTCTCTTCTTTAACTCACTGGTTAAGTGCTGTTAGTTAAGTGCCTTAAGTTGCTAATATTATTAACCTGGAGTTGGGAGAGCATGGAAGGGGAGGGGGCTGGGAAGAAAGGCTGAGAGAGAACCGATGTGAATGAAGAGAGAGAGCAAGCGGCAGTGAGCGCACCTGCAGGCTGTGCTCAGGCCTCCCACAACAGAACGACCCAGAGTTCCCGGCACACGTTTACATGCACAAGGACACACACACACACACACACACACACACACACACATACACACACACACACAGGGGAAAGCTTTGTACTTGGAAATGCTTGGGTCATACTGAAGGTGCTTTATGACCAGAGAAAATGAACTTCTGCCAGTTGTCCTGTGGGTCCCAGCTATGAGGCTTGGAGGGGGCATTTTTAGCATGGGTTCCACTCCCTGACATGACTTGTTTGTGCATTGCAGTGTTTTAGCGGTAACTCCATTCTTGGTGTAATTGGTAGAAAATTCGTTTCTGAAAGTAAAAATTGGGTCAGAAATGGAGATTATTAAAATGTGCAATTGCAAAGGCCCAACCCCCCAAACTCCATTTGTGCAGCCGCGTTGCAGAGGCGTGAGCACCGGGCCGGCCGCCCGCCTGACTGGTGCGCGGAGGTGAGCCTCTCGGGGAATTAAACAATGCTGTGCACTATGTGGTCACGCCGTCAGAAAGGCTGTTTTGTATGCGAGGCAGCAATGCTGAGATATATGGAGAGCCCTAGGCTAAGTACAGAAGATAATTACATTTGGAATTTTACTGAGTTAAGTCATTTATAGCTTCAAACAGTTGCAGGGAAAAATCAGCCAAAACATACTTAAACTTTTTGTTGTGATTTTTCAGGATAGAAGGGATTTTTAAAAATTAGTTATCTTATTTGACAAATTAAACTTTTAAAAGTAAGATTGTCTCGAAAGTTATCTTCTTCAGCTAGTTAATATTTTTCTATTCAGGCAAATAATATGAACTTATAGAAAAGTAGGATATTTATACAGGCAAAAGGCACATCATAAAATCCCCAGATTTTTAGGTAAATCTTTGGAAACATCTTTAAATTTAGCAAGTTTTTGTGGAAGGTGAAAAGCACTGTATTTTTCTCACCCCAAAGTTCACTTTACATTGAAATGTAGTAAGCCCTTAAAAACTGGATTCAGCCTGAGGTTACATGTGTTGCTGGTAGTGTTTATAAAGTGATACAAGTTCCTGCTGTGTTTATTTAATTGATAAAATTAAATTCTCAATGATCAGCTAGAACAAATTATCTTCCAGAGTTGTTGTCATGGTTGCTCTGGTAGGCATTCTGGACTGCACATCCGAGTGTGGGACCCTTGTTCCTCACTCAGGAACCGGTTACCTATTTTATTTATCATTCTTTACTTTCCACGGAAATCAGGCAGGAGAAGAAAAGGAGCTACAACATCACTAAGTGCAGTTGCTTTAGGGTGGTTTGTTGTGGGTGTGTCCCAAACAGTGTGGCAGAGGCCCATGGCCTTCCAAACAGCACTTTTGCTTGAGAGTCTGCTGTGCTGAAAGAGGGCTGTCCCACCTGGAGGTGGATAGAGTGGTGAGTGTGGAAATAGTGCTGGTCCAAAGAGGGTTGATGACTACACACCATGGACCAAATCCCATGAGGAAAAAAAGCGTTTTACATTTTGAATCATTAGGGAAAGCAAAAAAAGACTAAACTACATGAAGTTCAAATGTCACTGTCCAGTATAAGGTTCTGTCGGAACACGGCCACACCCTTTGTTTGTGAGTTCTCTGTGGCTGCTCTTGGGCCATGGAAACCGGGTAATTGTGACCATGATGCCTTCGGCGGAACATGCCCACCTCTGGCTGGCCCTGGCAGAAGTGGCCACGTACTCCCTTGTCAAAAGGGGCAGCAAAAAAGTTTCATTACATTGTTAGCAACTTGTTCCTTTATTTTCCTGGTTACCTGAGTCCGCTCACCTCTCTCGCCTCTCCCTTCTTTGCCTTGGTGTATAAGATCCGTCTAATCACCACACAGGTCAGGCCTCCTCAGTAGCAGCTTCAATGAGAAGTGCCGCTGACCTTTATCTGTGATGGAAGCAGGCTGAGGGACATTTTCATTCATTCATCCATCCATCTGCTCCTGCACTTAGCCAGCATTCCCTGTGCCTGGAACAGCAGGAGCCTCCTGGGCCTGTGGGAGGACTGAGTGAGGAAGAGAGGACTTCCCTCCTGGTCTTACGGTAGAGGAAAATACACCGAGTGGAGAACTTCCCATTGGCTTGTCCATCCGTTGGGCAGTGCCAGCAAACACCAATCGGTTCTTGAGACACCAGGAACAATTTGAAAAGGGCGTTTGAGAGCTGCAGGGCCCAAACCCAAGCAGATTTTATCTGTTATCCGATCAAATGAGATACACCAGAAAACGTCAACAGCTTGTAGTACTGAATGAGCCCTGTCCCGAGACAGAGCTCGGAAGAGCCCTTCTGGAGTGAGACGGAGGGCCTGGGTTGCAGAGCTGGTCTTGGGGAGAGCTAGCGGTGGGCAGTCACACTCACAGCGGGCTCCTCAGCCTCTGTTCTGCGGAGCGCAGCTCCTCCACCTTTCCGCTGTCCCCTTTGCCCTTCCGTGCGCCCTTGTCTGGAGACATGCTTCCTAAGGAACGGGTTACCAGAGCCCGAGTAACCTCAGGGTAACCTCGGGGTGACCTCGGTGTTCTGGGGGTTCCGCAGCAGCCCAGGTCCCCATAGGTGGGGGTACGCCCTGGACAGAGCTGACCCAGAGCTTCTCTTTCCCTTCAAGGGGGCATTACCCAGTGCTGGACCTACTGAAACCTTCCAGGATCTCAAAGTATGTTACATAATTACCACTTAGTAACTTGAATTTGGATATCATTTGCACCACTGAGCCCTCATCCAGGTTGGGGCAATTGCCCCAAGGACGAGGCCGCTTACAGCGGGAGGAGAAGTCCGCCCGGCCCGACTGGCTGGCATTCTCACCTGGGAGAGGTCACACGTGCCCCCTAGAGACAAAGCCCGGAGCCCACAGCGGCCTGTGAACCAGGAGGTCACGGTTCAGCCTGTGAACCAGGGCACATGCCCGGGTTGCAGGTGTGATTTCCAGTGTGGGGCGGGCAGGAGGCAGATGATCAGTGATTCTCTCTCATCATTGTCTCTCTCCCTCCCCCTCTGAAATCAACAAAAGTATATTAAACAAACAAACAAAAACCTAGCTAAATTAGTCTTAGAGTAGAAATCGGCAAAGGTTCCTCCTGTGGGCTCAACAGATAGGTGCTGGGGAAGGGTCTCCTGGGGGAATGCGGGAGGGCAGTCCGCGGGGGCCACGTGTGACCACAGCTGGTGAAGGCCACGCGGGTGCATCCTGTAGACGAGTCCAGCCACAGGAGCCTCAACCACAGACACCGCACCGCGGACCCGGCACAGAGGCCTCCTGTTCTCACCTGTAGTCAGGCTTCCCAAAGGATCGGGCCATGTTTTAATCCCCGTGATTAGCCTTAGCGGGGGTGGGGAACGCCCAGCCCCCAGCTGTATCAGCCTGTGAAACCATTTGCTCTGGCCCTTCCCAGGCATTAGGGGTGAGTTCGTTACATGTTTGGCCAGTGTTAGGTGGATGGTTTTGTATGGCCGGCAAACGCTGTTACAATGTCCAGGTGGCCCCTGGCAGAAAAAGGTCTCCCCCAGCCCCTCCCCGCCTCGGGGCACAGGCTGCCACACGCCTGCATCACGGAAAGGTGGTGGCTTCTCTGGTGGGAGGGCAGGCCGCAGGGGGAGCGAGGTGATGGGCAGGCCTGCTGCGGCTGCCTAGCCCTGTGGCCAGAGAGGCATCGGGGTGTCACTGTTGGGAGTTGGCGGATCAGCGCGCGTGCTTCCTTAGCAGCGGGTGGCCGGACGGTTGGCAGTTCCGCTGCCATGTTCCCCTGTGCGCCCTGGCCCTTCCCCCTAAGCGGGAAGGGTCAGAAAGACATCGCGGTGGGTATTCGGAGCCCTTTGACTCCTTACTGCATCCGTGGTAGCAGAGACCTTTTGTCAGGGACTGACTGAGGCAGGGGAGCTGGCTGCCCCCGGGGGCCCGGCTGCACACGGAGCGGCTGTGTACGGTGCGGCCCTGCCCTGCGCACGCAGCACCGGCAGACCGGCACCAGGCCGTCCTCTGGGCCCAGGCCGTGGCTTTCTGAGGTCAGGGACACGCCTGTCAGCTGTTCTCTGGGGAGAGCTCTTCGGGGCGATGCGCGGGCACGGGGAGCTAGATCCGGAGAGGCGCCGGGCACGTTCACGTCGGTGTGAAGTGTGCAGCACCCACCCCCCACGCCGGGCAGAGGCGGACGGGCTGCACATCTGGGGGGAGAGGGCTTCCCACCAAATGCCACGCGTGTGCCGGGACTTGTGGGGAAGCCTCGGGCCTGCCTCCGTACCTGAGCACTGCCATCTACCAGGCTTGGGCCCAGGTTCCAGTTCATACCAGTCCGGTTGCCTGGGTCACTCAAGCGAATTAGGACTTCTCTCAACCGTGCCGCTGGGGGTGAGATATCATAAGAGGTATCTCAGTGGCCAGAACAGAATTCCTTTTGGAAAAAGAGGAAACCATTCAATTTAATAGACAGAAAGAAAAAAAAGTCCCTGACAGACGTACCACTCAGAAAGCTGACATTCATGATGTACATACCGTCCTGGTTTTATGCTGTTCTGTGACCACATGACCTTGCTCAGTTGTCAGCACATCTCGCTCGTGGATGAAGATGGTTTTAAAGCAAAGGGAAACAGAACAGGAGCCTGGCGTTCCATTCTGTCCACAGCTGGCGTGTGCCGGCTCCGGGCCCCTCAGCCACCAGCCTGAGTGGGAGCATGGAGAGCAGCATCGGGAGAGGAGCCAGTCCCGGGCCCACCTTCCTGCCCGACAGCGGGGGGGAGGGGGGGGGGGGTTGTGGGCTTTCATTCTTTGATAGTTTCATTCCACTTAGTCGCTATTTGTCAGGCCCCTATTGTCACAGCACTGGACTGGACTGAACTGGGGTGGTAGAAGTTTCATTTCCGCCTCCAGCCAGGCCGCTCCTCCTCCCTCCTCCGGCCTCTCTTCTGGCCGGTCCTCCGCCTGCGCCAGCCTGCCGGTGCCTCTGTCCCACCAGCCCCGGGACCTGGCCCGCAGCCCGCCTGGGCTCCGCCCGCCCGCCCGCCCCGCGTTCCTCGGGAGGGCCTTCCGAGCCGTGTGTCCCAGGTCCACCATAAAATCGGGAACAGAGGAGGACGGGGAGTCGCCCAGGGCCTGCCTCTGTGGCTCCTTCATCTCGTCTGTCCTCGGGAAGCCAGTGTGTTTAGACACCCCGAGTCCGTCCTTCATTTTAGAAGAATTTTTTCTCATCAGTGAGAACCACCAAATCGGGCTTAAGATGATTCATCCTCCTGACAGCGTGTAAAATGATTGTGTGCGATGAGCCCCAAACCACGGCCTCTTCTCTGCTGAGAGGGGCCTCTCCGGGTGTTTGTCTCGGAGGACAGGCTGGGGCCGCTGGCCACAGGCCCCTCCACACCCGAGGCCGTGTCCGCCGCACAGCACGCTGACGCTAACAGGAGAGGACGGCCTGTCTCAGCCGAGGGAAAGCACACCTGGGGTGAGGCCAGGGTCCAGGGAGAACAGGACAGAAACCCCTAAGATAAGGGCTTTGTCTTTCCCGTGCTTTGTTCCATTTTTTTTAAGCATCAAAATTCTCTTCCCATGAACCCAGATGCAGATTCCACTGAACCCATTATATGATCCAGATTTCAAATGCACACTCAGCCAGGAGAAGTTCACACAGACTTCACTGATTTAACTTTCCTTTAAAAAACAAAAAATATTTTGAACATCATGAAGCACTGGGCTCTGTGCTGGGCTTATGAGCAAGAGTTTCCCTACACCTTTAAGCAGCCCTGCCAAGTTCAGAGGCTATGGTTCCGGATTTACAGGGAGAACTAAACAGAGATTCCATGCTGTGCCCAGAGTGCACCTCCCCCCTCCCCACCTCCCTCCACCCCCAGCTTTCAGGCTGTGCAAGCAGCGACCAAACAGGATGTACAGGACTCGGCAGGTGCCAGCCTCGCTGACCCCAAGAAAGCTTCCGGACAGTTGTCCTCTTCGGATATCTCAGCGGACATTTTTTTAAATTTGCCAGCCAGATTTTTTAGTTGACCTTTGGACTGAACTTCTCATCCTCCTTTCCTTTGCCTTTCCTGGGACTCAGTATAAGGGAATGCTGGAATATGCTTGCTAATATTAAATGCTTGTATTCTCATAATAATTAAAGGATGCCATGAAAATTGATGGGATGGTGAGCTCATGCAACGATGGTATAAAAAGTAATAAAGAATCTGAAAGCTCTTTGAAGGACCAGTGAGTGTTATAAATGTAAGACTGTAGAGAGAGGGTGTGGTTTCAATAGGTATGAGTGTCTAGCCTTTTTGCCTAAACAAAAAGCAGATTCTGCCAGGTTTTTTTAACTGTTAAAATAATTTTTATTAGAGCTAGACTTGATAATAAAAATCCAAAGCTCATTTAAGAATATATCACATGCTAGTTTGCACTAATTAAGAACAAAACCCTGGATTTTTGTCTTTCTATCATTTATAGGTGGAATTGAGGTTGGTAGAGGCAAAATCAGGAACCTAGATAATTCTCAAAATGGATAATGAAGTCTAAACATTCTTGTGGAAAACTAAAATGTTCCCTGTGGCATGAGCTCCAGGGCTCTGGGTGTGGCTCTGTGTACAAGGCTAGGTGTGTGTTTTCGGTCTAACTAGTCAAGGTCAGCCTGGTAGATGTTTCCATGGAATATAGAGAGATCTACCAGGTGATTCCTTTATGTGCTGAGAATTTGGATTTCTTTCCTCTTTGGTCTTTGTAATTAATATGTCAACAGTGTTTACCCCCAAATTAAGTCACAGTTAATATTCATCGGACTGCATCATCATCATCACTCTCACCCTTTAATTTGTAGCATTCACTATGACACACTACTTGTTTTTCCTTCTGCCCATTATAATTTTAAAACAAAACATTTTTTTTTAATTAAGAATGTTTAACTTTTAACATCTAAAAATTTAGAATTACTCACATTAAAAACACACACAAAAAAACTGTAGAAAAATGCCATTGCCAACATTTTAATTGTTCTAACTGAGCCACTTGGAAAACTAAATTCCTTTAGCATTATGTTTTGTGTTGAGAGCATCTTTTTGTTTGGCTGTTCAATAACTTACTAAAGAACAGAAGATGAATAATATAAAGTGGCTCCTAATATGGTATCATTTTCATTTCCTGTTTGTTGGAAGATAAATGCTAGCTCTGTAGGGCTCTTCTCTCTCTCCCTCCGCCCCCCCACCCCCACCCCCCTCACCCCCTCCGCATTTAGTCCTCCCTGAACCACAAGGGAATAAGAAGAAAAAAAATCAAATGTTATACGGCCCAAGACTGAGCCAGCCAGCATCCAGTAGGATTCTTGGGGCCATTTTCTCTTGCTGGTATACCCTCTCCCTTCCTCTGCTTACCCATTCCTGAAGCACTTTCTCCCTTAGAAGTGCCCCTACCTAAAAATGTCTTACTTGATTGTTATTTTGGAATAACACATAGCCTTATAAGACATAATTGATTTAAGATTAGTTATGTGACATAGAAGAAATGAATCCTTCCTCAATTTTGTGTTTCTCCCTCCCTCTTTTCCTCTTCTTCTCCCTTCTCCCTCTCATCACTCTCTTACACATTTTCCCCAAATTCCACAGCTGTTCTATTAATAATGCCATCACCTTTTGAGGATACACTTCCCACTTATTTCACAGAGTTAATTATTACATGTCCCCTATCCTCAGCTGTCTTGAACTATCAAAAATACCATGTTAAAACAGTGCAAGGCACGCATAAAGCAAGTAACATCCAAAAATCAGTATTTTGAGTCCCTTCCACATACAGCAGATTAGAACCCCTGTGCCTCAGAAGGTAGTGCTCTGTAGGGTTAGGACGTTTCCGTATGTTAGATGAGAGACCAGCACAGGGTGGAGGTGCTTACTGAGTAAATGGGCACCTGTGACGCCGTGGCCCTCTGTCTGGCCTGCCAGTGAGGCTGCGGCCAGGCCTTCTCTGGGCCTCCCTGCCCGGGAAGGTGGAGCTCATTCGGCATCAATGCACTGTCTGTCTAGGAGTTTCCCCACAGCAGCACACGAGCTGATGGGTGTTAGCTACCTGGCTCATTTTCTTTCGGCTTCCTCCTGAGTAAGGTGGTTAATAGGCATGATTCACGCTTTTGTCTTCTCGTTGTCTGTGTCACATGCGACTCCTGGTGCCAGCCGGTCTGGAGCTTCCAGTTAAAGGCTAATGTATCTTGTGCTGGGAAACCCACACCGACACCTCAGTGCTTGAGTTTGGCACTGGTCATGTAGATTTCAAAATGATTAATCGGGGGAAAATATTTTGTCATGTGTGATGATGCCATAGTTCAGTTTGGAATGTGTATTGTTTTGGCTATAATGATATGTAATAGTAACAGTGCATTCAAATCTATACTTAAAGAAATAACAGAGCCTTTTCTCCCTGCCAGCTTGCAAAAGACAAAGAACGCCTGCAAGCCATGATGACCCACCTGCACGTGAAGTCCACGGAGCCCAAAGCCGCCCCGCAGCCCGTGAGTACTGAGCTGCACACGGGGAGCTGGCAGCCTTCTTGTTGGCATCCCCACCCCAACCCAAGGCAGAACACAGCCACCCGGCTGCAGTGATAGGGAAGGCCTGCAGTGAGCCGGCTGCAGTGATAGGGAAGGCCTGCAGTGGGCCGGCTGCGGTGATAGGGAAGGCCTGCAGTGAGCCGGCTGCGGTGATAGGGAAGGCCTGCAGTGAGCCGGCTGCGGTGATAGGGAAGGCCTGCAGTGAGCCGGCTGCGGTGATAGGGAAGGCCTGCAGTGGGCCGGCTGCAGTGATAGGGAAGGCCTGCAGTGGGCCGGCTGCAGTAGGAAGGCCTGCAGTGAGCCGGCTGCAGTGATAGGGAAGGCCTGCAGTGGGCCGGCTGCGGTGATAGGGAAGGCCTGCAGTGGGCCGGCTGCGGTGATAGGGAAGGCCTGCAGTGGGCCGGCTGCGGTGATAGGGAAGGCCTGCAGTGGGCCGGCTGCGGTGATAGGGAAGGCCTGCAGTGGGCCGGCTGCAGTAGGAAGGCCTGCAGTGAGCCGGCTGCAGTGATAGGGAAGGCCTGCAGTGAGCCGGCTGCAGTGATAGGGAAGGCCTGCAGTGAGCCGGCTGCGGTGATAGGGAAGGCCTGCAGTGGGCCGGCTGCGGTGATAGGGAAGGCCTGCAGTGAGCCGGCTGCAGTAGGAAGGCCCGCAGTGGGCCGGCTGCGGTGATAGGGAAGGCCTGCAGTGAGCCGGCTGCAGTAGGAAGGCCCGCAGTGGGCCGGCTGCGGTGATAGGGAAGGCCTGCAGTGAGCTGGCTGCAGTGATAGGGAAGGCCTGCAGTGAGCCGGCTGCAGTGATAGGGAAGGCCCGCAGTGAGCCGGCTGCAGTGATAGGGAAGGCCTGCAGTGAGCCGGCTGCAGTGATAGGGAAGGCCCACAGTGAGCCGGCTGCAGTAGGAAGGCCCGCAGTGGGCCGGCTGCGGTGATAGGGAACGCCTGCAGTGAGCCGGCTGCTTCTGTAACCTGTCTGAGGAGGTGCCTAGGGAGACACAGGGTGCACCGGCCCAGTGCTGCTCCTGAGGCCCGAGCAGCCAGCCCCTTTTGGGACAGATGGTGGGTGCTACACTAAGCTGCTAAAATAGACGATGCAAACTCACTGGGAGAGAAAAGAAAGACTCTGAAAGGCGAAGCAGGGAGAAGACAGACCACGGAGGCAGAGCGAGGCCTCGCAGCCTCGGGAAGCTGAGCGCGGTGAGTGTGAGTGTGACGGAGGTGAAACTGTGGGGCCTCCAGGTGACGTGGGCTCTTTCCCAGTCAGAAGACCAAGCTCGGCTCTGAATCATGTCAGCTCTAGGCGTCCCGCTTCTTGCCTCTTCCTTTCACTTGACCTCGGGAAGTGCCATCCAACAGAAAGATGGTCTCCCCAGCTCCTGGCTTGGGCCTGGTTCCTTACGCTAAATTGATCTCTTCAATAGTTGTAATTCTCATATACTTGTATTTCTAAAAATCTCCTAGTACCTTCAACTGATTATCAAAATAGAGTTGCTTTGCTCCTTGATTTTTAAGATTTGTAAAATTTAAAGGTACACTGCCTTTATTTGATTTTGTACGGAGTCACTGTGTGAAAATTAATTGAGCGTTGACAATCTATAGTTAGTACCAGCAATTTTAATCAACATGCAATGATGCAGCATAATGACAAAGTATTGGTTTATCTGTTTGGACTGATTTTTTTCTATAAATAAAGCAAACACACACCCATATATGTATGATTTATGGTGATAGAAATAAAACGGAGTCAGACTATTAACCAGCAAATATGGTAGCCTGCCAGGACGCAGTTGGCAGACAAAATTAATGTCTGAAACAGAACACATTACTGAGATATAGGACATAAAAATCATTAAACACTTTGCACATCCATTTTTACTTGGAAGGAGCCCTTAGTTCCCATGTATTTGCAGTAAATGGCTATGGGACTGAGCGTGCAGGCCACCAAAAAGAAAGGGGGGCGGGGAGACAGATTATTCAGTGTGTGGTGGAATCAGTAGTCACCTGTGCTATGCTTGCTATTTCTGTCAATCCCCTTTTACATTTTTTTATTTTTTATTATTTTTTTATTTCAGAGAGGAAAGGAGAGGGAAAGAGAGAAACATCAATGATGAGAATCATTGATCTGCTGCCTCCTACACACCCCCCTACTGGGTGGGGAGCCTGTATCCCAGGCGTATGCCCTGACTGAGAGTCAAACTGGGACCTCCTGGCTCATAGGTTCACCACCACAGGGGCGGCCCCGTCCCTCCTTTTAATCAGGACCCTGGGAAGGACAGGAGCTGGCTGAGCAGTGCTGAGACCCCCCCATGCCTGCTTCTCCAGGGGCCGGCCGCTTCTCAGGGCCATGGCCACCTTCCACCTGCGAGTGTTCCTGTGGTTTCGTTTGGAGGGAAGTGGTTCCTCCCAGGCTGAAAGGTGTGTGTCTGTAACCCTAGCAACAAGGGGGCAGTGATATATCTTCTACTTACAGACAAGGGTGCAGTAATGTTTGGATTTCGGAAATGGACTCGTTCTGGATCGTGAGGCTTCTGGGGGCGGAGGAAGGGTCAAACTGGAGAAGGCACGGCCAGAGCCCAGACGCCAGGGAGGCCCCAGAAGGCCGGGACTCCCCGCGAGGACAGTGGGGAGCAGCCAGCAGACAGGGAAGAGCAGTCCTGGGAGAAGGCACAGGAAGTTCGCCTCGATTAGTGTTAAAAAATGTGTTACATTCTAGAAAATTATAACTCTGAAGCAGACCTCCTACTAAATTTATTTTTAACTGCTCTATTGAAAATTCTCTACCACTAGTCAACATTATCTCTTAGTGCTCAGCACAGTATTTCTTTATTAAAAGAAATAGGCACGAATATTTTTGACTGAAAAATTAATAGCTTTTGAATTCATACACAGCAGGTTTTCTTTTGCAAAGAAGTCCAATATCGCCGCGCAGCACTTCCATACCATTTATTTAGAGCCCAAGTCAAACCTTTGACAGCTCGAGCAGCGCGACACGCCGGCATAAAGAGCTCCAAGATGTAAACCAACAATAGGCGTCTGTGTGAGGCTTGCCATTGTCAAACACACAGATTGTTTGGATTAGTTTATGTAAATGTACTGTTGTATTACCCTTTGAAAAATAAAAAGATCACATTTGTGTATGAAAAGTGGTTCCCTTCACAGGCAGCATTATAAATTCCTTATCCTTTAACTTACATGTAAGAAGTAGAAATTGGTGCCTGACTAGCAGATACTGTGTGACACTGTCGCTGGAGTGAACCTGCTTCTTTTCATTTATTGGAAAATAGAAAATTTCATTACAGATACCATCTTATAAATTGGGAATTATTAAATATGTATAGGTGAGGCATTGGGAAATTAATTAGAAAAGATAGACGTGTCATGTTTTGCATAAGTTTTTACTTCCGTGGCCCAAAAAGAAAAGGCACACACAGCAAGCCCTTGACTTTTCCCACTTTGGTGACAGAGCTGAGTGATGATGGAGTCTAACGTGCAGACAGTCCCTGTTGCTGGCCATTCATTTATTTCACCTTAAATAGTAGAAAACACAGTGTATGTTCCATTGCATATTCTTCCTGAATCTTTGATTTGAAATAAGCAATCGCCAGGTTTCAAATCTAATCATAGATGGGGACTTAGACATTATAGCCTTGCCAGTGTGGTTATGAATTTTCTCTCCATTTCTGTTTAAAAGGGACTTGGTGTTTATTTTTAAATTCTTAGTGACTGAGTGGTAGAAGGCTTTGCCGTAGGCGCTGCTTCTCACTGCGCCGTTTGGTGGTGAGTCTTCCAACCAGTCCCCCTTCCACCCCCTCAGGGGAGCTGCTGGAGCTTCTCGGATTGAGTACAGCAGCTCCTAGACGGTGTGGCCTGGCTGGGAGTGGGGCACGGCCTGTGTGCAGGAGGGGAGGAGGAGCAGTGGGGAGCTCAGGAGTAGCCCTGCCTGGAGCAGACTTTAGCTCTGAAAGAAGAGGCCCAGCCTTCAGCCTGCAGCCAGGCTGTGTGCGGACAGCAGCACACGCAGGCCATGCTCTGCACCTCCTCACGGGTCCCTCCCGCTCCTGCTCCTGCTCCGAGAGGCTCTCCGGGGCCGGTCAGGGACTCCAGCACTCCAGCCCCGGCACCAAGGCGGAACCAGGGCCTGGCAGGGCTGGGGAGGAAGGCAGGGCTGGGAACAGAACCTCTGCTGCCACCCCATCCCAGCCTCCCCAGCCTGGGGGTCCTTCAGCCTCAGGAAGCCTTCTCTGAAGCAACACGCGGGATTCCTGTAGGGAAACTCCATGCAAGACTGGGCCCCGCTCAAGCCAGTACGCCCAACAGCGGAAAACACGAGTTCTGGGGGCCTGGAAGGCCCCCCCCTTCTGACCCCTGACCTCCTCCCCCAGCCCCTCCCCCAGCAGCAAGGTCCCTTGTGTTTATGTGTTTGGTTTCAGCTTTGTCTTTTGTTCTCAGAGTCTGTTCTCATGTGAGACAAGAGCATAAACAAAAATACCGACAAGGCCTTATGGGAGCTCGACAAGTCTGTCTCTGTCCGGCTCTGCTTCAGCAGCTTGTTCGTTTTTTTTCTTTGTTTTTAATACGAATGACTCACCATCTTTAAAAGAGAGACGAGGTTACTGTTTTAAAAAGTAAAGATGGGTTTTCTGCGAAGGGCTGAGCAGACTGAGGTAGCCAGACCGCTCCCGCCGCGCTGGGATTCCAGGCCGCCCGCAGCCACGCCGGAGCGCAGGACTAAAACGCAGCCTGCAGCGCTAAGTGACAGAGGAATTTAACTTCTGGCCAGAGTTTCAAAGAGATTATCTTTGCCCAAATCGTCACATGATGGAAACTTGCCATGTAGAAAATACCAGCGTTACTAACTTCTCTAAACATAGCAACTTCTTTTAAATAGAAAGTGAACACAATAAGAAAAATAGGAAAAGAAGCCCTCCCAGGCCAGCTCCTTCCGCCCGCGCCCGGAGAGCGCCCTTTGAAGCGGGCCTGCCGTCAGAAACGCGGTGCAGAGCTTTCGTCCCGGTGAGGGGCATGTTAAGATTTATAGTTTACGGTTCAGGGTGATAGCAGACCCGGGCCGTGCCGCTGCGCGGTCGGTGCCGCCTGCGCTTCACTGTCCTGGGGCGCAGGCCTCCCCGCAGGTGGGGTGCAGCTCCTGGAGCCCTGCCTGGCCCTGCCGCCCGTGGCCGGCCCTCCCTGGCCCCTCCCAGACAAGCCTGTGAGATCGGACGTGGAAAGTTAAGCGCTGGGCTGCGGTTGACAAGGCTGATGCTTCGTTAACTTGTTGGTTCGGCTCAGAGGCTCTGGGAGGCGCAGCCTGCGTCTGCGCCCTCAGCGTCCGCGCCCTCCCCTTGCGGGCTGCAGTCGTGTCTAATTTGGAATCTTGGCTCCTTCGGCAAATTAGCAATTAGAACAATTTTGTGGGAATATGTATATGTGTCATTAGTTTTCCTGCAAATTAATAGTGAGGGCAGAGGTCAGGCAGACATTTTCCACTTGACTGCAGCCCCTCTGTAGAGACTTGGCACTGGCGTTGGAATGGCCACAGCTGCTCTCCGCCACCCTCTTCCTCCAGGAACTGTGTTTTAATTAGTTTACCTCATAGCCATCACTACAAATACGACTGCCTCCCCTCCTTGAAATAGAATGACTGTTTCACAAAGTATTCCAGGCCGTCCCGCAGCACTGCACATGATGGCAGGTCGCTCGATGCGGCATTTAATCATTAGATCACCTCCATCCGCGTCTCCTAATTAGAGTCCTTACAATACATTTTTATCTGGTAATTAGCCGAGATTGGCCGCTTCCTCTGTGGCTTGTTAGAGACAGCCCAGCGGTGGGTGTGGATCCCGTGTCATTTGTCACGCCTGGGCCGCCCGCGCTGCCCTCCTCTGGTGGAGTGGCTGTGCACCTGCTCCTGCTCAGCGCTCCCGAGCTCCGCTCCCTCCCCTCGTGGGGAGCTGTTCCCGCAGTCTTCCTGGGAGAAACGGCCCTGTGTGAAGCCTGTGCCAGAGCTGCGAGTCACTGCTGTCCACATTTGGGGGCCTTGCTCCGTGTGCTCTGTCTGTTACCCGGATGTGAGCCCCCGAAATGCTCGCCTCCCGGAATGTCTACGTGAGCCTGGGTTTGGACAATTAGACTAGAACCCAGTGGACTTGGAGATCTTTTCCAAAAACTGGGAAGGAGCACGCATATTTTTTAAGGATGTTGTATTTACATTACAACTCTGTCACAGCTTAAGAGAGGCTGTGTTTGGGGTGTGGACAGAAGCCGGGAGCAGCGCCCGGGCCTGTGGGGCCTGCCTGCCTCCGGAGCTGCCTTGGAGCCTGCAGCTCCCTCTGTCCGCTCCGCTCCCGGAGCCTGGCTGCCCGCAGTGTGGCTGCCTGCCTTCAGAAGCGGGTGCCGGGGCCCTGCGCCCTCCCAGAGCCTCCCTCAGAGAAACTGGTTGTGTCTTCGTGTTCAGTCACAGGTGCCTGTGGACGGCCCGGCTGTGAATTTGGGCGTTACCTAACCTCTCCCGAGCCTCGGTTTGCTTACCGTGCAGCATGAGCAATAACAGCTCAGGAATTAGCGATGGTGAAAAAATGAAGTGAGACCAACACGGGGCAGGTGGTGCCACCTGCTTCTTACACGGGCGCCGGTGACTCGCGGTGCTGGCCGTGCCCAGTGTGCCGGCCTGTTGCTGAGAGCTTCGCCGCCCTGCGCTCATCCCCTCGGGTGGGGCTGATGCCTCCGGTTTGTGCCCCTGGCCATGATGAAGGTCCGCTGTGGGAAGGCGTCACCCCACCTCCCTCCGCTCCCTCCCAGGGCTGCTGCCTCGAGCTGCCAGCGCTGTTTGCAGATGTGTGCCAGGAAGCCGGTGTCCGGCACTGAGCGCCCGCACCGCCCGCGTGCCCGGCCCGCGTGCCCGGCGGCCTCCGCAGCCTGCTCCTCCGGCCGGGGTCGCTGTGCGGTGGCTCCCGTTGGCTGAGCCGGAACTGGAGGAAAGGGGGTGAAAAAGAAGCACAGCTACAAGCTTGCAGCCCGCATTCCGTCCCCAGCACCACGTTCACACGTTTCCGTTAATACTTTCCCAAGGCTACTTGTTCTTTCTTTTCTTCAGATATACTTTCCTTTTTATGGAATTACTCTAAACGTGTTAGACAGAAGTTTCTCATGGCCTTTTCCATTGCTAGAGTATGAGCAAGGTTGAGTCGTCTCAGTAGTTGACACTCTTTTAATAAGTTCCTTGGCTATGACCTCAGAGGAGTCGCATCTTGAGTGCCTTCCACAAACAACGCCGTGCATAGGACTCGGGGACGGTGAGCAGGCCTGCTGTGTGTGTGACTGGAGATAATGGTTTCCTACTCTGCTGAAGTTTCTTGGATGTGGGCCAACTGTATGTGTCTGAGCTAGCAGTTCTGTGTAAACTGTAATAAATATGTTGAGAATGATCAAGTTCTTCAGCACAGCCAGTTTTAATATTTCTGTAACAGTAATTTTTGGAAAAGGGGGTTAAGCCTGTTTGTCTGGTGTTAATAAGAGAAGTGCTTCAGGGTGAAAGTGACACTGATCGAGACAAAGAAAGAAAGTAAAGTACTGTTACTTGAGCGCCTGCGGATTGCTTTACCAACAGACTTCCCTAATCCATAAAAGGGCCAGGAGTGAGCACTCGCACCAAAGCAGTACTGTTGCTTTTCCTCTGTATTGCTTCAAACAAGTAGTACTCATTTTCTCACGTGACAAAGTAGATCACTCCAGTCCTCTATTAGTGAACATGGGAAACCTGAAGGGGGAAAATCAGGAAGTTACCGTTCCCTGTCTCTCAGAGGCCCTGTTCTTACTGAGAGGAGGCCGTCGGTGCCGGCAGTGCCTGGCTGTGCCCGTGTGCCCATCTTCGTCCCGAAGCGTGGCAGCTGGGAGCCCGGGTTATGCCTGGCTATTTATAGTTAAGTTGATTAAAATGGAAGTATTTTATTAAAAAGTCAGTAGAGGCAGCTCCTCAAGGTGCCGCACTGCAGGCAGTCCTGGTGGGGAGCTCAGGGCACCCCAGCCAGCTGCTGGGTGAACGTGGATTCTGTGGGTCCCCTCACGCTTCAGGGACCTGAACCCCGGAGAGAAGCAGGGCGCCGGGCGCCGGCCGGAGGGTAAGGGTTCTCTCTCCCCGCAGCTGAACCTGGTGTCCAGCGTCACGCTCTCCAAGTCCGCGCCGGAGGCCTCCCCGCAGAGCTTACCCCACACGCCCACCACGCCCACCGCGCCCCTCACGCCCGCCACCCAGGGCGCCTCCGTCATCACCACCACCAGCATGCACACCGTGGGGCCCATCCGCAGGCGCTACTCGGACAAGTACAACGTGCCCATTTCCTCAGGTAGAGACGCCGTCGTGCCTCGTGCAGAACTGCACGTGCCTTCTTGCAGACCAGCTTCTTTTTTAGAGGTGGCCACTAACAGGACAATGCTCTTATTTAGCAGATATTGCGCAGAACCAAGAATTTTATAAGAATGCAGAAGTTAGACCACCATTTACATATGCATCTTTAATTAGGCAGGTAAGTAAATAACACAGTATATGAAATTATATAAAAAGGCGTGTGTGTACATGGAGGTATCATACTGATGAAGTAGATTTAAAACCGCTTAGTATGCAGGCATGCTAAAACCTTGACTATAAGGTTTTTTAAAACTGCAATATATAACATAATTGCTTTTGATTGAGTATTACAATACGATGTGATTATTAGGAAATTCATTTCACACAACAGTGAAAATGAGCCTGTTTAAAGATGGCAAGTCAATTATCACAAGCCACAGTAATCTCTGATCCCAGAATTAATCTGAGCTCTAAATAATTACTGAGCTTTAATCAGCTAGTGAAATGTTTTGCATTTCTCTTTGATTCTGCTTTATGAATGACTAATAAATTAATATTTCTGTACAGAAACAGAAATAAAAACTCAAAACAATTACATAATTTCATTTTGAATTTTGCTATTGAACTGTTAAATACAACCATTAATCTTATATCATTTTGGAAACCTTTCTTAGGATTTAGCTCTGAATCATGGTTATTTTATATTTTCAAGAAACTGTATAATGATTCTGCTGATTTGGTCATAAATTATCTTTCTCTGTTATTTTGGCTTCCCAGGCCATTCTCGAGTCTCCAGAAAAGCAGCTAACACTAAACGAAATCTATAACTGGTTCACACGAATGTTTGCTTACTTCCGGCGCAACGCAGCCACGTGGAAGGTAAGCCTGTGTGGTCTTGCATCTTGCCATTTATAGAAGAGTTTATTGTTGAGAAAATGCAGTTATTGTAAGTTACATTTACGTTGTTTGGGTCCACTGAAAGAATCTAATTTATAGGCCTATTTGATTGAGAAAACAGTTCCATTGTGGTTGAAGACTCCTATCACAGTGCCCCAAGGGTCGGATGGACCAGCCAATAACAGCACCTCCCTTGGTTGGAATCTGTAGGGATAAGGAGCAGGGAGCACTGTTGCCCACGTCCTGAGGTTGTCCCGTTACCCATACAAACTCCATGCCTTTTGGTCTTTAGCCACCACCAGTGTTTGCATAGATAACGTTTTTTAATGCCATTAGGAATCTGGAGAAATGACCAGATAAACTTGACATAACTTTCATTGGTTGGATAATATCTTAACCCAGTTACTGGAGGAAGGTTTGCAATCCAAGTACTAGCATTATGTATGGGAGCTATTGCAGGAGAACACAATGTATTCTTTATTAAATTTTTTTGTTTTTTAAGTCATTAAAGATTCATTGCTACTCTGGAAAAGCAAAGTAACTTCTGAATTATGTAACTTCACTGTAACCCATTTGCTTTAAAACAGGTCTAATTCCATAGGTTCATGTGGATACCCCCAAACAAAGCATGAAGTCATATGACATACCTCATTTTCAGTTCAGCAGTTGGTTCATAGATTCCATTAGTATTTATTCAGTTGTGTTAAATTAAGCCCTCACAAAATTTTAGACTTCCCACTTTCAATTTCTTGGTATCTAATATTTTTGCTATAGAAAAAGACACCTATAATATGATATTTGTGGGTTGATGTTTTGTTAGTGTTTTGGAGTTTCTTTGTGTGGTTTTTGTTTGTTTGCACTTTTACTACCTAGAATTCTTATAATCCCTAAATGCTAAAACATTTAGGTACATTTAAAATGGAAATATTTTAGGATATTTTACATGTCATTTTTTAAAATATGATAGGGATTTATTATGGGGGGCAAGGAAAACTTGCTTTGCTTGAAATAAATGTCTTCCCTGCTACTTTCTTAATTTTATGAGAGAAAAACAAGCAAAAACAGAAATCATACTACCTCCGTTACATGCTTGATAAATTAACATTATAAAAGAAAACATATGTAACCATAGGAATAGTTCTTCAAGTTTACAGAGCCTTGGCTATCTGATGTGGCCCAAGTCATCTTTATTATTTCCATTAAGACTTATGGGCGCTGAAGGGAACCTGTGTTCAAAATCCTACCCTCTTCCTCCGCCTGCCTTGGGAGGTAAAATGCAAAGGATGTTTAGCTATGAATGTTTTTTTAAATTTAGGAAGTAGAGCCTGAAACAGACATTTTTTCAAATTACCTTTTCTAAATAGCAAATAATAACATTTAAAACTAAGTATCAGTTGTGAGTGATATTTAAGCTCAGATCTTTAGATTTAACTTTTTCATTTTTGCAAACTGTAGGAAAAAGTGATGTTTATATAAATATTCCCAGTTCTTAGTGACCCACCAATACGTACAATTTTCTGTCCGTGTCCTCACTTGTATTATGATCTTAGACAAAACATGAAATGCCCAGAGAAGATCTTGACCCCCGAAAATGGCTGACTCAGCTTTTGGGGAAACTTGTGTTTTTTTTTTGTTGTTGTTGCTTTTGCTTAGATGGGCAACATCATCAAAAATGAAACTTAGGTTTTGACTTTACGTCTTTGCTGACCTGCCTCTGGTTGCACTCACCTCTAGCAGTCCTTCCTGCAGACACGGCTCTGTAGATCCACTCAGTCCTGGCCACACAGATGACTCTTTCCACTGATGTCTCCTACGTGTGTCCAGGCCCTGTCTGGTCTGTTTTTTAAGGAAATGTGGGTTTATTTATTTATTTCAACTTCCTCAGTGTTGTTCTAGGTGAGAACAGTAGATGCTTAACATCCTTGAAAAATGTGTTTATTTAGAGACCAGGCTACAGTTTATATGCAAAAAAAGTTGTCTTGCCTAGTACAATTATGACATGTCAAACATTTCCCAGAGGTTTTTGTTTTGTTGTGCTTTTTTTTGATGCAAGGCTCTCAGACCTGTCCCTGATCCAGGGCTCCCTTTGTCATCCCTGGGTGCTTGCACCTGTGCCATTACACTGACATTCTCCAAGGCTCCTCGAGAACCTTCCTGGGATGCTCCTTGTGAGCAATTCATCAGGCGTGTAGTGTAACTAGCCCCTTTATCTTCTAAACATTCCATATCAGGAAAGAAAAAATCCATCATCATCTCCTTGGACTCCTGAGTCACCAGTGGCGATGATTAAGATTTATCATTTGCTGGATACTTTAGAGAGGGATATTGCAGGTATTATAAGCGGAGGGGCAGTGTTTGAGCCGCAGCCGCGGTATTGGAGTTGAGGGCTGTGGGCAGTGTACATGAGGCCTGATGCAGGCATCAGCATCTCGCCCAAGTGCCACCTCCATATTCCCTATAAGAAGAAAGCTTTGAGTAATGACATGGTCTCTCTGCAATGTCCTCATGTCTAATTCTGAGTCTAGATCAGCAAGTTCAACAGGAGGACAGGAGAAAGGAGGCCACATGATCGCCGCACCGAAGGGCTGTGGTTTCCCTGATGTTCAAGGGAGGGAGGTTGAAAGCTCTCCCCTGCTCACTGGGACCCTCCTTTCTGCTAGATTTCTAGAGGTGTTAGGGTTCTCCACTGGGAGAATGGGCAGAATGGCTTGTTTTAGCCATAAGAAAGAAACGTGTCTGTGGAAATGTCAATGTTGGAATACCATCATTTTCCCATTGAGAATTATTCTACTCATATGTTCCTTTGGCATCTCCTCAGTTAATTAAGGTGCCCATAGTAAGAGCCAATTTCTATGTAGATTCCGGAAGGTAAGACATATCTTGATGATGGATGCTGATCAGTCCTTTGGGGGTTCTTTCACCCCCGATCCCCACTCCTGTCAGCCCCAGGAGGGACACTCAGTGGTGAAACTCAATTTAGACTTATTCCTAATTAAGCTGAGAAAACACATAGAAGATTTTCAAGCCAAAACTTAAACAAAAAGAACAAAAACAAAATGTATCAAACAACAATAATTGAGTCTTCGACTCTCCTGGTTTAGAAAATAGAAGCAAGCTGCCCTGTCACGGGAGGTCAGTGAGTTTAAAGGGACAGTTGTACGCTGCTCACACTTCCTTATTTTGAAGTCATGTGAATAATGTTTTCAGATTTTTACTGTGAAATCTATTAAGGGCTTATATGCATAATAATTTTTTTCTTCCGGATCGCTATGTTCAGTCTAGCCTGAGATGCCAAAGAACAATTAATGTACGGTTTTGGTTTTTTACCTTTGCTTTTGGAAAAGGCACTCCTGACCACAGGAAGGTGTCCCTGGGGGTGGTAACTATAGCTCTTGGGGATGGTTTTACAAATGTGGGCTGTTAGGCTGAATTTACTGCTGTTTTTAGAGTCTTTTCTCATAGAAAATGTCAATGTTCTCTCTTTTATACTTGCTGCAGAATGCAGTGCGTCATAATCTTAGTCTCCACAAGTGTTTTGTGCGAGTAGAGAACGTTAAAGGGGCGGTATGGACAGTGGATGAAGTAGAGTTCCAAAAACGAAGGCCACAAAAGATCAGTGGGTACGTCCACCACGTTTGAACTTCTCAGCCCAGCTTGGATTGTGCTAACAAGTGTGACGTAGAGGCTTTGGCTGCTAGATGGTGTTAGACCAGAGAACTGGTTTCACGTCGTCTCAGTTAAGGGAAGCAAAAAAGCATTCCATCCCTCCTGTTGTACACCCGCCGCCCCCGCCCTGCTTGCCAGTCTTTGTTGCATCACATGCTAGTAGCTTTTAGGTGGCAATGCATATTAACCCTCACAAACCATTTGCTTATGCTTATTGCATTTTATTTTCTTTTTCCTGTTCCCTGTATTGGATGTCTGTTCTGCCCCCAACCCCGTCTCCCTTTGTTGCCACTTCATCTCCTTTGCTGCTGCTCCTACCCCAGGGTGCCATTCGCACCAACCTCTCACTGCATAAGTGCTTTATCAGAGTAGAGGATGAGTGTGGGTCCTTTTGGACAGTTGATGATGAAGAGTTTAAACGTGGCCGCCATATTCAACGAGGCCGTCCTCGCAAATACTGCCCCGATGAAAACTCTGACGAGCTTGTCGCACAGTAAGAGCCTTTAACTTGCTTTTGTTTTTTGTTTTCTGCTGTTGCTTTGGCTTTGCATGGTGGACTCATCCATGTAGTCTCGCATCTCACCGGGTGGCTGTGCCACCACCTGCTCCAGGAGCTGAACCGCGTGGCCTGCACGTCCTCTCGATTCTCCTGGAACACCAGTGCTTGAGCAATGCTTTTTTGATGTCTTTAATGCAAATACTGGTCACCTTTTGACTCAGCAGCTAACAGGGGCCCTATCACTAAATACTTCTGTGTGACTCGTAATCCCTCCAAGTTAAAAGGAAGCTTTTATTTAGAGTTAAAATTTGTACTTGGGTAAATTTCTTCCAGTTTTTGCTTACTCGGAATAATGATATAAATGTAGTGGATGTTTGATTAAAATTCTCCGAGCTTAGGAAAGAAATGGATAGCAGTGTGTATCCTTCCTCTGCTGGCCCCAGTGAGTGGAGGTGCTTCTTACCGGAGCCTCTCCTTCCCACAGCATCTCCTCTGTGACATTTAATGCTTGCACTCTGCCAGGTCAGAGGTTTATTACAATAGTATCTGTCTTCAGTGACTGCACCCAGCCAGCATCAAACATCTCCTCGGCCTGCGGCAGTGACCCTCTCCCAGCCCCGCCTTCCCTCCGTTTCCCCGGGGGACCTGCTCGCTCCGAGGCCAGCCCAGGAGCCCGAGCCCTTCCCCAGCCTCCGCTCCGCAGCTTGGGGCTGGAGGCCAGGGGCACCCTCCCGGGAGGCGAGGGACACCGGGCCCAGCCCCATGCCCCAGGGCTCTGCTCTGTCAAATGACAGCTTTACAAACTGGCAGAGGCCAGTATTTTGTGGCACAGAAATTCATCAGTGGAGCGAGTGCCCATTACCTAAGCTGAGTTTACACCCAGTTTCCGAGAATAGCAGAAGCTGTTCGCAGAGGAGTTCCCAGCCCAGGGAAGCCAGGAGCTGGGAGAAAGCCCTCTCCAGTGATGGCGGGATGTTTCTGTTCTGGAAGGATGCCAGAAAGCTTGAACAAAACAGCCAGGAACTCGGGGTGATTGCATTTAACTGGAGTTTTCTTTCTCTCGTGCAGTAACCCTTCCCTCATCAAAAACATGCAGAGCAGCCACGCCTACTGCACGCCTCTCAACGCGGCTTTGCAGGTAAGATCGATGGCCGGCCCGAGCGTGCGCAGGGCAGTGCCTCCCCGCTCATCTCAAAATATATTAGCCTCACTCTAATTAGATATTAAATTTTAATTCCGTTAAACTTTTTTCTTAAGTGCACAAAGCATCGTCCTCCCTGGAGGCAAACACATCGGCTGCTTCAGCGTTCGCAGGATGCTTAGCATTTTGAATATTGTGGCAAAAAAATTAAAAGTTCACTTATTAATATTTATCAGCGGTATCATAATTTCCATCCTCTTATTTCAGAATTTCACTTGAGGCAAAAATACCACAAGTGTAATTACTGCAGCACAGCTATTAATGTGCTGGCGATGGGCCGCCGTCACGTGCCTCCTATTGCTCAGGCTCCCGGAGAAAGCCGGCTTTTCACTTCTCCTTTTCCAGCCTGTTTCCCTCTTCCCTCTGCGGGCGGCGCGGGGCAGGAAGTTGTGTGTGTGAGGGAGGGGTGTGCTGAATACACTCCTTCCGCTGGTGGCCGAGCCACCGAGGCACAGGGCACCCTCCTCCACAGATGGGCCCTGAGCGCTGAGCGGGGTGAGGTCGCTGAGCAGGAGGGAGGCCCCAGCACCCACCGGCTCCTGGGCAGCGCTCGCCTTGTGCCCCTCTGCGCTCCTGGGCTCCTCACTTCCCACGCCTCGTCCTTTGTAAGCCAAGGCGGACCGGGGCCCTCCGCAGTTCCCAGGTGGGCTGTCCCTGCGGCCAGGGGTCCTGATTGAACTTGATCTACCTAAACTGTTCTGGAACACAGACCCAGGGAGGCTTGGTCACTTTTAGATGTCATGTTCTGTAGATGGAGCTACAGGCCAGTGAAGACCTTGCAGCGTGCATTCTGGGGTCCCAGGTCACCCTGAAATCAGTTTTCTGCCGTTACAATGTCTGTGCCCCTCCAGAGCTTTTGTCCAGAAGCAGATATTCATACTTTACGGCGGGGGGGGGGGGGGGGGGGGGCGGGCAGGGGGGGGGCGGTAACAGATCCAGAAGCAAACATTTTGCAAAAGTTCCTTACGGGATAATAATGAACCAGTGGTTGAGACACTTGGCATTATGGGGAAGGGCCGGGTCAAAGAGGAGACAGTGATGGGGACCTGGCTTCACCGCTCACAAATCCAATATTTATTGAGCACCTACTCTGCACCCACAAGTCCCTCCCCGGCCTCCGGCTCCAGGAACGGACGGCAGCCTGCACACTGTCCACGCGGAGGCGAGGCACTGGCCTTAGCTCCTCAGTGATTACATTTATTTATTCTTGGCCTGAACCAAGCCCACCAGGAGGAACTACCCGCATTTCTTTTAATTACTGTAGTTTACACAGGAACTTCAGAAACGCAAATGAAAGCACGCTCAGATGCCGCCCCTGTAAATACCATTCATTAGCGACTCACTTTCCCTGGAGTCTTGTGAGCTGTGAATTTAAAGACCGCTCTGCTCTGTCTGGAATAGTATTAAGATTACAAGCACATTTTACATTCATGAGGCGGAAAGGGGAAAAGCAGCGGCCCTCTGTGCTCTGGGCTCCCTCCACTGTTGGCATGCTCTGTGGTCCCAGAACCAGCTGCACCCCCTAACCTTGCACACACTGGTTTTGCGCCTCCTCTGCACCCCCGTTTGCGCCGAGCCCCCAGTGCTGCTGCGTCCCCAGACCCTTCGCCGTCAGGAAGTGTGTGTGCCCGTCGGTGCCGCTTCTCGTTGGGGAGGTCTTGCCCTCCTCGCTCTGGGTGGCCCATGGTCCGTAGGTGTGTCACGGGAAACCAGTCTGCTGTGCAAATTAAATAAAGCGCCACCAGCAGCCTCCTCCCCATCAGTGCCCTTCTCACGACAAGTAGAAAGCATAGGTCCCTGGTGTGACATAACTGACGCGTGCTGCATGGCATGTAAACGAGGACAACAGAATCCACTACAGAAATATAGCAGTGCTTTGAAACAGTGAAGTAACTAAGGGAACCGTAAGCTTCATATTTATAGACACCTTTCCCCCGAGGACCCCGAGGCGCTCACGCCCAGGGCGCTGGCACTGGGCCTTCGGCAGGACTCCTCAGGCGCCGTCGTGCTTTTGGCAGAGTGCCGTTTGGTGTGAACCGCGTGCTGTGCGCAGGGCCATGCACATAAGCAGGTCCATCACACAATGGCCATGCAGCCGTCCCTGAGGCGGCGTCAGCTACAAGGGGAACACTGTGTAGGCATGAGCAGTTTCTGACCTTGTCGGGGGGCGCTTTGATCATTCACTCAACAAAGAGCGCTCCAGCGGCTCTGGTGTGAGCGGCCCGGGCGCCCTGCGCAGCCAGCTGGCGGTGTTTGCGGGGAAGGCTGGTTCTCCTCCTGACCTCCTCCTGTGTGAGCGTCAGTGTGCAGGCTTGCCTTTTGGGCGCCTCTCGCCACTGTGACTGTCGGACGTTAGTCCCAGTCGGAAACGGCCTCACCCTCGAACCCTTTGGGAGCCAAGGAGAAAGGACCCCAAGAGTACTTTCTCATAAACATTTAGATCCTGTTCCCCCGTTTTTGACTCAAGAAGCTGCTAAAATACAAGCTGGCGATGGCCCCACTTTGACGGCGTTGCAACCGTCTAAGGTGAGATGACCAGGGAGCGCCATCTGGGGCATTTCCAGGGAACAGAGACAGGAGCCCAGCTCTCAGGTTCCACAGAAAGGTCAGGGTGGCTTTTTCATCGCCACACTTTTTTGCTGACACTCATTTTGGACTGACTTTGTCAGCTTCAGTATAGATCTACTTAAGTTCCCAAAAGAAATACAATTTAGAGCTTCCTTTTGGCAGAGATTTATCTATCCATCTATCTGTCCATCTATCTATCCATCTACCTACCTACCCGCCTGCCTATCCATCTATTTATTTTTAGTCCTAACATTCTAGGTGATTGGTTGGTCTGAGAGTGAAAGATTTGCGGGTGTTACCTTCAACCATTTTCTTAAACTACACTAAACAGATTAAAAAACCATTTAAACAGAAATGATGAGTGGGAGATAAAAATTGATTCCAATTCTATAATCTCTTCCTTTTCTATAGGATCTATGAAGTAATGTTTATGGAAGTTCTCATAAGTTTGAGCTGTGCAGCCAGAATAATGTGATCAAATCTCTAATATCCAATACTGGAGTCATCAAAGTGGATAAAGAAATGAAAATTCCATTACATTTCCCTGTGATCTGGAAATATTCAGTTGGCTCTTGAAAAAAGGCATCAGACACAAACCTCATATTAGATGGCCTTGTCTGGACCATGTGACTCTGCCCAGCAAGGCTGATGGAGCCCCCTCCCTGCGGGCGTCTGAGCCCCCAGGGAGCTCTCTGAAACTAAGGTTGGGGCATGTGTCACAGTCTTATTTTTAAAGCAAAATCCTTGTCACTAGAAACTTGAATGTGCCCACCACACCTCAGTGAGCGTCAGCGGGGTGGTTGCTGCTCTCTTCGTGGGTCACTCCCTCCTGTGCGCCTGCCCCCTAACTATTCTCTCGGTTGCTGACAGGCTTCCATGGCTGAGAACAGCATACCTCTGTACACCACTGCTTCCCTGGGCAACCCCGCGCTCGGCGGCCTGGCCAGCGCCATGCGGGAAGAGCTCAACGGGGCGGTGGAGCACGCCAACAGCACCGAGAGCGACAGCAGCCCCGGCAGATCGCCAGTGCAGGCCGTGTGAGTACTGTCCCTGGACCTCTGCGCCAGACCCCAACTCCCTGTCCTGTGTGCACACAAGCCTCTCTGCGCCCACTTTTACACCTTTTCTATAATTCTTTACTTCCCAGAACCCAGTGCTTCTGGAAACATTTAGCTCGCTTAGCACCATTGTCTAACTTTCCAGCAAAAGGGCCGGCTTCATGCAGCACTACCGGTGTGCACGGCACTAGAGTGGGGGTCGGGTTGCTTCTCTGCCCGCTGCCTGGCATCCGGGCCATTACTTCCACCCTCTGCCTCCCACCTCCATGTCCCCGCGGTCAGTGTGCACCACTGCAGCCGCTCGGTGTGTGCAGTCTCGGGCTTGCTCACCCGCCAGGGAGAGGGGTGCTGTTTGCCTGCTGTGGGCGAGTTTCACCAGGAACACCGCGCCGGAGCACCATTCCCAGGCAGCGGTGATGGCACACATGAAAGGCAGCATGATTGATAGATTGCTGTTAAAATCAGAAGGAAAATTAATAGGAGCGCTCTAGCAGCAGACGGCAGTAT
This sequence comes from Pipistrellus hanaki, assembly GCF_964339955.1. Taxonomy (NCBI): domain Eukaryota; kingdom Metazoa; phylum Chordata; class Mammalia; order Chiroptera; family Vespertilionidae; genus Pipistrellus; species Pipistrellus hanaki. The sequence continues at coordinate 8,141,338 of NC_140515.1, forward strand.
AATGAGCACACACGTGACTGAGTGAAGAGAGGGCAATGCTGTCCGTGCTGACTGAGTGGCCGGGAGCCGGAGACCGGGAGGGAGCAGGCGGGCCTGAAGTGCCCTCTCGGGGAAAAGGTCAAAAAGAAGAGAAACCGCACTGGCCCCCTGACTGGGTAGGGTTGGGTCATAGGAGGAGTGCTTTATGCCGGTGGCTGCAAACGGACGCCCACTTTGGGAGTAATCGGCTCCGGGTGCCCGCGGCCAGCTCTCAGAAGCTGTTCAGCTACCGGCCTTCGGGATTACCGGTTAACGTCTTATGTGAAGATCATTTGAGCAATAGGAATGGAAAATATGACCTGTAGCAATTAGCACAGAATGAACTGGCATCTAGTGACAGAAAAAATGCTGTCTGCCAGGGTAGTTGTTGGGCTGGGGAGGGGGGTTCTGAAATTTGATTATTTAGCATTTGGTTTAAGCCCAAAGTGATCTGAAAAGGATTTTTAAAGCTGGGAGTGATTGTTAGTTTGTAGGAAGAGTCGCTTAGCCTTGACTCCCATTCTTCTGAGCGATGCTCCCATAGATCGCCCTTTCTGTGCAGCCGAGGTTCCCATTGTACCGCAGGCTTTCTACTTTGAATCGTCGTCATGACAGGAGTCTTTATTCAGATATTAAATACTGAATGGGAAGTTCAGAGCAAACATAAATTGCTATATAAGACACTTCAAGAAATACTCAGTAGAGCAAAAATACCTGAAGTTATTGATAGAAGGATACAATTTCTCATAATCTTATGGATTCCAAGGTTTAGTTGATGTATATTTCTATTATTTAGTTTAAAGGACCACTTAAAAAATAAAAAATAAAAAATAAAGAAATTTGGATACAAACCTCAGGCAACATTTTAGAGTAATGTGACTTTTGCTGTACAAGATAAAGTCACTATAAAATTAATTTAAGAACTTTGAATTAACCCCAGTATTATCAGAAACCATGTTTTACATCAGTCAGCATAATTTTTAACAAAATGAAGGTTTCAATGGCTTTTACAGAAAAAAGAAACCCTGCATAACGACATTAAAATGCATATGATTTTTTGCTCAAATCTCACAGGTTCACACTGTTTGCTAAATCTAATCACATGTCAGCAGCATATTCCCCGTGTCAGCTATCAGTGTCAGAGACTGTTACTCTTTCTGACCCCGTATTTCCATTAAGCAGACTCCGTGATGGCTTAGTTCCCATTCTTGTCCAATGTGCATTGCCCTGCTATGATGCAAATTGTTTCTTAACTGTTCCAGTCTATTGGAGTAAATCAAGCTGTAAACTTTACAGCAAGGCTTAAGGACCTTGTTAGTGCCGGGCCCAGCTAACGTCTGGTGTTGAAACAGAACTCTGCATTTCTTACTGTTTTGGTGACACTCAAATACCATTACATTTTGTTTCTCTTTTTTTTTTTTTTTTAATATAATTTTATTGATTATACACAGAGAGGAATTGAGAGGGACAGAGAGTTAGAAACGTCGATGAGAGAGAAACATCAACCAGCTGCCTCTTGCACACCTCCCACTGGGGATGTGCCCGCAACACATCAAGGGCATGACCGGAATCAAATCCAGGACCTTTCAGTCCGCAGACCGACGCTCTATCCACTGAGCCACACCGGTCCCGGCTTGTTTCCCTTTTGAAACCCTGGAAAGTAGTCACATAATCATGGCTTTGGGGCATTATGCTTTTAGTCTGATAGGAGCTAAAAGAGTTACAAAGCAAAATACTGCAAGCTTTGCACACACCCTGGGATCACAATGCCGTTACACACCATCCAGCTTCCGCTGGAAACGCTGTTCCCAGAACGGCTAAACAAAGGAATCACTGGGGCCAGAGAGCGGAAATGTGTGTGTTAGTTATTCACTGGCAGCCGTTGGGAAGGAGGAGTTGGAGAGAAAGATGGGCGGGTGTGTGGGGTGATCTGCAGAAGAAGAGGCAAGGCCTGCAGCTCCCGTTTCTGGAGACACGCGGGCGGCGGCAGCATGTGTCTCAGAGTGCGTCCTGCACGGAAGGCCGCTCCTCCGCTGTCTGCGCTGCGTGTGGCCGGGCCGCTGCGCTGGCAAGCTCGGCCTCTGCTGGGGACAGGAAGCCGGGTTTCACTCAGGTTCTGGAGTGTAGTCTGCTGTCACACAGCACGGACTGAGCCAGTAGGCATGCTGGTTGCAAATTTAGGGCTGGGGGGAATACTCCCTGATGTGAACTGTGTTGGCAGGCTTATTATTTTTATTTATTTCATTTTTCCCAGCAAACATTTGTCAGTAAAACTATAAAGCAAGGACTGCCTGATGACTGTTCGATTTCTTCCAGGTCTCCCACTCCCTCCAGGCCGTAGTATCATCTCAGTGGCATCAAATTCAGATCCTGTAAACCTGGAAGTTTTAATAAATGCGATAGTTTGAGAAAATGAAACTGGGAAAATGTTGATCAAGGAAACTACATTTAACTTCAATCTATAGCAAAGTCAAACACAGATCAATTCTGCCTAGTAGACAAACCATGTCATTAATGAAGGTGGTAGTTTATGAATTAACAGTTCTCAATATTGAAAATATGAAACAAACATGAAAAAATATACACTGTTGTCAGTAATTCAAGAAACACAATTTAAGGTCATTCGAGCTTACCTTATACCTGCTAAGCAACAAAAAAATTTTTTTAAGTAATATTGGTGCTGATGAGGTCGAGTCTAAATTGATAAAGTCCCTTTGGAAATTATTATCACAACAAATCACAAAAATCATAAGGATACTTTGGCCTTTGCTCTAGCATTTTCATTCTTAGTATCCTGAAGAGGGAAATCAGCAGAGGGAGAAAGATTCGTGGATAGAAGTCGCCTGTGTGTCCCACAGAGAGCAGGACGGGCGCCCTCACACACGGAGTAGCTCAAGGATATGGAAATGTGACCCCAAGTGGAGAGGGGAGCAAAAACCAAACACCTCCCCTAATCAGGAGTGGGGGGACTTTCTTTAAGGAATAGTAATCAGTGCACAGAGGAGTGCCTGTGCCCGGGACGGAGGGGCGCCATGCCCAGGGCTGCTTCCAGCTTGAAAGTCTTACGAAATTTTGAACCAGTTTCCCTTCACAGAGGGCTCTGCCAATTCTGTAGCCAGGTCAGGTCTCACTGTAGAAGCACAGACAAATAGGACCATCAGGAAACAAAGCAGACGCACCACAACTAGTAAAGCATGTTATTACACAGCTTGGGGACACTTTATTTTGCAAGTGGTTTTTGAGACTCTGGGCACGATGTAAGAAAGCGCTTCCTCCTGCCGTCTGCTCCCCTCCTCTCGGTTTGGAGTCTGGATTTTCTGAAGGTGCACAGGGTCAGGGCAGCACACGGCACTCCTGTTCGTTTTCAGAGGCTCAGGCGGCCTTCGGGTTTGGGCACAGCATCAATCACTCAGGAAACCAGCCGTCCACCTGCAGGAACACCTCTTATCATTAATAATAACTTAATAATGTCAGTTACAGCATCCTCTTTCTGCGGCTGGCCCAGGAAGGGCCTTTAACCGAACAGAGCAGTTTTTACATATCAAAGCCCTGTAGCACCAAGTAATTTGTGTTTGCAAAGGCCTGGTTGTAAATATGACTTAGGAACATTTCTCAGTTTTTATCAGAGTGATGTCCTGCCATCCCTGTGGGCCTCCAGCTGGGCCACACTCAGTCCCTAATGAGCCTCAGGGCCTCCCGCCCTCCGCTGCACGGGCTCCTGTTGGGCCCTGTTTACCGCTGACAGCCTTGCTCTTCTGATCGGGCTCTGCTGCCTTATCACCGTGTTGTGTTGAGGGAGCATTTTCCTCTTCGCTGTGTTTCCTGGCAGGGCTTTTCTTGCCTTATTGACAGTTTGTGAAAATATGCATTAATTTGGAGTTTCAGGCATGTATCATGGTGTCTCTTTGCTGTGTTTGCTTGAAGTTGATTAATGATAGGACTTCACTTGGGTCGTTCTCAGGAGAGTTCTCTCGCGGGGTCCGCATGCTAACGAGCAAAGCAGCACAGCCTCCGCGCTCCTGCCACCAGCCGCTGCCCCCCAGGGTCCTAGTTCGGTGTGACGATTTGTAGTCATCACCCAGATGCCACCGGGGCTCAGGGTGGTCCCCCGACCAGCAGTGTCACCAGTCTCAGGCCCCCAGGCCCCCTGAGTCCCCTCTGCCTCCTCTCAAGACCCTCAGGGAATGGGGTGCACCCGCCTGCCTGAGGCCCCTGGGAGGAGGACGGCCAGTTGGTCCAGAGACCACCAGGCTCCAGCCACTAGGGCGGGAGCACCTGCTGTGAGGCCAGGATCCCTGCTCTGTGCTGTCCTGTCCGGTGGCCTTGCTGACACCTGGCCTTGAGCATTGGAAATGTGGCCGGTGCAGTGAGACACTGAATTTTAAATTGTATTAATTTTAACTTAAAGGCCACCTGTGGCCGCGCTGCCCTGTTGGACAGTGTGGTCTAGATGCGCTTCTGTGGAGCGCAGGGCCGCCAGCTTGCACTGGCGGCATTCCCTGAGATCCTGTTCTCGATTCCAGGCATCCGGTGCACGTCAAGGAGGAGCCCCTGGACCCGGAGGAGGCCGAGGGGCCGCTGTCCTTGGTGACCACAGCCAACCACAGCCCCGAGTTTGACCAGGACAGAGATTACGAAGACGAAGCGGTAAATGAGGACATGGAATGAACGTCTGGGTAGGCCGACCCCAAAAATGAAGATTGGAAAAAACAGAACATGTCGAAAGCGAGCAGTGACGCCGCTCTCCCTTGCTGTACAGTCCGGAGGAGGTCACTGCGCTCCGGCAGACTCTGAAAGGCTAACTCAGTGCCATCCAGACCCCATTTGGGAGTATTTTTGATTTTTCTACTTTTTGTTGAAAAAAGGAATTTGTACTCTGTGCATCGGATGGACGTGTTTGGTACTCGGGATTTCCCCTCTAACGGTCAGCAGCTGTTGTAAATTCGCTAAACCGACTCGCTTTCAGCAGCAGCCTCTGAACTGCAGCCCGCGGACCGGACCGAGGACGCCCTGCGCACGGGCCCGCCGGGCCGCCCGCCGGCCTGCTCACGCACTGCATGTCGTCACTGCCTTCCTCCAGCGGGGGTGTGTTGGGGGGTTTTGCTTCCAGTTGGGATGGGGAAGGCCTTTGTGTGTTTATTGGGGGGAGGGGTGAAAAATAAGTACCCCACACTTTTTAATGTATTGCTTTTTCTTCTTGCTTCTCCTCTGCCATTTTAAGTTCTGACCTCAGGCCTCCGCTGGGGCCCAGGGCCTCCTGGGGGCTTCGCGTTCCTGTACCTTGTGATGAATGTTCTAGGTGTTTATTATACAGCGCTGAATGTCAGTTCTTGTTTGTAGTTTTCTGTCACTCATTCCATGTTTCTTCAGACATCACCATGTTTTCTCCAAAGTCAGAAAACATTCCGTTTTGGTCTTTTTCTAAAAGGTCCCAATGCTGCACTCTACACATGCAGGTCCGCCGGCGCGGCCTGCCCGGAGAATGGATGACAGAAAAGCAGGGGCTCGGAGCAGGCCGTGCGGGCCGGAGGGCTGGTTCGATCCGCGCTCTGACCTCGCAGCTGCCTCGTCCTCAGTGACCGCAGCGTCCCACCAGCTCGGGAAACGCAGGCCGCACCCCAGCAGCTCAGCATCTCGGGGCTGGCGCCTGGCTGTGAAGGCTCACCTGGTGGGACCGACTCGGGACCAGCCATGCTGCGCCAGAGTGGGCGCTGTGTTTGCAAAGGGGCCAGAAAGCCGGCTTCCTGAGCAGCCCTGCTGGAGTGGCGGTGGTTTAACACCAGTTCAGACCTCTTGGTGGCATCAGGCTGTGTGATCCAGTCAGCTGTCCGGTGGAGACTGAGTTGGGCAGGTGCTGAGGTGTTGGTGTCACGTGTGCAGGCTGGCTGCTGCAGCTCAGTGCGCACGCCCTGATCACACAGCCCAGGTCAGGCCAGCCTAGGAGACGGAGCGGGCGTCCAGCCTGGGCTCTGGGGCAGGAGGGGGGGGGGCCACTCAGCGCCGCCGGCCCGGAGCACTGGCCGCGGCAGCCGCAGCCCTCCGCCCCGCTGCTCCCCTAGGACCGTAGCTCTTGTTGTTAGTTTGAGAGCCCTTTGGAGCTTAATTTATATTCTTTGTACCTTTTTTTCTAAAATTACCAAAGATATTACACAAAGGTAAATTATGTTCTCTGTTTTATGCTTTATCTGATGAAGCCAAATATCCTCTTATTGTTGATCAAAGGAGGGAAGGACTTAGAGGCAATGGGTGGGCTGTGGCTGCGGAAGCTGAGGAAGAGCTGCTCCTTCGTAGGTGTAGAAGGCCAAGCAGATGATGGAACCAAAGTTGTTACTCTTTTTAGTTGTTGGTTTTTTTCTCTTCTGAATCTCTACCAAGACCAAATTCATTCTTGTAAAGAGAGATTGCGGGGCTACTGGAGACGAACGTAGGACACAGTATTAAGCAGTCCCAGGGGAACGGGGTCCGTCTCACTGCCTGTGCCCGGGGAGCCGCGGTGGCCGGGACGAGGCGCAGAGAGGAGCTCCCGCAGTGGGCCTGCGCCTCCCGTGTGATTCGAGAAGACGCTCCTTAGAGGAGGATTCACGCCACTTTTGTTTCAGCTGTGCTGTGGTCACTGTGGTAATTTTGGTTTCTCTTGGCACATATCCTCTTCTTTGTTTAGACGTTTTTTTTCTTTGTTTTCTGATTAGGCCTTGGCCAGCGTTTTTCATTTTTTAATAAAGTAACACTCCTGTCCACTCGTAAGCTTGGTACAAAACTCCTTTGGCAGTGGACCTGACGCGCCTCGGCTCTGCCGGCGCGGCCTGTGGTCGGCCGGCAGCCGCCCCGCGGCCTCTCGGCGACGGCCAGCAGGGCCTGGGCAGGGCCCGTGCTTCTGAAGAGTGGTGGCTGGTTCGTTTGGTATTCAAAAGAGGATAAAAATCTGGTAGATTAGTTCATTCTCAGCATGTGTAGCTAGACATGAGTAAAGAGAACAGCATGAGAAACTGTTAGTACGCATACCTCAGTTCAAACCTTAGGGAATGATTAAAATTAAAAAAGTCACTCAGTTGCACTTAGTCGTATGTCTTGCATGCTTAGTCTAAAGACTGTAGCAAAGGTGAGAAGGAAGAATTAGACTCCATGTCGTGCAGGTGTCACAGCCTTGCAGGAGAACCAACTGAAAACATTCTCAGGCTTACAGCAAGCAGACTCCGCTCTGATTTCACACTCTGACTGTACCCCGGGGGCTGCCCCGGCCGCTCCTTAGGATGTTTATTATGTTGTACATATATCCCAACTGTCTGTGTGAATCTTTGTCTTTCTGGGGGAGGGAGGCGGGCGGATCTTTTTTTAGATATTGTTCCTAAAAAGGAATAAATGCATACACCTGTTTGTCAAAACACCTTTGCTTTTTGTGCAACTGCTTTATATTCATGATCCTTAAAAAATAGCTTTGGGGAAAAAACTACTGTATGTAATGGAATTGCAGGATATGCTGCACATGTATTTTATTTAGTTATCCTTGCTTTAAGAATATCGGATGACATTTCCTGACATGTGGGAGAGAGAAATTCCCTACCCTTTTTTTCTTTTGCTTTTAAATTGTAACATAGTTAACAGACTTTTTCCCCCCTTCTCATTGATTGGAGCATTTTGTACAGGTTTTGTGTGTGTGTGTGTGTATGTGTGTGCGTGCGCGTGGGCATGTGTGTTAATCTGTTTTTTTTGATACATTCCTATCCATTGTGTCTATCCTACACTGCCTTCCTGGCGATCTTAAACAAGTTCATACATTTGAAAAGAGAAGAAATGTTTTAACGATGTTTTCTGCTGCAGTACATATTTGCATGATGAAATTGCAGGGCCACACTTTCAAAGCTTATCAGTGACGTGGTGATTAATGGCGAGGAGTGTCAAAGCTATTGAACTTTTTGTATTAAAAAAAAAAAACACTTTACAAGGTGCCAAAATGTAAACACAATTTGTTACATTTTCTCCAACGAAAAGCAAACCTTAGGGACGTGGTCCCGAGAACCAGGCCAAGCAAGCGCTGTCAGGAATGACGACCCCACGGCCCCAGAGCCGGTCGCCAGCCGGCCCCACCGACAGCTCTGACACCTCACACCCATCACCTAACCACCAGCCGGTTCTTCACCCCAAGTGATGTAAAGCACTGGTTTTTTATGTGAAAAGAAAGTTTCATATTTCCTCTCCTTCCCACATTCCAGCTGAGCTCGTTTCCAAGGGCGCAGGGAGCTTGCGTTCTAAGGGTTTGGGATGGTGTGGTACCTTCGGTTAGCGGTGTGCCCTGTTGATACTTTGAATGTGTTTGAGAGTCGGCTTTGCTTTTTTTATCCTGAGAATGAGACTTGTAATCTAAGGCATCGTGGGCCCCGGCAGTTCACGGTCTCCCCCAGACGGCGCAGACGGCACAGCGGGACCGCCCGCTCCAGGGCGGCGCTGCCAGCAACAGGAACTTCCGTTTTGTTTCGTTTTGATACGGCATAAAAGAAACTCATTCCTTGATATCAACTGTAATTCCATCATTCCGTGTCTGTGGATGCAGACAATAAAAAATGTGTAGTCAGTACTGAGGACTGACATGGCATTCTCAAATGCAATAAAATGCTGGTTGTTCACACTGGTGGTCAGTCGCCACAGCCTGCGTTTCTTTCCCTCGCCCCGCGACTGTCCGCTGGGCACGGCCCGGCGTCCTCGGCTGCTGCCAGCGCTGACTGAGATCATCGGCCTGAGCTCCCAGCATCACAGCCGAAGCTCTGGCCTCGGGCCTCAAGTCCCGTCTCCACCGGGGACGAGGAGGCGACCTCTGCTCCTGAGGAAGTACGGTCTTATTTTTCTTCATCAGGTTTTATGGAGAAAAACAAAGTGTTTAATAACTAGCATTAAGAGCAAACTGAAATTTCAGAGGAAAGCAATACCATGAATAATTCATTAGAATTTCACATCTGCAAGATTAGTCATCCAAATAAAATGCTAATGTCAAAAACATGCACCGTCTATAATATTCTCATCAAGAGATCTTTTTGCATATAATGATAAATGCTTAGAACAAGTGATTTTATAAAAACATTCTATAAAAATATGCTAGATCAGTGTTCTCAGGGAAGGAAACAGAAAAGCCCCAGTAACTATTCCAGAAAAACAATCTTGATCTTGAGATTTTTAAAATTGAATATCTTTAATAAAATTTATTTTTAATGTTATGTTGTATACACTAAGAATTAATTTGGGCATCTTTCAGTAAAAATGAAATTGGTCTATTGCAGCAATTTTCAACCCTTTCTATCTCATGGCATACATAAACTAATTACTAAATTAAAAAAATGTATTTTTTGCTGATCTGGCCAAAAAAAAGTGTAATTTTGATTCACAGTAGATGGCTATTGTTGTGTTGGTTCTTGGCATTTCTTCAAATATGTTTTACTGACTTTTTTAGAGAGAGAAGGAGGGAGAGAAAAACATGCAAACACTGATGAGAGAGAGATCAACACGCTGCCTCCCGCACTCCCCAATGAGAATCAAGTGCCCTGACCAGGAATCGAACCAACGACCTTTTGGTACACGGGGCAACACTCATCTAACTGAGCCACACTGACCTTGGCTGGCTTTTGTCATTTTTTATTTGACAATCTAAGGGAAATGAAGTCAGTCCCGGAATTTTTAAATAGTCAGGTGTTAAGTGTTTTAAAAATTCTTGCAGCAATGGGTTGAAATCACTAGTCTGTTGAAAGCAGCACGTTAAGTGGCCAGAGCGTGGTAATAAAAGCCGCTACCTGATGTTCGGAGCACATCCCATCCCACGGTGAACGGGCTGAGAGCTGAGCCTTGCCCCTTTCACTCGGAAGACGCGGCCCTGCTGAGGAGGCGCCCGGTGTGCCCCCGGCGTGGCTCAGGAGGCCCCTGCTCTGTGGCAGGCCTTGCTGAGCGACTGGAGGGTGTCTTCTCTGGGCAGGCGGGCCGCAGCCCACAGTGCTCTAGCCTGGCAGCTGGCGAAGCCGCCGCCCCAGTGCTCCCCAGTGCTCCGCGGCTAAGGAAGGGTGTGGGTTCTGATGCCCACAAAGCCGGCCTAGCCAAACGCTGCCGGCACACGCAGCGGTGAGGGTCAGTATGTTCACACATTTGAGTAAGCTGAAGAACCCAAACCAAGTATGACAATGCACTAGTGACGACGAGGTCGGGAACTGTTCTAAAGCATGAACATCTTTTACATATTTCACACTTGTCAGGTAAACAAGGCAGCAAACCCAAAATACAGGTTTTCTTTTAAATGAGACCTTTTCATAAAGAGCTTAGATTCTCAGGAATACGAGTTTCACACCAACACAGGCACATGAGGGTAATACCCACTTCTCCAAGGAAAACCAACCAAAGTATTGTCTTACGAGATTTTTTTCTTTTTGATATTACACATTTATGTTCAGGATAGTGGTCACAATTTATCATTGTAGTTGAGTCAAATTGAAGTATTCCTTATTAAAGGGAAGTTGGGTCTGAAACTTTCATTTAAGGAATTGACTGATGAAAAGTTTAAGACAGAATTCACATTGAGGGAAAGTAAGTTACATATGAAAACACTGGCTTAACTGGGACAATAGTTGGGTTAGAAAGCTATCACTTTAAATATCACCTCTTTATTTTTAAGCAGTATTTGACTTTTTAAAGAAGCTAAATGTATTGTAAAATGACCTTCAATGCTTTCTATATAGATATAGATATATAGATAAATATCTATATCTACATATTTATTTACATAATGGGTATTTCCATTTGAAATTACCAGTCCTTTTTTTTTTTTTTTTTTTTTTGGCTTATATCAAGAATATAAGGAAGGAAAAGACTTCAAGTTATAATGTTAATTTGAAGGTAACTGATCTTTCAAGAATTAATTTCAGCCAAAGCAATAATCATTATTTACCAGTGTGTGACATTTTTATCACTCATCATATTAGCAAATTTCCATTGAAAATGCTAAAATGGTTCGTCATAAGGCAGATAACTGCTCTGGCTGTAAAAATGACCAACACAAGTGCCGGTGTTCAAACATTAAATTATACTGTAATTAATAAAGACAGTTAAACTGCCGACTAGCAACAGCAATTTAGGTAACCACATTTGATCGGCTATAAATTGTAACTACATTAAAATTCCAGAAATGTTAGCAATATGGATCACTTGATGAAAGTCAGTGATGATCACCAACTTTTTTTTTTTTTTAACAACGGAAGCACAGGTCAAGTTGACCACAAATCCATGGACGAAGATCAGGCCTTCGCACTTTTCATCTTGTGAAACAAGCAATTACAAAGAGCTGCATCGATTTGGTAAAAAGCTTTAGGTGACATAAATTGTTTCCTGTTTAGCTTATTGCTCTGATACATAAATGTCACCAGCCCGGCATTAATTAGGCCAGCGCAGCGGCGCTCCCAGGCCGGGCGGCTCGCGCATCCGGCCCGGCTCGCTCATTAGCAGGGAAGGGCGGGAGCCGCTGTGGGCGGCGAAGTCCTGAGGAGCAGCTCCATCTTAGTTCAGAACCAAATGGCAGGACTTCAGATTCGCTTTCTTGCCACTTAACAAAGCACCAGGTTTAAAAAATATCTAAACAAGAACATTTACAAGGCATTTCGGCCTCTGAAAAGTTAACACTCCCCGTCTCAGTATATGGTTCCATACATGTTTCCTTGGGTTGCTATTTCTACATTTAAAATACAATTTTAAATGGCTTGTGCATGTTATTGACTTAACATAAATCAAATGTATCATATATACTTTCCTTAGGTTGGCAGGCCACTTAGAAAAATACATTAGATTCTGGGGGGGAAAGTCTGGAGAAAATTTATTAAATAGAAGTTTTTACTGTAATAGAATATTAATGCAGACCAAAGCTCATTTGCCATTAAGCTGATCCTTTTTTAACATACACATGCTTTTTATTATTTTGCACTCAAGCAAAAATTCCGCATTCAAAGACTTTCCGTCGAGTCGGGAATGTCTCTGGCAAGAAACACGTGAGGAGCCTGACCTTCAGAGAGACAGCAGACGGGCCGCGTGGAGCGCCGGCCGCGGGGCGACAGACGGCCCTGGGCGCGGGGCCGCCGTCAGCTGGTGGGAGCGGGAGAAACTCCTCCTTCCGCAGCACCTCAGCGCACGCAGATGGAAATATTTGATTTGCAACATAAAAGGTTCATTAATTACCACTTGAATATTTAAATATATTTTGCAATCTAACAGAATGCTAAAGCAGTGATTAAAACCTCTAATAAAATTGTAAAGATATTTCGGTAAGCTTAGCCGCATTATGGCTTAGGGAGAGATCCCAGCTTTCTTGCAGAATAGTCTTAGTCATTTTTGAGTGTGTAATTGAAGGAGCAAGTAAGTGTTCAGAAATAATTTGTTTCTCACTTTCAAATGTTTACTAATTATTTTCCCCAAATCAACCTTGCCACGTTAGGACCCTGGATGGGAAAAAATCTCCCAGGCATGTTGGAGAACTGAGTGTCTGACCAAAAACTAAGATACTTCCAGAAGTACCCAGTAGGCTGAAGAGATTAGAAGCGATCACATAACAGTGCTTTCCTGCCCACAGAACGCACCGAATCTGAACACTCGGCCCCAGAACTGAGGCCCTTCCCTGCTCCTGCCCGGCGTCCGTCACCAGGAGCCATTGCGCTGCCGTGTGGAGGTCGGGCTCCTAACCACAGCGCCCAGCGCCCTCTGGCTCAAATGCTGCCGAGCCCAGCCCTGGCCACGGCCCAGCCCCGACTAACGCTGACACGGGTGACTTGGGCAAGTTATTTTGTCTCCTTGGTCCTCAGCTTTCTCTTTCTCCTAATGGAGGCCATTTAACTAAATGATAAAAGGGGTTCCTTTCCATTTTAAAGTCCTAAAAAATTGATGACATGTTCTTCCTTGGGGACTTTTCTTGATGAAATCCACGGTCTCAGCATGGATTTTGTGTGGCATTCCACATTTCATCAATATTAAAATATTGCCTAATTAAACTCTGCCTGGCCACGTGACCTATTAGGAGCAGGTTGCACTGGCATGCATGCACCCTTCCATCCATCCATCTATCTAGCCATCCACCCATCCATCCATCCATCCACCCATCTATCCATCCACCCACCCATCCATCCAGCCAGCCAGTCATCCATCCATCCATCCACCCATCCACCCATCCACCCATCCATCCACCCATCCACCCACCCATCCACCCACTCACCCACCCATCCATCCATTCATCCACCCAACCACCCATTCACCCACCCACCCACCCACCCACCCATCAATCCATCCACCAATCCACAAATGCTCATTAACTGACCTGTTCACATTCAGTGCCGGAGATGCCACTGGGGGAGACAGACACAAACTTGGCTTCACGGTGCCCAGTGGTCCCCTGGGAAGACAGTTCCTAAACGTCCCAGAGGATCGCGTTGGCGGCGGGGGAAGCCCCCACCACCCCACCCCGCCCGGCTGTGCCAATGTTTACCTGGAGCTCACAGGATGCCGAAGGGCGCGCCAGCCAGGGAGACCGGGAAAGCTCCAGACGGAGCAGAAGAGCTGGAGTGTGCAGTAGGGACTCCAGAGCAGGGTCAGCAAGGGCTTTTCTAGAAAACCCTGAAGTCGCCATGTAGTTGCCCTAAATCACACACATGGCAAAACCATCATTCAGTCACGCCGGCGGGCCTGAGTGCCGCACACAGTCCCGCTCCTGGTCCCTGGGGTGCTGCCGACCCAGCTGCACGTCCAGCAAGGAAGCTGCTCCTCTCCCCGCCCCCACCCCACCCCACCCCGCCTCACCCCACCCCACCCCCACCTCACCCCACCTCACCCCCACCCCTCCCCACCCCACCCCGCCTCACCCCACCCCACCCCCACCTCACCCCACCCCACCCCCACCCCTCCCCACCTCACCCCCACCTCACCCTACCCCACCCCCACTCCCACCCTGCCCTAACCCCGCCCCACCCCCACCCCTCCCCACCTCACCCCCACCTCACCCTGCCCCACCCCCACCCCACCTTGCCCCACACCAGGCCCCCCGGGGGACAGCCACCGGCAGCTACAACCACACGGGCTCTCCAAGGAGCTGCAGGGGGAGGATCCCAGAAGTTCATGGTCACCGCCGTGCCTGACCCTACAGCCCGTCCGCTGGGGCTGGTCATGCCCCTGCTCCTAAAGCCCTCCCAGCAAAGGACTCTCAGACCGTGGTGTAAGCTTCCAGCCCACTCCTCATGTGTGAGCTGTTGCAGTCATCGCAGTGAGGAGTAGTTCAGTGAAATGTCACCTCTATGCAATGTGGGAGCCAGATCCGGGCCTGGGGGGGCTTTCTGACCTGCCTCACCCCGGACCGCGTGGTGAGAGGCCTGGGCCTTTCCTGACTCCCCCAGGAGGGAAGGAAGACTGTCTGGCAGGGAAACCCCGTTTCTGTCTCCAGAGCCCACCCTGTGCTGAGACCTGCTGCCCGTGGAAAACGCACGGAGCAGCGAGAGCCGAGGACGGGCTCCCTGCCCGGGCTGAGCGGCTGGGCTCCCGCACAGGCGGCCGTGGAGCCAGTAAGCAGGTGTCAGCCTCCCTGGCCCCAACGGCCAGGCCCCCTCGGCCCCGCTCCTTGCACCTCTGCGAGCCTCAGAGCAGCCCCCACGCTCCAGGGCAGCTGTGTGTAACTGAGCGATGGTGGTGCAAAGCCAAGGAGGCAGTGAAGTAAGCGGTACAGTTTTGAGGACAAACAGACCAAGTGCTGTCCTCCTGCCTTTGCACTCCGGCTGGGAGCCACGCCTTCGGGAGGCAGCTCAGGTGGAAGGTGAGACCCCGGGCTGCAGGCGCAGGCCTCGGAGGGCTGTGTGCTTGAGGCGAAGGGCCCGGGCTGAGCGAAGCCCAGATAGTGAGTAGAACAACAGGTGCACTTTGAGGGACAGTTTCCAGTCTTCATCTCCATCCAAGCAGAGAGCACCTGCTGTTCTCCGAGAGCCAGGCCTCCAACCACCCTCCCCGTCAGTGCTCCTGCAGCCCTGCGGCACTTCAGTTCGCCTGCTGCGTGCTTACCCCGGACTCTGTTACACCATCGAGAGAAATGCTCTTCTGAAGGAGCTGTTGACTGGCCAGGACTTATTATGACTCTTTTGCTGTAATATGGAAAGGGCCCACCTAAGTTAAAGGAAAGAAGAAAACAGAGACAAAAGAATGAGACGCTCATCCACCCAACAGCGTGAGCAGAACTCCTGGTCCCCCTGCTGGAGGGGCAGCAGGAGCCTCCTGTGGGAGGAGGGGGGCGGTCCGCAAGCAAAGACGCCGATGGGCATGTGACATGGAGAGGTGCTGGGAGCCCGGAGCAGACTGGGAGCTGAGACCAGGGCAAGACGGGAACCCAGGAGGGGAGACTGAAAGTAAAACGGAATGCAAAGCAGACACACTGACCACATCGCGTGGACTCCAGCCACACCTGAAGCTAGTTTTTATCCTCCTGGATTTTCAGTTACATGAGCCAATAAATCCTCTTGTATGAGATAGTTTGAGTGGCTTTCTGCTCTTTGTAATCAAATGTAGTGGGTTCATTTCACAGAGGCACGTTCAGGGACACGAAGGAGGCTTGTGTGTGTGGAGCTCCGAATGTGACGAAGGGCATGGTGGGTTGATGTTCAGATGGAGGCCAGGGCTGGACTACTCATGTCATGGCTTCATGAGAAATGTCATGTGACATTCCTAGTGGCCTCTCCTGGCCTTCTGCGGTAAGGTTATGTCTCAAAGCACAGTGGTGTCAGGGGGAAGAAGGCGCTTCTTTGGGGCGAAGAGGGCGAAATGAGTGTTTTGCACTCTCATCAAGTCCAGCATAATCCACGATGCCAAAAAGGGATGGAGACCTGAGTCACTGGACAGGACTAGGATGCATTTTATATCATTTCTCTCATTTCTTGATCAGAGCAAATTTGGCTTCAGACTTGACTAAATGCCAGGAGCACAGCTATCTGAAAGTGGTAATTTTTCAAAAATGTCTTCTGAGTTTCAAATAAGCATGTCAATTAAAAATATACAAGATGCTAAAGAGCAGCAAGAGGAGACGCAGAGAATGGACTCAGAGGGGCCACATTCCGAGGAGGCCTCACTAAATATTTTATTTCCCCCCAGACCTCAACTCCTGTGTCTGAAGCACACTCTCTCCCACCATAGGTGGGTTCTTCAGCTGGAACCCAGCTGGTGGTAGTGTTCCTGCTTTAGCCCAGGGTCCGGTTTGGACTGTTGGTGGTCTGTGCCATGCCAGCTGTTCAATATTGTGGCTATTGCCATGGTCTCCCCTCTGTAACCAGCTGACCACAGGCTGTGGGTCCAGGGTAAATGTCCCCTGCCTCGCCATCAGAGAATCTAGGGGAGGACTCTGATTGGCCCAACCTCCATCATCCCGCCTCTCTCAGTCAATCATAATGACTGACAGTGGGAGGGATAGCTTGTTAACTGACCATGGCTGTGGAAATGCTGGCCAGATAAAACTGTTTCTTCTAAGAAAAAAAGGGATTCTAGGGAGGCCATGTCCCCTCCCCCACCAGAGCTGAGCTTGGTGCCAAGCTCACATCGTGGACAGAGGGGCCTGAGCCTCAAGTTGCTTTTGTTCTGCTCACACCTTAGAGATGGACCACTGGCCTAACAAGCAGCATCACTAAGTGCCTCCTGTGTCAGACAGCTTGTTAGATTCTGGGAATCAGTAGTGAACCAGGCAGAAAACAATCCCAGCCTCCAAAGCTTTCTCTCTAGAAAGGGGAAAAGACATGGTAGGTAAATGGGGATTAATGGTGGGCAGAGAAGAATAGAGCAGGGAGGAAAGTGCTGGGGAGAGGGCTGCTGGGGTGATTGCCACAGGAAAGCCCTCAATGACAATGCAGTGCCACCTCACTCCTGTCAGAATGGCTGTCATCAACAAATCAACAAACGACAAGTGCTGGTGAGGATGCAGAGAAAAAGGAACCCTCGTGCACTGCTGGTGGGAATGCAGACTGGTGCAGCCACTGTGGAGAACAGTATGGAGTTTCCTCAAAAAATTAAAAATGGAACTGCCATTTGACCCAGTAATCCCACTTTTTGGAATATATCCCAAGAAACCATAAACATGAATCCGAAAGGATATATGCACCCCTATGTTCATAGCAGCACAATTCACCATAGCTAAAAGATTTAGAAACAGCCTAAGTGCCCATCAGCAGATGAGTGGATTAGAAAACTGTGGTACATCTACACAATGGAATACTACGCTGCAGTAAAAAGAAGGAATTCTTACCATTTGCAACAGCATGGATAGAACTGGAGAGCATTATGCTGAGTGAAATAAGCCAGTCAGAGAAAGATAAATACCACATGATCTCACTCATCAATGGGAAATAATGAACAACATAAATTTATAAACAGGGACAGATCCAGAGACAGAGAAGCATTGATCAGACTGTCAAATCTCAGAGGGAAGGTAGGGGAGGGTGGGTGGGGGTAAAGGGGAGAGATCAAACAAAGGACTTGTATGTATGCATATAAGCCTAACCAATGGACACAGACAACAGGGGGGTGAGGGCATGGGGGGATCTGGGGTAATGGGGGAATAAGGAAATATATGTAACACCATAATCAATAAAGTGATTTTTTAAAAAGACCTCAACGATGAGGTGACATTTGAATAAAGATTTGAAGGTAACAGGTTATGTAGGTATCTGGGAGAACATTCTGGACAGAGGAACAGAAGAGGCAAAGGCTCTGAGGGTCCAACATCGAGTGGGGAAGAGGGCTGTGAGAAACGGGTCAAAGGCAATGGGCAGCAGAGATGCTCTGCGTCAATGATGCTGTGAGGACATTTCTTTTCTTCTTGGTGAGATGGAGGCCATTGGAGCACAAATGTGACGTCCCCTGACCTGTGCTTTTAAATGATTCCTCTGTCTGCTGGGTTTTAAATGTAAGGAAGCAAGTGTGGAAGCAGCAGGATGAGCTACAAGGACTGTGGGGCTGGAACTAGGAGCAGCGGCAGAGGCTGTGAGAAGAAAAGAGAGCCAGTTGAATTTACTGTTGAATATAGTGTCAATCATGAGCAGTGAAAAGGGTCAATGGAGACCCAGGTCTTTTGGTGAGATAAACTGGGAGGATGGTGTTGCCATTCACCAGCTGAGGATGCTTCAAGAGGAGCGATTTCATGGTAATATCGAGAGATGTTCTAGATCTCTTGGTCTAGGGCAGTGGTCGGCAAACTCATTCGTCAGCAGAGCCAAATGCCAACAGCACAACGATTGGAATTCCTTTGGAGAGCCGAAAACCGACTTCTGCGCATGGGCCACGAAGTTTCAATCGCACTGTGCGTGCGCGCCCACACGAGGTATTTTGTGGAAGAGCCACACTCAAGGGGCCAAAGAGCCGCATGTGGCTTGCGAGCCACAGTTTGCCGACCACTGTTCTAGACTCAAGAGGCTTCTTGACCATCTAATATGAGATGTTGAGTAGGCAGCTGACCGAGGATCCTGAAGTTAGAGCAGAGGTTGGGGTTGAGTATGTGCAGGGGTGTGTGTTAGGGGCAGGAAAGAGTAAATAATACTGTGTTTCAATAACACAGAAAAAGTGGGAAATCTTTGCCAAATAAAAACCATTTAATTTGGAGAAAGTATGTAGTTTGGATTGAATGAAATCAAGAATTTGGAGATTCAGTTCAATTATTTTGGGCCCAAGATCAGGTGACTTACTTAATGAACTTAAAATTGATGTCTCTGGGGGAGTCTCTTCTGCTGGCTTTGGCGGAACGGACAGGTGGTAACTACTTACTGCTGTGTTACGTCCATAACAAAAAATGTTAATTTGTAGAATCAGAACTATAAAACAATTGTGTGTGTGTAAGAGAGAGGGGACAGGAGAGAGAGACAGAGAGAGCTTTATATATAAACAGCTTCCAACCTCAAGTATCATTTCCTGGGTTGGACATTTTCAGAGTTACTAATTTAAAAATAAAGATCACTCACTTTAGGCTCATTGTCTCCCAGAAGTCTTCCCTTAATTACCAGACCCACATAACCCATTTCCTGTGGTGTGCAAAAAGGTGTGTAATTAAACCATCAGCACAATATCTAGCTCCATGTAAAACCCACACTTAGGAACTTTAACTGCTGAATAAAAACTCCTATTACATGACCATTAAATATTATGCATAAAGCGAGTCCTGGTAGGACCTGATTAATTTTTATGCACTGTGGGTTGTGTCGGGGAGAATTTGATTTTGGTGGTCTCCTCCTCAGCAAGCCCCGAGCCTCTGACAGCTTCGCCTCAGGAAAGGTGCGCTGAGCTGTCTGATTTCACGTGGACCTCAACTACTCGGTGTGTCTCTGTTCAGAGAGAAATCTCCGCCCCACTAACCAATAATCAACACAAACAGTGTTGGAGAGAAAGAAAGTGAGGGTGCTGTGTGCAGCAGGATAGTTGGTTGCTCTAAGTATAGTTTCCAAATATGACCCTTTAGGTTGATGTATATTTTAACTTCTTAGGTCAACATGTACGAGTCACCGTTTGAAACTGGGATATTTCATTGGAAGTAAAAATCACCACCTTGTGCAGCAGGCGCTGAGACGCAGTCTTTGCCAGGAGTTGTGAATGGCTTCTCCAAGCTCCCATCACAGTGTTCCCGCAGGCCTCTGGTGGGGAAGCAGAACTGAGCAGTGTCTGCAACCCAGAGCGACTGACCTTGACCAGCAGGAAGAAAGGGAAACCGGGGGCAGAAAACAGCTAGGCCTGAGGGTCCCCAGCACTGTACTGCTGGGGGAGATGGCAGAGACCTCAAACATAAGTACAGGGTGCCCCCAAATGCATATACACTTCGAAGCTAATGGCTCCACTTTGAAACTAAGCTGTATTAATAATACTGCCTTTATAATTATTCAAAGTGTGTGTGTACATGTTTTGGGACACCCTATGTGTATATAAGGACCCCCAACTTAAACGACATAAGCTGCCTTTCCCAGGGTTAATGTACAGACAAAAGAATTGAAGTGAGGCCGTGAGGTGCCGGCAGAAGGCTGAGAAAGCCTCCGGGAGTCCTGTGTCTCTGCCAGCACCGCAGCAGAGACCTTTGTGAAAACAGTCCTGGAGGGAGTCCTCCAGCTACAAGACAACATGATATCTGATAAATGAAGGTAAACAACATAGCAGAGCTAACTTTTGTGCACAAAAGCAAGGACAAAGACAGGGTACATTCTATCCAGCTGGTGGCTTAATTAGTTCATTGGAGTGTCATCTCATACACAGGAAGGTGGCAGGTTCGAGTCCAAGTCAGGGCACATACCTAGGTGCAGTTCCATCTCTTGTTGGGGGACCTATGGGAAGCAAGCAATAGATGTTTTTCTCTCACTTTGATGTTTCTCTCTCTCTCTCTCCTCCCAACCCCCTTCTCTCTCTAAAAAAATAAATAAGAGAAGGAGACAATGGCAGTTCAGAATAAGTTCTATTTGACACCAACATGCAAGTTGCCAGTGTTGGCTCCCACCAGGAAACATAACAAGAGGAAGTGGAGAGCCAGGGAGGGTAGGGATTTTATCAGGAGAATATGTAATTTTGTAAGTTCAAGAATTTTATAAAAAAGCATGGTGACAGATATGACTCTTTTTTTATTTTTTTATTTTTTAAATAAATCTTTATTGTTCATATTATTACAAATGTTCCTCATTTTCCCCCCTCCATTGCTCTCCTCCACCAGGTTCCCACCCGACCCTCTGCCCTTTCCAGACCCCCCATTGTCCTCATCCATAGGTGCACAGTTTATGTTCAGTCTCTTCCCACATCCCCCACTCCCCTTTTCCCTGAGAATTGTCAGTCCACTCCCCTTCCATACCTCTGATTCTATTATATTCACCAGTTAATATTGTTCATCAGATTTTTTAATTCCCTTGGTTTTTAGATTCACTTGTTGATAGTTATGTATTTCTTGTTCATAATTTTTACCTTTATCTTCTTCCTCTTCCTAAAGAATCCCCTTCAGCAATTCATATAATTCTGGTTTGGTGGTGATGAACACCTTTAGCTTTTTTTTTTTTTTTTTTTTTTTTTTTTTTTTTAATTATTAGTGAAGCTCTTTTTCTGGCCTTCGATTCTGAATGCTAGCTTTGCTAGATAGAGTATTTTTGGCTGTAGGTTCTTGCTATTCATCTCTTTGAATATTTCTTCCATTCCCATCTGGCCTGCATGGTTTCTGTTGAGAAATCACCTGACAATCATATAGGTGCTCCTGCTTTTCTCTTGCTGCTTTTAATATTCTCTCTTTGTCTTTTGCTCTTGGAATTTTAATTATGATGTATCTTGGAGTGGTCCTCTTTGGATTCCTTTTGTTTGGAGTTCTGTGCGCTTCCTGGACTTGTAAGTCTATTTCAGTGATTCCCAAAGTGGTCTATATCATCTCCCAGGGGTCTATGACAACCTGCAAGGGGTCTACGTCAGCGAAAAAAAAATTGGGGTCCATGAAATGAAAATAGGGGTCCACGATAGTGGATCTCAACATACACTGATAGTACCTATTTACTTACATCATATTATCTTATAATATAAAAACATATAAATTATTTATAAAAGTACCTATGAAGTAAAAAATTTATTATATATGTTTATAAAATTGTGTAAGTTGTAGGATAAAAACCTGCACATAATGATATACCAGTATCATCTTGTTACAAGCATACGTGCAGTAAACATTCTTGCCAATTTTTGTCTCAAAGCTTCGCGAACTTGCACCGACTTGTTCAATTCGTCACTCTATAAATATGAATGTGAGAAAAATACGTTCATTCGTTTCCTGAATCTTGAATAGGAAAGTGCTGAGAAAATATTTAAAAAAATATAAACTGGTAGTTTATCATACAAATTATAGTGAATCAGTGTTATTTTGTTTGAGAATGCCGGAGAAAAGTAGGTACATTATTTTTTATTAAATTTTAACACTAAACTTCACTACAGTTAGAAATTTACAAAAAAATCAATATCAGGTAAGTAGGGGGTCTACCCAAAACCGAAAAACATGGCAAGGGGTCTACGGCACAAACAAGTTTGGGAACCTCTGGTCTATTTCTTTCCCCAGGTGGGGGAAGTTTTCTGTCACTATTTCTTCCAGTATTTTTTCCGTATCTTGCTCTCTCTCATCTTCTGGGACCCCCATAATTCTGAAGTTGGTTCGCTTGAAGTTGTCCCAGAGGCTTCTTACACTATCTTCAACTTTCTGGATTCTCTTGTCTTCTTGCTTCTGCAAAGGAGTGTCCTCCGGCTCTTTATGTGCCAAAGCTTTGACTTGATTCTTGAGATCTTCCATTCTGTTTTTAGGAGTCTGTATAATATTTTTTATTTCAGACAATGTATTCTTTATTTCTAGTTGCTCCCTTTTCATATCCTCATAGGTCTCATTTATTTTATTGGGCTTTTTAAGGAAATTATTGAAAAACCTTATAACCGTGGTTTTGAACTCTATATCTAGTCGCTTGTTGTCCTCCATTTCTTTTGTTTGTAATCTGTTTCCTTGTCTTGGCATTTTCGCTGCTTCCCTGAGTTGGTAGGGTGGCTTTCAGATCACAACAGATAAAGAGGTGAGTTATAAGCCTGACAAAGGTATCCTATATGGTTCAGTGGGTCAGTCTCCCAGTTACCTGAGGTGGACACTCTTGGTGCACCCCTTTGTGGACTGTGTGTACAGCCTTATTGTAGTTAAGTCTTGATTGTTATCACTAGGATATCTCCTGGTATCACTAGGAGGAACTGACCTCTAGGCCAATTGGCTGTGAGGATCAGCTGTGTCTATACCGGGAGACTAGACTTGGAAAATTGAAAAGCCTCTATGCTCAGCTTGGATGGGGCAGAGTTTCAGGGTGGAGCCTACAGCCTTGGATTCCCATTAGCCCTGCCCTCTGAGGATCCTGAGTCTCAGTATTCCTCAGTGTCCTCTGGTACTCGCAGCACGCACGTCTGAGAGAAAGGTGCCCTTGAATTTTGCCCGCAACCAGACAGTCTAGTGTCTCCCCCAATGAGCCTGGAACTGAGGTTCAATGTAGTTGGAAGTGGAGTTGGAAGTGGAGTTTAGAACAGTTTGGAGCTTTTGTCTCCTTCCCGCTAGGGCAATCTAGCAGCCGAGTCAACAGTCCGTCCTCTGCGCGCATTAACGTGTGTGCCTCTGGAGCTCTGCCTTTTGCCACTCCACTCCCCTGAGTTTCTGCCTTACAGCTTAGATTTCCTCTGTATGAGCCTGGGTCCCCAGGGTCTTACCCAGAACTTGGGTTCAGTGCAGTCAGAACTGGGGTACAACACAGTCCAGAGCTTTTATCTCCTTCCCACTAGAGAACGCCAGCCAGGCACTCAGCCGCCCCTCCTCTTGGCTCCGTCCTCTCCCCACGTGTGCACTGTGTCTCTGTACCTTAGGCTTTTACAGCTCCTCTGATTTTCCTTCTGGTTTTCTCTTTCCTTCTAGTTGTAGAATTTCCAGTCAGTCAAATTTCCTATAGTTCTATAATAGATAATGTCCATTTTGTATTTTAGTTGTATTTTTTGAAATTGTTGTGCGAGGCTGCAGTTAGGCATTTATCTATGCCGCCATCTTGGTTTCTCCCTGACATACATGACTCTTAATAAAGTAGGACAACCATCAGGATAAATAAAATGGTGAGTAGAAGATTGAAACTAGCAGTGAGGGGTGGGAAATGAGGAAGGCAGAGTATATAGGAAATAGCAAAAAGATATAAAATATGTTTAAGTAAATAGCTTTACAGTAAATATAAACACATTAAATTGAAAACTCAAGAGACAGGAGCAATATGTTTTTTTACAGGAAACACACTGAAACAAGAGTGTAGAGTGTGAAAATAAATAATGAATAAGAAAGACCAGAAAATATGACCAAGTAAACAGATCACAACAGATAAAGAGGTGAGTTATAAGCCTGACAAAGGAATAAGAAATAGAGAAAAAATGATAATAAAAACTTCACATGCACCTAATAATATAGCTTCAAAATGTGCTGAACAACAACTAGTTAAAGGCCAGAAATCGAACAAACAAACAAAAAAACACACCCATCTCAGAAGGAAGATTTAACGTATTCCTCTCCTAATGTGTTGGGTCAATCAGGAATAGAATCACCACAAATATGAAGCATGTAAATAAGTTGATTAGTAGGCGTAAGATGACAGGACAGGTGTATGAAGAGTACTGTACACCAAGCAAAGCTATGCATTATTTTAGTCATACATGCAGATTCCCTAGGTGAACATGTGCTAATTCACAAAGGTAGCTTTACACATGCCAAAGAATCGACACCAGAAAAATTACATTATCTTAAAGAAGTAACCACTATTTAAATAAAGATTATCATAAAAATAAAACAATAAAAACAAATCCAATCCAAGTAAAAGTGCTACATTAGTTCTAACATAAGATGCAGTTTTAAAGCACTGAGAGCAGGTAGAGGAGCAAAGACAGTCACTCACGAAGCTGAAGGCTTCTGTGCTTTCAGCAGGAGGAAATGGAGGGGAACTGGCTTACCCACTGAAGCAAGCACAATAGAACAGCCCGGAAAAACCAACAACAACCCAGTGTCTGAGATACCACAGAGCAATGGCAAAGGACACCATCCGCAGGAAATGGTAACAAGAGGAGCCCGGGATTGCGCCATGCTGCTGCCCTCCGAGGGTGGAGGGTTGGAGGGAACAGTGTGGCCACTGAGCCGTCGCAATGGGCCAGGCAGACAATGCCAAGGCGCAAGGACACTGGTTGATGCACTGGGAAGGGGCTGCCTCCACAGGAGGAGTCTGAACCTGAGAGTGAGAGGGCAGGACGGGGCTGACTCTGATCCTCCATTTTGTATGTCATTGTGTAACTGGACCCTACCCTCACCCAACCAATCGAGGTCAGCCAAAGCAGTGACATCACCACCCCTATAAAACACTTTGATCTGTTGAAGCTCGCTCTCTTCCGCCATGCCGCTGTCGGTGTAAGTGGGACAGAGCTCGGACTACTCCGAATACAGGCTTTTTGCTATTGTATATGACTTGGCTCCCTTGTGGTCTTTGGGGAATCATGAAATCTGGGCATAACATTTGGGGTCTCGTCCGGGACCCCCAAGACCCTGAGGGACTGGATCCGGAGAGCCTGACTGGCTGCTATAGGTGTGTGTGTGTCTGTGTGCTTGTGTAAGCTGGCTTGGGAGGGATGTGGAATCCCCTCATGTTGGTAGTGCCCGAAGAGGTCTAGGTGGACGCATTGATGGAAGACCATGGGCTGGCGGGTTCGGAAGACGTTTCGATCCTCCCAGGAGGGACGCAGAATCCCCTCTCAGGCAGGAGGGAAGTGGAGACCCCTCTCAGGACAAGGCGTGTCGCCCCTGCCAGTCAGCGTGAGGCCGTCGTCTAGCTTTCAGTGTTGCTTCCACGGAGTTGAAAGACTGTTCTTAGGGGCCCTCTGTCTGTTTCTGTGTTCTCTGTTTCTATGTTTGTATCAGTAAGGATTTCAGTTTGCTCTTGTTTGTAAATTTGCTATATTAAATTGAAATTTTAAAGTGCTAAGGTTAATTTAAAGGTATAGATTTAACAACAGATACCAGACCATTGCTGACTCTTTCCCCCCAGAGCAGGCAGGAGGTGGGGGAGGGGAGACACGTGGCAATCCAATGTGGACACCACTCCCCAAGAAAGCCACCATAAGAGGCCTCGTATTCACCATCTCTACCCCCTCCCCCAGCTAATAACTTAAATCTTTTACAAATTCATGGATGCATCGAGGATTTCTGTACTCATGTAAGGGGGAAAGACCAGTTTAAAAATGAGTGCGCATAGTTTTTGAGCTGGGTTTGACTCTTTTCTGTGTGCAGAGTGAAAACACTTTTTTGGCTTTGGGGATGGCGAACATGAATGGGAAAGAAATACAAGTTTCCCAAGGCATTTAAAGCAGCTTTTGAAATTTCCCATCCTGAGGCAAGTAACCAGCAGGAAGTAGATAGCAGGTTTACATATAACGGCTGAGAGTTTGCTTCTTGACTTCCCCAGTAGGAAAATTATGCCCATTTTGAAAAGAATTGAGAAGTTTACTAAATCAAATGATAAAAACTTAAAACTAGCCAAAGCCGGTTTGGGAGCATCAGTCTGCGGACTGAAAGGTCCCAGGTTCGATTCCAATCAAGGGCATGTACATTGGTTGCGGGCACGTCCCCAGTGGAGGGAGGTGCAGGAGGCAGCTGGTTGATGTTTCTCTCTCATCGACATTTCTAGCTCTCTATCTCTCTCCCTTCCTCTCTGTAAAAAATCAATAAAATATATTATAAATAAAAAAACTTAAAAAAAATAAAAAAACTTAAATCTAAATGTGTTGAATTGTTATAATATTAAAGTGTTGATCTAAGTATGCCTTTCATGAAGTCTAGAGAATTGAAGTTAGTCTATTAATTAAATATGCCTTATATTTTATTTAAAATGTATCTTTAAAAATGTAAAAGTATGATTGATTTGTGAAATGCTAAGTATTTGATTTGCTACCTGAAAAATTTTATGTTCTGAAAGTTTAAGTTCTCTTGCCATGAAGATTTATTAATGGAGGAAGGGGTAGACACGCCCCTCCCTCCACCCCCCCTCCCCCAAACAGGTAATCCAATTCCAGCCGGCAGCCATCTTTAAAGAATGTGTTCATTTGCATTTAAATGGCTACACCTTTTGCTAGCCAACCTTCCCAGAAAAGGACAAGCGGCCAAAAGGTTTAAAGTTAATTATTAGATTTTAAAATTTAACTTGTTCAGGTTGAGTGCTCTGACACATAGCAAACTGCCCCAAGTGGCCACTGGGATACCTTTTTCCAAGGGGTGCTTGCCCTCTGTCAGAGGGGTATCAGCCCGCCTAACAAAATTTCTGTCCATGTTTAAGGTATGAAGTTGTAACAATTGGGGTCCAAAAGGTTAAAAGCAGGGACCAAATTCTAAAGTTAACTGTTTACAAGAAGGAAGCTTGAGCTTGCAAAGTCACCAAGTCTGCCCAGCAAACTCAAAAAATAAATGAATCTTATTTCTGACCTGCCATTACCCAGTCTTGATCAGTGGTGGAGGAAGGGTCTCAGAACTGTTTGTCTCAATTGGCCATTTAAGTTTGATGTGATTAATGATTATATAATAGTACATTGTAAAATCTTTAGAAGAAAAGGAAAATATTTTGTGGGCCACTTGGTCCTTGTGTGTGTGTGTGTGTCAACTCTTAAGTTATAGTTTTAAAATCAGTAATATTAATGGAAACACCCTCAAGCAGAGGGGCTGTTCAGAAAGGTCAGGGAGTCTGATTGCAATGTAGGGGTCACCAGTTCCCCTACTAGCAGGAGGGAAGCACCTTTCCCAGTGGGAGCAGAGAGTGGACTGCCAGATGAAACGCCTCGGTGGGAGCACCTCCTTCGCCACCTGGGACCCGAGCCGAGCCTGGCTCCCTGTCTCCACCCACCCGGCGCCCATCCCCTCC
This sequence comes from Pipistrellus hanaki, assembly GCF_964339955.1. Lineage (NCBI taxonomy): Eukaryota > Metazoa > Chordata > Mammalia > Chiroptera > Vespertilionidae > Pipistrellus > Pipistrellus hanaki. The sequence goes on from NC_140515.1 coordinate 8,168,817, forward strand.
AGGGTTGTTTAGAGTAGCTGGAGGCGGCAGTGGGCAGTGGTGTGGAGAGAAATTCCTTTTTGACCCCCTTAAACCCAATGAGACCCAAGAACCCCTGGTGACTCCTTGGACACTTTTCGCTAAGTTCTGTTAGGGCACTTAGAGCCACAGTTAGAAATTCCCCCATTCCCCTTTTCAGGCTTACCAGAATCTGAGATCCGTATCTGTAGGAAAAATGTGGCATTTTAAATCTCAAGCAGTTGGAGGCCTGGGAAATGGGTGCTGGACCTCCTCCCTCCTCCCTCTGCCTTTTTCTAAATATTTTAAAATAATAGACGATTTGAGGCATAGTTATGCATTTTTGAAGAAAGAAAGAAAAAGTCAGCAGCAAATAGGAAGCAGGGGCACTGAAAGAGAGAAAGTACTGGCAGGTTAGCTAGAGAAGCAAAAGGGAGACTCAGACTCCAAGGGTTTTTAACCTAGAGGAAGAGGACTGACAGGACCAGGGCTCCTTTCCATTAAGCCCCTAAGGGTAACCTTACAAGTGGAGGGCAAATCTGTTAGTTTCCTGGTGGACACTGGGGCAGCCTATTCAGTCTTGACAGAGCCAATGGGACCCATAACCTTTAAGAAGACATCAGTCCAGGGAGCCACCGGACAAACTGCCTGTTTTCCTTGGACATCAAGTAGGACTGTGGGCCTTGGAAGGAACCCGTACCAAGGGAACGCAGCAGCTGAACTGGACCAAAGTGGAACAATGGGCCTTTGAGGAGCTAAAGAAGGCTCTCATCTCAGCACCTGCCCTAGCCTTGCCAGATGTCACGAAGCCCTTCCACCTCTACGTGAGTGAGATAAGGGGCATTGCCAAAGGGATTCTCACTCAGACTCTAGGTCCCTGGAAGAGACCTGTGGCCTATCTGTCTATGAGACTAGACCCTGTGGCAGCAGGGTGGCCAGCGTGCCTCCGGGCAGTGGCCACCACAGCATTGCTGATGGAGGAGGCAGATAAGCAGACTCTGGGCCAGGAGCTAGCCCTGACAACGCCCCATGGTGTGGAGGCCCTCCTCCAAGGTGCTCCAGAGAGATGGATGTCAAACACCAGAGCTCTTTTCCTGGACCAGCCCTGCATCCAGATCCACAAGACTCTGGCCATCAACCCTGCCAGCCTGCTTCCAGATGATGATCCAGAGGAACCCATTCATGACTGCATAGAGGTAACAGACGCAGTACTGACTGATGTCCCGCTGTCATCACCAGACGAGGCACTGTTCACGGATGAGAGCAGGTACGTTCGGGATGGGATCTGGTACACAGGGGCAGCAGTAGTCACACTGGACCACACCATTTGGGCACAGTTCCTGGACTTTTGGCCATTGAGTGTGATGCTGGTGGGAATGCAGACTGGTGCAGCCACTGTGGAGAACAGTATGAGTTTCTTAAAAAAATTAAAACTAAAACAATTTCTCCTAAGAAGAAGAACGAGACAGGGATGCCCACTCTCACCTCTCCTGTTCAACATAGTACTGGAAGTTCTAGCCATAGTGATCAGACAAGAAGAAGAAATAAAAAGCATCCAAATTGGAAAAGAAGAAGTAAAATTACCATTATTTTCAGGTGACATGATATTGTACATAGAAAACCCAAAGACTCCATCAAAAAACAATTAGATTTAATAAAGGAATTTGGCAATGTAGCAAGATATAATATTAACACCCAGAAATCTATGGCTTTTTTTTTTAATTAAATTTTTATTCATATTTGCTCTTCTCCACCAGGTTCCCATCCCACCCTCTGCCCTTTCCCCACCCCCCATTGTCCTCATCCGTAGGTGCACAGTTTATGTTCAGTCTCTTCCCACATCCCCCTCTCCCCTTTTCCCCAAGAATCGTCAGTTCACTCCCCTTCCATACCTCTGATTCTATTATATTCAACAGTTAATATTGTTTATCAGATTTTTAAAAAAAATTTCCTTGGTTTTTAGATTCACTTGTTAATAGTTCCGTATTTGTTGTTCATAATTTTTGTCTTTATCTTCTTCCTCTTCCTAAATAACCCCCTTCAGCAATTCATATAAATCTAGTTTGGTGGTGATGAACTCCTTTAGCTTTTTTTTTTATTAGTGAAGCACTTTATCTGGCCTTCGATTCTGAGTGATAGCTTTGCTGGGTAGATTATCTTTGGCTGTAGGTTCTTACTATTCATCACCTTGAATATTTCTTGCCATTCCCATCTGGCCTGCATGGTTTCTGTTGAGAAATCAGTGCTCCTTTATAGGTAACTACCTGCTTTGACCTTGCTGCTTTTAATATTCTCTCTTTGTCTTTTGCTCTTGAAATTTTAATTATGATTTGTCTTAGTGTGGTCCTCTTTGGATTCCTTTTGTTTGGAGTTCTGTGCGCTTCCTGGACTTGTAAGTCTAATTCTTTCACCAGGTGGGGGAAGTTTTCTGTCACTATTTCTTTCAGTATGTTTTCGATATCTTGCTCTCTCTCATCTTCTGGGACCCCCCCTAATTCTGATGTTGGTTTGCTTGAAGTTGTCCCAGAGGTTTCTTACATTATCTTCAATTTTCTGGATTCTCTTGCCTTCTTGCTTCTGCGGAGGAGTGTCTTCTGGCTCTTTATGTTCCAAATCTTTGACTTGATTCTTGAGATCTTCCATTCTGTTTTTAGGACTCTGTATAATATTTTTTATTTCAGACAATGTAATCTTTATTTGTTGTTGATCCCTTATCATTTCTTCTTGATTCCTTATTAATTCTAGTTGATCCCTTTTTATATCGACCTTTTCTAGGAAATTCTTGAAAAACCTTATAAGCATAGATTTGAACTCTATATCCAGTCGCTTTTTGTCCTCCATTTCTTTCGTTTGTAATCTATTTCATTGTCTTGGCATTTTCTCAGCTCCCCTGATGGGGCGGGGGTTTCAGGGTGGAGCCTATAGCCTTGGCTTCCGTCAGCCCTGCCCTATGCGGTTCCGGAGTCTCAGTAATCCCCAGGGTTCTTCAGTACTCGCTGCAAGCACCTCTGAGAGAAAGGTGCTCTCGATTTTCGCCTGCTACCAAACAGTCTAGGCTCTCCCCCAATGAGCTCAGAACTGGGGTTCAGTTCAGTTGAAAGTGGAGTTGGAGGTGGCGTTCAAAGCAGTTCGAAGCCCCAGTCTCCTTCCCGCCAGGGCAATCCCTCGGCACAGCCAACAGTCCCTTCTCTGCACGCAATGTGCGCACCTCCGGGACCTCCTTTCGCTGCTCCCATGGGGTTCTGCCTTCCAGCTCAGCTCCCTATGGATGAGCCTGGGTCTCCGGGATCTGGCCTAGAACTGGGGCTCAGAGCAGTCGGAACTGGGGCCCAGCACAGTCGGAGCTTTTATCTTCTTCCCACTAGAAAAGGCCAGCCAGGCACTCAGCCTCCCTCCTCTCCGGCTCCGTCCTCTCTGTGCACGCAGCGTGTCTCCATACCTTAGGCTTTTACAGCTCCTCCACTCCTCTGCTCCTCCTTCTGGTTTTCTCCTTGCTTCTCATTGTAGAATTTCCAGTCAGTCGACTTTCCTGTAGTTCTGGGTAATGTCTATTTTATATTTTAGTTGTATTTTATTGAAATTGTAGTGTGTGGCTGCATCTAGGTGTTTACCTGTGCACCCATCTTGGATTCTCTCTCTCTCTCTATGGCTTTTTTATACACCAATAATGAACTCACAGAAAGAGAAACTAAAAACATAATCCCATTTATCATTGCAGCAAAAAATAAATAAATAACTAGGAATACTAGTAAACTTAACTAAGGAGGTAAAAGATCTGATCTTGGAAAATTATAGAACTTTGAAAAAAGAGATAGAGGAAGATATATACAAATGGAAGAATATAACGTGCTCATGGATCGATCGGTAGAATCAACATCATTAAAATGTCCACACTCCCCAAAGCAATATATAGATTCAATGCAATCCCCATTAAAATACCAAAAGAATACTTCACAGATCTAGAACAAATGCTCTGAAAATTGATATGGCATAATAAAAGACCGCGAACAGCCACAGCAATCCTGAGAAAGAAGGACAAAGTAGGAGGGATCGCAATACCAGATTTCAAGCTGTATTACAAAGCCACTGTTCTCAAAACAGCCTGGTATTGGCACAAGAACAAACATATAGACCAATGGAACAGAACAGAGAATGCAGAAATCAACCCAAGCCATTATGCTCAATTAATATTTGAAAAAAGGAGGCAAGAGCATATAATGGAGTCAAGACAGTCTCTTTGATAAATGGTATTGGGAAAATTGGACAGATACATGAACTAGACCACTAGCTTACACCCTTCACAAAAATAAACTCAAAATTGATAAAGGACTTAAATGTAAGATGGGAAACCATAAAAAATTTTAGAAGAATCCATAGGCAGCAAAATAGCAGACACATGTCATAGCAATATTTTTACTGATACCACTCCTAGAGCAATGGAAACTAAGGAGAAAATAAACAAATGGGATGACATCAAAATAAAAAGCTTCTGCACAACAAAAGAAACCATCCACAAAATAACAAGAGAGCCCACTGCATGGGAAAACACATTTGCCAATGTTATCTCCAATAAGGGTTTAATCTCCAACATTTACAGGAAACTCATACAACTTAACAAAAGGAAGATAAACAACCCAATCAAAAAATGGGCAAATTACATAAATAGACTCCTTTCGAAAGAGGACATAAGGAAGGTCACGAGACATATGAAAACATGCTCAAAGTCACTAACCATCTGATAAATACAAATCAAAATGACAATGGGGCACCATCTCACACCTGTCAGAATGGCTATCAACAGATCAACAAAGGACAAGTGCTGGTGAGGATGCGGAGAAAAAGGAACATCATTCTTCATGGCGAAGGATGGAATGTTAACCACAGAATCCGGGTGTTCACTCTCCCCTCCGAGTCAGCACTGGACTGGAGTTCCTATCCAGCGCAATGAGGCATTAGAAAGGAAGATGGAATATATAGACAACCAGATGAAATCTATATATTAAAAAAAAAAAAAGCTAGAACTAATAAGTAGGTTGCAAGACAGAAGATCAATATACAAAAACCTATTTCCTGTATGCATATTAACAATGGGCAATGTGAAATTGAAATAAAGAGGCAATGTCATGGACAATAACATTAAAAGTGTAATATACTTAGAGATAAATCTGACAAAATTGTGAACTCCTTATACTCTGAAAACTACAAAAAATTCTAGAAGAAACTAAGTAAAACCTAAATAAATGTTTATTGATTGGAAGACTCAACATTGTTAAGATGTAAATGCTCCCAAATTTAACATTCACTGTGACCTATGCATTCAAAATCATAGCAGGCATTTTTTGTTTTTTGTTTTTTGTTTTTATTGTCTAGAGTTTTACATACATCTTCTTTTTTCCACAAATTGACCACCTTTGAGCAGGCATTTTGTAGAAATTTCCAAGCTGGTTCCAAAATTACTACACAGACCTGATAGGATGCTAATATTGCTGCATAGGAAATGCAGAGGAACTAGAATAGCCGAAACAGCATCGAAAAAGGAGACCAAAATTGGAGATGTAATACTTATTTTCAAGATTTATATAAAGCTACTGTAATCAAGACAGTATAGTATTGGCTTAAAAACAGGGACTAGATCCATGACAAAAATATAGTCCTAAAATCCAAACATAAATGGACAACTGATTTTTTGAAAAAAGAGCAAAGATAATTTAGTGGAGAAAGGATAATATAAATCATGCTGAAATAATTGGATATCCATATGCAAAATAATAAATTTCTGTCTGTATCTCACACTTTATTAAAAATTAACTCAATATGGAGTATAGTCCTAAATGTAACTGAAACTACAAAACTTCTAGAAGAAATCATAGGAAAGAATTTCATGGGGCTGGAGTAGGCAAAGGTTCTTAAAACTACATTAAAAGACTGATCATATACAAGGTTTGGTAAATTGGACTTCATAAAAGTTTAAAAATGTCTGCTGTTTGAAAGTCACTTTTAAGTTAATGAAAAGATAAGCCACATACTGGGAGAAAAATATTTGCAAAACATTTCTGATAAAGGCTTATATCCAAAATATATAAAGAAATCTCAATACTTGCAACCCCGTAGAAATAAGCAAAAGATTTAGACAGTTAGTAAAAATATGTCCAAGCGGACAATAAGCACAAGGAAAGATGATCACATGCCCCCATAAGGAGATGCCACCACACAGCACTAGAATGACTAAGTCATACAGACCGGCCCAGGGTTCCCAAGGTGCAGAAGGATTCACCGCTCATCAGTGCTGGTGGGAATGTAAAATAAATCACACACCAAATACACCCACTCACTCCATTTGTGGATATTTACCCAAGAGGAAAGAGAGCATATGTCAACACAGAGACTTGTGCATGGAACATTATTGCAGTTTTACTTATGATAATATAAACCCAGAGACAACTGGAATGTCCATCAATTGATCAGTAATCAGTTTGTTGAAACTTATATCTCTGTAGAATAGAATACTGTCCAGAAATATAAAGGAATTAAGTATTGGTACATCTATCTCAATACAATATCGATGTAAATTAAAATAATTATGCTGAGTAAAGCAAGCCAGAAAAAAAAAAGAGTACATACATTGTTATTCCATTTATATAAAATACAGGGAATGTGAAGGATTCAGTGACAGAGGCAGATGCGTGATTACCTGAGCACCAGGTGCTGGAACAGGTGGGAGGGTGTGCGAGATGTGTTCACTGTTTTCATTGAGAGGATCGTCTCATGGCTGTACACATATGTCAGGTCTTATCAAATTGTACACGGTAAATGTGCAGTCTATTCTATGTCAATTATACTACAATCGAACTGTTGAGAAAGGGAATAAATAGGTAGAAATATAAAAGTAAAGATGCATTACAGAACAAACATCTATGTAACAGAGAAGAAAAATGAAGATTAATGAAAGTAAAAGTTAGTACTTTGAAAAAATTAAAAGATAAATCTTTGGCAAGATTGATTATCTTCATAGAGGAGAAAAGATTTAAGAAAAACCAAACATAGAATGAGAAGAGGGAATAACTAGAGTTTAAAGGAAAATATGTGAACAACTCTGTATGAATACAATTGAAAGAAGGGTAAAATAAACACTCTAGCATATAAGAAAAATAGAAAATTAAGATGGAAATTATAATGACACTTAAAAGACCTACACTTCTAATAACATGCCCTAAGCCCAATGATTTTACAGGAGAGTTCCACCAAAATTTCAAAGAAAATGTAGTTTTTCCCTGACTGTGGTTTTTCTAGGAAGAAAAAAAATGTGTGAGAGAGATGAAACTGTACAACCATTTTATAACCCAAGAATATCCTTGATTTCAGATGTGATGAAGATAAAATAAGAAATTTAGAAGCCAATTTCTCTTAATATTTATGCAATAATTTTCTCAATAAAATAGTTGAATAAATAAAAACATATTATAAACATTTCATTATCAAAAGGACTTTTGCTCTAGAATACAGGGGTGGTCTGATTTCAGATATTAATTATAGGGGAAATTACTGGGTTACGAATAAACATAGAAGTCTTATAAATTTCAACAACTATGAGTAAATATACATTGATCAGAATCTACTTGCCTATCATCAATATCTATCTACCTATCTCTGGACCAACATATACATATCTTCAACTTGAAAATAGCTTAGAAACAACACTATAAGATGATATGCAATGGGAAAGTTTTAGATGTGTTTAAAGTAACAAAAACACAGGACACTGATGCTTTCTTCCATCACAACTGTTCAAAACTAAGACACCATTCATTTAAAGAAGAAACTAATAACTACAGAATTAAAAGGGAAGTACGTTTCCTAGGAACAATATATTTTAAGTGTATGGTTTATAGAAATTTACAAAACTCTATTGAAAGGTATAAATTAATCGGAAGACATATTAGGCAGACAATAATCCCACCCCCCCCAAAGATTTTTAGATTCAAAGCAATTTTATTTTAATCCATCCCTCCAATTTTTTTTGATAGGGGGAAATTTGACAATCTAGTTCTAAAATGTATAGGAAATAGAACAGATTTATAACAACAGCTTAAAAGAAGAACCAGATGGGGACCTTACTCTGCCAAACACCAACACTTATTATGAAGTTATAATCACCAAGACAGTGTCAGATGTCATGGGGATACATAAATAAACTACTGTGGGGTGGTGAGCCCAGGAGCAAAGCCGCACGCTCGGAACAGCTGGGGCCGCAGACGGAGAGAGGCCGGGCTCTCCAGAACCTGCTGCCGGGCAGTCGGTTTCCACACAGAACACGAGGCTGGATCCTTATCTCGCATCTGCATAAACCCTTCCAGATGTATTAGGAACTTAGATGTCCTTAAAACAACCCCACAGAGATTGAGCCAGAACATTCAATAGTGAAAAACACATAGATGGTGATCAAGATGGGGAGTAAGTAAACGCCGCCTCCCACAGCACGTGGAAAGGCACTGCATCGCAGCGGGGCCCGGACCGGGCGTCAGAGTGACCGGGACCAGGAGGGGCCGCGGGCTGGTAGGAGGAGACACACAGGCGGGCCAGGCCCGGCCTGAGGACCAGGAGGCTGACCCAGAGGCCCCCTGCGGAGGGTCCCAGCGCACCCCAGCCCGAGCATCACCGGAGAGAGGACCCCGCCGGCTGGGGGTCAGCGGGGACGGCCAGCGAGCCTCCTCTTAAAGGGCCAGGCACAGCCGTTCACGCCGATGCCGGACATCCCGTCCCGTTACCCTCGTAACCAGGTGAGCACTCTCTCCCGCTCTGTCCTCCCCGCAGCCTCTGCACCCCCGACCCACCTGTCTGCACGGACTCACCGTCCTGAGATGCCGTACCTGAGGACCACACACACGGCCTTTGTGTCTGCCCTCCTGGGCCCCGCTGGCTCCGGAGCGGTGGCCCCTCGGAGGGACGGGGGTTCCCAGAGCGGAGAGGGGCCAGGAACGCGCCCCCAGGACCCATGGTTACTCACAGGGAGGCCCGGGGCCGGACCGCACAGCCCTGCGCCCTGACCCTGCCAGGAGGCCCAGCGGGAGGAGCCAGGCTCTGCACCGCGCCGAGCACAGCTGCCCGCACAGCGCCCAGCACCAGGCTGCACCCGGGGCCGCACCCCTGCACCTGGGGGCCGCACCCCTGCACCCGGGGGCCGCACCCCTGCTCCCCTGCTCCAGGGGCCCCACCCCTGCTCCAGGGGCCGCACCCCTGCACCCCTGCTCCAGGGGCCCCACCCCTGCTCCAGGGGCCGCACCCCTGCACCCGCGGGCCCCACCCCTGCACCTGGGGGCCGCACCCCTGGGAGCCTGAGACTGCCCCCAAGGCAGCCCGCTGCTCTCTCTCCCTCGGACACAGACTTTCCCGGGACAGATCCCTCCCGAGTGCCGGCAACAAGGTGCTCAGAAGTAGACTCTGCATCTACTTCTCTCTGTTCTCTCCCGGAACCCGTGGACCGCGATTAAACCACGCATCCCTTAAAAAAATAAAAAATAAACCGCCTGTAGTCGTCATCCCGCCCCGGGTGGGGTGATTCTGGTCTAGGATCCAGGGCCCTTCCCTCCTCCTCATCTTCCTCACCTTGAGCCCTGGCAGAGCCAGGATCCCCCCTCTGTGGACCCAGGGCCGGACTCCTCAGATCCAGGCCTCACTGCCGAGTCCTCTGCAGGAGTCAGTGTACCTCCATCCGGGACCAAGCCCAGCAATTCCAAAGCCTGGTGGAGGGCTGAGATGGATTCCGGAGGGTCCTTCAGCCCTCCCTCTGATCCAGACTTCGATAGGGCCTGGGCCTCCTGTCCTCTGTGAACCTAGCCTGCAGTCCTCAGACCAAGGGTCTGACCACTCGGTCCCTGGGGAGGTAGGAGGGGGAGGAGCAGTTTCAACACACAAACAGGAGCCCAACTTCGGGGTTTAAATTCCTGCCTCCGTCACCTTATACTGTTAAGCCCCAAATCCAGATACCATACCTTCTGTGATCACCCCAAGATTTTAAACAATGCTAAGATGACCAGTTGAGCAACTCTATTCATTAAAGACAGCCAAAGGCAATGATTTCAACCTTGAAAACAGAAAGCTGGGGAGAGCCCCGTGGACAGTGGAAAAAGGGGGGTGACAAGGAAAATTTCTCTGGTTGTAGCCAGGAAGTGAATGATTTTCAAGGTGCTAGGGAATCAGGATGAGTCACACCTCCACAGAGACAGTCACGTTACCTTGAAAAGATGTTGGTAGGAGAAACCAAGATGGCGGCATAGGGTAGACACCCGAATGCTGCCTACCACAACAAATTTGAATTTAGAACTGGAAAACAGGGAAGGCATTGCCCTGAAGCACCGGACGGCTAGCTGAGAGGAGGCTCTGCCACCTCGGAAGGAGAGAGAAGGCACGCTGAACCTCAGGAACTGTGAAGGTATGGAGAACTGTGTGTGCGAAAAGGCGCTGGCTTAATCCCGGCAAGTGGAGAGGGAGGGCCGAGTTCGCTGCTGGCTTACTCCCGGCGCGCGGAGAGGGCGGACAGCTAATGCACGGCTAGCTTTCTTGTTCGAGAGGAAAACAGAATCATCCTATTGTTCTGATAGATGGTCCCAGTCAGGGAGAGGCCAGACTGTCAGGCAGTGGGCAGAGATCTCTCGGAGTTGTGTGAAGCCAGTGGCTATTACTGCGGGACTTGGGGAGGAGCTGAAGGGAAAACAAAGCTTGTCTGCACCAACCAGAGACTCCGCCCCATCCAAGCTGAGCACAGAAGCTCTCCCAGAGGCTGGCTTTCTCTAAGGAGGGACTGGCTGGAATCCAAAGTTTGTCTGCGCCTTTACCAAAGAGGTGCGTGCGCTTGCAACCAATCTTTCGAAACTCACTGCGAACAGGACTTTTCTAAGGCGAGACTGACAGGGAACAAAGATTGTCTGCACCACCCTGAGGCCCCGCCCAATCCAAGCAGAGTACAGAAGCCCTCCTACCTGAGACACTGCTGATCCTCACAGCCAATTGGCTTGGAGATCAATGCTTCCCAGTGATACCAACAATAAGCAAGGCTTAACAACAAGACTGCACACACAGCCCACAAAGGGCTACACCAAGACTGTCCACCACAGGTAACTGGGAAGGCTGTGCTACTGGACTCTACCAGAACACCTAGCACACAAAACTATTCCATTAAATCAGGGAAACAACTAAAATGCAGACAAGAGGCAGGACACAATGGAAGGAGATGGAGGAAAAGAAAAGATTGGACATTAAGTTCAAAACTAGTTATAAGGTTATTCAAGAATATCCTAAAAAAGGCCGATAAAATAAATAAGACCTATGAGGATATGAAAAGGGAGCAACTAGAAATAATAAGGAATCAACTAGAAATGAAGAAAACATTGTCTGAAATAAAAAATATTACACAAAGTCCTAAAAACAGAATTGAAGATCACAAGAATCAAGACAAAGATTTAGAACACAAAGAGCCAGAGGACACTCCTCCACAGAAGCAAGAAGATAAGAGAATCCAGAAAGTTGAAAATATTGTAAGAAACCTCTGGGACAACTTCAAGCAAACCAACATCAGAATTATGGGGGCCCCAGAAGAAGAGAGAGAGCAAGATACGGGAAAAAATACTGGAAGAAATAATGACAGAAAACTTACCCCACCTGGGGAAAGAAATAGACTTACAAGTCCAGGAAGCTCACAGAACCCCAAACAAAAGGAATCAAAAGAGGACCACACCAAGACACATCATAATTAAAATTCCAAGAGCAAAAGACAAAAAGAGAATATTAAAAGCAGCAAGAGAAAAGCAGGTAGTTACCTATAAAGTAGCACCCATACAATTGTCAGCTGATTTCTCAACAGAAACCATGCAGGCCAGATGGGAATGGCAAGAAATATTCAAGATGATGAATTGCAAGAACCTACAGCCAAAAATACTCTATCCAGCAAAGCTATTGGTCAGAATTGAAGGCCAGATAAAGAGCTTCACAAATAAAAAAAAGCTAAAAGAGTTCATCACTGCCAAACCAGAATTATATGAATTGTTGAAGGGGGTTATTTAGGAAGAGGAAGAAGATAAAGATAAAAATTATGAACGACAAATACGTAACTATTAACAAGTGAATCTAAAAACCAAGGGAATTAAAAAATCTGATGAACAATATTAACTGGTGAATATAATAGAATCAAAGGTATGGAAGCGGAGTGGACTGACGATTCTTGGGGGAAAGGGGAGTGGGGGGTGCAGGAAGAGACTGAACAAAAACTGTTCACCTACGGATGAGGACAATGGGGGGTGGGGAAAGGGCAGAGGGTGGGGTGGGAACCTGTTGGAGGGAAGAAATTGAGGGAGGGGGGAAGAGGAACACATTTGTAATAATCTGAACAATAAAGATTTATTTAAAAAAGAAAGAAAGAAAGATATCGCTTACATCATGGTGAAACATAGCAGGCATAAAGCACTGCTTATGCAAAAACAACTGAGTACCACAAATTAAAAAGAATTTGCTGATCACTGTATCCTGGATAAGAATTTTATAGAGAGTTGGCTTGGGTGAATACAATAAAACAATTGGCAAACATTAAAAAAGAAAAAAAAGAAAAGCAAAGATGTTGGCAAATCTATGAAAACCAGCCAATGGTGAAGGATGAGAAAGAACAACGAGCCACTGGAATGGGTGGCCTAGGGGAGTGTTTGGAGGAAGCATCGTCTCCCTACATGTGACCCCTCAGAAAGGAACATGGGGTCAGTAAGCTTGAGAAGGCCTAGGAGTACCCCAACACCCCCTTTCTCTTACCAAAGCCTCTCGGCCTCCTCACCCCTCCCCATGGAAGTGCCAGGATGGTGCTCTATGAGGTCTAAGTTTCTCTCCCAGAGCTACCGTTAGCTGGAGGAAAAGAGGAAGAAGCCCTGTTAGCCCAGGCCCAGTGTCCAGGATGAAAGTACCACACCCAGACTCCTCCTCCTCCTCTTTGGCGGCAGACGCCCAAGGCACCCTGGTCTTACCTGGCAGAGTCCATCCTCAGCCCATACGTGTTCTCATGAAGACTTTCCCCTTCATCCAGCCATTTCCCCACAAACCGATGTCTTTCTGTGCTCACTCTGCTGTCCTTCCAGGGACTGAAGACACCCATGGGGGTGAAAGATGTCTTTAAGGGAGTTCAAGGAAAGGAGTCTTTCCAAAAATTCCTACCCTTTCAAGAAAACCTACGAAAGCTTTAAAGCCAACAACAACATGTGGCCATTATCACAGACCAAATGAGGAACTGAATAAAAATGATCCAGAAAAAGACCAACCAATGTAGAAAAATTCACCACCTCGAGCAGTAACTTGGGCAGCCAGTAACTTTAGAGCAAGGCCAAAGACCTCAGAACTATCTATGAAGTCTCTGATATCTGGCCCCCAACAAATGCTGACAATATGGAAGCCAAATTTTACACCTACAGGATACACTGATAGTGGTGGTTAAAATAAAATTGATAAGTGGTTCACTTCCAGTGTAAGCATAATTTGCAGACAATTTTTATTAAATTTATTGGGATAACATCTACACTAATAAAAGAGAAAAATGCTATTTGACAGTACCTTCGCTACACCCACAGCCAATCAGAGTGAGTATGCAAATTAACCCAACAAAGGTGGTGATTAATTTGCATATGCTGAGGGAGGGAGGAGTGAAGACTGAAGACAGCCTAGAAAGAAGAGGGAAAGAAAGCAGAAAGCAAGGCAGCTGCCAGAGGGAAAGTGCAGGCGGTGCTGGGTGGGCAGGGCAGGGGGGTAGCAGTGGCTCCAGCACACGTGGCAGTGGTGGCTTCTGGCCCCGCCCAGGTGGAATCCAAACGATCTCACCACTGCCTCAGCGGCTGCGGATCAGGCCTGGAGAGAGAAGCAGGGCCTAATCCACAACCACCACAGCTGCTGGTGAGGCCCAGAGAGAGCAAGAGAAGTGGGGCCTTATCAGCAGCTGCCACAGAGGCTGCATATCAGGCCTGGAGAGAGGACCAAAGGCAGAGGCACACAAGAGGGGTTAGGGATAATCAAGCCAGCAGGCAGAGGCCATTAGGTGTGATCAGGCTGACAGGCAGGGATTAGGCCTAAACAACAGTCAGACATCTCCTGAGGGGTTCCCGATTGGAGAGGGTGCAGGCTCGGCTGAGAGGAACCCCCTCTGTGCATGAATTTTGTGCACCAGGCCTGTAGTCTATATATATAAAACCCTAATATGCAAATAGGCCGAACGGTGGAACAACAGAACAACTGAACAACCAGTCACTATGACATGCGCTGATCACCAGGGGCACACGCAGAATATGATGGGTGTTGGCCACAGTAGGATGGAGGAGCAGGTGAGTGGGGGCGCCAGACCAAGGTGGCACACTGGTTGCTGTCATTGGGAAGAGTCTCTGGTTGTTACTGAAAATCCTTTGCTCCTATGTGCCATGGTTGCACTCAGCTCTTGCACCTACAGCCAGTGTTTCCCTACTTACCCTTGCTGCTGGTACCAGAGCCGCCGCTCACACCTGCTGCCAGTGCCCAGTGCTGGCCCTGATTGCTCAGCGCCATCAGCAGGTGTAAGTGGCAGCTGCTGGCCCCAATCGCTCCTGAGCACTCCTCCACCCACCCCCCCTGCTCCTGGGGGGCAATCAGGGCAGTACCCGCTGTTCACACCTACTGATGGCACTGGCCCTGCTGCTGGCGCTAGCTCCAATTTCTCTAGGCCATCAGTGATGAGAGCGATGCAGGCATCATCAGTTTATGGGAACTGTGGTGGTGGGAGTGGGGCTGCCAGCAGACAGGGGACCAGGGGCTGTGGTGGGAGGGACTGGGCGAGAGGTGTGGAGGATGGGCAGAGACCTGGCCCTGTGCCCACCACAACCTTGTAGCCCATAGTTTCTTTCAAGGTGCACAAATTTGTGCATTGGGACCCTAGTACTTTTAAAGACAAAATAGACTTTAAAAAATAGGCTACATCAGAAACAAAGAGGAATCAATCCAAGAAGAGATGTAACCCTTGTAAACATTTATACACCCAACATAGGAGCAACTGAACATATAAGGCAAATGGACAGACATAGAGAGAGATCAACAGTAACACAGTTATAGTAGGACATTTTAACACCTTATTGTCATCAATAGATAGATCACCCAGACCGAATATTAACAAGAAAATGGTGGTGTTACATGGCACCTCAGACCAGATGGATTTAATTGATATTTTTAGAGCATTTTACTGCAAAGTAGCATTGTTTTCAAGTGCACATGGAACATTTGGCAAGCCACATGCTAAGCCACAAGCTTAAGTCTCAATAAACATAAGAAGATTGAAATTATATCAACCATCTTCTTTGAACACAATATTATGAAACTATAAGTCAAATTACTAGAATAAAATTTTAAAAACACACAAAGGCTAAATGACATGCTATACTAAGAAATGAATGGGTTAGTGAGATCAGGGAAGACCTTGAGACAAATGAAAATAAAAATCCAATGACCCCAAATCTATGGGACTCAGCAAAATAGTTATAAGAAGGAAATTCATAGGTATGTAGATCTATCTCAACAATCTTGAGAAAGAAGAACAGAGTTGGGAGATATCATGCTACCTGATACCAAACTATATTATGAGGCAATAGTAATCAAAACAGCATGGTACTGTAGAAAACAGACACATAGATTAAGAGAACAGATTAGAGAGCCCAGAAGTAAGCCCATGACTATTTGGTCAGAGTCTATGAGAAAGGAGGCAATGATATACAGTAGAATAAAGACAGTTTATTCAACAAATGGTTTTGGATAAACTGGAAAAATATATGCAAAGAAATGAAACTATTGTAGATCACCTTTTTTTTTTTTTTTTTTTTTTTTTTAACCATATACAAGAGTAGGCACAAAAGGAATTAATCAGTTAACTGCCACAATATTTTGAACTTAATTGAAAAAGGTCCATTGCTTATGTCTATAAAAGCTTATGGCATACAAATAGTTAAAGACTCAATTGTAAGACCTGAAACCATAAAACTCCAATGGAAAAAAAAAAAAAGGTAGTGAACCCTCTTTATCAAACTAAGAGGGTTTCGCACAGCAAAGAATACCATCAACAAAATGTAAAGACCACCTATCAAATGGAAGAAAATATTCACCAATGATACATTTTATAAGGGGTCAATATCCAAAATTTCTTAAGAACACATACAACTCAAAACCGAAAAAACAAACAATCCAATTAAAAAGTTGTCAGAGTACCTGAATAGACATTCTTCCACTGAGGATATACAGATGGCCAATAGAAATATGGGAAGATGCTCAAAGTCGCTATTTATCAGAGAAATGCAAATTAAAACCACAATGAAAGATTTATGAATAATAAATCATTAACAAATCAACTAACAAGTGTTGGTGAGGATGTGGAGAAAAGAGACCCATCAGGCACTGCTGGATTGTAAATTGGTGCCATCACTTGAAAAACAATATGCAGGGTCCTCTAACAATTAAAAACCTAACTACCTTAATATCCAGTCATTCCACCTTTGGATACTTATTCGAAGAAATTATAAACATCAATTCAAAAAGATATATGTACCCCTGTTTTCATCACAGCATTATTTACAATAGCCAAGATATGGAAGCAACCTAAGTGTCTGCCGATAAGACACTTAGGTAAAAAGATGTGTTATGTGGTCATAGAAATGAAGAAATCTTACCTTCTGTGACAACATAAATGAATCAAGAGGGTTATACTAACTGAAATATATTGACAGAGAAAGACAAATACCATATGATTTCACTTACATGGGGACTATAAAAACAAAACAAACAAACAACATAGAAACAGACTCACAGACATGGAGAACAGACTGATGGTGGCCAGATGGTGGGGAGTGAGGGGCTGGATGGAAAAGCATTATGTGGTACAGTTGGTAGTTGCAAAATTGTCACGGGGATGTAAAGTACCGCACAGGGAATATAGTCTGTAACATTGTAATAATTATATATGGTGCCAGGTGGGTACTAGACATATCAGGGACATCACTTTGTAGGTTTTAAATGTCTAACAACTATGATGAACACCTGAAATTAATATAATATTAAATGTCAAATGTAATTGAAAAAAATAAAGAAGAAAAAACATACAAAGACACCAATAGTCATTGCACAGGAAAAGGACATATAAAAGTTTATAAAAATACTAGAGGCCCATACACTCGGGTGGGGAAGGGGGGTCCCTCAGCTCAGCCTGCACCCTCTCACAGTCCAGGAGCCCTCAGGGAGCAGGCCTAAACCGGCAGTGGGACATTCTTTATTTTTAATTTTTTTTTTTTATTGATGTTTTACAAAGAGGAAGGGAGAGGGATAGAGAGTCAGAAACATCGATGAAAGAGAAACACTAATCAGCTGCCTCTTGCACACCCCCCACTGGGGATGTAGGCCCGCAGCAATCAAGGCACATGGCCCTGACCGGAATCGAACACCGGACCTTTCAGTCCATAGGCAGACATTGGCCAGACATTCTTTTTTTTTTTTTTTTTTTTTTTTTTTTTTAATGTATTTTATTGATTTTTTACAGAGAGGAAGGGAGAGAGATAGAGAGTTAGAAACATCGATGAGAGAGAGTCATCGATCAGCTGCCTCTTGCGTACCCCCTACTGGGGATATGCCCGCAACCAAGGTACATGCCCTTGACCGGAATCGAACCCGGGACCTTTCAGTCCCCAAGCCGATGCTCTATCCATTGAGCCCAACCGGTCTCGGCCGGCCAGACATTCTTAATGCTGCGGCATAGGCGGGAGAGCTCCCCCCACCACCGCGGTGCTTCCAGCCCGGAGCCAGCGGTGCTCCCCCTGTGGAAACGCACTGACCACCAGGGCAGCTCCTGCATTGATCACCTCCTCCCTGGTGGTCAGTGCACATCACAGTGACCAGTCATTCTGCCGTTGGGTTGATTTTCATATTAGCCTTTTTTTTTTTTTTTTTTTTTTTACAGCAGCCACATTGCTTGTAATGGTAAAAAGCTGGGAACAACCCACATACCCATCAATAAAATAGAATGGAAAAATAATGTTTGTACACAAATGGGAAACCTACAAAGGAAAAGAGATGAATGAACCATATGAACTGGAAATCTTAGGGATGCAATGTTCAACCGAGAAAACAAGTAACTGAGGAATGAGTGCAATGCGATTCCATTTTCTTTAAGCCCCAGTCACTCACACTAACTATTTTATTTAGGAAATATGGCAAGCCAAAAAAGTAAAGCAATACTGTGTGGTTTTCTCTGGGGGGAAGAATGTGAGGACCGAGGCTGGCGATGGGCATCTAAGGAGCTCTGATGATGCTGACGTGCTGTTTCCTTCGTTCGGTGGCACGTTTGTAAGTGTTCGTTTTGTTGTTACGGGTGCCACCTTGTATTTCCGGCCTGGTGGTGTCACCTTCCCGTAGTTACCTCAGCTTTGGCTCCTCATCAGACATCCCGTCTGACAGCTCACCTTCCCAAGAACGACTCCAGCAGAGAGAGCGGCAACGGGTCTGGAGCTTTTGGAGAGTTCAGAAAGTGGGGAAGGAGAGGAAAGCCAAGAGCAGACAAGAATTACAGGAGCGGAGACCTGGCCGCTGCCTGCCCTGCGACAGGAATGGCAGGCTTCATACCCATCTTACCTTCCTTCCTGAGCCCAACGTGACCCCAGGTTCCAGCACCAACTCCTGCACCCACTCACTCAGCACGGACTGGTGGAATGCAATCTATTTGCAAGCCCAGTTCGTGAGCTCAATATCTTAGCCACATTCATGCCCTTGGGCTCACGAAGGCCTGGGAAGAGCAGAATTCTAGTCAGGTGGCCGACCTGAGAGGGAGGCCTGCAGTGTGTGCCTGGGTCTCCTGACCCTCCCTGGTTGAATTTGTTTGATGGAAACAAAACTGCTCTGTGCTAAGCAACTGACTCCCATGCATCTTGGATGTTTTGGGCTCAAGGATGCAGTTCAGTTTAAAAAGAGAACAGTAAAAGAAATCAGATTCCTGCATTTTGTGGTTCAGGTGACTCGGAGAGGCTCTTCCAGTGGCTGACGTGCTTTACATGTGACACACTCTGTTATGTGGTGTGAAGGGTGCCCTGTGGCCCCACATCCACATCACGGGGAGGAGATGAGCTATGGAGGACCACTGTCCACCTCTCCTGTCGTCAGTGCAAGCCCAGGCAGCAGGGCAGCAGCCCCCAGGACACATGGAGGAGACTGCCGTCCGCTTCATTCCCACTTGTTCCCCACAGAAGGGGCAGGTGGCTTCTCTGAGTAACGACTCCATGAGTCTGACAGTCACTGGTCCACAGTTCTCTCCTGTGCAGGGTCAGGTCCTTAAACCTGGCTGCACACGTGGCCTGTCTGGGCATTCAAGCCTCACTGAGAGGAGGGAGCAGCCATTCCTATGCAGTCACGCCCAGCCATCCGGGAGGAGTAGACCGTCCTTTTGGGCATCCGGTCCGGTGAAATCATAAAAACCAGTGTTACCAGGGATAGAGCTTATGTTATTACTTGTTACCTGATGCCTCTCTTTTTCCTCAGGTGAGACTGAATGTGTGATCACTTCTACTCCTCTGACTGTCGTACAAGGTGAGAGGAAGACTAGTCTTGACTCTGATTAACAGATTAAATAGGTAATTAGTGTAAGTTAATAGGTGTTGTCACAGGCAATAGATGGAACTGTCCAGAAACCGGCATGTGGGTCATATTGTAGTATAACACAGGATAACAATAACTAATATCTGTAGCGTGTGCATTATGTGTCAGATCCTGTTCTAAGTGCCTTAGATGGATCGGCTCATTTAATTAGCACATGATAGCTCTACTCGGCAGATGTGTTTATTATCCCCATTTCACAGATAAAGATATAAGGCGCAAAGAAGTTAAGCAGGCAGACTGCAACCAGAGCCCAAACCCATCATTTTCTTTTCTTTTGGATTATTCGCTGAGACATGCTATGTGGAGAGGCTACCGGAACACCGACTAAAGTTACAATTCCCATTGAGCCATTCAAGCACTCATTTTACAGGAACTAATCCAGTGCTAACTAATGCAGTGGTGAGCACACTTACAGATGTGCACATGTGGCGGAAAACAAGCTTCTTATCTTCAAGAAGCTTGCATTTTATACAATTCAACAATAGACTGATATCAAACTATACTACACACATAGTAAGTAAAACAGCATGGTACTGGTGCCCTGGCCAAGTGGCTCAGTTGGTTGTAGCATCATCCTATACATGAAAAAGATTGAGGGTACAATCCTGGGTTGGGGCATATGGTAGGCAACTGATCAATGCTTCTCTCTTTCTCTCTCTCTTTCTCTCTCCTCCTCCTCCTCCTCCTCCTCCTCCTCCTCCTCCTCCTCCTCCTCCTCCTCCCCTTCCTCCTCCTCCTCCTCCTCCTCCTCCTCCTCCTCCTCCTCCTCCTCCTCCTCCTCCTCCTCCTCCTTCTTCTTCTTCTTCTTCTTCTTCTTCTTCTTCTTCTCTTTCTCCTCCTTCTCCTCCTCCTCCTCCTCCTCCTCCTCCTCCTCCTCCTCCTCCTCCTCCTCCTCCTCCTCCTTCTTTTCTCTCTCTCATTCTCTCTCCTTTCCTCTTTCTCTAAGATCAATAAAAATTATCCTTGAATAGCAGTGTGGTACTGGAATAAAAACAGACATATAGCCGAAACCGGTTTGGCTCAATGGATAGAGCGTCGGCTTGGGGACTGAAGGGACCCGGGTTCGATTCCGGTCAAGGGCATGTACCTTGGTTGTGGGCATATCCCCACTGGGGGGTGTGCAAGAGGCAGCTGATCGATGACTCTCTCTCATCAATGTTTCTGGCTCTCTATCTCTCTTCCTTCCTCTCTGTACAAAATCAATAAAATATATTTAAAAAAAAACAAAACAAAACAAAAAACAGACATATAGATAAGAATAGAGTCCAGAAATAAACTAATGCCTTTATGGTAAATTAATATTTGTCAAAATGGATTAAAGATATAAATATAAGACTCAAAACCATAAAACTCTTGGAAGAAAACATAGGCAGAAAAATCTCTGACATTTCTTGTAGTTATTCTTTTTCTGATATATCTTCTCAAGCAAGGGAAACAAAAGAAAAAATAAATAAATGGGACTCTATCAAATTAAAGAGCCTTTTCCCAGCAAGGAAATCATCGACAAAATGAAAAGACAACCCACAGAATGGGAGAACATTTTCACTGGTACATTTGATAAGAGGCTAATATCCAAAATTTATAAAAAACTATAAAACCCAACACCAAAAACCCCCAAACAATCTAATTTAAAAATGGACAAAGGACCTGAACAGACACTTCTCCAAATAGAACATACAGATGGCCAATAGACATAAGAAAAGATGGTCAACATCACTAATCATCCTAGAGATGCAAGTTAAAACCACAATGAAATATCACCTCACACCTGTCAGAATGACTATCTTATATAAAAAAAAGCCTAATATGCTAAGTGTCTGGTCATCTGGTCATCTGGTCATCTATTCATCCAATCAAAATGTAATATGCTAATGATATGGTAAGGCCACTCAACTGCTTGCTATGATGTGCACTGACCACCAGGGGGCAGACAGTCGACCGGTTGACCAGTTGCTATGATGTGCACTGACCATCAGGGGGCAGATGCTCCAACCAGTGAGTTAATTTGCTGCTGGGGTCTGTCTGAATGAGATAGGCCTATATGCCCTAGAGCCCTCTTGGGCCCCTCCCCCTGGCTACCCCTGCCCCCGATGGGCCCCAATCAGGGTGGGCCAGCCTGACACCAGACATGCACACATTTATGCACTGGGCCTCTAGTCATCAATAAATCAACAAACAAGTGTTGGTGAGGATGTAGAGAAAAGGGAACCCTTATGCACTACTGGTGGGAATGCAGACTGGTACAGTCACTGGGAAAGCAATATGGAGTTTCGTTAAAAAAATTAAAAATGGAACTATCTCATGATCCAGCAATTACATTTCTGGGAATTTATCTGTTAAAAAAAAAACACCCTGAAACACTAATTTGAAAGGATATATGCACCCCTATGCTCATTGCAGCATTATTCACAACAGCCAAGATTTGGAAACAGCCCATTTGCCCATCAGTAGATGAGTGGATAAAAAGCTGTGGTACCATGGAATACTATTCAACTGTAAAAAATGAAGGAAATCTTACCTTTTGCAATAGCATTGATGGATCTGGAGAATATTATGTTAAGTGAAATAAGCCAGTCAAAGACAAATTCCATATGATTTCACTTATATGTGGAATCCAATGAACAAAATAAAGGAACAAAATAGAAACAGACTCATAGCTATCAGAGTGGAGAGGCTTATAGGACTGGGTGAAAAAGGTGAAGGGATTAAGAAAAAAACCCACAAAAACAAAAACAACCCCCCCCCCCCAAAAAAAAGTACAACAAAACAAAAACCCTCATATACATATGGTCATTATCAGAGTAAAATGGAGGTAGGGTGATAAATGGTGATGGAAAGAGACATGGCTTGGGATGGTGAACACACATTATAATATACAGATGATGTTTTATAGAATTATGCACCTGAAACCTATATGATTTTATTAATCAATGTAATCCTAATAAATTCAATAATAAATCATAATAGAAACCAGAGCTTTTCAGAGAAATAACTGATTCAAGGGTTGTGTTAGGAAAAATACATGAGCCTGTAGCATCTTGTATTAACAAAAAATTGAGTAAGTACTCAGAAAATAAGAGTAGGTGAAGTGTCAAAAGGATGCAGGAACCAACCTTAAAGTGTTCCTGATATGTAACAACAGAACAGTTTGAATAAGAACTGAAACTGTAAAATTCCAGAAATAAAACCCGAAATTGTAAAACTCTTAGGAGAAAACAGGGGTAAGAGCCTTGATTGTGGCCTTGACAATGATTGTTTGGACTTGACAAAGTGAAGTCAACAAAACCCAAAATAAACACATGCAACACCCTTAGATTAAGAAGTCCCTGCCCAGTGAAGGAAACCATCAACAAAATGAAAGTACACCTACCCAATGGGAGAAAATGTTTGCAAACCATAAACCCAATAAGGTATCAACATCCAAAATGTACAAGGAACTCTTACAGCTCAATAGTACGCCCCACCTCTGAAAATCCCCAAATCAGCTAATTAACAAATGGGCAAGGGACCTAAATAGACATTTTCCCAAAAAGAAAATACAAATGCCCAAGTTTATGAAAAGATGCTCATATCACTAATCATCAAGAAAATGCAAATCAAAACCACAATGATACCACCTCATACCTGTTAGAATGGCTATTATAAAAAATATAAAGAGAGAACCAAGATGGCAGCATAAGCAAACACCTGTACTCACTGCCTCCCACAACCACATCAAAATTTCAACTAAAATACAGAACAATCATCATCCAGAACTGCTGGAAAGCTAGCTGAATGGAAGCACTACAACTAGAGAAGTAAAGAAGGAAGCACTTTTGTGGAGGCAAGGAACGGGCTGGTCCAGCACCCAAATGGGCTGCTTTTATAATCAG
Organism: Pipistrellus hanaki; assembly: GCF_964339955.1. Lineage (NCBI taxonomy): Eukaryota > Metazoa > Chordata > Mammalia > Chiroptera > Vespertilionidae > Pipistrellus > Pipistrellus hanaki. Next base: position 8,192,354 of record NC_140515.1, read on the forward strand.
GAGGGAGTTCGTCTCTGTGGAGGCTGCCTGGAGGAGCAAGGAGTCCCAGACACCCCCCAGCCCAGGGTCCCAGAGCTGGGACAATTAGTCCCTACGGACAGTAAGAACTATGGGGTGTAAAAATCAGTGTGGATTGGGGCTGAGTGACACAGGACTCCTGGAGACCCAGCTGCTCTTCCTAAAAGACTGGCACCACAAACTGAACTTGCTGCCTCTGAGCTCCAGTGCCAGGGGAGGTTCTGGGAGACCCAGACACATTTGAGGAGAAACTGGACTGTCTGGCATTGGGGCAGGAACTCAGGGGTGGCTTTCTTCCAGATGGAGGTACTCATAGTGGTCACTGTTCCAGAGCTGGGACCTCCCCAGTCACAGGGCTGACTGGCAGCCATCTCTGTTTGCTCTGCCCTGGTGATTCCCTGAGGCCCTTCCCCACCCAATTTATAGCCCCACCCTAGCTGTGTGCAGTGGCTGTTGCATATGCATGGCCTGTCCTTGCTCAGGCTAAAACCTATCAAACAAGCTGCAACTGGGTTAGGGAGCCTCAAACCTATCAATAAAAGGCCCAAGGCCCAGCACCAGCACTAGCCTGCCTTGCTTCACAGCTGAGCTTCATCTGGGTACTTCCAAACTGATACAAAGAGGAGGAATCTCCATATCTCTCTAGCTTCTGCTGGGTGGCCCCAGGCAGTGACTGACTTTTCACCTCCTTGGAGACCCAAGAGCCAGTGCACCCAGTGGTCAGAGTGAGACCATACCAGATTACAACTCTACACATCCATAAGTGACACACTCAAGGGGCAGACTCAGTGAGCACCAAAGCCCCACTGAAGCAAGTCCTGCACCCTAAGGATGTCTCCTGCACAGCAGCTCTCCTACTGTAGTTGCACCTGGTCCCCACAGCCAACTGGCCTGGAGGTCAATTCCTCCCAGAGATATCAGCAGCAATCAAGGCTCAACTACAATAAGACTGTGCACACAGCCCACAAAGGGGTGCACCTTGTCCACCTCAGGTGAGTGGAGAGGCTGAGCCACTGGACCCTATAGGACCTACCACACAAGGCCACTTTATCAATTCAAGGAGACTTAGCAACTCTACCCAATACATAGAAACAAACATAGGGAAGCAGCCAAAATACAGAGAAAAAAAACCTGTCACAATGGAAGAAAGCAAACTACTGGATATAGAGTTCAAAACCACAGTTATAAGGTCACTCAAGAATCTTCTAGAAACTCCAAGGACTCAATGAGACTTGCAAGGACCTTAGTGAGAATGCCCTCCAAAATGGAAAAGGACCAGTCAGAAATTAAGCATACACTGACTGAAATAAAGAATAATATACAGTGATTCAATAGTAGACTAGAGGATCCAGAGAATCAAATCAATGATATAAGGAAGCAAAAAACACCCAACTAGAAGAGCAAAAAGAAAAAAAGAATTTAAAAGAATGAAGATAGTGTAAGGAGCCTCTAGGACAACTTCAAGTGTACCAAGATCTAAATTATGGGGCTGCCAGAAGAAGAGAGATATCATGATATTGAAAACCTATTTGAAGTAATAATGACAGAAAACTTCTTTAACCTACAAGGAAGCACAGAGAAACCCAAACAAGAGGAACCCACCAAGACACATCATAATTAAAATGTCAAGGGCTAAAGACAAAGAGAGAATATTAAAAGCAGCAAGAGAAAAATAGTTAGGCACCTACAAGGGAATGCTCATATGACTGTCAGCTGATTTTTCAACATAAAATATGCAGGCCAGAAGTTATGACCAGTAAGGACCTACAACCAAGATACTGTTATTCAGAATTGAAGGTCAGATTAAAGATCTTCATAGATAAGAAAATAGATAAAGGAGCTCATCACCACCAAACCAGGATTACATGAAATGCTGAAGGGTATTCTTTAAAAAGAGGAAGAAGAAAAATATAAAGATAAAAACTATGAACAACAAAATGGCAACAAATACATATCTATCAACAATTGAATCTAAAAATCAAGTGAATAAAAAATTTAATGAACAGAATAAACTGGTGAATAAAATAGAATCAGAGGCATGGAAATGAAACAGACTGATCATTCTCAGAGGGAAGAGGATTGTGTGTGTGTGTGTGGGTGGGTGGGGGGCGGGGAAGAGATTAAACAAAGATCTAAAATGCATGCATTGCCGAAACCTGTTTGGCTCAGTGGATAGAGCGTCGGTCTGCGGACTGAAAGGTCCCAGGTTTGATTCTGGTCAAGGGCATGTACATTGGTTGCGGGCACATCCCCGGTAGAGGTTGTGCAGGAGGCAGCTGGTCGATGTTTCTCTCTCATTGACATTTCTAGCTCTCTATCCTTCTCCCTTCCTCTCTGTGGAAAATCAATAAAGTATATATTTTAAAAAATAAAATAAAATAAAATAAAATAAAATGCATGCATTTATTACTTATGGACACAGACAATAGAGTGTCAAAGTCCTGGGGCAGGGTGGGAAATGGGTAGAGGGGAGCTATGTGGGGAAAAAGAAGGACATCTGTAATAATCTCAAAAATAAAGATTGAAAAAAAAAGACAAGAATAATTGTTGGCCAGGATGTGGAGAAAAGGCAAGACTTGTGCACTGTTGGTGAGAATATAAACTGGTGCAGCCACTATGGGGAATAGTGTGAAGGTTTCTCAAAAAGTTAACTATAGCATTATCATGTGATCCAGCAGTTCCACTTGTGGGTACATATCCAGAGGAAATGCAATCATTATCTTGAAGAGATTTCTATATCCCATGTTCATAGCAGTATTCACAACACCAAGCTATTTAAACAATCCAAGTGTCTGCTGATGAATGAACAGATAAAGAAAATGTATCATCTATCTATCTATCTATCTATCTATCTATTTTTCTATCATCTATCTATGTATCTATGTATCTATCTATCTATTTTTCTACCATCTATTTATCTATCTACCATCTAATTTCAATCTATGTATCTATCATCTATCCAATGATTTATGTATCTATCACCCACCTGCCTATCTATGTATCTATCATTTATTTATATATGTATGTATTTAAGTATCTATCTATGTATCTATCATCCATCCATCCATCTCTACATATATCACATCCAGCTAGCTATCATCTATCATCATCCATCCATCTCTATATATATCACATTTGTGTTGCCTTTGCTTTTAGTGTTAAATCTGGAATCCTCCTATTCCACCTTGAAAAAGAAGAGTTTGGGTTCAAAATGGCAGTATAGGGCAGATCCTTAAATCATCAGTCATAACCACACCAAATATAAGGCTACATGCAGAACAATTTCTTAAAAACACACACACAAAACTGAAAAAACAAAACAAAAACAAAACACCCTACATTAAAGCCAGTAGGAGAGGCTGAGACATAATCTTGCTGTTAATCCCATCCCTGGAGGGAATTCAGAACATAGAGCTTCTTCCTGAGATGAACCCCACATCATGTACCTCAGTTTTTAAGATCTACACCTGAGACATGAACCCCCAAAATATGAGCCCCTAAAACATGTGTCATTAGTGACCAAGGCTAAGACCATCCACACCCTCAGGTGACCAATTATTATGTGGATGTGAAAGCTGGACAGGGAAGAAGGTTGACAGAGAAAAAATTGATTCATTTGAAATGATGTTGGAGGAGAGATCTATGGATACTCTTGATCACCAGAAAAATGAACAAGTGGGTCTGGAACATCAATGTCCTACTCCGGCCCGTCATGAGGAGGCAGGTTCTTAGGAAAGGGAACAATGCTGGGAAATTAGAAGGCGGCAGGCAGAGAGGAAGACCGATTGTGAGGCAGGCTGACCCAGAGAGGAAGCACAGGCCTGAGTCTGCAGGAGCTGAGCAGGCTGTTGAGGACAGGGCACTGTGGATGTCATTCATAGTCACCACGGGTCAGAGCTGGCTCCACTGCATGTAGCACACACAAAGTTATATTAACTAGAGGCCCGGTGCACAAAATTCGTGCACGAGGGGTGTGTTCCTCAGCCCAGCCTGCACTCTCTTCAATCTGGGACCCCTCAAGGGATATCCGACTGCCCTTTTAGGCCTGATCCTACTTGGTAGGATCATCCCTCTCACATTCCAGGACTGCTGGCTCCCAATTGCTCGCCTGCCTGCCTTTCTGATTGCCCCTAACTGCTTCTGCCTGCCAGCCTGATCACCCTCCCACCACTCCCATGCCAACCTAATAGATGTCTACTGCTCCCCTGCCAGCCTGTTTGCCCCCAACTTCCCTCCTCTGCCAGCCTGGTCACCCTTAACTGCCTTCCACTGCAGGCTTGATTACCCTCAACTGTCCTCCCTTGCAAGCCTGGTCCCTCCCAACTGCCTTCAACTGCTGGCCTGATCTCGCACAACTGCCCTCCTTACAGACCTGGTCCTTCCCCTGCTGGCCATCTTGTGGCAGCTATCTTGTGTCCACATGGGGGCAGGATCTTTGACCACAAGGGGCAGCTATCTTGTGTGTTGGAGTGATGATCAATCTGCATATTACTCTTTTATTAGATAGGATAGAGGCCTGGTGCATGGGTGGGGCCCAGGTGGTTTGCCCCGAGGTTGTCCTGGATCAGGATGGGGGTTCCCTTGGGGGATAGGGTGGCCTGGGCGAGGGGCCTGTGGTGGTTTGCAGGCTTGTCACACCCCCTGGTGACCAAAATGGAGGCCCTAGTATCTGGGATTTATTTATCTTCTATAATTGAAACTTGTAGCCTTGATTGGAGGCCTGGGCCTGCCAGGGTGTGCACTTTACAAGATTCACTGTTCTATTTTGCCAGGTTGTACACGATCAATTCAGAATAGTCAGCCTTGGCAGTGAGGGGTCTCCATTGCCATGAGGAACAAAATCCCCTCAGATGGGGGATGGGGGAGGTGCTGGGGAAGGAAGAGGAGGAAGAGGAAGGAGATGAAGCAGGAGCGGGTCAGATGAGCTGCAATGAAAATAGCCTATTTTTCTTGGTCAAAAAGGTAATAGTCACTGAGTAGAAAATATTTAGTGAGTAATATTAAAGGTAAGTTTGCATTATACCACAATCGCAGTAACACGGAGTCCCAATGTTCCTGGTTTACATGCAAACGGAGAAGGAGCTGTCACTCAGGCACCGGTGACAAACATTTCTCCTCCGGGTGACTCTCCTCCCTCGACCTGAACAAAGGCTGAGAATCTTTGCAGATGTTTCCAGGGGTTTGGACTTGCACTCCCTGCTTTGTCTGTTATTTATAATTGGTATTCTTTATACTTGTGTATTTAATGTACTAAAGAGTCTTTTCCTCATGCATGTGTGTGCATCATATTTGAGCAGTTGAATGAGTACCCATTTTATACCATGCTAGATGATGGGAATACAGTGATTAGTATAAAGATCTTTGCTTTTTATCCTTATGATACTTATTGTCTAGTGGGGAGATACCAGCATTATCTAAACAATCATAGCATAAATCATATTTTAAAATGTGATGAGTGCTATAGAGGAAAACAGGAAACTGTGAGTGCTTATGAACATGTCTACCACACTTCTGGAGAGCAGGCTTTGTTTATATTATATATAAGATCTACTTGATCTTTTTAAAAAAATTACTTTAAATTATTTTTATTTTTAATTACAGTTGACATTCAGTATTATATTAGTTTAGTGTACAAACCAGTGATTAGGCATTATGTAATTTACTAAGTGATCATCTTAATAAGTCTAGTACCTATATGAAACTATACATAGTTATTTTTTTAAATATATTTTATTGATTTTTTTACAGAGAGAAAGAGAGAGGGATAGAGAGTTAGAAACATCGATGAGAGAGAATCATCGATCAGCTGCCTCTTGCACACCCCCTACTGGGGATGTGCCTGCAACCAAGGTACATGCCCTTGACTGGAATCGAACCTGGGACCTTTCAGTGAGCCAAACCGGTTTCGGCTATACATAGTTATTAAAATATTATTGACTATATTCTCTACACTGTACTTTATATTCCCATGATTATTCTGTGACTACCATTTGTACTTCCAAATCCATTCACCTTTTTCACCCATTCCCCTAAATCCTCTCTCATCTGGTAACTGTCAAAATATTCTCTGTATCTGAGTCTGTTTCTGTTCTGCTTGTTTATTTGTTTATTTACTTATTTACTAGAGGCCTGGTGCACAAAATTCATGCAAGGAGCTTGGCCCTCGCAGCCCCAGCTGCCTAACGGCCCTGAGGCCCCACCCCCTGGTCATTCTGGAAGGATATTCTGGAAGGTCATTCTGCCATCCAGTCTAATTAGCATATTAGCTCTCCATTATATAGGATTTATTTTTAGATTCCACATACAAGTGAAATCATAAGATATCTTCCTCTGTCTTATTTCATTCAGCACAATACTCTCGAGGTGCATCCATGTTATTGCAGATGGCAAGATTTTACTTTCTTTTCCCCCCTCCTATATATATATATATATATATATATATATATATATATATATATATATATATATATATATGGTCGGCAGCTAAGTAATTGCGGGTTTCACACATATATGGCTTCAGTTGAATTTTTAGGTTTGCAGACGTAGTACAAATGTAAAACACATTTTGTTATTGATAGTTGGCTATTCAGCTGTTAATCAGTAAAAAAAGTTTTTTGATCTGTTTTGTAGTTTTCGTTTGGCGTTCGTTGAAAAATGGAAAATCAAAAGGAACATTTTCGTCATATTTTGCTTTTTTATTTCCGCAAAGGGAAAACGCATCGCAAGCTCATAAAAAGTTATGTGCTGTTTATGGTGACGAAGCCTTAAAAGAACGGCAGTGTCAAAATTGGTTTGCCAAATTTCGTTCTGGTGATTTTTCACTCAAAGATGAAAAACGCTCTGGTCGTCCAGTTGAAGTTGATGACGCCCTAATCAAAGCAATAATCAATTCGGACTGTCACAGTACAACACGTGAGATTGCAGAGAAGCTTCATGTATCACATACATGCATTGAAAATCACTTAAAACAACTTGGCTATGTTTTAAAACTCGATACATGGGTTCCTCACGAAATTAAAGAATCACAGTTAACGCAACGCATTAGCAGCTGCGATTTGCTAAAGAAATGTAATGAAAATGATCCATTTTTAAAACAACTGATAACTGGCGATGAAAAATGGGTTGTTTACAACAATATCAAGCGGAAAAGATCGTGGAGCAGGCCAGGTGAACCAACTCAAACAACATCAAAAGCTGATATTCATCAAAAGAAGGTTTTGTTATCAGTTTGGTGGGATTACAAAGGAATTGTCTACTTTGAACTCTTACCACCCAACCGAACGATCAATTCTGATGTCTACATTGAACAACTAATGAAATTAAACAATGCAGTTGAAGAAAAGCGGCCCGAATTGACAAATCGAAAAGGTGTTGTATTCCATCATGACAATGCAAGGCCACACATATCTTTGGTCACTCGGCAAAAATTAATGGAGCTTGGTCGGGATGTTTTGCCACATCCACCATATAGTCCTGACCTTGCACCATCTGATTACTTTTTGTTTCGATCTTTACAAAACTCCTTGAATGGTAAAAATTTCAATAATGATGATGATGTCAAATCGTACCTGATTCAGTTTTTTGCTAATAAAAACCAGAAGTTTTTTGAACGTGGGATTATGATGCTGCCTGAAAGATGGCAAAAGGTCATTGATCAAAATGGGCAATACATTACAGAATAAAGTTATTTAGTTCCATGAAAAAATTGTCTTTGATTTTCTTTAAAAAATCCGCAATTACTTAGCTGCCGACCCAATATATATACCACTCCTTCTTTATCCATTCATCTATTGATGGGCACTTAGGTTGCTTCTGTATCTTGGTTATTGTAAATTATGCTGCAATCAACATATGGATATATATGTCTTTTTGATTTAGTGTCTAGAGTTTCTTAAGATAAATACCCAGAAGTGGAATTGCTGGCTCCTTCATTGTCTCTTGTTATATAGTCTTTGTTTTAAAGTCTTATTTTATCTGATATAAGTATATCTATCCCTGTTTTGTTTGTTTGTTTCCATTTTCATGAAATATTTTTTCCCCCATCACTTTACCTCCAGTTTCTGCATGTCTTTCCATCTGTAGTGAGTCTCTTGTAGACAGCATATGTAACGGTCCTGTTTTGTTATCCATTCAGCCTCCACATGTCTTTTGATTGGAACATTTAATTCATTTGCATTTAGACTAATTGATGATAGATATGTATTTACTGCCATTTTATTACTATCTAGAGGCTCAGTGCACGAATTTGTGCATAGGGGATCTGGCTAGCTCTCCCCGATTGGGGTCAGTCTGGGTCGGGCTGGCAGGGGGAAGGGGCTGAGGGAGGTAGGCAACTGGCCCTGCTCCCTATCGGGAGGGAAGGGCCGAATGGGGCCACAGTGCATGTCAAAGCAACCAGTAGTTCTGGTCATTCTGGTTGTTCCAGGGTTCTGGTCACTTGGCTTTTACATATATATTTCTCTCCCCACCCCACCCCGCCCCCCTTTCCCCTTTTAAAGAAGATTCTTGTACGTTTCTTGTAATACTAGTTTGGTGGTGATGAATTCCTTTATTTTTTGCTTATCTGGGAAGCTCTTTATCTGTCCTTTAAGTCTAAATGATAGTTTTGCTGGGTAGTATAATATTGGTTATAGGTCCTTGTTTTTTATCACCTTGAATATTTCTTGCCACTCCCTTTGCCCTGCAAAGTTTCTGTTGAGAAATAAGCTGACAGCCTGTTAGGAACTCCCTTGTAGACAACTAACTGCTTTTCTCTTGCTACTTTTAAGATCTCTCTTTGTCTTTAATTTTTAGTATTTTAATTATTATGCATCTTGGTGTGGTTCTCTTTGGGTTCATTTTATTTGGGACTCTCTGAGCTTTCTAGACTTGTATGTATATTTCCTTCACCAGGTTAAGAAAATTTTCAAGCTTTATTCAAATAGGTTCTTAATCCTTTTCTCTCTCTTCTTATTCTGGCATCTTCATGAGGCAAATGGTGTACTTGAAGTTGCCTGAGAGGTTCCTTATGCTATCCTTATTTTGTCCTATTCATTTTTTCTTAATGGTTTCTAATCTTCCAAATCTCTGATTTGATCTTCTGTTTCATCTATTCTACTGTTTATTCCCTGTAACTTTTTTTGTTTTTGTTTTTGTTTTTTTGTTAATGTATCCTTCAATCTGCCTGGTTATTTTATGTTTTCTACTTCTGTTTTATGTTTCCTATTTCCTTGCTGAAGTCCTCCCTAAGTTCATCTACTCTTCCCCTCTATGTGGAGCAGCCATATAACCAGTGTTTTGAACTCTGATCTGGATAGATTGCGTGTCTTCATTTTGTTTTGTTCTTTTTCTGGAGTTTTGTTCTGTTCTTTTACTTTGGACATGTTTCTTTTTCTCCTCATCTTGGTGGCCTCCCTGTATTGTTTTCAATGCATTGGGTAGAACTGTTATATTTACCAGGCATGGTAAAGTGGTCTATTGAAGTAGGTGTCCTATAGGGTCCAGTGGCACAGTCTCCTGGTCACCTAAGCTGGGCCCCTGAATAGGAGGTATTCTCCCAAATGTGGGCTGTGTACAACCTCCTATTGTTGTTGAGCCTTGATTACTGTTGTCACCTCTATGTGAGGGATTCGCCCCCAGCTTATGGCTGTGATTATTTGCTACAACCACTGAGGATAATTAGCTTGGCAGGGGCCCACCCCATAGAGAAGGACTTTCTTCAGCAGGGCTCTGGTACCCACTGAGTCCATCCCTTGAGTATATCACTTGTGGAGGTTATTGGATGCTGTTTTGGTATAGTCTGAAGCTTTCCACTGGTTGTGCTGGTTCTGGGGCCTCCCAGGAGGGGCAGGCCAAGGTCGTCCACCGCCTGTGCTCTGCCTGGGGCCACCTGGCATGAGCTACAAAGTGATCTGCATATGGCTGCTACTTTTGCTGCACTTAGAAGTGCTTGGTAGAGGCCAACTCTGAACCAAGGCTGGCTGCTGCTATTCTGGGTCTGGAACCACTTAGCAAACAAGAGGTATGGGACACACCAAGGCTAGATGCTGCTTATTTGAGATATTTTAGGAAAGACAAGTATGAGTCAAGACAAGCCATTCAAATAGAAAAGCTACAGGAAACAGCTTGGGAGGGCCTTAAAATTGGGTGGAGCAAGGTGTTAGGCAGTCACCAGGGCAGGGTGAACAGTGATAGCCAGGTTAATGAAGATGCAGATATGGTGCCCAAATTCTGGCTCTGTGGGTGAAGAGCTCAGGAATAGAAACAAAAACACACCAACGGCTTCTACTAGCACTCTGTATGAGAGAAAGCTGCCCCTCCAGCTCTAGCCCTGCAGCCAGATGGTCGGTTTCTCCACGTATGTCCATGATGCCTTTCGAGCTGCTACTTTAGCTCTGATCACATGCATATTTGATGTTTAAAAGTGGGAGGGATATCTTGACTGGGGTGGTCCACCTTGAGGAGCGAGCCTATGTGCATGTGGCTAGCCTATCACATATCTCTGGTCATCTTACCAGTCTCAGTGTGGCTTCTTTATTTATATACTTACTAGAGGCCCAGTGCATGAAATTCATCCCTCAGCCCAGCCTGCACCCTCTCCAATCTGGGACCCCTTGAGGAATGTTAAACTGCCTGTGGGATTTGGTCTAAATGGGAAGTCTGACATCCCTCTCACAGTCCAGGACTGCTAGCTCCCAAATGCTCACCTGCCTGCCTTCCTGATTGCCCCTAACCGCTTCTGCCTGTCAGCCTGATCACACCCTAACCACTCCCCTGCCAGCCTGATTGATGTCTAACTGCTCCCCTGCCATTCTGTTTGTCCCAACTTCCCTCCTCTGCGGGCCTAGCCACCCCTAATTGCCCTCCCCTACAGGGTTGATCACCTCCAACTGCCCTCCCTTGTAGGCCTGGTCCCTCCCAACTGCACTCCCTTGCAGGCCTGGTGCCTCCCAACTGCCCTCCCCTGCTTGCCATCTTGTGGTGGCCATCTTGTGTCCACATGGGGGCAGCCTTCTTATGTGTTGAAGTGATGGTCAATTTGCATAATACTCTTTTATTAGATAGGATAGAGGCCTGGTGCATGAGACTTGTAAGAGGACCAGAGGTATATGATAGATTGGCTGGTTTGCCCTGAAGGGTGTCCTGGATCAGGGTGGGGATTGCCTTGGGGTGTGGGGTGAGCTGGGTGAGGGGCCTGTGGTGGTTTTCAGGCTGGCCACACCCCCCTTATTTATCTTCTACAATTGAAACTTGGTAGCCTTGAGTGGAGCCAAGTCTCCTGCTTGCTCTGTGGACACAGCCATCTTGGTTAATTTGCATACCTGCTCCTGATTGGCTGGTGGGCATGGCTTGTGGGTATAGTTGAGTATGGTCAATTTGCATATTAATCTTTTATTAGATAAGATATCTCTTAAGATGTGAATGTATTGCTAGTCTGTAGAATGTTAATTACATGCCACTTAAAAATTAAGGTTTCCAAGGGTTAAGAGTTCTAACTAATTGGAAAGAAATTATGGATTTGGTGTAATAGAAGGCATGAGGGCATGGAGAGGCATTTTGAAAGAGAAAGAGTGGTTTCTAAAGCTGGTTATTTGTGAAAGTTGTAAAGTTTTGAAGAAAGTTTGTGAAAGTTATAGAATATTTGTAATGAGAAATGGTGAATGGAAGTTATATATATGACACAGGCCAGTAAGCCAGGAGTAGTAGCATAGGGAAACTGAGATGGTTAAACAGCAATTTGGAGGCATCTAATAAATCCTATCTTACCTAAACTAAGGACATTTAAGTGTAAATGATTTGCATTTTGCCTCCCTAATCACATGGTAAATAGCTTATATCAATGTACTCAGGGATTCAGATAATAGAAATCTAATTAGTGTCATTTGTCATTGACCACACCCAAGAACAAGTGAAGTTGGAGAATAAACTTCATTTTGGTTAGTCCTTTTCTAGCATGTTAAAAGGGGAAATATCTTTCCTGTTTTTCTACTCAGGAAGCAAAATGGTTATGTCATATTAATCAGGTATTTTTTTTTAAAACATATATATTTTATTGAATTTTTACAGAGTGGAAGGGAGAGGGATAGAGAGCTAGAAACGTCGATGAGAGAGAGTCATTGACCAGCTGCCTCTTGCACACCCCCTACTGGGGATGTTCCCACAACCAATGTACATGCCCTTGACCAGAATCGAACCCGGGACCTGTCAGTCCGCAGGCTGACACTCTATCCACTGAGCCAAACCAGTTTCGGCTCAGGTATTTTTTTTAAAAGCCATCTTTTAATGGCAGAAACTGAAGTTTGCTAGCCTATGTTTGTGTCTAATACACTTGGATATATAACCTTTTGGCAAAATAAGTTCGATAATCCTTCCAGGGTTTGAATTTTAAGATACTTTTCCCTAACTTAGAATTGGCTTTAGATCATTCCAATAGGCTCTGAAATGTACCAAGTGTTTGTTTTCTCTCTTATGAAGGAAAATTTTCTGCTTAAGGCAGGTGGGAAGCTTTGTCAAATAATAATAACTATACTATGCTTTCCTTTATAGCTCTAATTATTATTCTGGAATATTGTTTTGTAGAAAGGACAAGATTCCATATCACTTGCATTACTCTATAAAGTATCTGGATTTATAGAAGTACTGGCAGGGAAAGTCAGGAGGAACAAAAATTTTATTATGGGGCTGAATGAATGGAAAATAATTATATAGTTTTTGTAACTTTTGTTGAAAGTATTGCTGATTTACAAACTTTTGTTTTTCAGATATAAGGAAGCATTTTTAAAGTAATTTGCCAAATTATACATTTCTCTCCCTACCTGACCTTCCAGAATTTGGCAATTCTTAGTAAGTGGCAATACATCTTTGCACGAATTCAGTAAGACCTGTTTCCAATAGTAACCAAGATAAAAACTGATAATGGGCCTGCTTATAGCAACCATAGTTTCATCACCTTTTGCAGAACTTGGTCCATCCAGCATTACACGGGAATCCCTTACAATCCACAAGGGCAGGCTGTCGTTGAACGTGCCCATGCTACCCTGAAGAGTATGCTAGTAAAACAAAAAAGGAAGAATATGTGATGCAAGGACCCGGCTATGATACTATCTAAAGTACTCTTTACCCTTAATTTTTTGAATCTGAATCCTCTATAGAATGACACTTTCCCTCCAATAACTCCACCTCAGAAACCACAAGTCTTGTGGCAAGATGTGGACACTAATAACTGGGTGGGAACCAATGAGTTATTAACATGGGGAGAGGATATGCATGTGTTTCTACCCTTACATGGTCGCCATGGATTCCAGCTCACCAGATTAAACCCTATCATGGCATGACACGTGGCCAATCATCTTCCAGAAATGAAGAATTTGGGCCTGGGGACTCTGAAGCCCTGAACGATGAGCCTTCCCCAGACCCAGATGGTCCCCGAATAACCTGGGGAATGAGGAAGAAGCTGACAGAAATTATCAAAACAAATCCAATAATTATACTATGATCTTTCCAAAATATCAATATCATTTGGATACTAGCTTGGTGTGTACCACACATCCTTATGTATTTCTCAGGGGTCCCAGCTTACAAATTAGTTATAATAATTCTTTTCCAGTACAGGTGTGAGAAGGGGCCTACTATACATCCTGTATTATCAATCAAAAATGTCACCTCATTAAACATAAACTCCATTATAATATTGAGGAGACAGGCTGAGGTCTTAATACCCACTAACCTCACAAGAGAGTGGCTAGGTCATCATACATTGAACTTTTAGAAAGAGCATTAAGTCAGTTGTGCCCTAAAGGATTTTTGGAGATGCTCATTACAGCCTTCATCTCAGTATTGTTTTTACTATTGCCAGTGTAGCCATGGATGCCCTTTCTGAGTCTATGCAGATGGCCACATTTGTAGACAGTATGGCCAAGAATGTAACTAAGGAATTTATTATGCAACAACACATAGATTTAAAATTTCTGGCTAGGTTACAGGCTATAGAAACAGCCACGGAGTATTTGGGGGAAAGACAGGATGCCTTAGCATACAGACAAATGCTTAATTGCGATTGGGAACATAAGCATATATGTGTCACCCCCTTAAAATGGAACAGCAGTCACCATTAGTGGGTTGATGTTAAGAAGCATTTGTAGGGGGTATTTCATGACAATCTTACTGAAGAAGTGAATGCTTTAAAAAAACAAATAAACGATTCTCTACTTGCTATTAATGAGCACAAATAACAGACTACTGCTTGGAATGCAGTAAAGGAGCATTTAAACTGGGTAAACCCCACCGCATGGTTTCCTAGAATCAATTGGTACCTGATCAGGCTAACTATCACCATCATTGTAATTATTTTTGTTTTTCTTATAGTTTGTAAAATTGAAACTTGAGCAGTGAAAATGCTTCATAGAACCCAACATTCGTAGGCAATAAATTCATCACAGCTCTGTCTTCTACATTCAGCAAAACAAAAAGGAGGAGACATGGGGAAGCATGGGACTTGGCTGGAAAGTTTGTAAGGAGGACATTCTGAGGAAAGAGAAGTGTGCTGAAGGTGGCCCCCCTGGTTTTTGGAATTCTGACTTAGGGGAGTGCCGAAGGTGGCGCCCTTAATTATTCACTGACTTTTCCAAACAAGTCTGTGCACGTGCAGGCCCCCAGGTGTTTACTGGAATCTTTATGCTTAATCTTTAGGTGTCCTTGCTGAAAGGACACTGCAGACACATGTGTCCTCTCAAGATTACTTACCCTACTGATTGTTTCTAAAAGATGAACTTTATCTCAAACTGCTATTACAGTAAAAGCCTAACAAGGCAGGTGATTGAGGCTGTCTAGTTTCTTTAGCCAGGCAGTCCCTTAGCCTTCTCTTTCACAGCAATCCTGTGTCAGAGTAATCATTCACCTATCACTCAGGATCTGCTGGTCAGCCCCAGCACTAGCATCTGTGGGGGAAGGGTGGTGTCAGGTCCACATATTAAGTGGTGGTGCCAGTCATCCAGGAGCACAGGTCAGGTGTGCTGGGTCAGGGAGGCAGTTCCAGAGGGGTTGGGCCAGGCTGAGTGCTCTGTTGCTGAGTAGGTGTGGTGGGTTGACCGCTCACCTGCTGAGGAGATGGGGCAGACCAGTTGAGCTGTTTCATATGCTTGTAGTGGTAGAACCAAGAGTAGAGACTGCTGTGCTGACATTATAAAGACTTCTACTTTATATTCTTACTAGAGGCCTGATGCACGAAATTCATGCAAGAGGAGGCCTTCCTTCCCCCAGCTGCTGGCACCGGCTTCCCTCCAGCCCCGGGACCCAGGCTTCCCTTGCAGCCCCAGCTTCGTCTGGAAGGATGTCTGGTCTAATTAGCATATTATACTTTATTACTATAGATTTGTAGGACTCTTGATTCACCTAGATTTCAGAAGACTCTGAATGATGGTTATTCTGTAGTTTAGTAGTAATTTTGATGTGATTTTGGGTGGATTTGAATACCACATTTACCTTTACCACCAACTTGACTGGAACCATTATGCTTTCTAAGGCTGTATGATATGTTTCTCTATTAATAAATCATAATGATTTGCCTGCCATTTTGCATTTTTTTTAGTATTATTAAGAATGCTGCAATAAAATATTTGTATTCTTCTAGTTCTTGAATATATCAGACCACTTCCTGGCTTTCAACCTTTGCTCATTCTATTGTAGTTGCCACCCCCAACCTCTGCATCTGGCCACTTTTTTCAAAACCCAAACTAAGCGCCTCCTTGTCCACATTACCAACCCATAGATTGCTCTTTCTTGGAATACCTGACACCTTTTTGCTAAATGGAGTCTCTTGTTATGTCATCATATGTACCTTTCATGTATGTCTTGACCCAGTTACACTAGCTTCTGAGAATGGTAGGGACAGTGTCTCAAAATGTATTTGATTTCCATTTCCCTTATATGCATATAATGATGGCAGTAACAATAATAGCTATTTTGTGGGAGATACCATGATGATGAGGTTTATTTATATTATCCAACAGTCCTCCCTATGAGACAGTGCTGTGCTTTTCATTTTACAGATCACAATACAGTGGCTGTAATAGAACTCATCATCACTATATATTAATATGTAATAAATTTTATATCTATTAATATACTAATATAAATAGTTGATAAACATATGATACTTGTAATGATAATGTAATAAGGGATTATATACCTAGTCTAAGGTTACATGACTAGCTATGCCTGAGCTCTGAAGTCAAACTTGGGTTCAAATCTCAGCTCTGCCTCTTACATGTTGTTGCTGGTTTCCCAAATTCTCTAAGTCTCAGTTCTTTATCTATAACACATAACTCTTTGGGAAGGACTGTTTTAATGCACCAAGGTGCATATCAGGCCCTTATAATAAATTGTCTCCTTTTTATTGAGTTGAAAAAAATTCAGCCCTGAGTACTGTCCATTAATAGGTTTTATGTGTGACGGATGGTGTGATGGGCTGCTAAGATGTCCAGTAATATACCAGGTGATCATGAGAGTGTGAGAAGAGAAAAATGTGCTTTATCACTGGAAAATGGAATTCTTTCTAAAAGCTAAAGGTAGATATAGATTTGAAAGGTCAGGGTTAACAAGCTCATTAATGGCTAGGTTAAAATCTAGCACACTCCTTCCTTTTTCTCAGATGAATAACTTATTAATTAAACTAAGTGATGCCTTCCATTGACAGCCTGAGTGTTTCCTCCTTGCCATGGCAGAGAGCGATGGAGTCTTGTGAGGCAGAGAACAGGGGCTCAGGCCTGGGTGTCTGAGCCAGAGTGGAAAGCCAGCTCTGCTCTTTACTGGCTGGGTAACCTTGACCGCCTTCTAGAACCCTTTTATGCCACACTTCTTTTAACTGAAGAAAATAAAAATAAAACTTACCTCAGATCTGCTAGGAGAACACACAAGACAGTTTACATCCTCATGTGGTCCAATTTAAATAAGCTCTCAAAAATGTTAGCTTTTATTGTCTTCTAAACTAGAGATCCAGAAGCTTTTTTTGAAGGGTAGGCTAGCGAACATCTCAGCCTTTGCCTGCTGGTGGCTTTGCTGCAGCGATCCTGACCTGTCCTGGAAGCAGCAGCAGACCAAGGCACTGGCCGTGTTCTGATACAGAGTGATTGACCCAAACAGGCTGGCAGCCAGACTTGACCTGAGGACCACAGCTGGCTGCCCCCTATTCTAATCTAAATGATGCAGGGTCAACATTCCATGTCGGAGGATGAAAAATAACCACTGAGGGTTGACACTGTGAGGCAAAACTAACCTCTCTGTTCTCAGCGGAGAACAAAAGGACTGCTTTGGGCAGTTAAGTGGTCCCAAATCAGGACTCTTGATGGGAGGCTTTAAAAATACAAATCCTACGACTCCAACCCAGAAAGGTGAGATGTATAATCACAGGCAATTCTGATAAGCAGAAACTTGCCTTTGGGTCTTCAGGCATTGAGTGTTGTAGCCACCCAGGAAGAGCAAGGAATCTTTTTTAAGCTTAACCTTCTCTTGGGGGTAAATCTGCCTTGAGGACCACCTAGAGGCCTGAGGTGCCCACTGAAGTATTCTCAAAGCTTTCCCTCTAATGGATCCAAATCAAATGGATCTGAATCATCTGAGATCATTGGATTACAGAGGGAATCTGCTTACGCTCTTTCCTGTAATTGGGATGCTAAGATCAATATGCCCCTACCACTCAGGTTACTGATCTTTATATATTGGATTTTAAATAAATGTTTATCAATATTCACATTGGTTACCCAGCATGTCACTTTGCTACTAGGGATGGTGGGAGGCAAAGTTGAATTTCTACCTCAAAGCAAATGAGGGCATGGCTCAACTTCTTACCCTGACTTAAGCTGGGGCAGCATTCCCGTCATCTTCGATTAGTTTGGACCAGGCAAAGCAAGAGGATTTCCCCATCTCTCTTTGCAGCCTACAGAGAGTAGAAGATTATTTGGGTCCTTCTTTCTGTTACTGTGGAACTAGAAAAATCCATGACTAAGTGAAAATAAGATATATATATATATATATTTTCAATTTATAGGAATTAAAATTTTCAATGTATTTTTTAATCTCTTAGATCAAAACAATTCTTTGTTGGTCAAGGGAGCTTCTCCAGTGAGGACAAAAGGGACATTAACCTAACCACAAATTGCTTAGCTTATGATTTTAATGGAGCAAAGAAAACTAATTTATTAATAAAGTGTATTGCTGAAAGAGAATCTTTGTGGAATTTCAGACTGTGCAATGCATCCATTTGTATTGGCTTCACTTTGTTATGCTTTCAGAGCTATTTATAATGTTATTTCACTGAAAATTCCTTTCCATATTGTCATTTGTCTTCCATCTCCAGAAAGCTTCCCATCCAATTTAAACACACACACACAAAACCCGTAGCCTTTCTTCTTTCTCCTGCTCCCCCTTAAAGTCAATTGGAAGTGGCATCTCCTGGGAATGCGTCCATCTCTCATCCACGTCTGAAGTTTCTTCTGCTCCCAGCAGGGGAAGAAAATGGAACCTCCTTCCAAAGATTTTACTCCTCATAAGAAACGGACCTCGGGCAGAGGCTCCCAGCCCTCCCTAGTCAGAAGGGGCCTGGTTATCACTTTAGCTCGGGTGACAGGGGACCCCAGCCACCTCCATGCCCGTGACCTGTGCCGCCGCACAGGAAGCCCTGTGTTCACCCTACACACTTGGCTCCATGCTCTGCTCCAACCGTCGTGGAATTCCTGTTCGCGTGTGAACACGGGCCCTCATATTCATTTTGCACTGGTCCTGGTGAGAATCAACATGTAAAGCATTGAATATTTTTCTCCAATAAACTTCTTTCCTTAGGCAAAGAAGGAGAGAAACAGCAAAATGTCAAAATTTCCCAAGTTCTTTCTGTGAGCTGGGTTCTATGCTAAGCATCTTGTGTGATTATTTCATCCATAAACAGCCTATAAGCATGTGCTGGGCCTCCGTTTCTCCCCAGATGGGGAACTGAGATTAAAGCGAGATGACATGTTGCAGGTCACAGAGCTCCTGGCGGGCTGTTTCCAAAGACCAGGATGCTCTCTCACAGTTCATCGTCAGTTCTCACTTTGACATCAGTGGTTTAAACATTTAACTAAATCAAGTCCAACCACTTTGTTCAAGCAGGTGGTCGGTCTGTGAGTCTGTGGGCACTGGATCTAGGAGATGAAGTTGATAGCTATGCTCCTTCTCAACATTGCTCCCCCATTTACACCTCCTTTCTGGGTGTGAAGGCACCTCTAGGCTAGAAGACCTTTGCTTCTTCCACTTTCACAAAAATATTTGGACTCTTTTTTTAAATCCTGTATTTACAATTTCATGGAAAGGCTGTTAAAAACTGCATATTAGCTATCTTCTTTTGTTTCTCTATGTCCAACATGCATTTCCTTTTTGTCTCACGATCAGCCCCTCAATTTTCTTTGGCTAAGCCCTTCCCTTGTTATTCAAGTGGAATCGCCCCACCCCAAACCCAGATAATCAAAATCTTTCATGCTTTGGACACCATCATCCCCAATGGGTTTATGATTGATTCAGGGATGGGCAAGTTTGTGGGAATCATTGTTAAAGAGAAGCAATTTACCTCCCTGCTGAGTTGGAAAATATAAAGTAGGAACTCCTTGGGCTTTCAAATTCAATAAGAAGCAAGAGACTGAGGAAGAAAAATTCCTGATGCACTTTTGAGCTACTTGATTCATTCGCATTCACTCTCTGGACAATTTGATTTCATGACCCAAGAAAATCCTTTTGTGCTTAAGTCATTTCAAGTTGAGTTTCTGTGACTTGCAACTAAATGAGTCTGGATAGCATGAATACCAACTGTACTTGTCAAAGAAAAACAGTTTCTCCAAAATTAACATGGAATACTAGTTAAACTAGTAACCATTCACATGATCTCAGCTTGTGTTTCTTTTTTTAAAAAATTATTTTTTATTGATTGATTTCAAAGAGGAAAGAAGAAGGAGAGAGATAGAAACATCAATGATGAGAGAAAATCATTGGTCAGTTGCCACCGGCACACTCTGCACTGGGGATCCAGCCCACAATCCCGGCATGTGCCCCATCAGAAATTGAACCATGACCTTCTGGTTCATAGGTCGATGCTCAACCTCTGAGCCACACCAGCCAGGCTTGTGTTTCTTTTTTTTAATACCTGGGAATAAATACAAGTTCTGGAGTATGACAAAAATATACTGATAACTCAAACAAACAGCCAAACGAACAAACAAACAAACTCACATACCAAGATCATATATTAAATAATCTGCAAAATTTTCTTCTTCATTGGTTGCTGTTATTTTTTTCTTCTTCAACTGTAGTCCATAATTTGCTAGTTTTCAAGGAAAAGTGTCCACAGGGTAAGGTCTAAACTGTCATGTGTCACTTTGTTTCCCTAGTACCTGGCAGGGTCACCACTATATTATAGATGATCAAACAAAATTACTCAATGTCTGGAAGGCCTGGCAGAATTCTCCTTCTATAGTCAGAAGTATAATCATTGTCATTTATGGACTGAGCCACTGCCCAGTACAATATCAATCCCCTTTTGGACTAAAGACATGATAGCCCCTTCTAAACTATCTCAACTGAATGAGTAGACGCTCATGACTTGACATTGGTAATGGCATTTGAAGAAAAAACAAAATTATAAGAGTTTTTCTTAATTTTTTATCAACCTGAAGAGACTTTTCCCTAGGTCCTTAATTATCTAGCTCTGTCAAATATAAAGATTCTATTCTCAAAATAAATATGGGGAAAAATCTATGGAGCACATTTGGCTCTGATAGAGGTATGGTGAACAAACACGTGTGTCATTTGGAGACTGCACACACTCTTGTCCAGGTCACACGGCTAACTCTGTCGCCCCGGAGAAAAGGGGGACTGACTCCCCTTACCCGCTAAGTGCAGTGCTGGCCGCCATCCAGGGAATGAGGGTGTGCAGACCATCAAACCCCGGCTATGTTTGGCTTTGAGATATCTAAACATTAGTTGTCTATATGTTTAAACCTGCAAGAGAACAGCCCATCCTTCATGTTATTGTATGGACCTGAGTCATTTAAAGGGAAATCGAATTCTTTTAGATATTCTCAGGAAACAGCAGACCATCTTTTATGCCTCACAAATTTTCCCAGCAAAACTGTCTTAACAAGATGCTCTAAGTCACATATGTCAAACACAAGGCCCGCGGGCCAAATCCAGCCCGCCAGGCCTTGCAATGTGGCCCGCACCACGCTGTCATCACTGCACTCCGCTGTCAGTTTATGACATTGTCAGTTTATGACTGTTGAGTAAACCATTCGGCTGGCGATTTAGGCTGGATTTTAGATTTTGGCCCCTTCTCTGATTGAGTTCGACACCCCTACTCTAAGTGATAGGTGATGGTGTAGAGTACAGGTTTGAGTTTGGAACTTCAACTTTATTACTTCCTATCTGTTGTGTCTTGGCCTTGCATTTTCCCTTCTACAAAATGGGGGTGATAACACTGACCTAGCTGAGCTATTCCCTAGATTGGAGCTAATGTAGCCCACCATTTAGCATGATGGGACACATAGAGGGTCCTTGTGTCATTCTCTTGGATGACCATGAAGAACTTGGCACTCTCTCCCACCCCCAGACTCTGCCTATCCTTTGAGCCAAGTAGTAGAGCATGGAATTGCAGTCAGAAAATGTGAATTTGAACCACAGTAACATTCCTCAGGGATACTGTTGCTAGATTTAACAAATAAAAGCATAGGACAGCCGAAACCGGTTTTGTTCAGTGGATAGAGAGTCAGTCTGCGGACTGAAAGGTCCCAGGTTCGATTCCGGTCAAGGGCATGCACATTGGTTGTGGGCACATCCCTGGTGCAGGGTGTGTAAGAGGCAGCTGGTCAATGTATCTCTTTCATCGATGTTTCTAGCTCTCTATCCCTCTCCCTTCCTCTCTGTAAAAAATCAATAAAATATATATTTTTTAAAAAGCATAGGGCAACCCATTAAATTGGAATTTTAGAGTAAAAAACAAATAATTTTTAGTATATGTATATCCATACAATATTTGGGAGACACACTAAAACACTATTTTTTATTTATTTGAAATCGAATTTTCATAAGACATCCCATATT
Source organism: Pipistrellus hanaki (assembly GCF_964339955.1). NCBI lineage: Eukaryota > Metazoa > Chordata > Mammalia > Chiroptera > Vespertilionidae > Pipistrellus > Pipistrellus hanaki. The sequence continues at coordinate 8,214,467 of NC_140515.1, forward strand.
CTATCTGGCAACACTACTCATGGGTCGTGTGATATCTTTAATTTTATCATGTGTAAAATCATATGAATAATAATTACTGAAGAATTATTATAAGCCACCAATGTTTTAACCTCTTTATCCTCTTAGAAAACATATAAACCAATTTTGTTATTCCTGCTTTGTAGATGATAAAATGGAGACACAGAGAGGGTAAGCAGCTGACCCATGTCTCTGTAGCTCATATGTAGTTGAATCAGGCTTTGAGCCTAGTGACTCAAGAGGTTCTCTGATGTCCTCCCGCCTCTGTACAATGCAGTTACATGTTCATCAAATACTGACTCCAGGCAAGAAGAGCAGATATTAGCACATATTGATGTAATCCTAAAAAAAAATAATATTCTCACATAGCTCAGTCTCGTGGAATCAAATTGGAAGGAACATGGTTTCACTGCCAATTTTTTTTTTAAGAATCCCATTAAAGAGCCCCAATATTTGACCAACACTTTCTAAAATCCTCTTCCTTTTCCTGCCACTTTGCTCATACTCTGAGACTCCCAAGGGCCTTCTCAACATTTCCTGGAGATTCTCCACCGTTCTCTTGTGACGGTTTTTCCTCTTCTTCCCTCATCTTCTTCTCAGCCCCCTATTAGGTAGACTCACTAGACTTCTCTCTTACAAGAATGAGTCCATATTCTTCATTTAATTAAATTATTTTTTTGGTATTCTTTCTTTTTTATTGAATTTATTGTGGTGCCATTGGTTAATCAAATTATATAGGTTTCTGGTGTACAATTCTATAATACATCATCTATATATTACATTGTGTGTTCATAACCCCAATTCAAGTCTCCTTCCATCACCTTATATAGCCCCTTTACCTGCTTCTACCTTCTCCCACCACCCTTTCCATCTGGTAATTCCCATACTGTTAATCTTGTCTATGAGGGTTTGTTGTGTGTTTTTTTTGTTTGTTTGTTTGCTTTTTTTTTTTTGCTTTGTTTTGTTTTGTTTTGCTTAATACAGGCGGCTTTAGAAGAAAGAAGAAGGCAAATTGAACTGGCAACTCAAAACTCTCTTTGTTAGGTTGAGGGAGTTGCTCAAGTTCACGCACATTCCCATGCTAATGATGTCTTGTTCTTTTGCACTAGGTGTTCATTAAAGGTAAGTTTCTTTTGGTCTTCCTTTGCATTTGCCCATGTTTTCCCCACTATTACAGAGGTTCTTCCTCATGGTTCCATTTCCTTCCATATTTTGCTCATGATTTGATAGATACCTGAGCTTCTTAGAAACATGGGGACCAAGGTTCATGGGTATTGACCGAGATTACTGGGTTAAACTGAAAAGAAGCATGAGAAGAGGCAGCTTAGAGAATAAAAGAACTTTTTAGGAGAAGGTATTTCCAGGGAACTAAGGTGCAAAGAGAGACAAAGTGAAAATATACTCCAAGGAACTGCCTTTCAGAGCAGGAAGTGTTTGTAAGCTCGGGCTTGTTTGTCGGTATCATTGGCTTCTGAGTGCTGATGGACTGATTGCCCCACCTGCTCCGGGGATGGCTATTCAAGGAATTTACTTGTAGCCACCTGGCCAATGCCACCTTCCCAACCACAGCTCAATAACAAGGCCAGCTTGAAGTGTACGCCTGGTGTTTACATAAATGTTCTAGTGATTTTTCATTCTGGAGAACCCGGTAGAATTCACTCTTAGGTCACATTGGCCTTTAATCACAACACAAAAAAGTTTCAAGTCCAGACACTTACAGAAACCACACAATATCTAGAGCAAACATTGTTTTTGAAAAGGAACATTGAGATATTTCTTATGTCATTTCTTTCATAACCTTTACAAGTAGGGATATCCTTGTGTCGTTTCTTTGTCTCCTTATGTGTAGATATCACATCTCCTTACCACATAACAATAAAAGACCCAGGTAATTTCTGTGGTATATTACTTATTTTATTCTTTTAAACCCACTTCAGATGTTTTCTACTCTTGTCATTTGCAGCTGAGGATGTGGTGCTCACAGCGGCAACAATCCTGCCTGCGGTCACACAGCTAAAAGCTATAGGATTGAGACGAACACAGAGGGCTTTCTGGCTCCAGAGTCTGTGTTCTCCCCACGATGCAGAGCAGGACTTAGAATGCTTTACAAAGGACCTGAATAGACAGATACCTGCACTCCTAAGACTCAGGGGACCGAGGCCATCTCCAAAGATCTACAAATGATGACCTAAGCACATTAAAAGATGCTCAACATGACTAAATCATTGGACATTAAAATCAAAGACACAATGAGACACCATGTCCCACCCAATAGGATGTGTGTGTATATCATAACAAGTGTTGGAAAGGTTGGAGGGGTTGGACCTCACTATGTTGCTGGTGGGAATATAAATGAAGCAGCTGCTGTGGAAAGAGATGTGACAGTTCCTTTAACAACCGAGCATAGAGTTAGCATTTGACCCAGCCCCAAAGACGTGTAAACAGAGACTCAAACAATATTTATACACCCATGTTCGTAGCAGCATTATTCACAATAGCCAAAAGTTAGAAGCAACTCAAATGTCTCTTTGGATGAATGGATAAACAAAATTGGTATATACTTACAATAGCATATCATTCATCCTTAAAATAGAAGGAAATACTGATACATGTTACATGATTAAAACTTGAAGACAAGTGAAACAAGTCTGTCACCAAAAGACAGACCTGGTACGATTCTATTTATGTGAGGTACCTAGAGTAGACAAATTTATAGAGACAAAAAGTAGAATGGTGTTTGCCAGGGGTTGAGGGAGGGAGAAAAGAGAAGTTAGTGTTTAATGTGCATAGTTTCAGCTTGGTGATGGCTGCACAACAGTGTAAATGTACTAAAGCCATAGAAATGGAAGAAAAAGAAAGAAGGAAGGAAAGAAAGGAAGAAAGAAAGAAAGGAAGGGAGGGAGAGAGGAAGGTAGGGAGAAAGAAAAGCACGCTCATACACGTCTGCAAGCTGAGCGGTTCCAGACCACGCTGTTCAGAGTGGAGTTCTGGATGGTGGACCACAGGCTCAGATTGCTTACTCCCCAGGCCGAGCCAGGAGGAGGGAAGAGGGCCCAGGAGTGTGCACAGGTGGCTGTGCGACAGGTGCCTCATGGACAGATGGGACATGTTTGAGGGCGGCCCATTTCATAATAGAGAACATTCAGATTGTCCAGCATTTCAGAACTAGGAACTGGTAGTCTGGAAGTTGTTTTTGGACAGTCTGACTTCAGATTTGCTCTTTAGGCACTGCCCTGGCAGCCTAATGCACATTTAAAACTCTCCTTTGGGTGTCTTCTGGTGCCCAACTTAAAAGGTACAAGCTTCTGGCAAGTTGGGAAAGAGGGATTTTGGATTATTGCTGCAGATCAGTGGTTCCATGCTGGGGGTGATGCTTTTCTCTGCATGTATTTGGTGGATTCTGAAGACATTTCCCCCATTAATTGTAAGAGAGGAAGGGAGAGAGAAACATCAATGTAAGAGAGAAACACTGATTGGTTGCTTCTCTTAAATGTCTAACTGGGATCGAACCTGCAATCCCAGGAACTACCCTGACCGGGAATTAAACCTGAGAACTTTCAGTGCATGAGACAGTGCTCCAACTAATTGAGCCACACTGGCCAGGGCATGAAAACATTTTCTAAAAATTCTTTATTCTTTAAACTATTACATATGTCTCCTTTTTCCACCTCTCCCCAGCCGCTCCCCTCTCCCCCAGCACGTGCCCTCACCCCTGTACTATCTTATGCCCATGAGTTATGCTTATATGCATGCATAAAAGTCCTTTGGTTGATCTTTTACCCAAAAACATTTTTTTAAAAAGTTTTGGGGGCTGATACTTGCATCTCACGGGTTTGCCACTAAACATCCTACAATGTACATCACAGACCTCCCACCCCTCACCCCCAGCACACACACACACACACACACACACACACACACACACACCAAAACTAAAATAAACAAATAGTTATATGGTTCAAAATGGCAGTTGTGTTGAGGTTGAGAAACTTCAATATGGATTATGTATTTAGACCTCTAAAGGAATTCCTTCATCATTTCTTTTGCTAGTTAAACTGTGCTTCTTCAAAATTCCCTGTGAAACTGAGCTGGGGGGTGGGGGGTACCTCAGGTTATTTAACTTGATATTCTCAGTAATGCTGGTTTTATCCTTGAAGGCCATTTGATTTTGCCAGTGAAGTAGTGTCTATTCAAAGCATGCTCTACATTATTGTTTTCTTCTCAATCCAGATGGTTTTAGGATCTTTAGCCAGAGATCACATGTAAGTTGGGAAAAACATCATGCATCAATTTCCCCTTACAAACATGTAAAACTTTAGTGTTCACAACCTTGAGGTTTTCACAATATACTATCTCATTTTTACTTTTCATGTTCTTCCCCTAGATTTCAATTTGCTTTAGAATAATCCAGTCTAACGATGACTTTGTAACAACACCCAACACATGACCGTTGTGTAATAATGTCCTCACGTTCCACCACCAGGACCTGGGGATCTACTTTAGAATACAAACTTTCATCACTGAAGCAGAGCTCATTCATTCAAATAATTCTGATAAAAACAGAGATTTCTATGATTCCTACATGAATTCAGGAGTTTCACTGGCTATTGATCACAAGTGCAATCTAACTAAACTACCTTGGATCGATAATCGAAACTCTTCCCTGGAAGTTGCACCATGCTGTGGCCGTGCTTCAGGCCGGGCCACGTCAATGTGCCCGCCACCCACCTGCTCCAGGCTGGGCCACGTCAATGCACCCGCCACCCACTCCAGGCTGCAAGCCCCTTCGCAGTCCCTTAGGCCACAGCCCAGGCCACAGGCCCCCCCACTGTCACTCAGGCCACCTCCCAGCAGAGTTCCCGTGGGCCTGGGTGCCTTTGAAAGGATCTCCTGTGGCTTCACGTCAATTAGAGAAAACCATGGCATGTCTTTTTGTTAGGACGTCTCTGAGGGCTCCTGACAGCGAGTTCTACCCTGCCTGGCTCAGGGGGGTAAGAGGGAGGGCAGCGGGGCTGGGGAGAGCCCTTCGCGAAGGCCCAGCAACACCCCTCCCGCTGCAGAAAGTATCCCAATTGCTCCCCTGTAACCAACGAAGGACCAGGACTCAGAGGGCTGGCTCCCGCCTGAAGTGGATCTCCTGGAAAGGGGAAGGGCAGGGACCGTGCCGGCCCATTTAACTGCCCCCTCAGCCCCCATTTACATGTTCTTCTTTCAAAACGTCCACGCCAAAGGGTCCTCTGTAGGCATGGGCTCCTCATGCTTCTCCTGCTGCTCCCAATTTTTAGAGCATTTCAAACTTGGCTGAGTATCAGGCAGAACACTCTGGTTTGTGTGGTAATAACAAGAATTCCACCAGATACTAGTGACTTAACAGTATTTCAGTTTAAATGGCACCGAGGGAGAGCAGTCTACCACCCAATACACCTGTTTGGGATATTGATTATTTTAAGCTGGTTATTTTTAAGAAATGAAAGACTCAAGAGAAAACTTTGAACTTCCCCCTAACTGCCTAAAAGAATTTGGACAGGAAGAGAGAGATCATCATAGATGACTCTAGTTTAATATGAGCTTGGGTGATAGTCAGGGAGGAGCCAGCAGGGCCTGTTTGATCAAAGTCCTCCGGGTCCATTGCTGAAGAGGCTGAGCAAACATTTGTTTACCAGACGTTTGCTTCTCCATCTCCACCTGAATGGCCTTCTCCGCTTTGAAGTTCCAGACCACCCCCCTCCTTTTCCCCTGGGCTCAGGATGGCAGATAAGCCTCCGCTGAGCCAGAGCCCTGTGAAAGCCCAGGAGGTACAGAGGTCATTAACTGTGGTTCTTCTTCTGTTGACGTGTCTTATGCCGGTTTAATTATGAGACCCGTCACAAGAACAAGGCGGGGAAAGGGGACGTTTTCTCCTGCCCACACCACTCGTTCCATGACCAGTGTGGGTCTGCCAGTCTCTGCTCCCAGTCACCCTGGGAACCAGGCTGCTGCCTCTGGCCACGTGTCCATGGTGGTCAGTCTGGGGAAAAAGGAAACCCAGTGCATGATGGGTAAGCTTTTAAAGCATCCCGTTGGAAAGACACCTAGCATTTCATTGCCCAAAGCAAGACAGCTCCCGATGCCGGCCTTCACAGGTGATGCGAAACACAATCCTCTAGGGCCAGTGGTCGGCAAACTGCGGCTCGAGAGCCACATGCGGCTCTTTGGCCCCCTGAGTGTGGCTCTTCCACAAAATATCACGGCCTGGGCAAGTCTATTTTGAAGAAGTGGCGTTAGAAGAAGTTTAAGTTTAAAAAATGTGACTCTCAAAAGAAATTTCAATCATTGTACTGTTGATATTTGGCTCTGTTGACTAATGAGTTTGCCAACCACTGCTCTAGGGTCTAGAAGTGGAAAATTGGAATATTCATAAATGTTTTTCTTAAATATGTTTTTATTGATTTAAGAGAGAGGAAGGGAGATTGATTGGCTGCCTGCTGTATGTCCCCTGCTGGGGATATAGTCTAGTCTGTGACCTGGGTATGTGTCCTAACTGGGAATTGAACCTTGATCTCCTGGTTTATGGGTTGATGCTCAACCACTGAGCCACACTGTTTTAGAAGACTTCCCGGCAAAACAAAAAGGTGTTTCATCATGATGGAAATAAATCATCTTTTACTAAAAAATATACAGCAGCTACTGTGGTTATCGAGACACCCCTGATGCTCATTGGTTGGACTCTGTCAGACAACAGTGACTGGCAGCTCAGTCTGGAGAGTACTTTTCAGCACAGCTTTGGCATTTCACTCTCAGCATCTCAGATGAGGCACCTATTCTCGCCCAGGCTAAAAGGTAGCATCAGGAGGCAAGTGGGAAGCTCCTGTCTTGTACTGATCGGTTGGTCTTTACATCAAGACCTTATTCCAAGTCATTGTCATTGAACTCCGCTGTTTGTAAACAGGCACACGGTTTGGCCAATGCAGACAAATGAAGGAAATAGGCACACATTGTAAGTCATCTCATTAAAAATTAAAGCCAGATAAAACTGTATACATTTCACTAAATTACCTTCCTAGGCTTTGCAAATATTCCGAGGGCAGCTAATCTCTCCATTTTAATTAGATTGTACATCTTTTTCAAAGGCTACTGTCCTGATGTTTTATTATAAGAAGACTGTTCCGATTTCAGGCAGAAATCTGGAGTGCTGAGAATTAACATTCTCTGTTAACCTTTTCTTAAGGGGAACGATTTAAATTCAAGTGAGGAAGACCGTCCATATTTGAACCACATTTATGATTTAAAAAAGAGTAGGATCAAATTACACCCTGCTTGTCTGAGAGGCAACCTAGCTGACATTACCACTCCCACTCTCTTCCTGTAGGCCACATTTCTTAGTTCATTTTCACCCCCAACCTTTATCATTACTCAACATGTTCTATATTTTGCTTATTTTTCATTGGGATTCTTGTCAATAGAATTTGTTCCATGGATGAACTAATCAATGATTGAATTTCACAATTCAGGATCACTTGTCACTTGAACATCAACTCTTCGAGGACAGAACCTTGGTCTGTCTTTTCCTCCTATCTCCTTCCAGAACCTAGAAGACTGCGGCAAAAGCAGGTTCTCAACAAAAATGAGTCAGCTGAGGCGGTGCTGGCACTGGAGACAGAGATGTACTATCATCCGAGGGTTGCATGGGTGGTATTTTTCCATTGCTAGTGGGGGTGGGGCTCTTATGACATCTTACTGTATCTCGAGAAAAAAGATTTTCTAAGACTCATATAGGAGGAGGAGTGATTTTTATTTGGGCAGAGTTAGATCCCTTGGTTTCCAAAGTCCCATTTTCCGTGAAGCAGTCCTGGAAAAGTGTAGCTGGGGATCCCGGAGAGCTAAAAGCAGAGCAGAGACAGCTTTTCCATTCCGTGGTGAAGCTGGTTCAGCACAGCCCATTGGTCTATGTGTGGGGAGTGCACATGGCCATGGGCCGTGCGGGCCAGTGCAGAGCATCACGGCACACCTGCTGTAGCCAGAGTCCCCGGAGAGCAAGAGTGCTCAGGGAGAAGCAGAGCTCCTCTGGGCCAAAGTTTGTGTATTTTAGGTTTCCCGCCCTTGCAGTGGCCACGCCCATTCTGGCCAATGCCCTGTTGCCAGGTATGACCATCAGGCAAGCGCATTCCCATATCACCACACTGGGCATGCATCTATTGGCCAGCCCCTTCCCCCAGGATCTCGGGGAACAGACCTGGAGAGTGTTAATCGCAGCTCCCAGGCAAAGCTGTGTGAGCTGCGCGCCCATGTTATCCAGCCGTCCCTTCTCCTTTCCTGTCACTAATTACCTGGCTGCTGCAGTGGTGTCAGTGCTGTTTAATTAGGTGGTGGGCAGGCAGAGTAGACCTGACACTAACAGGTGTCTGCGTGTAGCAGTGGTGGTTGGGTGACACATAGACAAACTTGGCTGCCCAGGCCCCAGCCATGTTGAGTGGCTTTCTTTGCCCTGTTGGCTATGCTCTTCCATACATCTCAGTACACACACACCTGCTCAGGCAAGGCTGGACCACTCCTTTGGTTGGCTAACTCCTACTTCTTCTCCGGGCCTCTTAGACATTATTTCCTATGTCTCAAGTAAGTTCACAAAAAATATGTGCTGAATGTATTAATGAAATCTTTGAGTTTTTGGGTCCCAAAATCTTTGGATTCTTAACATCTTTCTGATTCTCACCCCCTACATTATATCCACTGGTAAATGATATAAAATCACTTCAAAATATATTGAGAACTTGATGTTCCAAACTTAATGGCCACCTTTATCATTCACAGCACATTGCAATGACTCCCCAGATTTTATATACGTATGTACACTAGAGGCCTGGCGCACAAAATTCGTGTATGGGGTGGGGGAGTCCCTAAGCTCAGCTTGCACCCTCTTGCAATTCAGGACTGCTGTCTCTTAACTGCTCGCCTGCCTGCCTGCCTGCCTGATCACCCGTAACCACTCACCTGCCTGCCTGATTGCCCCTAACCACTCTGCCTGCCTGATCACCCCTGTTTGCCTGCCTGCCTGATCGTCCCTAACCGCCTCTTCCCTGGCCCTGCCTCCATGATTTCATCAAGATGGACATCCAGAACGTTGTTCGGCTGTCCGGTCTAATTAGCATATTATGCTTTTATTTTTATAGAAGTACATATTATTATAAATATATAATATATATAGTTTTGTTCCAATTATAGTTTACATTTAATATTATTTTGTATTGACTTTATGGATAGTGGTTAGACTATCATCTACTTTACAAAGTATTCCCCCTAATATTACCAGTACCCACCTGGCACCATACATAGTTATCACAATATTATTAACTTTATTCCATATGCTGTACTTTACATCCCCATAACTGTTTTATAACTACTGATTTGTACTTCTCAATCCCTTCTTCTCTTTCACCCAGGCCCCTCAACTCCCCTCAGGCAGCCACCACCTAGCAAGACTTCTTGACACAATAATTGTCTCCTATAGCACTTGTGTAATTCAACAACCAGAGTGAGTCTTTCAAAAGATAAGTGGGATCCATGCCCTTCCACTCAAGCCTTACCAGTGGCTTCCCAACATGGGTAAGCGCTGATGTTCTATCAGCTCACTTACTGCTCTTCTTGCTCACTCAGCCCGAGCCACAAGAGCCTCCTTGGAGTTCCCCAAATCCACCAAACACAATCCCCTGAGTGGCCTTTGCTCTTGCTCTCTCCATTCCCTGAGTGTTTGCCCCCAGATGCTTTTAGGACTTGTTATCTCACTACGTTTGGGTATGAACTCAGGGCAGACCCTACCACCGTATATGAAATAGCATCTGAATGACCATCCCTCAACACCAACTTTCCAAATGACCTGCTGACATATACTTACTTGTTCCTTGTTTGTTGTATTTTATTTCCCTCTAAGGTGTAAGCTCCAGTTGTCTTTGTGCTTTATAGACAGTATAAATTTAACAAGTATTCATTGAATTGAATTATTGAATTAGAATTAAATGCAGAATGCTTTTCTTTCTGAAGCTTTGTCCAGCCTGCACAAATGCTGCTGTCTCGTAGGCAGATTCTCTAAGGAAGTGTCCAACCCACACCAAAAGTGGTAAAGTCCATGACAATCCAGCAAACCCATGTTTAATGAAGTACTGAGAGGAGGTGGACCCAAGGCTGTGCTTAATATATAAGAATCCGCCATCTGATTCAATTTATAAAGTAATGCCACCATTCAGAACCTGTTCCAAATAAAGCTCTTCTTAGAAAAGCAGAGGGTTGAGGAGCTTCCTTGGGAGGCCTGTGGGCAGCCCATCATGGTTGTCCAACCCATGGGCTCTGGGATCAGATTGCCACTTCAATCTCAGCCATGCCCTTTCCTCGCTGAGTGCAGTGTGCTCTTTCAAGTCTAAGTTTCTTCGCCTGTAAAATGAAAATTGAAATAGTTCTTGATGGGGAGGAATAAATGAGATGACCTCTGTTTAGTACAGTGGCTGGAAAAAAAAGATAATTAAATGTGAGCAGCTGTTATTATTACTGCTATGTTCAATGCACCTGCTGTATCCAACTATGCTCAGTATGGAGGAGACCAAGGCTTTTTTGGGGACTTAAAATGTATTTATGTAGCATTTACCTGAAGGTGAACTCAGGAAACGTGAACCCTTGCTGGGTCTGGGCATGTGGCCGTTTGTGGGGGTGTGAGATGGGAGTCGGTGCACCCTGCTCAGCGCTGGCACGTGGTAGTAGGTGCTCTATACATACCAACTAGAAGGAAGAAGGGAAATTTCAGCAGAGAATAATAGAGCTTTCTCTCATGATGGTAAGATTCAGAGAGATTTCGACACAACATTGTAGTTAGAAGTCTCAACATCAAAGCTTCCTTAGAAAGGATACAGAGGAGAGTCATTTTTATCCATATAAACAAAGTGCACTGCTGGCTATGTTTCTGTTCGATGACCTGATTGTCCAAGTACATGCTTTCAATTTGACCAGGCAGAGGTCTGAATCAGATCATCACAGACATCCGCTGAGAAGGAGCACTGTGCCTGTTAGAAGGGCCTGGGGCACATCACTCTAAGGCTGCAGTTTTAAACCAGATGTCAGTGAAGCTACCCACGATGGCCTGTAAGGCAGCATCTCATGTTTATCCTATCTTTACCAAAGACCTACTTCCTTACCTTTGTCATTTCTACATTCCCACATATATAGGGCTTTGTTAACTTTTAATTTCAAATTGTCTTTTTTTCACTGAAATCTTTTGAGGTTATAAGAAATATCACAGTTATCTTGTATGATTCTCTTGTCTTCCTAATGATAACATTTTGCAAAGCTTAGTAGAATATCACACTGACTTTGACTCGACCCACTGATCTTAGTCAGATTCCCTAGTTCTATTAGGTCTAGTAATAATTAATGTCATTTTCTAATACTTTTTTTAAATCGAATTTATTTAAACAATACAACAAAATTTAATCAACAATATAGTTGCCGTTGTTTTCTACTACTTGTGCCCAACGCTCAGGAAGCATTTTAATCCCTCTGTTGTAAAATTCTTGTGATTTTGATGCAAAAAATTCGGTCAATGCATTTTTGAGGCATTCTTCATTATTAAATTTTTTTCCAAGAAGAAAGTTTTGCAAAGAACGAAACAAATGGTAATTGGAAGGGGCAATATCAGGAGAATATGCAGGTTGAAGGAGAACTTCCCATTCCAACTGGCGCAGTTTTTCAGCAGTGATTCTTGCAGTATGCGGTCTTGCGTTATCGTGGTGAAGAATTACGCCCTTCTGATTAATCAGCGCGGGTTCTTTTTCTCTTAAAGCTTGGGCTAACCTTTCCAATTGGGCACTATACACTGCACTTGTAATGGTTTGGTTAGATGGTAAAAGTTCATAATGAAGAATTCCTTTAAAATTCCACCAAACACACAACATCACTTTTTTCGCATGCAAGTCAGGTTTTGGCGTGGGCTGCGGAGCCTCATTTTTGTCCAACCATTGAGGCCGCCTTTTCAAATTAACATACAGTACCCATTCTTCATCTCCGGTAACAATTTTCTCTAAAAATGGCAAACGGTTTTGATGAGAGAGGAGCGAACTGCAAATTGTGACTCTTTGATTACGGTTGTTGTCGGTCAACTCATGAGGAACCCATTTTCCAAATTTTGGACTTTGCCAAGTGCACGCAATTGATTGGAAATTGTTTTTTGTGAACAATTTAAAGTTGTCGCAAGCTCTTGTTGGGTAATTTGAGGATTTTGCACCAAAAGAGCTTGAAGAGCTTCTTGATCAAAATTGGACACACGGCCTCGACCACTCTTGTCATCTAACGAAAAATTTCCCTCGCGAAATTTCTCAAACCAACGCTGGCATTTTCTGGCGCTAACTGCATCTTGACCAAGAGCACTACAGATGTTTTTTGCAGCCTCACTTGCTTTTCTTCTTAATTGGAACTCGTAAAGCATGCAGTGCCGAATATGCTCTTCATCCGCCATCTTCTTAGCCCTAGTTTTGCAACAAAAACCAAACCAAACACAAACTTTTTCAAGCAAAACTTGCTAATTGCACTTCACACGTTCTGTAGATACCACGTGTTTGAAGGTTATGTCAATACAAGTCAACGCCAAGCAAGATTTTAAACGAATGTTAAAAAACAACATTACTTATTACTAGACACTTGCATATGCATAGGCTGTGTACTAACTTCTATGTGCGGTTTGTATCATGTATCCCCAAAGTCTAGGTCCTGAATGCTGTTCAGAACCACACAGATCCCTCTTGTGGCCCTTTCATAGCCCTCCCTCCCTCCCTCCCTCCCTCCCTCCCTCCCAACTTCCCTCCTTTCCTCCCTCCCTTCCAATCTCCCTACCTTCCTACCTTCCTCTCCCTCCCTCTCCACTGTCCAACTCCTGGAAATCTGTCCTCCACTTCTAAAATTTTGTCATTTCAAAAATGTTATGTAAGTGAAATTAGGTAGTATGAAGCCTTGGATGTTGACTCTTCATTCAGCCTGTGTCCTGGAGACCCATCCCTGTCATTGCACGTGCCAATCATTCGTCCCTTTTACTTGCAGAGTAGTACTCCACAGTATGGATGTGTTACACAGTGGGTTTTCCAATCATCTGTTAGATTATGGAGATCTGATTTAGTCATAATTTGAGGCTATTAGAAATAAAGCTGCTATAAACATTTGTGTATAGGTTTTTGTGTGAACATAAAAATTTTTTCTTTGGGATAATGCTCTGAAAGCGATTGCTGGGTTTATGGTGGGTATGTATTTAGTGTGTTTAGGAATTGAAAGCTGTCTTCCAGAGCGGCTATCCCATTTTACATCCTCCCAACAGTGCAGTGTACAAGTGAGCTGGTTTCTCCAGATCACATCTAGTGTTGTCACTGTGTTTTCACTGTTCTTACATCTGACGCCTTTATGCTGTGATAACTCACCACGGTTTTACTTTGCATTTCCTTAATGAGCAATCATGTGGTTTTCATTTGCTTATTTGTCTTTACGCATCTTCTTCAGTGACACATCTGTTCATGTATTTTGTCCATTTTATAATTTCATTGTTCTTTGGTGAGTTTTGAGAATTCTTTACATATGCTAGATAATGATATATATTTTGCAAATATTTTCTCCTAGTTCATAGCTTGACTTTCAATCTCTTCACCTGGACTTTGGCAGAGAAAAATTTTTTAATTTTTATTAAGATTTTTAAAATTAATTTTTCTTTTTATGAATCATGTTTTTGATGTTATATTTAGAACTTTTTACTTAGTTTCTAGATCCTGAAGATTTTTTCCTATGCATTTTTTCCTCAGCGTTTTATAGTTTTACATTTTCCAAATACATACATGATGCATTTTGAGTTAATTTTTACATAAGGTGTGAGGTTTAGGTTCACTTTTTAATTTTTGCCTGAAAATGTCCAATTGCTCTAGCAACATCTGTTGAAAAGGCCTTCCTTCCTCCCTGCGTTGATTTTGTGCCTTCACCAGCTGTCAGCTGGCATATTTGTTAGGTCCGTTTGCCCTCCATCCTGCTCCATTGCTCTGTGTGCCTGCCCCTTCTCACCATAGCTACGCAGTAAGCCTGGACTCTGCTAAGCAGGGCTTTCACTCATTCTTCTTTGTCAAGATCCTTTTAGCTACGTTAGGGCCCGTATTTATCCATGTAAGTTTTTAGAATAAGGTTATCTATGTCTATGAGAAGCCTTGCTGGGTAAATGAAAGGAATCACATTAAACATATAGATGAATTTGGGGATATTGCATCATTACTAAGTTACCTCTCCCAATCCACCAGCACAGTATGAATCTCCATTTTTTCAGGTCTCCTTTGATTTCCTTAATCAGCATTTTCTACTTTTAAGCATACAAATCCTGTAAACGCTATGTTTGAGCATTGCTGCCCCAGAAGAGATTCTTATCTGCTTTAATTAATCTGTGATCTGCTTTAACTAACCTACTTCTCATGCAGCACGTATCAAGCCTAACGATGGAGAAATGATCTGAGGTCAGCATTTTATTACAGACAACTTCATTCTCATTCCGGAATGACTGGTCAGGAAACCCTTGGCTAACTAGCGCACAGAAAATTAAGCAGTTTAGGAGCTTGGAACCCAAATTTAATGATCTCAGAAAAAGATCTTCTCGGGAAAAGGCGTGGCCAGGATGGTGTTAGTTAGCAATCAGCCCAAAATAGCTCAAGAGGACAGTTGATCCTACACGTCTTTGTTTCATCTGTCTTTCTCCTTTGAAGAGTTTCCTTTAAGAACTTTAACAGGACCAAATTCTCAGCTTTATTTTTTCTAGGTCCCTAATTTTGATTCAGAACTACAACTTTGTGTAAAGGTTTACGTAGATGCACCTCTGTTTTGTCAGTCTCAATGGTGACTAAGAAGAAGGGTCAACTTCAAACTAAGTGTGAACTCCACGCTCTACGTCCTGCTGCAATATTTTCAAGGCGACTGCCCCAGCTATGCACCGCGCTAGCCAGGACGTGTCAGTAAACCGGGGGAGGGGGGGGGGGGGCAGCCATCGTGAGTGGGTCATAGTGCTGTCTGAGAGCCTGATGTTAAGACTGCAAGTCCTGGCGAGAGCACAGGGGGACCCCAGGAAGAGGCGTTGCTGGGGGCACCTGCCTCCTGGTGAACTTTGACTCCAGCACAATCACTCCACATGAAAATGGCTGCATTTCCATAAGCATTTGAAGAGATATGAGCGCTCCTCCAAGGAGCAAGACCTAATACCAGAGTTAGATGAAACTGGCACCTTCTGTCACTAATGCTTAGAGAAAATGGTGCAGCCAGAATGAAAAACTCAGATCCTTGGGCGGGAGGGGCCGGCAGGAGAAGTAAATGATCGGAACAAGCTTGCATAAGACTGTAGAGAGCAGAGGGGACTGGGGAAATTTATAATGGAACCTTGCCTAAAGGCAGTCACATTTAAAAAGTTTTTAAGATGTCAAATATGATCAAAACAAGCAAACAAACGCCTGCCACCTAAATGTGTTCATAAGATCGCAAGGGTGTGGTTGAAACTCTGCAGAAGAAAAAAAAATACTTATGATTTCATATATTGTTTGTCTGAAGGTCTGCAGACCAAACCTCAGACCAATGAACTGGTGACCAGCTATTAGTGTTTCCTCAAAAAAGATGATTTAATGACTTGATTACCATTTATGGTATCCAACCTTCTAGTCTTATATTAGAAGATAAATCAAAGAATTGCCTTTTAATTCAAGCAAACAGACATTTATGAAAATTACTCTTCTGAAAAATATATTTATGTGTGTTACAAACAAGAACACTTTTTAACATTAAAAATTTGAACTTTAAAAAATATGTAAAATGTTCAAGAAATGTAAACAGGAATTTTCATCTCGTTTTCCATATGGTTATGTAAGCACCTTAAATATCAACACAGATCACAGACAAGCCAATTTACATTCATAAGAATTTTCAAAATAAGAAAAAAATTAACTAAAAATTGTTTCCAAATCTAAATGTTATTTTTTGGTAGCTAAAGGAATACTTGTAATCTGAAAAACTGAGGGTACCAGGTGCTACATAGAAGCAAAATGCCCACACAATGCAAGTTTTTTTCTTAAAAATGTTCTATGTAACATTTCCAGCAGACACTTTCCTACAGGTTTTTCTGACTTTTTATATCTGAAGATATGGAACATGGAGTTAGATTGTCTTGATGAGTCTGGTTAGCACTGTAAATATCTACTTGTTCAGCATTTCCTTCAAAATTTTCCTTTCTTCCTTCTCAGTGACTTTTTTTTTTTTTTATAGAAATGTATATACCTTCTATAGATATTTACAGTTGCACAATGGGCACATGACCTAGATTGTTACAAATATTTGTCAAATAAGAATGAATAATTATTACATGAGATTTTAGGAAATGAGTAAGTTGATAGGATAGAGCTATAACATAATTATGTGACAATTCTTTTAAGCAAACAGATTATGGTTTTGTTTTGCTTATTTATAGTTTTTGTTTATATATATTTTTTGGTTTGTTAGTTTTTAAATTAGAGCTTATATTCTAGGTTGCCTAAAGACTGATTTTTAGAACAACAACTTTTAAAAAGAAAATAATATTATTTGATTTATGGTTAAAGAAATCAACTTTTGTATGTTAAAATTAAATAAAATCTCTACTTTGTTTTTAGCCTATAATACATTTTAAAACATTTAACTTTGGTAAAATGTTTAATTTAATTAATATAAAACTGAAAAATATATATAGGTAGTATTAGTTTTGTGGCTGCCATAAAAACTTACCATAAACTGGGTGGCTTAAAAATAACAAAATTTGCCGAAACCGGTTTGACTCAGTGGATAGAGCATTGGCCTGTGGACTGAAAGGTCCCAGATTTGATTCCCGTCAAGGGCATGTACCTTGGTTGCGGGCACATCCCCAGTGAGAGGTGTACAGGGGGCAGCTGATCGATGTTTCTCTCTCATCGATGTTTCTAACTCTCTATCCCTCTACCTTCCTCTCTGTAATAAATCAATAAAATATATTTTAAAAAATAACAAAATTTATTATCTCAGAGTTCAAATGGCTGGAAGTTGGAGGTCAAGATACAGAGTTGATTAGTTTTGGAGGCTCGGAGAGAGAATCTCTACCTGTCTCTCTCCTGGCTTGTAGAGGTTGCCGGCAACCCCTGGTCTTTGCCTGGTTTGTAGCTGCACCCCTCAGTTCCCTTCATATTCACATGGCTCTTGTACGTGTGTGCCCCTTCTCACTGGGACACCATTCTTGGAGTTAGGACTCTCATTAACTTGATTAAGTTGTGACGATCCAATTTCCAAATGAAGTCACATTCACAGGGTGGTAGAACTTAAATATATCTTTTTTTGTGTGAGGGACATTATTCCACTCATTGTATTTGTACACATATTAGCTATTTAATATGTTCTATAGAATGTACACTGTATAATTACATAAAGTACAAGCTTTCTCTTGATAGGCAATTTTATAGATATTGGGGAGAAAATCCATGATAAATTGAATTTTAAATGGCAGCATCTTAAAAATAAAGGTTTTAACATTCTACTTGGAAAAAGCACAAAGCTTTCAAGTGAAAGGATGAAGTTCCAACCCCCGGAGAGTCTCTTTTCCTGCCACTCTGTCTTGATTCTAAGTGAACATTCTCATTAGAACCAACCCTCACAATCACTTTTATATCAATAGCAGTCTAAGGTAAAGGGCCTCCTATCTGGGTTTATCTCTCTGGTGTAAATGGCATCGTTACTTCAGAGCATGTCCCGTGCATTATCAATTATTAGAGACACTTTTTAGACAGATTTGGAGCCATGAGTAACAGTAGAAACATCTGAAACAGTAGATGGTTGGCATTGCTCCCTATTTTGCAAGGTTGAGTCCTTATAATGTGGCTGTAAAAATATGTACATATGACAGCCCTTAACTCTCAACAATACTGGTATAGAAAGAATATACGTCAACATAATAAATGCTGTCTATGACAAACCCACAGCAAATATCATACTTAGTGGTGAAAGCTGAAAGCCTTTTCTTTTAAGATCAGAAATACAACAAGGATGTCAACTATCACTACTTCCATTCAACATAATATTGGAAGTCCTAGTCCCAGTAATCAGACACGCAAAAAGAAATAAAAGCATCCAAATTGGAAATGAAGAAGTAAAAGTGTCATTATTTGCAGATTACATGATACTATATATACACTCTCTGGCCAGGTTATTATGATCTCTGAATGCATAATAATCTGGCTACTCAGTGTGTGTGTGTGTGTGTGTGTGTGTGTGTGTGTATTAGAGGCCTGGTGCATGAATTCGTGCATGGGTGGGGTCCAGCCAGCCTGGCCAGGTGGAGGGGACATGGACAGTTGGCTGGCCTGCCTGCTGGTCGAACACCTGGTAGAAGGGATAGTTTGCATATTAGCCTTTTATTATATAGGATATACACTGAGTGGTCAGATTATTATGTGTTCAGAGATCATAATAATCTGGTCACTCAGTGTATATACACCATAAAGACTCCACCAAAAAATTACTAGATATATTAAATAAAAAGTTTCAGGATACAGAATCAACATACAGAAATCTGTTGTATTTTTATACATCAATAATGAATGATGAGGAGAAATTAAGAAAATGCTCCCATTTACAATTGAATTAAGAAGCATAGAACACCTAGGGATAAATTTATCCAAGGAGGTGAAAGACATATATACTGAAAATTATATGACATTGGAGAAAGAAATTGAAGGAGATATAAATTGATGAAAAAATATATTGTGCTCATGGATTGGAAAGATTAATAGTGTTAAAATGTCCTTACAACCTAGGGCAAGATACAGATCCAATGAAGCCTCTATTAAAATACCAATGGCATTCTTATCAGAATCAGAACAATTAATCCTAAAGTTTATATGGAATTACAAAGACCCAAATAGCCAAAGAAATTTTGAGAAAGGACAACATGGGAGGTATCATGCTATCTGATATCAATATATACTACAAGGCTACAATTATCAAAATAGTATGATACTAGACTAATAAACAGAAACAAAGATCAATGGAACAGAATAGAGAGCTCAAAAAAAAATTCTTGCTCACATGGTTAAATTAATTGATGACAAAGGAGGCAAGAACATACAGTGAAGTAAAGATAATAATTGGTGTTGGAAAGACTGGACAGATTACATGCATCAAAATAAAACTAGATCATTTCTTATACATACAAAAATAAACGTGAAGTGGGTTAAAGTCTTCTTTTTATTATTGATTTTTAGAGAGAGAGGATGGGAGAGGGTGAGAGAGAGAGAAACATTAATGTGAGAGCAAAACATTGAGCCTGAAACCTGGGCATGTGCCCTGGCCAGGAATTGAACTGGCAACCTTTTGGTGCCTAGGAAGATGCACAACCAACAAAACCATGCCAGCAGGGCCTACAGTCTTATATGTAAGACCAGAAACCATAAAACTCCTAGAAAAAAACACAGGCAGTAAATGCTCTACATCATTCTTAGCAATATCTTTTTGGATAAGTGTCCTCAGAAAAGGGCAATAAAAGAAAAAGTAAATCGATGGGACTGCATCAAGTGAAAAAGTTTTTGCACTGTAAAGGAAACCACCAACAAATGAAAAGATGACCTATTGAATTCGAGAAGATATTCACAAGTGACACATCTAATAAGGGGTTAATACCTAAAATATATGAGTAACTCATACAACTTAACATCAAAAGACAAACAACCCAATTTAAAAATGGGCAGAGGACCTGCGTAGACCTTTTCCCAAAGAGTACATACTGATGGCCAGTAGATATGTAACAAGTTGCACAACCTAAGCAATAACCAGGAAATGCAAATTAAAAACACAATGAGTATCACCTCACATCTGTCGGAATGGCTCCCATCAATAAATAAACAAACGAAATTGTTGGGGAGGATGCGGAGAAAGGGAGTCCTCACTCACTGTGGGTGGGATGTAAATTAGTGCAGCCGCCATGGGAAACAGTATGGAGGTTCCTCAAAGAATAAAAACACTACTTCAGGACCCAGCAATTCCACTTCTGGGCTTACATCAAAAGAGAAACAAAACACTAATGCAGAAAGATATCTGCACCCCCATGTTCACTGCAGCATTTTCCTAGTGGCCAAGACATGGAAACAACCCATGTTTCAGAGAGATCCATGAAAAATGTGTGCATCTCTGTGCAATGGGATCTTTTTCAGGACTAAAAAGAATGAGCTCGTGCCATTTGCAATAACATGGATGGAACTACAGGGTGAAATGCGTCAGAGAAAGGCATATGCCACATGATTTCACTTATATGTGGAATCTTAAAAACAAACAAACAAACAAACAAACAAACAAAAAATAAGAAAATAGAAACAGACTCATACATATGAAGAACAGCTGATGGCTGTCAAAGGAGAGAGGGTAGGGGTTAGAAATAAAATGAAATAATAAAATAAAGGCAAAGCCACCAACATCCATCTGACTGAAAAGAAAAGACCACACTTAAGCATCTGGTGTTTTTCTGAACGCCAGTGTGAAAAGCCATCAAACAATAAAGGGATCCATTGGGGCGGGCCAAACAAAACCACAACAAAAGCAATAAAGGAATTCCCAGCAGCCCCTGAGCGCCCCTGCTCAGGGTTTTTCCTGGTGTCCTGTAAAGGAGGAAGTGCATGTCTGCTTACTAACAGCAGGAGCTTCTCTCTGCAGGTGGTACTCCCCATAGTCCAGTGATAGATAGCTACTGAAACTCTACATTTTGGGGGAGCAGACTTCTCTTTTATATACTTCTGAGTTCAACACACATTGGTGCCCTTGAGGAGGAGAACTTCTTAGACCCTCAAATCCCCAGGTTCACCCCGAAATCTAACTAGACTCATTTTAATTACTTACAGTGGTTTGATTTATGTCTGAATATTGTTTTTATGGGTATCAGGTTACCTTTCTCACAAAGTCTTTTAATTCACAGGATTATGGTGCAATGGGCCTGAATTACCTGGAAAACACAGAAACATTCATAAGATTCCTGGGTTGAGGGAAGCGTTGTTGGAAGCTATTAATGGGACAGTAGCTGACAAAAACGTCAAAGACATAAGTTATTGTTTCATTCCACTTGAAACCTTAGAAAATGTCCCCCCAGTCACCCTATTAATGAAGATGTATTATCTCTCTGAGATTTCCTGTCAAACTCTGTTAAGTAAATAAAGGATGGGCGGAATACCAGAAACAGAGCTAACAAATGGAGCCCGGCCTCCACGGGAGAGACCAGAGCCCGCTGTTTACCGTGCTAATTTGAAGCAAAATGAAAATCTATGTTTTTCATCTACGTGAAATATAATTTTCAAACACAGATTTCAGATTGGCTTTAGGAAAGACTTTTTAAAGGGACAGTTAGCGGTCTGATCTCTGTGTGACAGATGGGACTTGCCCCAGACGTAAGACAAATGCCTGGCCGGGCCTTGCATATTACTTCTGAATTGAACTCCAACCACAAAGTAACGTTGGGACCGTTTAGCTGGCTAGTCTCACTGTGTGAAGGTCAGAATAGATTGGGATTCCTTCATAGTGTGGGACCATCATCATAGCGGCCAGCGGGCAAGCAGGTGGCTATGACTATGCCTGGTAGGCATGCACAAGCCATTGGCCCTCTGGGCCCAGGGTCCCTGTGTGGATCGCAACGATTCTGCCTCTCTCCAGGGATCCAGCAGCCGGGTTTCTCCCTGTAGGCTGGGAGTCCTCAACTGGGAGTGACGTTTTCTTCCCAGGGGACATTGGCAATGTCTGGAGACATTCTTGTTGAGACCAAGGGTGCTGCCAAGTACCACACAGCGCACAGCGGCCCCTGAAGAGTCTCACCGGAAAGGCCGGGAGCACAGAGGTGGACAAGTCCTGCTCCGAGCAATCATTCTCCACATGAACGGGAGTCAGGACCTCCGGGAAAGCACGTGAGAAATCAGAGCGCAGCCTCGTTGGAGGAGGCCAGGACCCGGGCTCTGACTGTGGAACAGGGGTCCAGGTGATCCCTCCCATTGAGAATCTCTGCGATGGGCATCAGGTTTAGAAGTTGAACGTGGTCCAAACTCTTTGGGGTGTGTAATTTTCAAATGCTCTAGTTCTCTTTCACAGGAAAGGAGTCCTGTGACAATAATTGATTAATCATTATTTTTCTGGACCAGTATTCCCTACTCTGTGAGTTATGAAGTGACAAGGGTTGAGATAATCTATATGTGTGCAAACATTGCTACTAGAACTGAAAAAATTTCTGATACAAATAGGTATATCTTTTCCAAATTGCATAGCTGATCTGATTAATAGTGTGCTCATTTACTTAAAAGTGTTACACATCAATGCTTTTTTAAAAAATAGATGCACACTAATACGTAACTGCATCATATATGGATTCGTGAATATTTCAATATTATTTTGCAAGGAATCCCCCAACTTAAAAATTACTTGCAGACCATATTTTTAGGATATTCCCATTTCCTTCCTTCTTTTCTTCCTTCTTTTCTTCCTTCCTCCCTCCCTCCCTCCCTCCCTCCCTCCCTCCCTCCCTCCCTTCCTTCTTTTCTTTCTCCCTCCCTCCCTCCCTCCCTCCCTCCCTCTCTCCCTTCCTCACTCCCTCTTTTCCTTCCTTCCTTCCTTCCTTCCTTCCTTCCTTCCTTCCTTCCTTCCTTCCTTTCTTCCTTCCTTCTTTCCTTCCTTTCTTCCTTCCTTCCTTCCTCAACCACAATATCCATGATTGCAGTTTCCTCTGAGAGAGATGTCAAGTTTCCTCAAAGCTTGACTTCATAAGTAAACCACAGGAGTCCTGTCCCCCTGCAGGTCCAAGGTGGCTGCCGGGCCTGTGATTCTGCCTTCATGACAGGGTCCCGAGGGAATGCAGAAGCGCCTGGGCTGGGACCACACCCCGCACATTGAGGACTCAGATGCTGCCATCACTTGACATTGGTGCATTTTGCTCTTTACACTCCTTAACATGCTTGCGCTGTTGAAAGGATCAGAGCTCAGTGAACCAGGAAAACACACATAGGCACTGCAGGAGGCATGACTCGCACTGAGCCTGTGTGATCCTCACACAGCCCTTCCTCGGGACTGACCGACCTTTCTCCCTTCCGGACAAGAAGAACCGGAAGACGCCTCAGCTGAGAACATCCCAGGCAGAATACTCTGACCACGGCTGCTCTGTCCCAGCGGGGCGTCGTCTCCTGGATGCGAACTGTGGTTTATGTCAGCCTGATCACCCCCTAACCACTCCCATGCCAGCCTGATTGATGACTAACTGCTCCCCTGCCAGCCTGTTTGCCCCCAACTTCCCTCCTCTGCTGGCCTGGTCACTCCTAACTGCCCTCCCCTGCAGGGTTGATCGCCCCCAACTGCCCTCCTTTGCAGGCCTGGTCCCTCTCAACTGCCCTTCCCTGCTGGTCATCTTGTGGTGGCCATCTTGTGTCCACAAGGGGGCAGGATCTTGACCACATGGGGCAGCCATCTTGTGTGTTGAAGTGATGGTCAATCTGCATATTCCTCTTTTATTAGATAGGATAGAGGCCTGGTGCATGGGTGGAGGCTGGCTGATTTGCCCTGAAGGATCAGGGTGGGGGTTCCCTTGGGGTGTGGGGTGGCCTGGCCAAGGGGCCTGTGGGTGATCAGGCTGACAGGCAGAAGCGGTTTGGGGCAATCAGGAAGGCAGGCAGGTGAGCAGTTGGGGGCCAGCAGTCCTGGATTGTAAGAGGGATGGCCCTGATTAGAGAGAGTGCAGGCTAGATGGGGACACCCCCCATGCATGATTTTCTTGAACTGGGCCTCTAGTCCAAAATAATAACCACCAGCAAGGTAATTATCACTGCTTTTAGGTGAATATGGTGAGGTTCAAAGACTTCTGCTTCTGTAAACGCAGCCAAACAGCCAGGAAGAGGGAAGGGCAGGACTTGGAATGAAGGGTTTCTGCTCCCGGATGGGCTTCACTGATAGGCAGGGTGGCCCTTCCTTTGCCTCAGTGAGTCACACGGCCAGTTTGCCAGCCTTTGGAACACAGCAGTGTGAGCCTCCACCTCCAGTGTGAGCCCTCACCTCCCGTGTGAGCCTTCTCCTCCCCTGTGAGCCTTCACCTCCCGTGTGAGCCTTCACCTCCAGTGTGAGCCTTCACCTTCCATTGTGAGCCTTCTACTCCAGTGTGAGCCTCCACCTCCAGTGTGAGCCTTCACCTCCCGTGTGAGCCTCCACCTTCCAGTGTGAGCCTTCACCTCCAGTGTGAGCCTCCACCTCCAGTGTGAGCCTTCACCTCCCGTGTGAGCCTCCACCTTCCAGTGTGAGCCTTCACCTCCAGTGTGAGCCTTAACCTCCAGTGTGAGCCTTCACCTCCCGTGTGAGCCTCCACCTTCCATTGTGAGCCTTCACCTCCAGTGTGAGCCTTCACCTCCAGTGTGAGCCTTCACCTCCCGTGTGAGCCTCCACCTTCCATTGTGAGCCTTCACCTCCCGTGTGAGCCTTCTCCTCCAGTGTGAGCCTTCACCTCCAGTGTGAGCCTCCACCTTCCATTGTGAGCCTTCACCTCCAGTGTGAGCCCTCACCTCCCGTGTGAGCCTTCACCTCCAGTGTGAGCCTTCACCTCCCGTGTGAGCCTTCACTTCCAGTGTGAGCCTTCACTTCCAGTGTGAGCGTTCACCTCCCATGTATGCCTTCACCTCCCGTGTGAGCCTTCACTTTCACCTCCAGTGTGAGCCTTCACCTCTCGGGCCACCCTCTCAGTCATGGAGGTAACAGAGGCCCTGCCTCAGACATGGGGTGCCTCAGACATGGGGTGCCTCAGACAAGGGTGCCTCAGACATGAGTTGCCCCAGCTCCAAAGGTGCCTGCTCTGTTCAAGGGCCTCCTGGAGGAGGCGAGCCTGAGAGCGCTGACAGCTCCTGGGCAGGTGGCTGGGCTGCTAGCTGGATTTCATTCCTTGCTGCCAGCAGCATGGTTCAGTCCCTGATCCATAACCATAAATCTGGAAAGGGCGGATGTGCCCCAAGGGGCCTAGGGCTCTGGGAGGAGGGCAGAACGGAGACCCGGGCTTCTCCTGTGAAAAGGCATCCTCCTGAGAGGAAGGGGTGACAGCGCCACCAGGTAGGCATGTCTGCTCCTACACTGGTCCCCACCAGCGAGGCAGGAGGGAGCTCACACCACAAAGCTCTGCCATTGGCTACCAGCCAGCGCCACGGGGAAGACGCAGCTTGTTCTAACTCTCTGGAAGACTGAGAATTGGTTCGCGCTGGTCCTGAGAGAAGGTGAGTAGGATGCCACAGGGACCAGGCTAAGATTTGGGTGATCGCATGAGACAGAGAAAGCGTCTCACAGGACTCTGAAGTCAGGTGGCACCGAAGGAAAAGACAATAGTACGTGCTCACTGAAAAACACAGAAAACGCCCCTTCCCTCACCCGCACTGAGCGTGCCGCAGCATTAACAGACGAGTTTCCGAGCATGAGAGTTCCACAGCAAACGGAGCAGCAATGAGAGATCTCACACACCGCCCCTCACCCCCTTCCAGTCTCTCCATCAGCCTCTTCCTTTGGCCTGGTACATTTGTTGCAACTGATGAGCAAATATTTGTGCCAAATATGCCAAGCAGTTCAGATCTTGCCCCAGCTTGCATTCCCTGCCAGAAAAACAAGGTCTTGGTAGTTGGGTAGATGGGGACCTTCAGCCGCGTGATTCTCTGGTTCTAGGCCCATCCTTGCTCACTGTGCCAGAGTCCACATCTTCTAGAAAAGACACGGGCTACCTGGTAGTCCAGACCCAGGCCCCGTGGTTCTCCAGGCTCTGCATTTCCCTTTCTTCTTCTCCTTCATACCTTGGGCAGCTGGTCTGCTGCTGGGAAACCGAGGAGTCCAGTAAGAAGTGTTGGTAAGGCCTATGAACCAGAGTTCAAGGTCAGACTAATAGAACTCCATACTGAGAAAAAGGCTACATGAGTCACCTGCTACAAGGTTCTTATTTATGTGGCTACCCAGCCCAGCATATGCCTGTTTATTTGTAAAGATTCCAATATTTTAATGATAACTTATCTTTAAGCTAAAAAAATCACCACTTGAAAAAAAATCAAGAAAAGAGGTGGATGGTACACAAGGGGTAGGGGAGTCTCCAAACGAGGTGAGTCTGACATGGCTGTTCTAAAACATACTTCTTTTGGGGGCATGAGTTGCATAATTGCACATCCAGTTGCGTTTCTGCACATGCACCTTCCTGGTTTCCACCTTCACGCTGTGCCTGCATTGAAGGCAGGGAATAAGCCTGGCACTTAGTTTGTGTCTCTCTCTGTTTTTGTAGGTAAACTTGCTCAACCCAATTTTGGAAATATGGCCTTCGGTGGCTCATTTTTGTATGATTGGTACATAATGATACTCATCAGTAGCTTATTGCTATGCAATCAAAACTACTCAAGATTTCAATGCTGCACTAATATTAACGTCAACCATTTACTATTTTAATGAAGCGAGTGTTGATATAAACATTTGCATACTTATTTGTCAATACAAACATATTTGATGTCAAGTAATAAGGTCATTAAAAGTAATCACATATTTACAGTTTTAATCCGATTTCCCTTCACCCCTTGCTCCAATTCCTCTCCTCTTTACCACCGAACTAAATAGATTGACGAGGTAGCACCAAACCCACAATCCAGGCCATGTTGGCTTCTCCATTTTGGAATCTGTCACCAGCTTCTAAGAACCTGCAGGCAGCTGCCAACGGTGTAGGAGAAGGTCACTTTCTCTGTGCAAGGTCGCTTTCTCTACTTTCTGCAAGAGGCTTGCAGGTCGCTGAGCTGTTCTTTGTTTTGGGAGTGTGGTGCATTCAGTAAGTCCCAGATGGGACAAAAAAATTCTCAAGCTACGTGTATGCCTCTGGTGCTAAGCTCCTGCTCAAGCCCACAGCCCCGTCTGCTTCTCACCGTCAAGGCAGCCCAGCTCCAGACAATGGGGCATTGCTTTGGGGAATGAAATAAACTGGGGCATGTAGATGGGAGGGGAAAAAGAAGCTGGAGCCACTTTCTGGAAGTCAAGATGCTGAATTTTAGAACCTGCTAGAAAAGAAAGGGGTCTTTGAGACCCCCTGCCTCAACCTTTCCCTTGTACATAAATGCCAAGAAGCGCGCAGAGGTGCTGTCCTTTGCCTGAGTTCACGCAGCCACGCTGGACAGAAGCGCTTTCCCAATGGTCTTTTCTTAAACGAATCCAGGAGCTCAGCTGCCGCTCAGAAGCAGGACCAGATGTGCAGTCACTTCTCTGTGTTGTCTGTACAGGGCCCCCAAAGTGTATGCACACACGTTCAATGATTACAAAGGGCCGTGTTTGTTACAACACATTCCACTTCCAAAACCGAGTTCTCAGCTGTTACAGTGTGTGCATCCTGTGGGTATTCCGACTCCCACACCGTCCCTCGTCCCTCGCTTCCAGCCCTCAGAGAAGCGCTGTGGGGACCTGCTCTTTTTGTTGGGGCTATGGGCTTTGTGGGAATCAGTCAAGGTACCCTGTCCTCACCTCACCAGCGATGGGCTTGTAATCCTGGGGCAATAATGTGTCTTGAGCCATGGCGGACTGAAAATGGCCAGAGCAAATTCACTCCAGGGTAACAGCCTGTAGTGTCTGCCTCCCAGCCCTGGTCCCAGCACTAAACACGGCTCCCTCCTTCACTGCCTTTGGTTCTGGGAATGGCCTGTCGTTTGGGGCAGGTGCTGTGGGTGGACCAACGTAGTGGTTCTCAACGTAGTGGTTCTCTAGGGATGGTTCCTACCCTCTAGAGGAGTTTTGGTGAAACCCAAAGACATTTTGGTAGTTATAGCTAGGGGAGGGGTGCTAGTAAACAGTCTACACCACACAGGAGCCCTACCACTAAGAATTACCCGCCCCAGCCGAAACCGGTTTGGCTCAATGGATAGAGCTTCGGCTTGGGGACTGAAGGGTCCCAGGTTCGATTCCGGTCAAGGGCATGTATCTTGGTTGCGGGCATATCCCTAGTAGGGGGTGTGCAAGAGGCAGCTGATCGATGACTCTCTCTCATCGATGTTTCTAACTCTCTATCTCTCTCCCTTCCTCTCTGTACAAAAATCAATAAAATATATTAAAAAAAAAAAAAAGGAAGAAAAGAATTACCTGACCCAAATGTCAGCGTTGTAAGGTGGAGAATACTGGGCTGGCCCATCACCTATTTCCAATCTCCTGTGCTTTCCTGCTTCCCTATAGAGCAGTGGTTCTCACCCTTCCCAATGCTACGGCCCTTTAATACAGCTCCTCATGTGGTGGTGACCCCCAACCATAAAATTATTTTCCTTGCTACTTCATAACTGTAATTTTGCCACTGTTATGAGTTGTAATATAAATATCTGTGCTTTCTGGTGGTCTTAGGCTCTACAGCAGAGTTCTCAACCTGTGGGTTGACCATTAAAAAGGCTGAGAACCACTGCTACAGATGGTGAGAAACACTCGCTTCCCGCCTCTCGGAGATACCATCAGGGGTCCACGTGACAGAGGTCTGGCCAGCGAGTCTGCATTCCTAATAACAGGGAGACGCACAGATGGTGCTCCCTCCGCTCCCGCTGCCTGGGGCCTTTGGAGCGGACGGAGCTTGGCGTGCTGGCAGCCACTCCGTGGCCTGAGGGAGAGAGAGAGAGTCCAGGGACCTCGCCTCTACATTGTCCAGCCATTGGCCAACTCCAAAGGCCAGTAAACTTCTTGCTGTTGAAGAAAACTTGAATCCTCATTTGGTGCAGCCACTAAAGTCAAGTATTCATTTACAGTTAGTTGAGGGCATCCCAGTGGATTTCTTCCATCTGCATTGTTTCTCTGCTTGTTAGCGAGAGTCTGTTTTTGCAAGAAAAGAACCACACCTGAACAGGTAAAAGCCAGCCTTTGTGGACTCTGGGCTTCAGCCAGGATGGAGCCTCTGTCTCTGACGCCCGGATGCTGGCATGTGGGCTCTGCCACCTGTGCTGTGTGGCAGCATTTGCCTCTCCCTGTTAGCCATCAGCCGGAGAGCCCCTCACGGCAGGACCTAGACATGCTCACAGAGGCCTGGGCTTGGGATTAGGAAACAAGGGGAGGGAGTGACTGGCACACTTCGTGCTAAAGTGACCACCAGGCCAGCCGCAGGCATGTCAGAGGGAAGAGAGGTGTGCGCGGTTTTGGATGGGGCGGCAGATCCAAAATTTCATAAATAAATAAGAGCCTTGCAGCCCTCTGCCACGGGCTCTGCAGACTGGGAAGGGCTTGAGATGAGGTCACTCTTTCCTACCCTGAACCTTCTTTTTGTTCAAACAAATGCTATTTATTCTTTACTAGAGGCTTGGTGCACGAAATTTGTGCCTGGGGGGAGGGAAGGGTGTCACTCATCCTGGCCTTGTATCCTCTCCAATCTGAGACTCCTTGGGGGATGTCCAACTGCCGGTTTAGGCCTGAGGATCGGGCCTAAACCAGCAGTCAGATATCCTTCTCACAATCTGGTACAACTGGCTCCTAACTGTTCACCTGCCTGACAGTCTGATCACCCCTAACTGCCTCTGCCTGCCAGCCTGATCACCCCTAACTGCTCCTGTGCCATCCTGATCGCCTCTAACCACCTCTGCCTTGGCCCCCACCACAGTGGCTTTGCCCTGAAGGAAGACCAGATAACCAGAAGATGTCCGGTCACCTGGTCTAATTAGCATATTACCCTTTTATTAGTATAGATTAGAATCTAGTGTTAATTTTGGTTTGCACTGGGCTTAAATCCAGGTGATGGCAGGGCTGCATTCCCGAGAACACCCAGAGAAGAGGCCCCCTTGCCTCTCCCACATCCCGAGGCTCCCTCAGTGCTTGGCTCCTGGGTTGGCTTCATTCTCTTCCTTTGAAGAGTTCTCTGCTTGTGGTCCCTGATCTGCATGCTTCCAATGCTGTGAGCCATAAGGCAATGCCAGTTCTTTAGATGCTCACTTTGAGTCACATGCTTGTTTCTGGACCAAGCACCGTGGCCAGGGAATGGGCTATGATGCTGGCTGGCTGGAGTCAGGTACCCCTGCTCGCTGGAGACTTGAGCCCTGGCAGCCCCCTCCAGTTCCTGATTTCAGCTGGTGAGTGGTTTCCCTGTGGAGGAGGGGAAGTGCAGGGCAGACAAAAACTCACATACTTGCGTGCGGCCTGGGTTTCTGCCAGCCAGGCTCAGCCTGTGTTCTTACTGCTTCTTGTCAGGTCATTCTTCCCCTAACAGCCAGTGCGATTTCTCTAAAGCACACATGAGATCATGCCACTTCTGTGCTAACCTCCCTGTGGTAGGCTGGATAATGCCTTCACACATTGTCCCTTTAGTAATCCACCACCGTGATGCTACCTTACCCGGCAGAGTCTGCTAATGTAATGAAGTGGAAGATCTTGGGATTAACCTGGAACATTTGAATGGCCCCAATGCAATCGCAGGTCTTCGCAGAGGGAGGCAGGAAGGGGCTGGAGAGGGGGCTGTGCAGGAACCGGAGCATTGCTGCCGGAGGCGTCCAGGCGAAGGCGTGCCGACAGCGGCCCCAGGAACAGGAAGCAAGGAGCACGTCATCTCCGTTGAGCTGCCAGAGCAACCAGCCCTACCAACACGGGTTTCAACCTGTGAGGCTCCTTTCAGATTTGACCTGATTGTTTATAATATAATAAACTTGGTTGTTTTAAACTACTGTGTTTAAAACAATAAATTGATATATTAGAAATAGGAACCTGATATAAATCTAATAGCTGTTTGTTACAGTTAGGTTAGAACAAAATAGAACGGAAATTTTAAGTTCCTTACCACTGCTGACGAAGTGTTGTTGTCAGCACGCCCCAAGCCTGTGCCCTCCTTCTGCGCCCAGTGAGACGGCAGCCAGGAGCCAAATGCAGCTACTGAGCATGCAAAATATGGCTGGTGCAGCTGAGGAGTTGAATCCTAAAATAAAATAAAATTTTAATTAATTGCCATTTTAATTTAAAAACTGGAGCAGTATGCAATATTACTTCTTTGAAGCACACATTTATTAGTGTGGTAGGACTAGATTTTACTTTGTGTATTGAAATTTTAGCATACAAATTGAAAAGTCTTTTAAGTATAAAATGCATACTGGATTTTGAAGGCTAAGTCTGAAAAAGGTGACATACACACCTCTTTAATAATTTTAGTGTTATATAAAATGAAATAATAACATACTGAATACATTAGGCTAAATGATGTTGAAACTAATGTCATCTGTTTCGTTTGTTCTGTATGGATGTGGCAACTGGGAAAAAATTTTATTCAAAAGTATTTATTTTAAAAATATTTTTAAATTACAATTGACATTCAACATTATTTTATATTATTTTCAGGTGCACAGAATAGAGGATATATATAATTTATAAAGTGATTCCCTGATAAGTCTAGTACCCCCCAGCACCATACTTATCCTATGTAATAAAGAGGTAATATCCAAATTAACCCTCACACCATCACAAGATGGCTGCCTTCAACCCGACCAACAGGGGGTTTAGTGAGGAACAACCAAACTACTGAATAAGCAGGCTGCTTAGGGAAACCAGACTGGCAGGGGGTTAGTGAGGGACGACCAAACGACTGAACAGAAGGCTGTGTGGGGCAACCAGGCTGGCAGGGGGGAGCAATTAGGGGCAATTAGGCCAGCACCCAGTGACAGTGAGGGGCAATCAGGCCAGTTGGGGGGCGGGGGCAGTTAGGCGTGATCAGGCAGGCAGGCAGGCAGGTGAGTGATTAGGGGCCAGCAGTCTAGGACTTTTGAGAGGGATGTCCGACTGCCAATTTGGGCCTGGGATCGTGCCAACTGGCAGTTGGACATCTCCTGAGGGGTCCCTTATTGGAGAGGGTACAGGCTGGGGTGAGGGGACCTCCCCACTCCTGCTTCATGCAAAAATTTCATGCACTGGGCCTCTAGTTACAATATAAATGAGTATATGGTAACTACCAATTTGCACTTTGTAATCCCTTCACCTTTTTCACCCAGTCCCTAAACCTCTCCCCCCTGTCAATCATTAGTTTGTTCATTGTATCTTTTAGTGTGTTTCTGTATTGTTTATTCATTTATTTTGCTCTTTAAATTCCTCATATAAATAAATCATATGGTATTTGTCTTTCTCTATCTGATTTATTTAAATTAGCGTAATATGCTCAGGGTCCATCCTTGTTGTCACAAATGGTACGATTTCATTCTTTTTAATGCCGAGTGATATTCCATTGTGCAACATTGTCTTTGTCCAATCATCTATTAATGGCACTTAGGTTGCCTCCAAATCTTGGCTATTAACAATAATTCTTCAATGAACATAAGGATGCATACGTCATTTCAAATTACTGTTTTTATTTTCTTGGGTTAAAAACTAAGAAGTAGCCCTAACTGGTTTGGCTCAGTGGATAGAGCATTGGCCTGAGGACTGAAGGGTCCCAGGTTCAATTCCAGTCAAGGGCATGTGCCTTGGTTGCGAGTACATCTCCGGGGGGGGGGTGGGGGGGGGTGGGCAGGGGGGGTTTGCAGGAGGCAGCTGATTGATGTTTCTCTCTCATTGATGTTTCTGGCTCTCTATCCCTCTCCCTTCCTCACTGTAAAAAAAATAAATAAATAAAATAAAAATCAATCAAATATATTAAAAACAAAACAAAACAAAAAAAACAGAACTGAGAAGTGGAATCTTGGGGTCCTAAGGCAGTTCCATTTTTATATTTTTGAGGATCTCCATATTGTTTTTCAAAGTGATTGCACAAATCTTAATTCCCACCAACATTGTACTAGGGCTCCCTTTTCTCCACATCTCTGCCCACACTTGTTGTTTGTTATTTACTGGTGATAGCCATTTTGACAGATGTGAGGTAATATCTCATTGTGGTTTTAACTTGCATTTTTTTCTGATGATTAGTGACATTGAGCATATTTTTATATGTCTATTGGCCATGTCTATGTCCTCTTTGGAGGTTATCTAGCCTGGTCCTTTGACTATTTTTAAATTTAATCTCTCTCTCTCTCTCTCTCTCTCTCTCTCTCTCTCTCTCTCTCTCTCTCTCGTTATAGGAGTTCTTTAGAAATGTTAAATGGTAACCCCATTTCAGCATTGCTCAGAGGTTAGAGCATTGGCCCATGCACTGAAGAGTTGCAAGTTTGATTCCCAGTCAAGGACACATACTTGGGTTATAAGTTCAATTCCCACTCCTTGTCAGAGCATATGCTGGGGGCAACAAATCCACGTGTCTCTCTCACTTCAATGTTTCTTTCTCTCTCTCTCTCTTCCTCTGTCCTGCCTTCTACTCTCTCTAAAACTCAATGGAAATATTGTTGGGTGAGGATTAACAACAAGAAGAGCAAATTGTGTTTTTGGTGAAAATCTTCTCCCAATTGGTAGATTGTCTTTTTGTTGTTGTTGTTGTTGTTGTTGGTTTCCTTTGCTGTGTAAAACCCTCTTAGTTTTATATAGTCCCATTAGTTTATATTTTCTTTTGTTTCTCTTGTCAGTTATATATAATACTAGAGGCCTGGTGCATAAAATTTGAGCACTCAAGCCAGCCTTTGCCCTCTCACAGTCTGGAGCCCTTGGGGGATGTCCAACTGCTGGTTTAGACTCAGGGAGTGGGCCTAAGCCAGCAGTCGGACATCCTTAATGCTGCCACAGAGGCAGGAGAGGCTCCTGCTTCTGCCACTGTGCTCACCAGCCATGAGCCCGGCTTCTGGCTGAGCAGCGCTCCCCCTGTGGGAGCACACTGACCACCAGGGGGCAGCTCCTGCATTGAGTGTCTTCCTCCTGGTGGTCAGTGTGTATCATAGTGACTGGTTGTTCTGTTGTTTGGATGATTTTTATATTAGCCTTTTATTATATAGGACTATAGGAATAAATTTGTGCACCAATGGGGTCCCTTGGCCTGGCCTGCATCCTCTCACAATCTGGGACCCTTTGGGGGATGTTGGAGTCCTGGTACATGGATTCATCCCAATCCCTGCAAGCCAGGCCAAGGGACCTCACCAGTGTACAAATCTGTGCACCTGGCCTCTAGTATGCATATAAGATCTTTGGTTAATCGCTTCCAGCCCTCCTCCTTCCCCCCTTCCCTCTGAGATTCATTAGTTTGTTCCATGTTTTCACACCTGTGTGTTGAGAATCTGCCACCTGGTGGTCAGTGTGTGTCATAACTACTGGTTGAACAATTGAGTGGTGGAATCATCGCTTAGGCTTTTATATATATATATATATATATATATATATATATATATATATATATATATATATATATATAGATTACTATGAACATTGTCAAGGTGTACTGGCTACATTTTCTTCTAGGAGTTTTATGGTTTCTGGTCTTATATGTAAATCTTTAACTCCTTTTGAGTTTATTCTTGTATATGGTATAAAAAGGTGGTCTAGTTTCATTTGTTTTGCAGGTATCATTCCAGTTTTCCCAGCACCATTTGTTGAGTAGACTGTC
The DNA here is from genome assembly GCF_964339955.1 of Pipistrellus hanaki. Classification (NCBI taxonomy): domain Eukaryota; kingdom Metazoa; phylum Chordata; class Mammalia; order Chiroptera; family Vespertilionidae; genus Pipistrellus; species Pipistrellus hanaki. The sequence goes on from NC_140515.1 coordinate 8,248,938, forward strand.
TTTACTCCATTATATATTTTTCCTATTTTCTCATAGATAAACTCATAATATAGGTGTGGGTTTATTTCTTTTTTTTTTTTTTTAAATATATTTTATTGATATTTTACAGAGAGGAGGAAGGGAGAGAGATAGAGAGCTAGAAATGTTGATGAGAGAGAAACATCGACCAGCCGCCTCTTGCACACCCCCTACCAGAGATGTGCCCGCAACCAATGCACATTCCCTTGACCGGAATCGAACCCGGGACCCTTCAGTCCGCAGACCGACGCTCTACCACTGAGCCAAAGCGGTTTCGGCTGTGGGTTTATTTCTAAGCTCTCTAGTCTGTTCCATTAATCTATGTCTTTTTATGTCAGTACTATGCCCTTTACATTACTATTGATACTAGTATAATCATATGTTTTTTATTCTTCATTATATTTATGTAGCATAGTTTATGATACCTCCAACTTGTTCTTTGTCAGGATTGCAGTGGCTATTTGAAGTTTCTTGTAGTTCTATATAACATTTAGGATTATTAGTTCTAGTTCTGTGAAAAATACCTTTTGTATTTTGATAGGAATTGCAGTGAATCTATAGATTCCTTTGGGTAGTATGACATTTTTATAATAGTAATTCTTCCTATTCATAAGCATGGTATATGTTACCATTTATTTGTATCTTCTTCTATTTCTTTCTTGAGTGTCTTATAATTTTCTAGTATAAGTCTTTTACTTCCTTGGATACATTTATTCCTAGATAGTTAATTCATTTCTTTTAGATGCAATTGTAAATGGGATTGTTTTCTTAATTTCTCTTTCTAATAGTGCATTAACCTATATAATAAAAACCTAATATACAAATTGTTTGATCAGTAGTTTGACCAGGAATTCAACCACTCACTATGACATGCACTGACCACCATGGAACATGGAGGACATTGGTGACCCAGTGCTGGCAGTGGGCAGAAGTCAAGGTGCTTCCGGCCTCTGAGGAGAGGGGGACTGCAGCAGGATGGTGGAACAGGTGAGTGGGCGGTGCCAGGCCAAAGTGGGTGTGAGCGGAGGCCTGATTGCCCTGCTGATCACCCTGCAGATGGTGGGCCAGAGGTGGCAGCAGGGGGTGGGGCCGCTGCCTGGCTCCCAGGCATTGAGGGAGTCAGGTGGGGGCCCAGCCCTGAAAGATCGATGGCCCTGAAGATGGCACCAGTGTCTGGCAGGCCCTGATCACCTGATTGGGGCTGGGCCCTGAGCTGGGACGGGAAACTAGGGGTGGGTGGTGGCAACCAAGCTCCCCCGTCACCCAGGTGGGGTGCTGTGACCTCTCACTGGCTACCTGGGGGTGGGGGTGACTGGGATGGAGGTGTGATGGGAATGCGGGGTGTCTGCCGAGCTCGCTTGCACTCCCCCTGCTGCCCTCCTCCAGGATGCTGGGGATCACACGCTGGGGAAGCTCAGGTGCTGGGTGCCCACCTGTGCAGCCTCTTCCAGGGGCCAGTCAGGCTCCCTGTGGGTTCACACAGGAGTCAGTCTGTGAGGCTGGCGGGGAGAGAGCACGCTGCCCACCAGGCTTCTGTGCAGCACTGCTGGGTGGCCCAGAGGCCCACACTGCAGCCAAGCCAGTGGCATCTGGTCGTGCTCACTGCATCTCCTCATGAGGCCTCGGGCACTGTAACTAGGAGAAGGGGGGCGGGGGACAGATGCTGCCCAGGGCCAGAGGTCAGCTGGGACTTACCCTTCCATGCCAGATGCTCACACTTTGATAGCTGGCCAGGCCTAAATACTGATCCAGTGATTTCTTTAGAGTAAGTGCTTCCTTGTTAAATTTTTGTCTGGAAGATTTATTTAATGAAGTCAGCAGGTGTTAAAGTCTGCTACTATGACTATACTGCTGTCAATCTCTCCTTTAAAGATTTCTAGAATTTTTTTTAAATTTAGGTGCTCCTATATTTGATGCATATATGTTTACTAGGGTTATATCCTCTTATTGGATCTATTCATTTAGTATTATGTAGTGACCTTTGTTGTCTCTTGTTATGCCTTCATTTTAAAGTCTATTTTGTTGGATATGAGTATTGCTGCTCCAGCGTTTTTTACATTTCCATTTGCATGGAAAATTTTTTTCCATTCCTTCACTCTCTTTCTGTGTGTGTCTTTTGTTCTGAGGTGGATCTCTTGTAGATAGCATACAGTTGGGTTATGTTTTTGTATCCATTAAGCTACCTTATGCCTTTTGATTGGAACTTTTACTCCATTTACATGTAAGGTTATTATTGACTAGAGACCCGGTGCATGAAAACTCATGCACTGGGGGGGAGGGGGAGATGTCCTTCAGCCTGGCCTGTCCCCTTTCACAGTCCTGGAGCCCTCAGAGGCAGGAGGCAGCCCTGTGACCAGGTGAAGGTGATGCCCCCATCACACCTCTGCTGCTGCCACTGCCAATAGCACAAGCCTTGGCCAGCCCTGGTTTCCTGAGCCTCAGGCGGCACTGGGCGGCTGGGCAGCCAATATCCTAGGCTTGTCTGTGCCTTGGGGTCGGGCAGCCGGCATCTGAGGCTTGCCTGAAGCTTGGTTCGGCCCTGAGCAGCTGGGGGGCTGAGAGGACTGTGGGACTCCAGAAGCAGGCACATGAAGTGGCAGGACCCACCTGGGGGCGGGCCCGGAAGTGCCATGCACCTGCCACCCGGGTGAGCCTGAGAGGTCTGGGCACTGCCATCTTGTGACTGTGGACACTATCATCTTTGAGGGTGTGGCAGTCAGTTAGCATTTTCCCTCCTTATTGGTTGTGGGCACCTTCATCTTTGTGATGGCATGAGGGTCAGTTAGCATATTCCCTATTTATCAGATAGGCTAGGTACCGTGTTTCCCCCAAAATAAAACATCCTCCGAAAATAAGACCTACTTACAGGTTTCCTTCTGACTGATACATAAGGCATCCCCCGAAAATAAGGCCCCCAGGCTAAACATGAGAGATTTGGTCCACTGATTCTGAAAGAAATGGAGTCACAAGAAATTCACCAGGAAATTCAGGAATTGGATCGTTATGATGATGTTCCAGAAGATGATGACATGATTGTCATTGAATAAATGAGTAAATTCTTGATACTGTAGGATTCACAGTTTGTCTGGTTTGTGTTGATAACTACCGTACTACCGTACTGTATACAGGTAATAAATTTCCTTTATTTTCATTTAACAATAAATGTGTACCGTATTCTTCTTCATGAAAAAATAAGACATCCCCTGAAAATAAGACCTAGAGCATCTTTGGGAGCAAAAATTAATATAAGACACTGTCTTATTTTCAGGGAAACAGGGTACTTATTTATTGCCATTTTAATACTGTATGCCTAAGTTTCTCTTTATATATTATTCTCATTACAGCAGTCCCTTTCACATTTCCTGTAATGCTGGCTTGGTTGTGATGGATTCCTTTAGCCCTTTTTATTTTGTCTGGGAAGCTTTTTATTTCATTTCTATTTTAAATGACAGCCTTGCTGGATATATTATAGTAATCTTGGTTTCAGGTCCTTGCTTTCCATTACTTTGAGTATTTCATGCCATTCCCTTCTGGCCTGTAGAGTTTCAGATGAGAAATCAGGTATCAGCCTATGGGAGCTTGTTTGTAGGTAAAAGTTTGCTTTTCTCTTGCTGGCTTTGACATTCTCTCTTGTCTTTAATTTTTGGCATTTTAATTATAATGTGTCTGGGCCTCGGCCTGTTTGGGTTCTTCTTGCTTGGGACATTCTGTGCCTCTTGAACTTGTGTGACTTTTTCCTTTACCAGGTTAGGGAAGTTTTCTGCCATTATTTCTTCAAATACGTTCTCTATCCCTTTCTACCACTTCTGGCACACCCACTATTCGAATATTGTTATGTTTAATGTTGTCCCATTGTTCCCTTAAGCTGTCTTCCTATTTTTTTTTATTGTTTTTCTTTTTAGTTCTCTGATTGAGTGGTTTTTCAACTCTGTCTTCTAATTCACTGATTTGATCCTCTGCTGCCCCTAATCTGCGGTGTATTCTTTCTAATGTGTTCTTTATTTGTCCTATGTAATTCTTTACTTCTGTTTTCATAGTTACTATATCTTTTTTTTTTTTTTTTTTATGCTGTTGAGCATCTTTACCATTGTTACTCTGAACTGAGTTTTAGATAAATTTCTCATCTCTATTTCATTTATCTCTTCTTCTGGAAAATTCTCTTATTCTTTCCTTTGGTAGTTTTTCTTTGTCTCATATTGGCTGCCAGTCTGGGTTGCTGACTATGTATTAGGCAGATCTGCTACATCTCTGTTTCTGACTAATTAGATCAGGCAAAGACTCAAAGCCTCTAGAGATCACCTCTACCTACAGACTGATATGATTCCAATGTGAATTGCCCTCAGGCAATTGTCCTCAGGTGTGGCGAGAGTTTTATTCAACAGGGTGATGCAGTTTCCTCTGCCTAGATGCTAATTGTTATTTTTAGTCTCCTAAGTGACCCCAGGAACTCTGTGCGCTAGGGAAAGGTGTTTTCCAATAAGGTGGGTCAACTATATTGCCCAAAGGCAAGACTGCCTGTATAGCAAAAGAAAGATGTCCTCTGTTGCATGAGGGAATAACTCAGCACAGGAAACCTTGGTGTCTGTCTTCTGAGTTCTAACCCCTGAAACCCTGATCCTGGCCTCTGCTCACTCAACTCTAGTCCTCACTGCCCTTTCTCTGACAGGGCATAAGGTGGGTGGTTCCACAGGGAATTTTGTATGTTGGCCGTTTAAGAGCATACCTGAATTTCCATCCATCTCTCCCTGGAAGACAGCAATCATGCTGCTTTCCACAGCCCGATGATATATGGGCACCCTTCTCAGTTCTGGTGCTCTTTGCGTGGGGCTCAGCTTGGGTATTAGACCCAAGATTTCTTAATGTCAACCCCCATACCTGACATGTTTCTCCAGAACTTCAGTTGCTGTCTGTGGGTACTGGGCCAGCCCTTTCATGCCTCTGTCCCTCTTACTAATCTCTATGAGGTCTCCACTTTTGGTTCTCAGGTATTAGGTTCTCTCCAATGAGTCTTTTGCTGGTAATCAGAAAATTTTTCTGCATCTTAGTTGTAATTCCAGTTTTTCTGTGCACATGTCTATGCAGCATCCATTTACTCTGCCGTCATTTTTAATCTTCCATACTGTTTTTCAGTCTTGATTTCATTTATTTATATTCTAATATTTATTATTTCCTTCCTTCTCTCTATTTGGGCTTTGTTTGTTGTTTTTTTCTAGTTCTATTAGATATAAAATTACATTGTTTGAGATTTTTCTTCATTCTTGAGGTAGGACTGTATTGCTATAAATTTCCCTTTTAGAAATACTTTTGCTATGTCCAATATATTTGGGGTTATTGTGTTTCCATTTTCATTTGTCTCAAGATTTCTTTTGATTTCTTTCTTTATTGAATTGTTAACCCTTTCATTATTTAATTGCAAATTTTAAGCCTCCATGTGTTTTTTAAATAATTTCTTTTAAAATTTATTTTTATTGTTGAGAGTATTACAGCTGCTTCTCTCTCTTTTTTTTTTTCTTCCTTGACCCCCTCCACCTGTCTCCCATACCACCACAGGCCTTTATTAAATTTTTTCTTCTCCTTGTAATTAACTTCTAGTTTTATATTATTGTGGTTGGAGAAGATTTTTTAAAATTCTATTTAAATCTTCTTAAATTATAGACAACATGTGGTCTAGGTTGGAAAATGTTCATGTGTTCTTGAAAAAACTGTATATTCTGCTGTTTTGGGGTGAAACGTTATAAAAATATCCATTAAATCCATGTTGTCTAATGTATCATTCAGTGTCACTGTTTCTTTTCTTTTTTTCTTTTTTTTAAAATATATTTTATTGATTTTGTACAGAGAGGAAGGGAGAGAGATAGAGAGCTAGAAACATCGATGAGAGAGAGTCATCGATCAGTTGCCTCTTGCACACCCCCTCCTGGGGATATGCCCTCAACCAAGGTACATGCAATTGACCAGAATCGAACCCGGGTCCCTTCAGTCCCCAAGCCGACACTCTATCCATTGAGCTAAACCGGTCCTGGCAGTGTCACTGTTTCTTTATTGATTTCTGTCTATATGATCTACTGATGTCTGTGAGTTATTGAAATCCCCTACAATTACTGTATTAATGCTGATCTCTGCCTTTATGTTTATAACTATTTGCTTTATAAATTTAGTTGCTCCTACATTGGGTGTATAAATGTTGACAAGGGTTGTATTACCTTCTTGAATTGATCATTTTATCATTTTGTGTGTTCTTTTTCTCTTCATATACTTTTTGTTTTAAAGTCTATTTTATTTCATATAAGTACTAGGAGCCTAGTGTGTGAAATCACGCAACCCCGCTCACCCACTCTCTGTCCTGCCTTGACACCCAAACCTCTCCATGCAGAGCTCCAGTGCACCTGGCCCAGCCTCCCACCCCTTTGGCCTTCTCTGGCCTCTTCAAGTCCCACTTCAGTCCCCCAAGTCACTTTGGGCTGGTCCCACCTTCTCCATGTGCCCCCCTGCTTCCACCCTGTCTCTGGAGTAATGAAGGGGCTCAGCCCCATCATGGTGTGGGAGGAGAGCATGGAAGCCTCCCTCCTGCTGCACTTCCCCTGGCAGGTGGGCAGTGGGATGCTCTGAGTGCCAGCTGACGGTGGCGAAGGACTGGTGAGGGGGGCGCTACAGGCTCTCACCCGCCCTCCCTGGCATGGGATGGACCCACCTCCTCTGGGCGACTCCCCACTTCTGCCCCGACTCCAGAGCAATGCTGAGCACACACAGGCAGCCTCTTGCAATCCATCATTATGCATTATGGCATCCTTATTATTAGCATGTTAGCTCTTTATTAGTATGATTGCTACCCCAGCATTTCTTTTTCCACTTCCATTTTTATGGAATTCCTTTTTCCTTCCCTTTACTTTCAGTCTCGAGTATCTTTTGATCTGAAATGGGTCTCTTGCAAACAGCATATGTAAGTCTTGTTTTCTTATCCATTCAGCCGCCCTTTGTGTTTGATTCAAGCATTTAATTCATTTACATTTAAAATGTAATTATTGTCAGGTACATAGTTATTGTCATTTTTATTATTGGTATTTATTATTTACCCCCCTTCTTCTTAAAAAAGTCCCTTTCATATTTCTTGTGATACCGGTTTGGAGGTGATGAAATTTTTCAACTTTTTCTAGTCTAGAACATTATTTATTTCTATCTTTGATTCTAAATTATAAGTTTGCTGGGAATTGTTTGTTATAGGTTTTTGCTTTTCATCACTTTGAATATTTTGTCCTGATATATCTCTGGAGGTTTATGAACTGCTGTGCTTCCCTGAAGCTTTGGGTAAGTATTTGTGAGTGAGTTTGTGCACGAGCCCTTTAAGAGGTCACCTGGTTTTCCTGCATCCTTCTCTCTTACTGGGTCAGAATCCCTGCTGATTTTCACAGCCAAAAGTTATGGGGGCTCCTCCTCCCAGCACTGGTTCTCTGGGCTGGGAGTTGGTCTGGGGTTGGGGCCCCTGGTTCCCCATGGGGGTCTCTGCAGATGAAATTTACCTGCTGATTCTCAACCACCACGTGTTAGTGTAGGACCAGCCATGTCCCTCCTATCAGTCTTGATGTGGCCTCTTCTTTACATCCATAGTAAAAAGATTACTATCCAGCTAGCCTTCAGATAGTTCTCCAGGTTGATTGTCCTATAAATTAGTTGTAATTTTGACGTGGTCATAGGAGGAAGCAAGCATAGTGTTTACCTGCTCAGCCATTTGATTGGAAACTCTCTAAAATATATGAAAATTATATATGTGGTTCAATTATATACCTGTTTACAGCAGAGTCTAGTCTTCTGGCTTTGGACTTGTTCCTTCTGCTTGCAAAGCTCTTCCTCTAGATTTTGCAGGACTCAGAGCTCTAGTCTCTTCAGTTCTTCTAGGTTTCAATGCATGTTTCACCCATTCAAGAAAGCCCTCCTTAATGCTCCGAGCCCCTGACTTGTCCCTCTCCCAAATTCCAGGACCACTATTTCATCTTACTTTATAAAATGCATATTTATTCTGCCTTTTTAATAGCATCTATAATAATAAAAGTGTAATATGCTAGTTAGACTGGACATCCTTCTGGACGACCTTCTGGGTGAAGCTGGGACTGTGAGGAAAGCCTGGGTCCCGGGTGCCAGAGAGAAGCCGGTGCTGGCAACAGGGGGAGGGAAGGGCCTACTCTTGCACAGATTTTGTGCACCGGGTCTCTGGTGAATTAATATTTGACATTCTTACTTACTTCGTCATGTGTTTATTGTCTGTCTTTCACCCTTGGAATGCAATCCCATGGGTGCAGTCTTTGTTGGTCTCTCTTTCCCTGCCTCCAGGATACAGATTGATGCTGGTAAATTTCAGGTACACAATCATTATTTCTTTACAAGACCCAATTGTATTTCCCACCATTGTGTTCCCAGGGATTCCCCTGGAAGCTTTTAAATAAAAGCTCCTCTTTTGCTTGAGCAAGCTTGAAAGGATTTCCATTACCAGCAAGCAAAGGGGCTCAGATGAAGTGCAGCGGCTGCAATGGAGTGAGAAGGGTCTTTCTCCACTCCCGTCCATGGAGCAGGGGTGCAGTCCTATTCAAGTACAAGTGTGTATACCAGGCAAATGGCCAGGGAAATGAGAGTAGTAAGTGCCCCCCTTCTTTCCGTTCTCTCTCCAAAATGGTAGGGAAGAAATGTTTTCATTTTATTCTTATTTGTCTTTAATGACGTAAGAATTTGCTTTGAAAGAAACTTCTAAAGAAAACTGGATTTGGGAAGGAGAGGAAGTGTAGCCGACCCTCCTCAGTCCACTTGTGGCCACTTGATTTTCTTCTTTGGCTCTCCTGGGGTTGCTGCTTTCCTTTTATTGGTTAATGTTACTGCTTTATTTACACAGCTATTAATAGTGCATTTTTCCCTCATGTTATTTTTGTTTTCTCCAATTCTGTTTGTCAGAGCAAATTTGGATGCTGACAATTTATGTACAGCCCGAGATTTAAACGGATTTGTCAGTTATTAAAAGCTGCAGAAATAACAGTTCATCCTCTTAAGACAGAGTGTTCTGGATGCAATTTTTGAAAATTTGAATGACACATGCTATATAAGCAACATGGACTTTTTTATTCAGAATTAAAAGGTAGATCTGTTCTCTCTGTGCTTTTAATCTGAAGATAAAGTAGATTGCAAAGATAAGTTCTCCTTTATGATGATATTTTCAATTATGGAGCTATATTCTTTGTTTTTAAATTTACATATTTAACTCTAATTTTACATTTTCTCCACTATTCGTTTATCTTTCCATCTTTCCTTTATCCCAGAAAGTAGATAGGGGAGAAAACATATTTGACATGAGAACACCAGGAGCTGACCTACACAGGTTTAGTTAGACATCTTTTTAGTGATTGATAAGCAGCAGAAAGTGAACAACTATTTTTTTTTAATAGTTTACAAGTGATTCAATTTCATCTGCAGAAAATAAGCAATCATGTAGTCAGGAAAATTTCATGTCTCATTTTTCTCTGGGCATGAATTTTCTTTGTGTTTTGTGGGAAGAGATAAAATTAATGAGGACCAGAGTTCTTGAAGAGGTGTCTACACTGCCCTGCTGAAGTATTTGACAAATATTTCATTGGCCTGCACTACATGGAGGACTACTCAATGCTTGAGCAACCACTGATGACTCTGCAGGACTGTGAATATCCACCTTCCTTTGAACTTCCTCCCTCATCCCCCACTGTACAGTCTGCATCTTACATTCTATAGGATATATGTGGACATACATGTATTTTGACCAAAATTTCCACTGTGAAAGACAATGCAAAGCCTTTTGCAATTGGGAGAATGTCTTCAATGAGGAACATTTAAAATTAAAAGAAGGGAGCCTTGGAAGAGGCAAGTAATTAAGGGAGTCATCCCAAGTTTTGTGGGAGTCAGAGGAAGGATGGAGAGGAGTCTTTTCTCAGTCATTGAGGAAGAGGAGGCCAGTCTTAGCTCCGAATAGGTGCAGTCAGACTGGTCCTGGGAGGTTAGCTCTTTCTCAGAATCTGAAAGAGTAGGAGGATTTTTCTACTGTTGCTGTTTTCTGGAAGCACAGGGCTCAGGTGAAGTTCAACATTGCCAGTCCTCCCTTTTGTTCAAGATGAATGAATATAATTTGTTGCTGAACATCTCCGAGATGATAAAAAAACAAAAACAAAAACAAAAACAAAAAAAACCCCACAAAAATACAGAGTCTAAGAAATCATGTCCTGAAGATTCTTGTTTGCATTTCTGCAAACTCATTTGAGAGATGGTGCCAAAGGTCAGTTGTCTTAGAGTCCTGAAGATCAGAAATCTTATCAGAACAGTGGAAATGCAAAGGAAATTTTTAATATAAAAGGTAATATTCCAGTAAAGGGTCAGGAATTAAACCCTGAGAGTAAGCATCCCAGTAGATTCCAAGAACTCTGTCAAGGAAAAGCTTTTGGTTATGCAGCTCTGAGTTTCCTGCTGCTCCTGGGCCAGCATGCTGATGTTCCAGGTGACAGTGTCCATAGCACTGGCTGCCTCTTCTACAGATGCCTGCACAGGGACTTCCTGAACGGCCCAGACAGCGAAATGATTGTCTGCCTCATTAGCCTTTTATAGTAGCAACAGTTGGAGATAAAGTTTATCTTTTAGATACAATCAGTAGGGTGAGTAATCTTGGGCGGACACATGGGTTTACATTGTGTCCAGGGAGATGGTTGGCTGCAATGATGAGTCCTTGGAAGCTTATATCAAGTTTCAGGGCTTCAGCTTGCAAGCCTTCTTCAGAATGTGGAGTCTGATAAGGATTTGACCAGTTGGGTTTTAGTTTTTGGTGATGCTGATATGGAGTGAGAGAAAATTAAAAACACTAGAGAATTGTAGCCAGATATTGAAGAGAACTGTAAGAATTGAAAATTTGACAACAGTTGACCATTAAGCAAGAAAAAATAGTCTAGTCCATTTTGGAGGTGGGTGCCACAGAAACAAGATTTCTATAAATCATTAATCTTTTTACAGATATCACTGAATGGTTAGACCCTGAAACAGAAGAATTTTGCACCTGAAATCAAGTGAGTACTCAAGAGGAATGGAAATTGCATCCTTATCTTGCTGCCAAGGGACAACAGTCCAGAGCATCAGATCAGGAATTAAGACCACTTTTTGGTCCTTATATGGCCAGTAAGGAAAGGGTTGCCCTGTTACCTCACTTGATTAAGCAGGAATCTGAAGATAAGGTGCAATCTTACCCAAGCCAAAGACCCAAACTGTGAAAGACAAAATACACTTACCAAATAAGATGATTCTATTCAGGCTATTGCAATAGGAAGTCCACTTATTAATGAAGATCATCTCAAAGAAAAGTGAGTTTAGGGTTTATAGATGCTGGTTAACAAGTATGGGGAGCACACAAGACTTAGTTGGAAAGTTTGTAAGTAGCACATTCCAAGAAAAGGGAAGTGTGCTGAATTCTGACTTAGGGGAGGGTCCAAGGCCGTGCCCCTCGTTATCCTTGGACCTCTCCATACAAGGCTGTACGTGTGCAGACCCCGGATGTTACTGAAATCCTTATGCTCAGTCCCTGGATGCCCTTGTCTAGAGGACAATGTAAACCCATGTGTCAGCCCAAGATTACTCACCCGACTGATTGTATCTAAAAGATAAACTATCTCCAACTGTTGCTACTATAAAAGGCTAATGAAGCAGGCAATCAAAGCTGCCTGGTCCCTTTGGCCAGGATGCCCCTTAGCCTCTCTTTCACAGCAAATGTGTAGGAGTAATTCATTCCTCCATTGCCCAGGGGCTGCTGGTCAGCCCTGGCAAACAAGAGAGTCACCAAAGAGTTTTCTGAGGGTCAGAAAAATGAATGCCGATGGGTCTTATCTGAGAAGAAAGGTAGAGGTTCCTGCTGTCTCTGAATATGTGAAATCTGGGTAGTCTTTTGTGGTTAATCATTACTCAGCACCCAAAAATTAGGGGCCGGGATTTCTCTGCTATTATCTCTATTTTTGTTTCTTGGCCCCTAAGTGCTCTCTCCTGCTGACTGGTCACCTCTAACTGCTCTGATCAAGTCCAACATTGTCTCCATTTTCCAAAGAGTTGCTGCAATATTACACTGAATGGCCAGATTATTATAATCTTTGAACACATAATAATCTGGCCACTCAGTGTATATCCTATATAATAAAAGGCTAATTTGCAACTGTCCCCTTAACCAGGAGTTGGACCAGCAGGCAGGTCAGCCAACTGTCCATGTCCCCTCCTCTCCCCCTGGCCAGACTGGCCGGACCCCACCCATGAAAGAATTCATGCACCTGCCCTCTAATATATATATATTGAGTGGCCAGATTAGGTTGACTGGGAATATCAGTTACTTGGTAGGTCTAACCACAAGTCTAGTTCTTACTTTTCTGTTATCCAGCTTTTTCTTGCACTCTTACCAATAAGGAAACTTATGTACCTGAGGAGGCAGCCAATTCTAATATGAGCCTCTGTGTTACAAAGTTTTCCTTTCCTCTCTCTAAATTTCCAAAATAACTTTTACCTACATGTCAGTTCTAACCACTGAAAAATCTGTACCAATAAAAGGGTAATATGCCAATTAGACCAGATAGACCAGATGTATTCTGGACATCCTTCCAGATGTCCTTCCAGACAAAGCCACGGTGACAGAGGCCAAGGCAGAGGTCGATTGGGGCTATCAGGAGGGCAGACAGAGCAGTTAGGGGTGATCAGGCTGGCAAGGGAGCATGGTTAGGGGCAATCAGGCTGTCAGGGGAGGTTGGTTAGGGGTGATCAGGCTGTCAGGGGAGGTTGGTTAGGGACGGTCAGGCCTTTAGGGGAGCATGGTGAGGGGCATTAAGCAGGCAGGCAGAGGCAGTTAGGGGTGATCAGGCAGGCAGGCAGGCAGGCAGAGGGGTTGGGGTGATAAGGCAGGCAGGCAGGTGGGAGGTTAGGAGCCAGAGGTCCCAGATTGCAAGAGGGATGTCCAACTGCCAGTTTAGGCCCAATCCCATAAACTGGCAGTTGGACATCCCCCAAGGGGTCTCAGATTGAAGAGAGTGCAGACCGGGCTGAGGGTCACTGCCCTGTGCATGAATTTCCTGCACAGGGCAGTGACCCTCATATACAATATACAATTAGACCATAAAAACATTATCAACCTGATATTGGAAAATACAAAATTAGTTACATAACTATGATTTAATCCTATTTAAAAAACTCTTCTTGAACTTTGTAGGAGAGTCAGGAACTGAACTTGCTAGCAGAATGTTAGCAATTTGGATTAATTAGCAGGGGAAAAAAGGTAACTTAAATTAATGAAAATTATGAATTAGAGAATACAGTATTTAAAAGAAACTCTGGCTTATTACCTATTATCTGCTTTCTGGAAGCACAGGGCTCAGGTGAAGTTCAACATTGCCAGTCCTCCCTTTTGTTCAAGATGAATGAATATAATTTGTTGCTGAACATCTCTGAACATCTTCTAAAACTCAAATTCACTAAGGAAACTTGCCTAGCAGATCATTTTAAGAGACCTACTTTAATAAGAATTACTTGTAATTAGCATAACAATTTTATATGCAAATGGTACTTGTAAAGTACTTTAAATTTACTCCTAAGTACTTTATACATTCCCATTTGCAGTCTTATTTACAACTTTAATTTCAGTTTCCTATGAAGAACGGCTTCCTCAGAGAAGTCAACGGGAAGCCAGCTCCACGAAGTCTGCATGAGCAAACCCAGATCAACGAGCTTTTCCTCCGCGCTGTTAAATGGTGCCGTATGTAACCGAAACACCGACTCCGGTGACACGCTATTACACTACAACTCCACTCAGATTTAAATTCTGCACTCATACATGCATAATTTATTGTAGCTTGGGAAAGAAACTAAGTTATTGCAAGTAATTGGATGAGAAAGGCTTTAAAATTCATAGCATAGCTGCCTGTGCTATATACCGTCTATCTTCATCTGGGACTTTTAAGGAAATAGCACTTTTGAAGACTATTTTCAGAAAATAGTTCTTTATTGCCCCAAATCTTGGTTTTACATAGACTCAGTAGGAGAAAACTGTAACCAGCAGCATATTAATAGGCCTTGGAAACAAATACAAACTATAACAAAAAAAATACAAATACCAAAAAAATACAAATTCCCAAATGTATATCGGAAGAGTGAAAGAATATGCAAAGTAGCTTCTAATTTTAGCTACCAGGACACTGTATCTTTAATTTAACTCGGAGAGGAAATGCCTTGGGCTGCTTTGAGTTTTTCCCATTTGGCAAGCATCCTGGGCCAGTTTTAAAATCTGATTCTTTCTCCACCTACCTTTTGCAGTTTCCAATTCTCCCATTTGTCTTTAGGGACTTGCAGGCTGTGTTTATGTTATGCCAAAGAGCTGAAGCAAAAGTGAAATTCCAATTCATCACCCAGATGTTTCCAAACTCCATGTAGCCATATTTGGAATTGTATATATAAAATATCTCTATAATTTATTAATTTTTCTTCCCCACCTGGATGTTTTGGCATCAAGTCACTTTATGATTGGTAACTCTGGGGTTTCACAGTAAGGCCTGGAGTAGGGTCCCCGCTAATCAGTCTGCTTCAGCCTGACGTCCAGCCAGGCTGGTGGGGGTGGGCGGCGGCTGAACATTCCACAACTGCCCAACGCCACTTACCCAGGTAGCTTTTCCGAAGAGTCGTGATCCGAATACCAGGACTGGGGAGTGTGCTTACTGCTCCTGAGTAGTCAGAGACCAATGAGGAGACAGCTGTGGAGGAGAAAGGGGCACATCCCGAACCTGAGCAGCTCAGGGGAGGCCTGCCTGGGGGCCTTACAAACCAGAGCTGAAAGTCTCTATCTACATGTCACTAGTGGGTTTCTTATACCCCCTTACCTCCCTTTACCTCCAATGTGTCCAACAAGGTGCAAAACTGCCTTTCTCCGGAGCATTTTCTCAATCTGCTGGGATTTTGCTTCCTGGCAATTGTCAATTTGGCCAAATAAAGTCCTAAATATTCTTACAGAGTTGGATAATTTTTACATCAACACATCAGATTTGTCCTTCATTACTTAACGGTAAAATGCATATGAATGTACATATACACACATGTGCACGTATACACATGTATATACATGTGGTATTACTTTTGTCATTCAAACCTGTAAAGAATTTTTGTGAGTTTCTTTGGCCAAACTGTCCACAATTGCCAGGAAACAAAATCTCAACGTACTGAGACAGTGCTCAGTAAAATGGCAGTTTTTTACCTTGTTTTATAAATTCTGATCAAAGGAGGAGACTTAAGTTACATTAAATCTATTGGTGGTAGATTAGGGAGGTGGGAGAAATCAAAGCGGGAGCCTCTGGATGGGATGAACAGTGAAATGACGGACACAGGCTCCGTTACACAGGTGGGTGCGGGTCCGGAAACAGAGAAGCTACAAGTTACCCTGACATTCCAAAGGCAGATTATCATAGATGCAAAAAGACAATAGGCTCAGTTAAGATCAAAGTTGATCTTCCTCAGGGAAATACTGGCCTAGGACATGACTACCCATCATAAATTGTTTTTTAATTAAAAAGTTTTAATTTCAGAAAATTCTTTGCAGTTATTTTAGGTCTCTGAGTTAGCAAGGCCACCACACAGGCCTCGCCTGAGCTAGCCAGGTGAGCATGTAGCTCCTTTTCGTCCACAGTCATCAAATAAAACATCTTCATCCTTCTAAAGGCAATAATAAAGAGGTAATGGAGCCTTGAAGCTAGCAGCGCTCTTGGAGGAAATGCTGCTTGTTTCCTTCCTGCCCAGCGGAGTGAGCAATGGCCAGGCCGAGGGGCAGACTGACCCCAAATGGAGCTGAGACCAGAACCAAGGCCTCACCCAGCTGCTGAGGGTCCTGCCAGCATTATATTCACTTTGCCACTGGGAAAACCTATTAGGATATGTAACATTTTATTACTTTACAATGCCAAATTATATTAGGATAATTCTCATATTAAAATGGGCTTGAAAGTGTTCATTTTGTTTAAGTTATACAAACACTGGCATTTTGGGGCTTGAACAATCAAATAATTCCGTCAGATTGTCCATGTAATTTTCCGTGGGGTACGTGGGAGCTAACAGGAACATATCCTGCAGGCCTCAGCTTCTCCTTCTGGTAAAGAAGACGAGGCCAGCTTCACAGAGCAGCGGGAGGACCTCACTGCCGGCCCACAGCAAGCTCTGGGAAATGGCGCTGATGCGGGCTGTGCCCCAAGTTCCAAGCCGAGGGAAGGCGCTGTCCCCATGCCCGGCCACCCCCCCCTCCCCCCAGCAGAGGCCCTCGGGCTCCTGCAGCAGCACACCACAGGTTCCACGGGTTTGCTGAGTGACGTCACGTCTGCAGGAAACCAGCTCATGACTCAGAGGAGAAGCGTCTGTGGTTACAAAAACACAGAAATGTAAGCTCAACCGAGATAAAGAATTGACTTTATGCCTAGCCCGTGTGACTCAGTGGCTGAGAGTCCTAGGAACCGGGAGGTCATGGCTCAGTTCCTGGCCGGGGCATGTGCCTGGTTGCAGAGCTTGATTCCCAGTGTGAGGTGTGCAGGCAGCAGCCGGTCAATGATTCTCTCTCATCATTGATGTTTCTATCTCTCTCTTCCTCTCTGAAATCAATAAAAATATATTTAAAAACAATAAAAAGAAATTGGATGATGCTGGGGATGGCAGTGAAAACAGAGGTGAGAGTTTTTTAATATACAAAATAAATATTCAAAAGAACTTTGATAGAGCTTGGGAAACAAAAAACAAAACCAAAATAAAAAACCAAAACAACAAATCTATGTCAGGTTGCACTGCACAAATTAGTCTAGTTATTGATCTGTAAGCTTCTTTTGCAATCTCTTTTAGCTCTATCTTCGAGCAGCATACTTACTGATTATCTCTTCTGACAAAGTTTACAAACAACAAGTCCCTTCTGAGTAGTGATTAAATGCCTACTCACTGAAGGCCAGGAGACTTTTTGTTAAAAGGTCCCATTTCTTCTATGAGCTTATGTAGTAGACATTTAGCATGTAGGAGGGGTATGACTATTGAGACAATTGGGAATATAATTTTGGCCAATAATTCCAGTCAAGTACTGAAAAACTGAAAAACCTCAAGAAACTTCTATGTATTCTTAGTAAGAATGTCAGCATTTTTGTGAAACTAAGTGTGAACACAGTGAAGTAATTATAAGATATTTTTTTCATGAAGCAAGCCATAAGATCTTGAATTCTAAGCTTGCTATACATGAAGTTCAAATTAGTATCTATATTCCTTATCTATTGCTCTGTAACAAAGCACCCATTCCACCCCCACCGCCCACCCTCTCACCCATCACACCTCCCACCCCCACCCTCTCATCCATCCCACCCCAAACCCCCACCATCTCACCCATTCCACCACCACCGCCCATCTTCTCATCCATCACACCCCCACCGCCCCACCCTCTCACCCATCCCACCCCCACTCCCACCCTCTCATCCATCCCACCCCCACACCCCCACCATCTCACCCATCCCACCCCCACACCCCATCCTCTCACCCATCCCACCCCCCACCGCCCCCCCTCACGCATCCCACCTCCCACCCCCACCCTCTCACCCATCCCACACCCCCACCCTCTCACGCATCCCACCCCCATACCCCCACGCTCTCACCCAATCCCACCCCCACCGCCCACCCTCTCACCCATCACACCTGCACTACCCCACCCTCTCACCCATCCCACCCCCACTCCCACCCTCTCACCCATCCCACCTCCCACCCCCACCCTCTCATCCATCCCACCCCCACACCCCCACCATCTCACCCATCTCACCCCCACACCCCCACCCTCTCACCCATCCCACCCCCACCACCCACCCCCACCGCCCCACCCTCTCACCCATCCCACCCCCACTCCCACCCTCTCACCCATCCCACCTCCCACCCCCACCCTCTCACCCATCACACCCCCACCACCCCACCCTCTCACCCATCCCACCCCCACCGCCCCACCCTCTCACCCATCCCACCCACACCGCCCACCCCCACCGTCCTACCTTCTCACCCATCCCACCTCCACCGCCCCACCCTCCCACCCATCCTACCCCCACCGCCCACCTCTCACCCTCGGGCTCGCCCCCAGGGCCTCAGGGTCGTCTGGCCCAGTGCGATGGCCGCAGGCACAGCACTGCAGCACCGAGTGGAAAGGCGCCCTCCGCCTGCTGGGCCTGAGCGGCTTCGAGGTGGGAGGCTGGTGGGGCCCGTGTGGCTCGGGAGGAGGAGTCCATCTCCCCGCACCCATGGGCCCTGGCTCCCCAGACCCCCAGGTGGCCACCGCACCTCAGGCTGCCCCGGCCCTCAGCGGTGCGGCTCTCCGGCCCCTCTGTGCTGGGCGTGGTGCGGGGACTTCATGGACCCGCTGCTGCTCCCGGGCCAGCTGGGGCCGCTCCTGGGCCCGGGCTGAGCTCTGCAATGACAGTGATGGCAGCTGGCCGGGAGGGCTCAGCCTGGCCCTGGCACTGCTGCTTCTGCCCTGGACCTTCTGCTCCCGGATGGGGTCCAGCCCTGGGTCTGCACACATGCACCGAGGGGAAATGAGACTCACCCCCAGGGCTCAGGACAGACCTCGGGCGGAGGGTGCCACCCACACTCCACTTCCACCAGCCAGTCTTGACCTGGCATGTGAACCCCGAACCCAGCCTGTTCCTGTTCTGGACAGACCCTCCCCAGGTGAACACCCCTCCACCCCCACCCCCCAAACTCACGGGGCTGCTCGGGTGGGATCAGAGCGGTGGCCTGGCCCCAACAAACCTCCTGTGTCACCTCGGGGCCAGCCGGGAGAAGGCCCACAGGCGTCCTTTGCACTGAGCCTGGACCCCGCGGCGGCCACGACTGAACACACTCTCCTCACTGCCTCTCCTGAGGCCTCAGCCTCGGGACACAGAGAGACATGGCATCCTCTCCGATGTCTGTCCGAGTGAGAGGGAGGCAGTGATAGAATGTGGCTGCCCGGTTACCGGGGTTCCAGGCTCTGGTGGGCTCCATCATCAGGAAGTGAGGTCACTGCTCATGTTGAGGAGGTGCTTGGGCAAGGGGACTCAGTTTTGATAGTATTCAGATTACTGGCTGTTCAAACATTACTTAGACCCGTGGTCAGCAAACTGCAGCTCCAGAGCCACGTGCGGCTCTTTGGCTCCTTGAGTGTGGCTCTTCCACAAAATACCATGGCCTGGGCGAGTCTGTTTTGAAGAAGTGGCATTAGAAGAAGTTTAAGTTTAAAAAAATTGGCTCTCAGGAGAAATTTCAATCGTACTGTTGATATTTGGCTCTGTTGACTGATGAGTTTGCTGACCAGTGCCCTGGACTAGTGAGCTTCTGCGGCAGCCCATCTGGGGACCCTTCTTGTGCATGCTGAGAGCTTTGTTACCATCGCTGCTATAAGCTTCTCCCTTTGCTTACCCTCCCTGGTATGTGAACTCATTCATCGACTTCTCAAGGCAATGGCCAGGGCTGACAGCAGACCCGGAGCAGGAAGAATAGACTCCTCTGACTCACCTTTCCGTGACAGAGAAGGCTAAGGGACTGTTTGGCTCTAGAAACCAAAACTAGCCCCCAGAGCCTGCCTCGTTCGCCTCTTATTGTCACAACAGCTTGAACTAAAATTAACCTCCAGATACAATCAGCAGGGCAAGTATCTTGAGAAAGCACATGCTTTTACGAGTACAAGGTCAGGTTTTAAAGACTAAACACAGAGATTCCAGCAAAACACCTGTGGGATCGGACTTGTTTGGGAAAGTCAGGGCAGGAGCTGCCTTCGGTCCCCGAGGCCAGACCTTTCGGAGAATCCTCCTCACCGACATTCCAACGAGTCCCGCGCTCAGGGAGCCCAACAGCTCAGACCTGCAACTCATTCTGGGATTATGTATTTGAGCTGTTTCTTGAATAGTCAAAATTGCCAGTTTAATTCTGTAAATACCAAATGCCTTCTTATTCGCCTAATTCTAAGAGTTCCTACCTTATAGCGACACTTGACCAATTTTCCTTGAGCACCTGCTGAAAGGCAGCTGTGCCCTCCGGGACTATAAAAAACTGGCATACTTTTGGGCATGTCCTAGGCACACAGTGCTACTTGCTCACTCTTTTCCTCAAGAGATTGTAGCAACAGAGGACTTTCTGCCTGTCCCTCATTTGTCACCCCCTCCCCCATCTCCAAGGGGAGGAACCGTCCAAAGGCTGAGATTTTCTTAGCTTGCCAGCACACTGAAACAATGATGAGAGAAGGCCAACATCACTATGAAAAGGTATAAGCTTTGATACCCAGCTTCCTGACAGCTATTCACGTCCCCGGGAAGGTGGAGGGATGCACGATGCTAATGGGATGGTGCTCGGACCAGACCATGGGAGGTCAGAGAGCAGAGTACCAGGGGACCAGTGAGGAGGGAAGCAGGCTGATCTGACCTGGGACTTGATAGAAGCAATGACCTGCCTTCTACCGCAGGGCTGCTCACAGGGCTGAGTCTGGCCTCCCGTCTCCTCGCTCCGGGGCTTACGTGACATGCACAGCTCTCATTTCTCCAGTGACTGTGGAGAAGAGCTCTTTTACTCTTAAAGGAGTAAAGAAGATTTGAACATGCCATGGTTATAGCTTCACCCTAGATGAGCCTGGAACATTCCTGAGGCTGAGAGAAAACTCAGCCTGTGAAACATCACCATGTCCTCGGGACAGAGCAGCCTTCCTGGGGGGAAGTCAGCAGAGGGCAGGTGAGCTGTGTGCACGGGCTCCTTTCCCTCCGCTTCGGCGACGCCGCTCCCGGAGCCGGAGGCGGGCTGGCCGCCCAGCCCTCCGCAGCGGGATTCACGCCGGCGCCGTATTAGTGTTAATGGGTGTTAGACTCGCAGAACCCAGCCTTCAACATGATAATACATAATATACCCCTTAATTTTTAATTCACTCGGGTCTCCATTTTAAAGCATTTTCTTGTAGTTTGTCCTAATTATAATCATTTTTAATGACAGCTTAAAAATTTCATACAACTGTCTTATCACATACGGTACTTAATTTCTCAAGTGAACAGTTTTACTGTACACCATTCGGGGAATTTTAAGAACTACAACATAAAAGGAGAGAAAGTCCTTTGTACGTGGAGCTGGATGTTAATTGTTCTAATATCCATAAAGAGACCAAAGCAGCTTCTTGAAGCGCTGCGTCCCTGCCCAGGCTTCTCACACCCCTTTCAAGGGAGATGCGCAGCCCCAGGGGAGAGGAGAAGAAAGGATTTTTCCCGTTTTGCTGGGTTCTGCCAAAACCACAACTAGGATTGAATATTCATTGTTGCAGCCTCGGTGCTGAATAGGCCATCCTTGTTTGCTCAGACCTGGTGGAAGCAGCCCAGCCAGCAAGAATAGCGGATCGGACCTGGGCACGGACACACCGGTGATTTGTGAGGTTGTTGGAGGCACAATGGGTTTCCCAACATCTGCTTGCAACTTGTTGGGTAGTTGACTTCCTGGTGCGTTATCAGGCTCATTGGCACCTGGAAGCACAAAGGATGGCCGCGCGGCTGCACCTGTGTCCTTGTCATTAATCACGAGCCACGCCGAGGAGGACACACAGTTTTCAGGCCGGGAGGCACGTGCAGGCTTTCTCTGGCGTCTTCAGAGGCGCCAGCTCCCCGAAAGTGGCTTTTCCATTGTCTCCGGGGGCTCTTTCCCCCCTTTCCTTAGCAGCCCATTCGGGGTTACCCCAGATCCTGCTGCAGGGCTGTGCTGGTTCTTCTCCGGGTCCATCCCTTCCCCTCACCCAGCCTTCCTCTGTGAGGCTGTGCACCCGTCACCCCGTCACCTGTTATAACCAACCCCCTCTCACTTCTCTCCAGCTCCTCATCGCCACCCAGACCATGTGCCCCCCCTCACTTCTCTCCAGCTCCTCATCGCCACCCAGACCATGTGCCCCCCCCCACTTCTCTCCAGCTCCTCATCGCCACCCAGACCATGTGCCCCCCCCCACTTCTCTCCAGCTCCTCATCGCCACCCAGACCATGTGCCCCCCCTCACTTCTCTCCAGCTCCTCATCGCCACCCAGACCATGTGCCCCCCCCCTCACTTCTCTCCAGCTCCTCATCGCCACCCAGACCATGTGCCCCCCCCTCACTTCTCTCCAGCTCCTCATCGCCACCCAGAACATGTGCGCCCCCCTCACTTCTCTCCAGCTCCTCATCGCCACCCAGACCATGTGCCCCCCCTCACTTCTCTCCAGCTCCTCATCGCCACCCAGAACATGTGCCCCCCCTCACTTCTCTCCAGCTCCTCATCGCCACCCAGAACATGTGCCCCCCCCTCACTTCTCTCCAGCTCCTCATCGCCACCCAGACCATGTGCCATGCGAAAGGAAGATGTTCTCCTTCTCGCAGATGCCGGAGGACACGCAGACTGAGTGCGCTCACCACAGCCGAAGCAGTGACCTGCACGTCCAATGCCAGTTCACCAGACTCCGGGAGCCCTAGTTCAAGCCTCTTCCTGATCCCCAACAGGCCTGTGTGAGCCTTCCCTACGGGACTGTGGACGCAGGGGGTCCTAACTAGAGCGTTGGCTCTTAGGCCTGAATTTGCGTCAGCTCCAGCACCTGCCTTTCCCGGTACCTGACCCCTCGGCGAGAGCCGCTGTGCCTTTGCCGGTAACAAACAGCGCCCACACGGTCCCCCTGCCCACTGGACAGCTCTGCTGGGCTGTGCGCTGTTTGTCAACAGCTCTCCAGACAAAACCACAGCTGAAAACTCAGTGGATAGAATGTCGGCCTGTGAACTGAAAGGTCCCAGGTTTGATTCTGGTCGGACAAGGGCATGTACCTTGGTTGCAGACACATCCTCAGTAGGAGGTGTGCAGGAGGCAGCTGATCAATGTTTCTCTCTCATTGATGTTTCTAACTCTATCCCTCTCCTTCCTCTCTGTAAAAAAATCAATAAAATATATTTAAAAAATAGCTCTCTGTTTACTTACTGTCCCCTTCCACAGAATATATGCTTTGTGACCTCAGGCAGCATACTGGTCTACCTACTTCTTAGCATAGCCCTGGCATAGAATAGGTGCTCAGCTAGGATCTGTTGAGTTATTTTGCTAATGGAATAGCAGATTGTCCTTATCTTTGGTATCAGCTGATACACATTAACTGGCCAGAGCAATTAAACCGCACCTATGCCTATTGCTACAGTAGGGAGGAAATTGGGAGCTGAGGTTTGGAGAAAGTATGTTAGATTTTGATATCACATAAATAATAAATACATACTTAATTTTCCATATGCAATGTGATTTTGGGGGGTTAGTATAACATACACACAGAAAAGTACTACATTGTCAATTTATCGCTGGATGAATTTTCACAAAGTGAACGGACCCAGGAGCTCAGCCCCAGATCAAGAAGCAGAACAGGACGCGGTCGCCGCCCCGCCCCTGGCCCTGGTGGCGGCGCTGGACGCGCTCTGGTGCAGGTAGGGGTCGTGGGGGGCTGTGCCTTCAGGTCACTGGCTCCTTGTGGGCGACCTGCGTGCTGCGGGAGAGCAGCTGCACCTCCAGCTTTTTAACGCTCTAGCCCACGGAGTTTTGTGGGGTTTCAGTCACTGTTTGGGGGTCTCCCGTGAAGGCCTGTGACCAAAGGGCATTCTGGGCGCTTTGCTGGATCTGATGGCGCTGCGTGCAGGCCGCTCCGTCCGGCTCCTGGGCTCTCTCACCTGTGAGCGCTGACCTGCCGGGGCAGCTGGCCTCTCCCGCGGGGACTGGCCCAGAGGCCGCACTGGAAAGAACAAACAGAAACCTAGAAGCTGTGATGAGCCTTACACCCCTCTCCTTACACCTTACACCTGTAGGGCCGGGCCTGGTGGGCGGCCGTGGGCACCCGGGTCCTTCCTGAGGGCGCTCAGGGCCAGGCGTTGCTTTCTCCAAGGACCGCGTGCTCAGGTGTGGGGAAGAGGGACTGGGGGCTGGTGGCCTGGTTCCTTGGTAGGACTGGGTTGTGGTTAATGTAAAAATGAAAAACACAACACAAAAAGCCAAAACAAATCAAAACCACCCCCAATAACAGTGAAACTGTCTTCCCTAGTGAATGCCTATCTCTTCATGAGCAAGAATTTATTTTTCCTGCAGGAGAAGCGACCTTTGCGGTAGTGAGTCCCGCACACTAAGCACAGACACGGGAGCCCGCAGGGAACCACAGCGGAGCGCGGCACCGCAATGGAGGCGCCTCTGACCCTGTGCCTGGGGGTGCAGCCAGCTGCCCATCACGTCCCTGCGGCCGGCCTCCGGCTCCTGCGGAGACCGGTCCTCCGGGGGCTGCCCGCCCTCCGAGAGCTCTGGGTTCTGTGCGTGACCGGAGCCCAGCGTTTGCCCAAACAAGCTCATGGAGCCATGTGCCAGATGGAATGAAAAGCGCAGCCCGCACGCTCTCTGCATCGCCCGCCGCCCGCACGCCCCAGCGGCCTGTTTGGAGGCGGCTCTTCAGGTGCCCAGCCCCCCCTCCGAGGCCCCCGGGGTGGTGGGGTGAGTGCACGGCAGAGGGTGCGGTCCCCTGGCCGGGCATGTCTAGCCAGCGGCACCGAAAGCCCTTGGCCCCGCAGGTGAGCTCTCCAAGGCCAAGGCCTCCCGCCTCTTCCTGGCCTCGCAGCTCCTGGCCGAGAGGGAGGCGAGGTGCACCCACCGGAAATGCTAGCGACTCAAACCCCTGCCAAAGGGTGGCCTCCAAACACCGTGCTCCCGGAAACGCCGGATGGAAGCAGGCGGAGGCCCAGCGGTGAGCGGTTTCCATGGCGGCGGAACCGTGTGCGGTGGCCCAGCGCTTCTCCCTCCGAGAAGGAAATTGGCTGCTGCGCCTGTTGGTGCGCTTTCGCTGATGCGTTAGCTCGGCCTGGGAGGATTTTGAGTCTTCCTGAATTGCTTTCTAGCTCAGGCGAAGGAAGTAAAAGTTCTAAAACTGCCTAGTTACAGACAAACCACTTACAAAGTCAGCTGTGTACTGGCAAAGTCGTGCTACCAGAAACGTTTCAAAAGCAGAATGTAACAATGTGAAAGCTACGTCTCGCGGTCTAACAGCCGAAGCTGCTGTCATGGCAAACCCTGAGCCCCCCAGCTCTGTGGGTCCGCCGCTCCCGCTGTGCTGGCTGCTGGGTGACCGGTCTGGAGCCGGGCCTGTCTACAAACAGACACAGGCACTGCTTTCTGTTCCATAGAAGTTCATCACTCCATTGCAGGTTGATTCAAAATAGTGCCTATGTGAAGCCATCTTCCAGATGGCAAAATCACTGTATCTTCCAATGAGACATGCAGAATAATCTACACATACGGGTGGGGAAGGAGGTTTACAGTACAGTTGTTTGTATGGAAAATAGTTCAATAATAAACAATAATACAAGAATAAACCGTGTTTCGTCTACTCACAACTGTAAATCTACTTTTGTCCCACCCTGTAGTTTAATTCTCGTCTAAGATGCTGACAGTTACATTACTCAGATTTAGATGTGTCTTAAATATGCCTGATTACAAAATGAGTGAAGCCAGACCAGAGGAGTCGGCAGGCAAAGGCCAGCACCTTCTAGCGGTGGGGTCCTCTGCCTTGGTAGAGTGGTCAGTGTTATCTGCTCCCCTTCTTCCCAGAAGCCCTTCAGGACTGGCACTGCGAGTCCGTCTTCCTATTCCCACTCCTCCCACCCCCCCCACCCCCAGGAGTCTGCACCTCAGCGGTTCAATGAGCATCTCAGTAGAAAACGGACATGGTTGCACACTGTCAGCTTCAATGGAAGGATACCATGTTATTTCATTCACTGGTCAAGAAGACTAAGATCATGATTTAGAAAAGTAATTCTAACAAGCAAAATGAAACGTTGGGGTGGTTTTAATGGATCAGCAGCGAGCCCCTCGGTCCAGGGATCCGTTTCAGAGTGGTGCCTGTGAGCCCGGGCACTGGCTGCAGGCGGGCTCCTGGCTTACACCCACAGTGACCTCTGGGCTGGCCGGCCACGTGTATTCCAAACACCCTTCCTCCCAAGAGTAACAAAGAGCAAGGACTGCAAAACCCAGGGAAGACATTTGAGAAATGATAAACAACACTGAGGATCTGAGTATTTATTCTAGGCTGCTTATGATGACATATTTTTATTACACTTGTCTGGGTGCCAGGTAACGGCAGGATGGAAAATCACATTCCCCGAATAAGTGAAGGGCGTGTCATCCCAACTGCTTCCATCTCCAGCAAACCATTGGTAGCTGAGGAAGAGAGATTTAATTCTTCTCAAAATGTCTTTTAAGAACCTTATGTTCAGAGAAGGCCTCTCTCTCTCTCTCTCTCTCTCTCTCTCTCTCTCTCTCTCTCTCTCTCCAGCTTGCTCTCGGTATTTGCCAATTTGTGATCTTTACAAATGTCTAATGTGTTTTCAGGCCTTCTGTGTACCTTTAGTGAGAAATGTTTCTCTGCTTAATTAACTTGTATTTTTTTGTTTGTTTGTTTGCCAGACAGGGTCTTCGGTTAATTTTCCCCCCTCTGGGAAGCAAAGGGGATTATAATGATTTTTGCATCTCAGTTCTGCCATGTTTTGTAATTTGGAGATCAGGCAGATGAGAAGAGATGTATAAATCAGATTCCTCTCATTTTCTCTCTAGCAGCGTGTTTCAGGGAGTATTCACTGGAAGGTTAACTTCGTCTTTTTTATTAAAGTGTGACTGCAATTGGGACTCCCAATGGAGCCCTGGATGCCTTCTGAGCGCATTGCCGCTTCCCACTGTGAAATAACCCAATAGAAAGTTTCAAAGGCCATACAGATTAGGGATGGCCATTAAACTAGTCACCCAAGATGCCTGCATGTTTTCCCCCAAGTAATTACATTTACACATGCAAGTTAAAAGCTGCCACAGAAAGCGAAACACAATTTGTGTAAAAACCAGGGCCGATTCCTCCTCAATGAAAATTAGAATTCTCATAGCATGTGGAACTGTAATACTGACTGCATGCTGGTCAAGTAAGAGACCATTATTAGTGACAAGTAAAAGCAAGAGATTTCCAATTGTGACTTTGTTCAGTTAGGGCTTGAAAAGTGCAGACAATTTATGCCGAACACATCAGACTTCCTTCATTTTTTTATGTTGTTAGGAGACTTGCTTTCATGTTTGCTGAAATTTACATGAGGTATGTCCTGGCTCTAGGGAAGAGAGTAAAACTGTGCGCCGGTGACCAAATTTAAGCTTAGACCTCTAAGGACCATGGAAAACCTTTGGGGCTAAGGGCACTCGTTTGAGATTCCTTTGAGATGTCAGAAATATAACGTAGCAGAAGGTCGTTTTCATTCCCTTGAATGCCCAGCCTTGAGCATCTGAAGAAGACAAGGAAGAGTCCTGGACACACAGGACACAGCCTCAAGCGGTGTCAGGGATGTGACGTGTGCAGTCGCAGAAGGACCTGGGTTCAGAAGGGCTGGCACCTGCTCTCGTGTTTCTTCATGCTGGAGTTTTAAATGGATGGCCTGCTGATTACATCACTATCAGGGTCTACCTCAGGAATGGCCAGGGGAGGAGTTGCAGAGGGCAAGGCACAGGGCGGGGCTCAGAGCGCCATGCTCTCTCCGGCCAGGCCATTCTCCCCGATTCCACGTGCTGGTCAAGTAAGAGACCATTATTAGTGACAAGCAAAACTGAATCTTGGAGCCTGTGTTTTAGAAGTGATGTCTGATGGGTGACAGATCAGGTCTATGAGCAGACCAATAGGTGTTCATTGTTCCTCACCATCCTATTTGCATATGATCCTCAAGCAGTTGCTTGACCACAGACCTGTGGAGGATTCATGCATGTGGGAGTTGAGTGAGACTCACAGTGGGTAGAAAGGGGTCTGTATGGAAGCCTTGGTTCCCACAGGGTTAGTAGAATGCAGGGCCAGATGTGAGTGAGTAAGAAGCAGGTAAAAATAGTAGTTAATGTTGTGCAGTGATTTTACTGCTGCGGTAAGGATGAAATACATATACACATAAGAACTATGAAATATAAAGGGGAAATCTGGTGATTCCCTGTTTGAGTTAAATGTTCTTTCATTAAGATGAATGGAAAAATCATGCTAATAATTTAAAATTTTCATTTTTCTTAATTTAGAATAACATTAAATGGCAAACAAAAAAAAAATTGACAAGTTCTATGACAAGTTGAGAGAGAGAGAGAGAGAGAGAGACCAAGGAGGAAAGGAAAAACCCACTGTACTTCAGTATCTTTAATGGCCCTTTTCCTGCACTTTCATTTTGCACTAAGCCCTGCAAGTTATGTAGCTGGAGTTGATTAGGAAGACAAAACCACACTCGCTATTCCAATACAGATTCTTTATGTCATACAGGGAACTGGGTAAACAAGTATTGATGGGCTGAAAAGGCAGGAGAGAGCATGGTGTGGACTCAGAGAGTAAACACAAATGACAGCCACCACTCCCGTGCAGGGAGGACAGAGGGAGGCCTCCGAGGAGGAGCCTTGTGAGTTGGGTCCCAGATGGCCAAGGAGGGGCTTTGACTTTCTGGTGCTGGTACGTCAAGAACTCAGAGAAGTCGCCGCAGAGCCAGGACTGAGCCCTCTGAGCAGGTCTCACCGTGAAGAGGGGACGCTGCTTCCTGCCAGAGGGGGTGCTGGGAGGTGTCTGGCACTGGCTCCACACGGCTGCAGAGAGTGCTCCCGGGCAAGGAGCAAGGCCCGGCCGTTCCTCTGCCTTCCTGTTCGCTGGCAGTGCTTGCTGGGACGTCTCATAGTACGCAGTCCTACAGAGAAGTGCGGCTTGCAGAGTCCAGTGCCAGTATTGCAAAGCAGAGTGCAGAGGGACAGGATGGGTGCGGAGAGACCTGCCCAGCAGCCAGCACCCACAGATCCCATGTGGAGAGCTTGGGAGTATTAACCATTTGTTACAAAAACCAAGTGTTCATTTTGGCTACGTACAAAGCTGTATGTTTTAATGAGACACATCCTACGTGAACAACGCCCTTGATGAAGATTGAACACGTGGCTCCACTAGGCTCCCCACTTCCAGCTACAGTGACCCCCTTCTCTTTCCTGACTTGCCAAGCCATTTCCACCTCAGGGCACTCCTCGGCTTGGATTGCTCTTCCCCCGGACCATGGCTTCCTTCTCCCTATCCAGGGAGAGGCCTTCCTGACCTCAAATCCAAAATGGCAGCCTTCCCTCCCATTTTGAGGTATCTCTACCTCATTATAGTGTTGTCTTGGAAATTATTAATATCTGAAACTTTCCACTTGCTTGTTTAATGTTTTCCCATATGAGAGTCTTAGCTCCATGGGAAGAGAGAGTTGTCTGTCCTGTTCAGTGCCCACAAGATGCCTGAAGATTTTTAAGTGAAAAAGAGTCCTCCGGGGAATATTTCCCATCATTACTATTATTATGGGAAAGTATAGGATATGGCCAGGGCCATGGTACTTGGTTGATGTGCTATCATCAATTTTCTAACCATAAAAAACTCTACTATTTTAAAATATAATTCAGGATTAATCACACTTAAATCATTAAAACTTTCTACTTGAGCCCTGGTCAGTGTGGCTCAGTGGTAGAGCATCAGCCCATGCACCGAAAGGTCTCAGGCTTGATTACTGGTCAAGGGCATATACCTGGATTCCAGATTCCTAGTTGGGGCATGAGCAGGAGGCAACCAATCAATGTGTCTCTCTCACCCTCTCTCCCTCTCTCCCTCATCTTCCTCCTTCCTCTCTCTCTAAAAATCAATGGGGAAAAAAATGTGTGGGTGAGGATTACAAACAAACAAAAAAAAACTTTCTATTTGAGGGGTTCCTGGTGTGTGTGTGTGTGTGTGTGTGTGTGTGTGTGTTCAGGCACGCTCTTAAATTTTAGTGACACAATTGAAGAGGTTAAAAAAACCTCAGAAATGGTTTTTGAACAAGTCAAATACCGATCAGTTGAAAAGATTAACAACACATGAAAGTATTATACAATGGAATGTTATTTGGTCATAAAAAGGAAAGATGTATTGCATTCTACAACATGGATGAAACTTGAAAACATTATGCTAAGTGAAAGAAGCCAGTCACATATTCTATGATTTTGTTTATATGAAACATCCAGAATAGTAATTTTTACTGGTGTAGAGACAGAAAGTACGTTCATGGTTGCTCAGGGCAGAGAGTGGTGGTGGTGGTGGTGGTGAAGGGAATGATAGCAAGCACAGGACTTCTTGACTGTGGTGTCAGGTGCATACACCTGTGACTATACTAGAAGCCACTGGATTGCACACTTCACATGGGTAAATTCTATTGTTTGTAAATGATAACTGAATAAAGCTATTATTACAAATACACATTTTCTGATTCAAGATGGTGAATGAAGCATACACATCTATATGGTTTCCCATCCTATACACCAGGGATGGCTATCCTATGGCCCATGGGCCAAATCTGGCTGAGTGCATGTTAAACTGTTTTGTTTTTTTAAATAATGTCATATCGGATTGTAGCCAGCTCATTTGTTTACCTTTTGCCTATGGTGGCTTCCTCACAACAACATCGGAGTTGAATAGCAGCGACAGAGACTTCATTGGCTACGATACCTAAAATATGTATTGTCTGGTCCTTAGGAAGAAAATACCCACCCTTGTCGTGGAAGAAAAAGACAGGCAGACAAATAATAGTGTAGCGTATTAAAACAGAATATGCTGGAAATAGCCATCTGGAAGGTTTCCAAAGAAAAGCCTTTCTCTTTGTTTTCCCCTCTTTCCCATGGTTCATCTGCTAGTCTTCTCTGCCCAGATGCTTCAGATCTTCCCTTCCTCTGGGCATCCACTCAACACACCCTTCCCTCACCTACTTCTCACACACCACCCCATCACCCTTCTCACACCACAGAGATAAGTACAAAGGATTGGGTAGTGATAACAAGATGCATCTGATTCCAGGGAGGGCATAATATAAAAAAAATTGTGTGACTTGACATCCATGAAGAATGACATTGGAAGTCTGGGATTCTCTGATGATGTGGAGTGGTTCTAGTCCAGCAGTGTAGATGCTGTTTGGATTACATATTTCATAGGTTTTTGTATGTGTGTGACCAGTCTGAAGACATTCTCCTGTTCAACCTGTAAAAAAAGGACCCTCCAGCTCTCTGCTGGGGCAGCCCATGGGAATTAGGATATGCACACACATGCAGGAGGTCTAATAGCTGGATCCATTTCTCATTGCAGTCCCTATTCTGACTGATAGGGGGCTCTGTGGCAACTTTCAGTCTGGAAAATACCCTCTTTCCTCCACGTTCAGTTTGCTCTCTATCAGTGGTTCTCAAAGTGTGGACCAGCAGTATCAGCATCACCCGAGAGCTTGCAGAAATACAAATTCTTAGGCTAGGCCCTAGACCTTCTGAATAAAAAACAATGGTGTTGTGTCCATTAATCCTTGTTTTAACAAGTTCTCCAGATGTAAGTTCAAGTTTGAGACACACTTCTTCATACCCTACCTTCAGTGGAGATCACTATCACCGTTATAGGTTCCTGGCCAGTAGGCCTTCATCTTCTGGTCCACTGGGATTAAGGAGGGTAAGAGGTGACAATAAACCTAACATTTAAAAACTCATAGCAGGTAAGACTTTTTTTCTGGTAAGAGTCTGTTCAGTTAGTGAAAAGGGACCTATTGCTTTTCATTGTTTGTAGTAGAAAACATGTCTTCCTTGATGTGTGATGGAACATAACTGCTGGGCAGTGAGAGGAGCCCTCACAGAAGAGGTAAGAGTTAAATGGATTGTGAGGCCATAAAGGCATAAGCCTTTCAAAGATCAGGAGCAATGTCTTCCTGTCTTCCTCCCACTTCTCCATATCAAATCATCCTTCACACGGGTGAAAAGTTAATATACTTAAAGCACCCAATTATTCACGCCACACTACAGTTCCAGAAATGAATACAGCTCCTGCCACAGAATCTATATCACTTCCAGATTCAGTCTCTATTTCTCCACGGGCCACATGCTAACCATTCATTCTATCCAAGGAGTATTTTTACTTTCAGCTCAGGCTTTGCTCATGCATTCATCCTGCCCTAGGTATCTCTTCCTTACTGCCTACCACTGTGTCACTGTACTAAATAATCACATTAACCATGCTTTTTTTTTTTTTTTTTTTTACAAAACCCTTCCATATTAGCATAATTTTTAATTAATCTAAAATCTATTAGCGTCTCTACAATTTATCCCCATTACACAATTTATGTGTTGTTTTATAGTTGTTACCTGAAGTTGTGAGGAATGCTTCCCATCTATATATATAAGAAACCAACAACCACAATGTCTGAATGACTATTCACTATGAGGCCCACTGCAGTTGGCCAACTGGCCCAATTGGAGGCGGGGCCAGCCGGCCAACCTCTTGCATACCCTCCCCCCTGCCAGCATGGCCTGATCGGCCCCCATTGGGGCGGGCTGGCCAGACCTCTCCCGTGCACGAATTCACGCACGAGGTCTCTAGTATGTATATAAGCATGTATCCATCTACCCTGCCCCAGGTATTTTTTAAGATTCAGATCAGATGAAAGTTAGCATTTTTGTTTTCCCAGAGTCTATATTATAGGTATTTAATGAATATACTAGTATGTCAAACTCAAATAGAAAAATATACCTTTAAATAAGTATTCTTGAGAAATTGTTTGTGGCAGTTTTTATTTGCTGTATCTAAACAAACAACAGAGGTGGGGTTCAAAGGAATCTGTGGGAAGAACAGGGAGATACTGAAGGGTTTCCACAAGGGATCAGCAGAGTAGAGTCTCCAGCGTGAGTAATTTCATGAATGGGGATAAAGAAGAAAGTGAAAGAAGAAATGCAAGAACTATGGAAGAATGGATTGCAAATGAAGTGGAATTTTGAAAAATAGAACTCTGAATTAGGAGAGTCATTTAAAAAATGAGCACAAAAAACATAGTTTTTAAAATTGCATAGTTCTAATCTCTCAGTTTTGAAAGTTTACTGCAACATAATTCTTCTAGAAGGAAGATTTCCAGATCCCAAAGACAAAACCAGGGTTTGAATTCATCTCCAACAATTGATAGCATACAGGTATGATCTTAACACATCTTCCCACATCACTGTGCCTATTTCAGAGTGTTCATGAGGGCATCCATGAACCCTTAGAAAGTGAGACAAAGGCAAGAAGACTGTAGCATAGGACAGAGGCTAAGAGTTTAGGGTCAGAGATCAGACAGCTGGTATCAAATATTTGCTTCACTTCCCAGGTGATGGCCTCATACAGTGTATGAAATTGCTCCTGGGTGTGAATATAGCTGTATACTTGGGTTGTTGGGAAGATTAAAATAGATTTAGCATGGGAAGCTTTCATCAAAGGGTTTGGCAAGTAATAAAAAGACTCAATAGTGCTAACTATTATACAGAGAAGAGGTCTTTTGTGTAACCAACAGACCAACATTTCTTCCCTTTTGGGTTTGTGGATTCTACCATCCAGTGATTATAAAGCTATTTTCTGTCTCAGAGCAGAGGCCTACTTCTACGCTTGAGTCTTATGAGCTTCCAGGCTCTCTGAGTGCTCGAAAATCCTCCATCTGACCAGTGTGCCAAACGGTTCCCCTGCAAAGAAAGCCCAAACAGTTCCTACTCAAAAACAAACAAAACAAAAGCCTAAGAACGAAGGTGTTTCTGCAGTAAAAAATAATGAACCCAGAACGTAATTTCTGCCACAGTACAGGTGGCCTCCGAGGCAGGTGACAGCAGGGGCTATGATGGCGTTAACTTCCTAAGAGCAGGTGAGTCAGCAGGTGCTGCTCATCACTGGACGGAAGTCAGTTCAGAAGGCCTCGTAAATGCCTGGCCTTAAAGGTAACCATGTTAGGAATCAAAACGGGGTCTAATGTTTGAGTCATGCCTTTCAAATGCACCAAATCATACCTGTCAAGATTTATGGTCAGATATATTTATGTTGACACTGGACCACTAACACTTTGACAAATGAGGAGCCTTGACATAGACAACAGATATGCCCAAGCCTATTTCTGATTCAGAACAAGGATGAAGTAGTGAATCATGACAAGCTCATGATGTGGGCTGGCATGGCACTGGGCTTCTTGCTGCCCTGTGCCCACCACTGCCATTGCCACTACAGCAGGACCAACCAGAGGCAAGCATAAAGGGCCTTCTCCCATCATTTAGGAATGGAAATGGCTGGTGTGAAAGTCTAAAGAAAAGGGCTCCTATGGAGGTTGCCCACAAACAGCAATGTGCCTAGTCTGGGCCTCTGTGAAGGCAGGGAGGAGAATTTGATTAGTAGCTGAGAATCTGAATGTGGTGATGCTGCAGCTTCAAATTCATTTAGTTGTCTAATTCTTATCAGTGAATTAAAGTCATGGTTTCATTCACACCCAAATACTATACCTAGGAGAAATTTTCTTAGGAAAAAAAGTCTGGACTCCCAGTAAAGAAGGTGGCATAGGTAAATGTGGTACTTGAATTCACATCACAATTACAACTAAACTACAGAACCACCATCATTCAGAACAGCCTAAAGTCTGGCTGAATGGAAGTCCTATGACTGAGGATACTCAGAGAGGCCAAGTTGAGACTAGTAGGAGGAGCTATCTCGCAGGGAGAGCTGGGCTGTGGAGGTCCTGCTGAGGGGTGAGCAGTTCTGTCCTACGCGACCTCTCAGCCCAGGGTTCCAGGGCCAAGAAGAGAAGCCCCCAAAACTTCTGGAAGTCCCCAAAACAAACCAGTGGGGATTGCGGCTGAGTGACACAGAAGCTGCTGAAGTCCCAGGCATTCTTCTTAAAGGGCCCATGCAGATTTCCTTGGATTCAGTTGCTCTGAATTTCTGAGGCACCAGGGACATACAGAAAGGAACTAAGTATTCTGGCCTCTGGCAAGAGCTGGAGGGGAAGCTTTCTCCCAGAATGAAGTATTGCAGAGGCCATTGTTCCTTTTTTTTTTTATATATATATATATACATTTTTTTGCTTTATTTTTTTTTTAAATCAATCTTTATTGTTCATATTATTACAAAGGTTCCTCATTTCTTCCCCCCTCCACCAGGTTCCCACCCCACCCTATTGTTCCTTTTTGGGGCCCTCCCTCCACAGAGCTGGCAGGTGGGCACCATATCTTAGTCTCTATCCACCTGGCTCACACTGTTTGCCTTATCCTGGTGATTCCCTGAGACTCTGCCCCATCCAACTTTCAGGCCAACCCAAGCTGTTTCCAGTGGCTTTTTCACATGATTAGCCTGTCTTAGCTCATGCATTGGACTTTTCTAAAATCTCTCAAACAAGCAGCATCTGGCATTGGCATGCCCTGTACCACTTGCTAAGTAGTCCTGGCTTGGCATTAGCAGCAGCCAGACTTGGATCGCAGCTTGGCCTCTCCTGAATGAGTGAGCTTCTCCATAGGAATGTAGACTGGATATGGGCATTACTGCAGACAGGGAGAATGTGGCCCTACTGAGTGAAGTCTTAAGGGACAGCAAACAGTTGTGGGGAAAACAAAGGTTCAGCCAGCATATCTTCATGCTTGTGCACAAATACACACACCTTCTGAATTTAGTTGTGACTATGGAAAAAAAAAATAAAGAAGACAAGTTCTGCAGGGTGCAGAAAACAACTATCTCAACATTCATTAACTCAAAACATATTTATGAATAATTACTATGCTCCCAAAATAGCCCTTGAGATGTACTAGTAGTAGAATATGGATATGCCATGCCTCCTCTCATGAGCTTACACCCAAGTTGAGGGTGATGTTAGGGGAAGGAGCATCAAGCAATAAACACATGGGCAAATAAAAAGATAAATGCAGTGTGAGATGGAAGCAGTAAGAACAAAACAAAAACAAAAACATACTTGTGGAATGGAGAGTGATATGGAGGAGAGAGCTACTCTAGGTAGGAGGCTTAAGGAAGACATCAAGAGAAGATCTCAGGGGGAGTGGAACATAGTAAAACCTGGTGTGCCAGTGAGTGGAAGCCCTGGGACAGGCAAACGCCAGGCTTGCTGGGAGGAAATAATGGAAGCTGAGCATGAGAGTAGGCAGAATGAGTAAGGTCAAAGCTTGTAGGAGATCCACTGAAGTGGTTTAAGTGTAGGAATGATATCTTCTGATTTAAATGGAAAAGTACTTTGTGATTATCTGTTAGGAGTTGATTATAGGAAGTAAGAATGAGAATAATTCAGGCAAAATGATGGCAGCTTGGACCACATGGACACCATGCAGGTGGAGAGAAGTGGATGGATCTGGGGGTTGTTTTGGAGTCAAAACAGACTGTAATTCCATAGGTTTTTATTTTTAAGGTTAAAAAAATATTTTCCTACCACGCACCTATGATTTATATGGAGATTAATGAAATGGTACCCACACAGTGCTTTAAATTCCTTGGAGGGAAGCAAAGCATTATTATTATTTTCTTTACTCATATTATGAATTTATTAACTTTTAACTCCGAAACTGAGGTAGGTATTTCACTGACAGCTGGGGTCTCATTTAGCTAACCAGGTGCTCATGTTAAACAAAGGTTATATTATTATTGAAGTTATTATTGGAAAAACATAATAGCTCATGTTGAACACCAATAACAAAACCTAATTTCATATAACTGCAGCAGGCAGCTTTAGTTATGGGGCATGCGTGGATGTGTTCAGTGATTGTGTTTCTGATACTCAATTTCTCTTTTCTTACAAGCTTTATGGGGTTTGGTATCTTGAGTGATTCTAGCCCAATTTATTCTGAATAATAGGTTTACACAGTGGTTAAAACCAAAACTTTCTCCATAATTATAAATCAATCTCATGGGAAAGTGGGGGTCAGCATGCTGACAAGGCAAATGAAAAAATCCAAATTAACTGGTCCTTAAGAAGTAATTAAACACAGGAAATTTGGTTATAGGAGGAAGGCAAATTTAGGATAGGCTTAACAAAACATAATATATGTAGTAAGAATACACAGTAATGTATTTTTTTCATAATTTGGATGTGGACAAAATCAGAGCTAATATATTACCCGAGAGCATTCAAACCCCTGCCTCAGGGTCCTCCTCTTCCAAAATAAACAGTGCCAGGCATACATTTCATTCTGAGCACAACCACTCAGTAGTAGTAGTTGTTTTTAAAAATTAGAACCTGTAAACTGAATAATATGGCTTAAATGAGACAATTTTATGCAGAAATACTGTTTAATATTCATGATGACCAGGGTAAAATAATATCCCTTAATATGGACTGAGGTTCTGTTGAGGATATAATATTGCTGTTGGTGTTTGTGTGTATCACTGAAGTGAACCATAAGAACCTGAAAATTAGTGCCCTCTGAGAGTCAGGAAGATGGCCATTACCAACAGCACTAACCCAAATAATGAATGCAATGGGCATACGAAGAGCTGTCTCCAACTGAGTCCAACTCCAGGTCCGGGCTTTTGCTCTCATAGTCCATGCTCCCCTCTATCCCTTAGATGCCTACCCAAGTTTTTCCTCTTCTCTTCTTTGTTGACAGACCCTGACTTTATTTGGGATAAACATGTATCTAGAAAACATGTCCAGCTTCCCAAATTCCCTTGCAGCTATGTTTGGCTGTATGACACAGTAATGGCTAATGAGATGTAAATGAAAATCTATTGGGTAGGGCTTTCTTGAATGCTATTGTTTGCCTAATTTTAAAAGGCCAGACTCAACTGGCATGTATTTGAAAATTTTTGCCAGAATTTTGGATGCGATTCTCATATCTATATATATAAAGAGGTAATATGCTAATTGGTCCTAACTGTGTCCCAATCACGAACATTCAACAGGCTATATGCACAAAGGAGCTGGTGGGAGAGGACTTGTGCCACTGGGACATGAGGCTGCTGCTGGGGCCCCCACTCCCTGGCAGAGATGGGGGCAGGGCCTCAGGAGAGAGCTCTCAGCACTTTTGCACTGGGATCTGAAGGCACAGAGAGGAAGGGAAAGCAGATGGGCAGTTAGGGGGAATCAGGCCAGGAGGGAAGAGCAGTTAGGCAGTTAGGAGGATCAGGCCAGGAAGGGAGAGCAGTTAGGGCCATCAGGCTGGCAGGGGATCAGTTAGGAGCATCAGGCAGGCAGGTGAGCTCTTAGGAGCCAGTGGTTCTGGATTGCAAGAGGGGTCCCAGATTGGAGAGGGTGCAGGCCAGGCTGAGGGTCCCCAGTTCCCATGCATGAATTTCATATACCAGGCCTCTAGTCTGTAGATATGAGATAATGGAAATGGAAATATGAGACATTGGAAGAACATGAGGCATTAAGCATGATGACAAAAACTGACTTACTAAGGGTGGTGCCGAGACTAGAATGCCTGGGCTGCCAACTTTGAGCAGAGACAACAATCCTAAATTGCCTTCTTTCAAGATTTGCTAATACGTTTCTCAGCCGCCGCGGGCTGAGATCTCTCTTGCTTATACAATCCCCGGAAACATGCAGGTGTGCCCCAGCTTCCACCTCACGCTCAGAGCAATGCTGCCCGCTCACTGGGAACTTCCTGAGGGCAGCACAAAGGCTTCTTCACCCAGCATCCTCGTGGCGCCCAGCCAACACGGGAGATCCAGGGAGCGCTGAAATCACTTTAGCTTGTGAAATGGATGCAAAAATCCAAGACTCCTTTTACATTATTAATTCTTAACTGAGATCACACACCATTTATTGTGTGTGATATGTGGTTCGTAGAAATAAACACACAAACATATACAGCATACCCACCTGGGCTCCATCTCCAGACATTCAGATTCACTCTGTAGGCAAGATTGAAGTTCTATCTCCATACAGTTTCCAGGGAACGTGGCGTTATCTTCATGTTCTGTAAATTTCCTCTTCTCCAATGGTACCACCCAGAAGAGCCTGCCATTCATGGGCTCCCTCAGCTTTTCAGTCACCCGTGAAATCTTGGTGGCTGGGATTCACCCCTTCTTCTCTCCCATCAATGAAATGTGGTTTGTGTAACACCCAGATCCTTTTATATTGCAGCCGTTGGAAAGGAACTCACATTAAAACAGGCAAGAAATAAACCGTGGCTGGTCGGCTTGGAGCGTTTTCAATGAGAAGGCCTCGCGGGTGTGCCCAGGAGTCAGGGCTTACAGCTCACGTAAGGAATTAACAGTGGAAAGGTGGCTGACAGTGGCTGCCTCTGGGAGCCTTAGGGAGGGGGGACGTGCAGCAGGTCAGTAGGGGCACTCTGGGCTTCAGAGAGGGAGTGTGTCTAACAGTGGGCGTGAGGTCCAGGGGTATCTGCGGTCTATACACATGCCTTCTGTGTGCATTAGGCAGAGAGATGCTTGTGAGTATGAAATAGTCCATTAAAATATTGAGGAATTCAGGCGAAGGATATTGTAATTTTTCTTTGATCAAAGAATATAGAAACAGACAAAACAAAAGCCAAAGGAATAAAAATACCCCAAACCATTTTATGCAAATTTTCCTTGACAGGGGATGATTCCAGTTCCCAGCCTCAGCATTTCCTTTTACACTACCTTGGTATACAAATTCTCCTGATTAACGGACTCTGCTCTAATCAGATGTAAACCCTGGCCACATTAGGGAACTCATCTGTAAAATAAGTAGTGCTTTATTTAGAGCAATAAGGATATAATCACTTTCCATTGACCCTCAGCTTAGGGAAGAGAGGCAGGTCAGTGAAGGTTGTAGATCTATCTTGTTTTATTTCAAAACAAATTCTATTTTTATTTTTCCCTCTTGGACCCGGCTTTCCAATGAGATGCACTGCAGGAGAGAGGTGCAAAATTGTACGCAGGCCCGCAAAGCAGATGCATTCATAACGGTATCATTTCAAGGGCTGCTTCCTTCCTGCTCCCCCTACATTTCTTCAGAGGTGGGTGTCTGCATGCATGCCTCTTCTTCCTTCCTGGGGGCGATGGAGGCTGAGGCGAGGCAGTGACAGGCAGGTAGACTAAGGGGCATGCTATCCCCCCAGAGAGTCATGGCTGACATTGCTAATTGATTAACAAACTCGTTCCTATTGAACTGAACAGTGGACTCAGAATCCTCAGCACAGCTTCAAACAGCCCCCACTGGCCTGGAGAGGATCCACTGCATGGACCTATTTGCCAGTATGGCTAATAGTTGAAGGCAATTCTCCCAGTGGGCGGGGAATCGTGAATTTTCCAGCTACATACTCATCTCCTATCCGTAGCCCTCCGTTGGTGGTGCGGCCATTCGAGGGGGAGGTTTTGAGAGCTGGAGACCGGGTGCACGCACTGACGGAGATGACGTCCCCAGTCCTAAATCATCCAGAACAGTGGTTCTCAGGAGTGTGCAATGGGGACACCAGTGCCTCCTCCACAGGCTGAGGGAGGCTGAAGGCAGAGCGAGCTGATTCTGGCCCAGGCATCCCACCGTCCACTCACAGAAAGCGGCCTCTGGGTTGCTCCAGTTTCTCTGGGAGCCATTCTCGGGTTTTGGCGGCTCCAGGAACTCACTGGGTGCACACAGGTGCAGGGACTCCCTGTGCATCTGGTTCAGACCTGAAAGGTGACCTCGGATGGAAGAATTGTCATCATTCACTCACCCCCCAAACAATAAATTACTGACACATAACAGCTTCTCCAAAGCATGCTGAATGGATGATGCCCGAATCCAGCTTCCCTCCAGGAAGGCGCTTTCTCAGAGCCGCCTGAGATGTTTCCCAGGGTCTGCAGCAGTCTGAGCCTGGCATCACCTCTGTAAGCACTGTTCGCAGGAAAGAAGGGTGAAGGTCTTCTCAGGCACCCACTCCAAAGACAGTGGTGCCAGTGCGGCGTGCGTGGAGTGACTTGATGAGGGTGCACTTCTGCTGCGGATAACTGAGAGGAGGCTGTCACCGACCCCAGGGCATAGCCGCTGTCTGACAGCTTCCTCCGATGCACAAGCCACCCGCGGTGAGTAAAGGAGCAGATGTTTGCGTGAGAGTTGTCCAGCTGAAAAATTGGCTCCAAGTCAATTTAAAAATAGGATTTTATAAAATAGATCCCACTTGTTCAGTGACAGTTATTCACCTGTCTTTGCATCACTCAAGGGCAATTTTGCCAGCTGCTTTTTAAGGGAAAGAATTGCTACTGCTTCCCATTAGGTCTTTTTAAATTGTAATGCCATGTTCTCAGCAAGACCGCATCCCACATAACTAGGAAGTCAGTCTGGCATCCCCCAGGCTGGGAAAGGAGCTTCTGCTACCACAGGGCCACCTTCTCCCCGGGGACAAGCGCCGTCTGGGTCTACGGGGAGCACACTTACAGGATACCAGGTGACTGTCTGTCCAGCCTCCTCTCAGCTCAGTTCAGCTCATATCCCCGAGCACCCGCCGCTCGCCAGGCTTGGTGGAGGTCCCGGGCCTAGGCAGATGCGTCAGCCACGTGTGGTCTGGCCTCACTGAACTTGGAATGGAGCGCAGGAGTTCTTGCCTCTTCTGTGTCATAGAGCCCTTTCCAAGTTTGCTGAAGCCTAGGAACCACTTCTCAGGATATGATTTTTAAATACATTAAATACATAGGGCTGTAAAGAAACCAATGATAATTAAATTACCTATACAGTTTTAAAAAATTGAAATAATAATATATGTGTTTTTTTTTATTAATGTGTGAAATAAATTATTGCAGCAGGTCTAACAACTACCACAGAGTGATGAGCACAGATATTTCCAGAGATCAGTAATAAATGTAATGTATTATGAAGTAACTGCTCTATTGTTGACAAGTTATAGCTATTGCAAATACTACTGTGTTATGTTGCCTCCATTCATTCATACTGGAAGGCAATGATGAATTTCAGTTTGAGGTTAATGAGAAAAAAATACTTTTCCTCCCAACTAAGCCTGTGAATTTTGTCCCCAAACCCCCAAATTTCTATCTATGGATCACTGGGAGACTTATGAAGTCAGATTAGGAATTCCTGGTAATTGGATAGACTATGAATTTGATAGTTCTACTACATCATACATGTATCTATATATCCATCTAGAAATAAAAATAATGTGTTGGCAGGTGTTGTGATAAGAACACAGGGACCTTGTCTATGCCATAGTAAGATTTGATCTAGTCATGTGTGTAGGAAGGCTGAGATATCTGGAAGAAGTGACAGGTAGATTGGGACATAAAGATAAGTAAAATTAAGTCAACAGAAGGGGAATAAGGAGGGGGAAGTACTTTGTTTCAGACAAAAGAAACCATTGTGCCAACTCCATAAGCAAAATAGAGCATTGGTGGGAGGGATGGGAGGGAGGGAGAACCTGCCAGGGCTGGTTGGGAAGGGTTAAAGGCTAAGACTGGAATGAAGATAGCAGATCATTGGGGTAGGGCATCCATGCTAAGGAGTTTCGCCTTTATCCTAAGACCAGTAAGAAGCCTTTGCTGATTTTCAGAAAATCACATGGACTGCGGTGTGCATGGGAGATCATGGGGCACGTGACAGAGAGACGTGTAAAGGCTACCTAGCATCTGATGTGATGCGGGAGCAAGCAGGCTCCAGGGCACAATGCTGCCTTTCCGGATGAGAGAGAAAGAGATGAGGGTGTGGGCGAGAGAGAGAAATACGGCCTGAGCCTGGTAAGCTTCATGTGCCTGTGAGAAATGTAAGTGACCTTACCCAGCATGCAGTTGTACATTTGCATGGAATCTGATGCACATTTAGAAATCTCTTTCTTGTTGGATATAAACCAAAGATTCTAAAATTGGTGAAAAACTCTATTGAATCACATGTTATGCAATTATTTTTAAAAACTACCATTCAAT
Source organism: Pipistrellus hanaki (assembly GCF_964339955.1). Taxonomy (NCBI): domain Eukaryota; kingdom Metazoa; phylum Chordata; class Mammalia; order Chiroptera; family Vespertilionidae; genus Pipistrellus; species Pipistrellus hanaki. Next base: position 8,291,671 of record NC_140515.1, read on the forward strand.
AGAACCCTGGCTGATGTGGCTCAGTCATTGAGTGTCAACCTATAAACCAGGAAATCATGGTTTGAATCCTAGTCTGGGCACATTCCTGGGCTATGGGCTTGATACCCAGTGTGGGATGTGCAGGAGGCAGCCGATCAATGACTCTTTTGTATCATAAGTACTCAACATGTATTTAGTAAATGAATATCATTTCTTACCATTGGTGTTTCTATCTCTCCATTCCTCTCTGAAATCAATAAAAACATTTTTTTTTAAAGGCATAAAACATAGACACAGATAATAGGGTGGTGAAGGCCTGGGGTGGGGGTAGGCTGGAGGGGGTCAATGAGGGAAAAAGGACATATGTAATGCTTTCAACAATAAATATTTAAATATTAAAAAAAGACTCAACTATTAAAAAAAACCTTCCATTTAACTTGTGCATCATATAAATAATAATTATATATTATTATATATAAGTAATACATTTATTTATATAATATAATGTATTCATATTATATAAATAATGTATTTATAATTTACATGCTATATTTATGTTATTATGTACAATAATATGGTTATATGATGTATCAATATATAGTACACTATCATATAAATAATAATTATATAGTATTATGAATAAATAAGGTGTCATTTATCTGTGTTTTCTCAGTCTTTGAAAAATTGTATGATCTAGATATGTTTTTGTTAACTTCGCAGACAGGAAAGTCAACACAAAGAGAGGGTGTAAGTAGTGTTTTGGTCTGATAGTGAGCAAGAGACAGACCAGACTCTAAAGCAGGTCCCTGACCACACCTGCTCCTGAGTGCGGTGCTCCAGTGCCCCCTTAGCTCAGTGCTCCCATGAGGGAAGGCATCACATTCTCCTCACAGAAAAGACAAAAGAAATTTCAGACTTTCTCTTTTCTGTAGAAAGTTTCTACGCAATTTTCTGCACATTTTTGTTTGAGGGCATGGATTATACCTAATAAAATATCTTTATCCATTTTATTGGTTGTGTCATAAGTACTCAGCACATATATAGTAAATGAATGAAAATACAGGCTTCACCTGAATTAGATTAATTACGGAAGAAGAAATACATGGAGGTGTTATGAATGAGGTAGAATTATTTTAGTTGCAAGTGACATAAACCTAATTCGAATAGAGTTTAGGGGGAAAAAGATTCTTTCCTGAATAATTGAAATTCATCTCTTTGGGGGCGGGGGGCAGGTCCAGGCATGTTCAGATGGTGTCATTAGATGCATCCCTGTGGCCTCTCCGTGCCGGCCTGTCTCGGGCTGACCCGGTAGCTCTAGGCTGACCTCCTCAGGTTCAGTGCGTGAGAAAGAGCTGCCCAATTCCAGCCCAGTCTGCGTCTTGGACCTGCACCGCTTTGGCCTGGCTGGGATCACATGCCTGTGTGCGCTAACTCTGAGGCCCAGGGGAAAGTCTCTGTCTGGCTGGGTCTGAGACAAGTGGGAGGGTGAGGTCCGCCCAGAACCACAGGCACCAAGGGGATGAGGAGGGCGGGGCCTGCTCGGAAATGCAGCCTCTGCTAATATGCAGGAAGGACTGTGCGAGGCAGACAGGAACAGCAGCTGTCCACTACATTCGGTCATAGCAAAGTGAGATTCCGGTTCGGCATAAAGAATGCAGTTTTCATATAAACATCTTTGTGTCTAGAGATAAGAATATTTTGACAACAGTAAGTTCCATAGTTAACTATTAAACCACCAGATGTTATTTTATTTTTTCTTTTAAACATATATATATATATATATATATATATATATATATATATATATATATATAATTATTGATTTCAGAGTGGAAGGGGGAGGGAGAGAGAGAAAAACATCAATGTTGAGAGAGAATAATTGATCGGCTGCCACCTGTATGCCCCCTACTGGAGATCAAACCCACAGCCCAGGCATGTGCCCTGACCGAGATTCGAACCTCCTGGTTTATAGGTTGACGCTCAACCTGGCTGGGCCCCAGGTGCCATTTAGAAGAGGTGTTTTGTGATTTAAACTGAAATTGAAGAACATAACAAAGACATAAAACTTTAAGCGCACCTAACTGTAAAAAATAAAAACACCATAAACAAAGTCAGGTGGCCAACTGTCAGGAATTTCTAAAGCTATATTCTGTGATTTAAAGAAAAAGTCAACCCTGACACCAGGATAACTTCTGTCCAAAGAATAAGTGACTGATCTTAGAGCAGAATGAGGAATTGGCCATCATTTTTGAAGATCTGTCTGGGTCCTGAGGTTGAATGGTGTGAGCTGTCACTCGTTGGGCACCAGTAGGTTAGCACTTCTCTTTACTAGGATAACTTTCATTTTGGGGTGTATCCTCATAAACATCAGTGACATACATAATTATGTAAATGCAACATTTAACAAAATAAGAACAAAATCCCACCCGTTACAGATGAACTATAACGATCTCAGATGTGTGACAGTGTTAGTTTTGTCTGGAAGTGAAGTGAAAGCATAAGAAAGAATCGCTCCCTAGTCCCACTCTTAGGCAAATATGTTGCTGTCACTGGCGCTGTATCTCTGTGGTGCCAGTATTAGGATACCCCGGGATGACAGATGTCTAGACATTTGTTAAAGAATAGGTTAACCTCACAGCAAGATAGAGCAGAGTTAGATTGAAGCTTTTATTCAGTTTCTCCCCCCCCCCCCCCCCCCCCGCCCCTGCCCCCAGATTTTGTATTTGGCACCTAGAGAGAAATAATTAAGGAAGAAACAATAGGAAATGGTTTTAGGAAACTGATCAACATAAACATTTCAAGGTCAAGAGATGGAAATTAAGAGGATGCAACTAACCTCATTGAATACCTACTATGTGCATGGAATTTTATGATTAGGAAAATAACTTTTTATTTTGAGATTTTTAGACTTATAAAAGAGTTTTAAAAAAGTAGAGAGAATTCCTCTTTGTTCTCTTTTCTTGGTTGTTGTTTTGTTAATCCCCACCTGAGAATATTTTTTCCATTGCTTTTCTAGAGAGTGTAAGGGAGGGAGGCAGGAGGAGAATGAGAGGGAGGTGGAGGGGGGGAGAGAAAAAGAAGCATCCATGTGACAGAGACATACTGGGGCAGGGATCAAACCTGCAACCCAGGTACTTCCCTTTGAGTGGGAATCAAACCTGTGAGCCTTAGGTGTGAGGGCCAACACTAACCACTGAGCCAGGGCACCTGAATGTCCTTTACCCACCTTCCCCTTATGTCCATACTTTACCCAACCATGAATGTTAATCAAAACTAACAAATTAGCTTTATCTTCCAACATCCAATCAAGAATTACACCTTGCATTTGGTATATATATATATATATATATATATATATATATATATACCCTTTAGTCAGTATGACTTTCATACAAACTAAACAACAATTTCTAAGAATTTAAGATTCTTCTGTTTTTGAAACAAAACTGTCACTTTTTATATTTAGAGACCATCCAGGGAGCTGTCTGCCTCCCCTCCACAGGAAACACTTTCCCTGGGATGGTTGCGGTTAGCAGCCCCCGGACAGCTGCTGGTCTCAACCCGCACAGAGTGAAAGGTCCGCTCTGATGCTCTTGCTCCCGTTCTCTACTGAATACTTCGCTCACTGTGGCTGCTGTCTTCCTCCGGACCTTAGCAAACCCAAACAGTTGTGTGCTTTTAAAGAGTTTTTATTTTTCCATCACCATTTATCCCCTGTAGGCCCTCTTCCACCTGTCCCCACCCCCAATCACCACACTGCTGTTGGTATCCATGATTTTCTCTTTTTTTGCTCAATCCCTCCATCCACCCCTCATCCCCTTCCCCAGGGTTGTCCGCCTGCTCCTTATCTATGAGTCTATCCCTATTTTGCCTGTTAGCTCAGTTTGTTCATTAAAATCCAAGAGTGAAATCATATGGCGCTTGTCTTTCTGTGACTGTCTAATTCACTTAGCATAATGTTTGCCAGGTCCCTCCATGCTGTCCCAAAGGGTGAACTTTTCTTCCTTTTTACAGCTGAGTAGTATTCCATTGTGTAAATGTACCATGGCGCTTTTATCTATTCGTCTGCTGATGGGCATTTGGGCTGCTTTGTTGGCAATTGTGAATAACGCTCAACAAACATAGGGGTGCATACATTCTTTTAAATTAGTGTTTTTCTTTGGATTAAATTCCCAGAAGTGGAGTTGCTGGATCATAAGGCAGTTCCATTTTTAATTTTTTGAGGAAACCATAGAGTCGCCACACCAATTTGCATTTTTGCTTTGCAAAGTTTTTCTCTTGAATGGGTACTGGGTTTTGCCAAATGCTTTCTGTGTACCTATTGATATGATCATGTGGTTTTATCTTTCAATTTGTTTTTGTGGTGTATCACATTTATTGTTTTGTGGATATTGTATCAGCCTTGCATCTCTGAAATAAATTCTACTTGATTATGGTGTATGATCTTTTTCATGTATTGCTGGATTTGGATTTGATTTGCTAATATTTTGTTAAGGATTTCAGCATCCATGTTCTTCATCAGGGATATTGTCCTATAATTTTCTTTCTTTGTTGTGTTTTTATCTAGTTTTGGAATTAGGATATTGCTGGCCTCATAAAACTAGCTTGAAAGTCTTTCCTTCTCTTGAATTTTTTTGAATAGTTTGAGAAGGATAAGTATTTGTTCTTTGAATGTTTGGTGAAATTCACTTGTAAAGCCATCTAATCCAGTGTCTTTGTTTGTTGAGATTTTAAAAATTATTTCTTCAATTTAACTAGTTGTAATCTGTCTATTCAGATTCTCTGATTTTTCCTGATGCAGTTTTGTAAGATTATATATTTCTAGAGATTTATCTATTTCTTTCAGATTGTCCAATTTGTTGGCGTATAGTTGTTTGTAATATTTTCTTACAAACTTTTGCATTTCTTTTGAGCCATTTGTTACTTTTCCTGTTTCATTTCTGCTTTTATTTATTTGCGTCCTCTCTTTTTTTCCCTTGATGAGCCCCGTTAAAGGTTTGTCAATATTGTTTATCTTTTCAAAGAAACAGCTTTCGGTTCCACTGCTCTTTTGCATTTTTTTTTTAGCCTCTTTTTCATTTGTTTCTACCATGATCTTTATTGTTTCCTTCCTTCTACTCTTTCTGAGCTTGGTTTTTGTTCTTTTTCAAGTTTCTTTAAGTGTAAAGCTAGAGGAATTAATATCAGTAATTTAAGATTGTTTATTTGAGCTTCTTCTAGTTTCTTGAGATAGGCCAGCAATGCTATGAATTTCCCTCTTAGGACTGCTTTCCCTGTCTTCCACAAATTTTGGGTTGTTGTGTTCTAATTTTCACTTGTTTCAAGGTATCTTCTGATTTCTTCCTTGTTCTAATTTTTAACCCATTCATTGTTTTGTAACATGTTATTTAGTGTCCATGTCTTTGTGTACTTTTGGGTCTTGTTTTTTCTTTTTTCTTCTTATTTTTCTTTTTTCTTCTTATTATAGATTTCAAGTTTCATAGCAGAGAAGATGCTTGATATGATTTCAATCTTCTTAAATTTATTGCAACTTGTTTTGTGTCCTAACATGTGGTCTATCTTATAAAATGTTCCATGTGCACTTGAAAGAATGTATATTCTGTTGCTTTGGGTGGAATGCTCTGAAGATATCAATTAAATCCATTTGATCTAATATGTCATTAAAGGCCACCATTTCCTTGTTAATTTTCTATTTGGAAGATCTATTCATTGATGTCAATGTGGTATTAAAATACTATAACTGTGTTACTGTCAATCTCTTCCTTTGTGTCCATCAAGATTTACTTTACATATTTGCTCCTATGTTCAGTGCATAAATGTTTACACAATAGGTGTTATATCCTCTTATGTGTCAATCCCTATATCATTAGATTGTGTGCTTTGTCTGATATTATAGCCTTTGTTTTACTGTCTATTTTGTCAGGTATAAGTATTGCTATCCAAGCTTTTGTTCCCTTTCCTTCTGAATGAAATATCTTTCCCATTCCTTTACTTTTAGTCTATGTGTATGTTTCATTCTGAGGTAGATCTTTTGAAGACAGGGGATATGTGGGTCTTGTTTTCTTATCCATTCAGCTACCTTATGCCTTTTAATTGGAGCATTTAAGCCATTTGCATTTAAAGTGATTATTGATAGGTACTTATTTACTGCCATTTTATTTTATTTTATTTCTTTTGTTCCCTACTTCTCAAAGCAAGCCCATTAACATTTCTTATAATGCTGGTTTGGTGGTAACAAATTCCTTTAGCTATTTCTTGTCTGGGAAACTCTTTATTTTTCCTTCAATTTTAAATGCTAGCTTTGCTGGGTAAAGTAGGCTTTGTTGTGGGTCCTTGCTTTTCATCACTTTGAATATTTCATGCTAATCCCTTCTGGCCTAAAATGTTTCTGTTGAGAAGTCAGCTGACAGTCTTATGGGAGCTCCATTGTAGGTAACTGACTGCCTTTCTCTTACAGCTTTTAAAATTTTCTCCTGTTTGCATTTTAATTATGACGTGTCTTGGTGTGGGCCTCTTTGGGTCCATGTTGTTTAGAACTCTCTGCACTTTCTGGACTTTTATGTATTTTTCCTTTACCAAGGGAAGTTTTCGGACATTATTTCTTCAAATAGGTTCTTGATCCCTTGCTCTGTCTACTCATTCTGGTACTCCTATGATGCAGATGTTATTATGTTTCATGTTGTCCCAACATCCCTAATATTTTAAAAGATATATTTTTATTGATTTCAAAGAGGAAGGGAGAAGAAGAAAGAGAAACATCAACAATGAGAGACAATCATTGATTGACTGCATCCTGCATGATTGGGGATTGAGCCCACAACCTGGGCATATGTCCTGACTGGGAATCAAACTGTGACATCCTGGTTCATAGGTCAATGCTCAGTCACTAAGCCACTGCCGCTGGGACCAAAGGTACATAATTTTTTAAAGTATTTCTTCTTTTTGATATTCTGTTTGGGTGTTTTTTCCTATCTTGACTTCCAAGCCACTGATTCTATCCTCTACTTCACATGTGTCAAACACAAGGCCCGCGGGCCAAATCCAGCCCGCCAGGCCTTGCAATGTGGCCCGCACCGCGCTGTCATCACTGCACTCAGCTGTCAGTTTATGACATTGTCAGTTTATGACTGTTCAGTAAACCATTCGGCCCGCGATTTCGGCTGGATTTTAGATTTTGGCCCCTTCTCTGATTGACTTCGACACCCCTACCAAGCCTTCTGCTTATTCCTTCCAGTGTATTCTTTATTTAAGATACGGCATTATTCATTTCTAACTAGTCCTTTTTTATGGTTTCTATATCTTTTCTCATCCTGTAGAGTAGGGGTATCGAATTCAATCAGAGAAGGGGCCAAAATCTAAAATCCAGCCTAAATCGCAGGCCGAATGGTTTACTGAACAGTCATAAACTGACAATGTCATAAACTGACAGCGGAGTGCAGTGATGACAGCGCGGTGCGGGCCACATTGCAAGGCCTGGCGGGCTGGATTTGGCCCGCGGGCCTTGTGTTTGACACATGTGCTGTAGAGCATCCTTATAATCATTACTCTGAACCCTATATCTGATAAATTGCTTACCTCCATTTCATTTAGCTGTTTTTCTGGAGAATTCTCTAGTTTCTTTATTTGGAGCCTGTTTCTTTGTCTTCCATTTTGACTGCCTGTTTGCATTTTTTCCCCTATGTATTAGGTAGATATGCTATGTCTCCCAGTCTTATTAACGTGGCCTTATGTAGTAGGTGACCTATTGGACCCAGTGGCACAGTCTGCTGATAACCTCAGGTGCTGTAAGAATGTCCCTGGGGCCATTGTGTGGGCCATCCTGTTGTAATTGAGTCTGATTTCTACAGGCCTGTTCAGTTGGACCCTCAGGCTGGCTGACAGTCAGGCCCAACCACTCAACACAGTGTGCAGGCTGCTATGCAGGTGCTGATCACACAAATGGAATTCACCTCAGCAGGGTTGGTACCTGCCTGGATCTCCCTGTTGATATGCTGCTTGTGAAGCTTTGTGGACTGTGCTCTGCGGTTTTCTGAAACTGGCCACTGGGTTTATTGGTTCTAGGCCTCTTCGGTGACACTCCTCTGCAGGCCAATCCAGAAGCAACTCTCTGTACCTATCAGTGATCCACAGCTTGTGGCTCCCTTTTCTGGACCTGGTGCAGGTGGAAAGGACCAAGCTGGGCACCAGAATCTGCTTTTACAAGCCCTGGGCTCAGCACCAGGTCAGGCAGAGACTCAGAGCACCTAGAGATTTGCCTCTGCGTGCAGGCTGTCTATTAGGCTCAGTCACGTAATGAGCCTCTAGCTGTAGTCCTCAACAGGGCACCAGCTCCATGGGGTGGGGTGAGAGGAATTCCAATGGTGCTATTGCTTCCACCCAGGCTAATGCTGGACAGAGGGGAACACTCTGCCTGAGAGAGATGGCTTATGCAGTATGGAGGAATGACTCCACCCAGGGATTCAACCGCTGTCCTCTCAGCTCCTTCTTCAGAGCCACCAATCCCAGATTCTGCTCACACAGCCCTAGCCCACTCTGACCTCCTTCTGCCAGAGCCCAAGGTGAGTGACTGCAAATTAAATCTTGTTCATTGGCCCTTTGAGAGGGTGCTTGTGTTTCAAGCTGTCTCTCTCTGCTTTTCATGGCCAGATGTTTTCTGGGCACCTCACCTGGTTTTGGTGCTTCGGGCTGGGTAGCTTGTTTGGGGGCTTACACCCCATACTTCTCGGAGGGACCTCCTGTAGCTGAGATATTCCTCCAAAACTTCAGCTGCTGTTTGTGGGAGCCTTCTCACATCTCTGCACTTCCTACCAGTCTCCATGTGGCCTCCTCTTTACGTCCTTGGCTATAAGATTTCTCTCCAGTTAGTCTTCAGTTGGTTATTCAGGATGCTTTTCCAATATTTTAGTCATAATTCCAGTTTGGTCCTGGGAGAAGGTCAGTTTAGCTTTCAATGATTCAGCTCCATCTTGGAATCTCCCCAAACAGAGTTTCTTAAGATCTTATAAACTGGTGGGACTTTTGAAGCTACAGGGTGCCCAGACCAGAGTGTCCCCTGAGGATGCCACGTGCCAATTGTTCTTGAAGTGTTGAGGCTTTCAAGTTGGTCACTTTGAAGCAACTTCTGTTTATCGAATTCTCTCACTTGCTTTTCATGGCTAGTTTCATGCCTGCTTTTCTTTAGAAGAGTCTAAATTTTTAAGATTCTTGCTTGCAGGATCTCTGACATCAAGTGCTATAATTTTCTTACCCCTATACTTCACTTTGATTATGAACTCATAAATTTATAAATTATATTGTGAAGAGATAATTTTCCCTAAACATTTTTACTAATTGAAGCATTTTACTTTCACACTTTCAGAATTTCCCCCTTTAAAGACTATGATATAGCCAGTTTCACAACCTGTATTGATCCAAAACTAATCACTCACGGTCAATATAGTAAGTACAAAAGATATACATTTGTTTTCCAAGATTCTGAACCAATGGACAAGAAGAAATGGTTGAACCACACATCCACTCCTGCTTTGTGGCATACCTCGATTTTCTGGGAAAGGAATACCCCTTCTTCTTTGCAAATACCATTGGTGGAATGGCAATTCCTTGTGATGGTTTTACCTGGAGAAGGTGAGGGGTCACTCTGACCTTCCTTCCACCTGGGAGAACCTAGGAGTGGGCACAAGACCTAAGCTCAATCAGCTGGAAATTGTTTCCCAGGCCTCTGGGTCCTGAGCAGATAACAAGGATGAAAAGACCAGCCAGAATCTGCAGCCAGCTCACTAGACCATTTTTACTATTAAACTCTGGTCCTTGCTGCCCAGTACTCTCTTTCTGCCCATTTCTGAGCTAAGTTCTCTGGCTGCCCAGTAAGTCCTGACCTCAAATTTCCTTCCAATACGTTCCCTTTTACTTAAATTAATGGAAATGGTTTCTCTTGTTGCAACCATGGGCTCTAAGTAAAACACGAGAGATCCTGTTTTAGCATTACTAATTTATTACATGTTTAGAATGCTGTTGAGAGCTGCAAAATACTTTCTAATGCAATCCTTCTTTTGTTTAAAATTTTGAGCATCAGCTTCTGTCTTTATGGGCCTAGAACCCAGGCCTGCCCATTTGATCACATTTGTCACACTTAGTGCTTGCTGGCTGACTACTCCCACAGTGGACCCTCTCTGTGCAGGCTGGGCCTCGATCACCAGCCAGCTGCAGAGCTCTCCTTAGACAGAAGGGAGAGAAGCACATGACTATGAAAAATACTCTCCCAGTTCATAAATACAAACCTTTCACACCTACTCACGGTAAGTCACATTTTTCCTTTTTGATAGTTTAACTTTTGATGAAGAGCCAACATTTGCGTCCAATCTCCAAATTAGCAAAAGTAGATGCAATTTCTCGAAATAATGAAGAAGATCCCTCCAAAGTTGTCAGAAGCATTGTTGTCCTATAGATTGAAAAGTGTTTATCAAGTCTGACTTTGCCAATAGACCCACGTTATTACTTGGCCTATGATGCTTTAGAAAAAACCAGTTCCACACGCTTTGCTGAATCTCATGATAGATTATTAAAATTCTTAAGGGAAATGCTATTTTCCTCTAGAGTTAAGACACATTCAGGCTCATGGGCTATTAAGTGGGGGGAAGTTACAGCCAACCAAAGACATAGCAACACGGTTTAGCAAACAAGGGTGATGTTTGCAACAGGACCGAATGTGACAGCATTATGTATATTTCTAGGCATACACATGCCTGGCTCTGACAGCATGTCAGTTATAATTTTTGCAATAATGTGGATATAATTTATTAGAATTCAAATATAGAGTAAACTGAGCACATGCTTTGGTCCAAAGTACTAATTTGTCTATTGCTGACAGTTTTGTATGTGTTTTAAGTAGAAATAAAGACATTATAATTGAATAAACATTTTCTCCTTGCTAACCATGCCCTTGCAGGGTTAACAACAAGCAAATGGAATAATGTGGAATCCTTACAAAAGTAACCACAAATAGGACAACTGTGGGGGAGTGGGTTTCAGCTTTCCTGGTTGCCTGCCACAGAGGTTTACTCAGATGTGATTGATTGCCCGGGTGAGTAATACCAGTTGGCAGACATTAGTAACACTTTGTCTTACTTTTGGTACAGTTGTTAGCTTTTCTATGTTTAGCATGTTTTCATATTTTAATAAGAATTCTGAAGCTGTGTATATATATTCAGCATTAGCCTGAAACTTGACACTTGTGATTCTGGGGTAATTTATAACTCCATCTGAATTTGTCATAACTACAAGATGCTTTCAACATATGGAATTATGCTTGTAAAATTTAACCTTATTACATTCCTTTTCCAGCCTCCATGCATTTTTAATACACATTTTACTTTGCATTTCAAACACTTTGACTCTACATTGTTAGCGAGGTTGGCTTGGTTTTGCAGGAGCCACAGAGGACGGGGGAGAACCAGGAGATACGTGGAGTTGTTTTTTGTTTTCCTTGACAACTGACCAGAAGGCTCCATTTCATTTACGAACCGAGATGGATGAGGTACCAGCCTGAAATCCTTTGTGATTTCGCCAACAACATGAGTACCAGGAATGCGTGCCCTGCGCCCAGGATCCGATGAGTGCTGGAAACATGTGTGCTCTTCCAGCGTTTCGCGTGGAGCACTTGCTCCCGGTGGGAGTTGGAACGCGTCCACCAGGCGGGCCGTGCGAAAGGCAGGAGCCTTCAACAATGGTGTGATGGAAACTTAAATAGGCGGGGACCCGCGCCAAGCGCTCCGTATTGTTCCAGGCTGACTGCAGCCCCAGCCAATGGGCGGCTGGGCTGGCTCACTTCAAGGCAGAAGTTGAAAATGGCTTAGGGTTTCTTGAAAGTCCTGGGAGTTTCTAGATACTTAATAAAGCACCCTCTCTCCCCTCCTCCCCTCCCCAACACACACACACACACACACACACACACACACACACACACGCACATTCACCAGAAAATAGTTTTAAGAACTGGCTCGATCTAGGAAATGGTGGGAAATAAGCCCAAGAAAGAAGGCTCCGGATGGTTTTAATTCCCAATGACAAACTATAACTAAAATTCAGTGGATGATAACCCATTCTGTTTGCTTATTTCGGTTTATTGCGGCAGAAAAGTGAGTTTTAGATGCTTTGTTCTGCCCTTTCTGTGGCGCTCAGTTCACAGGCCTCAGGCCGGGAGCTGGGAACTTGGAGGTGTCTCTTAAACAAAGGAAGGAGGGACTCTCCTGATGCAGGTCCCCAAGGTCAGGCTCCTTCTAATTACAATTCTAATGAGACATTAGGAGATCTTCCCAGGAGATCATTACCGGGTAATTTTTCAACAATAGCCCTACCATCTTCTTCCCTACTTGGAAAATACAGAAAAATGGTCCATCAGTGTCCCTACTAGAGATTCCATTTTCATACCCGGTTGTTCTGAATCCCTGATTAGCTCTCTGACAAGCGGCACATTTATATACCGCATGAAATATGAGCTTTATCTCTGCCTTGGTCTTAATTTAAAATTTGCATTTTATAGTATTTATGTAGACCTTCTTGCAACCTTTCAAGTGCTCAAACAAATGATTCTCCATTAAAAGAGTTTATCTTGAAATATCTGTCTAAGCATTGTAAATAGCACGTTATGGATCACGCGTTTATTTAGGCAAGTGAAATACAACATCAAAAGCGATCACTGAGAAACTGGGCCAATGTGGGCATTAAAAATATAGCGCCATATATCTTGGGCGAGCAACTTCTCCGGAGCCCACGTGCTCGGACGGGAATATTTAGACTCCAGCGAAGATGGCATGTTTCTCGATTCATCTCGCAGCGCAAGCCTGCTTCATTTGCAAAGTGATAACCTATTACTAGAACTGAACCGCCTGGTGCATGGAGGCCCAGAAATAAAATAAAAAGATTAGCCAGTTATCTTATTTACATATATTGAATTGCAGTAATACCGCCCGATCTCTGCCTGCCTCTCATTTGATTCTAATTAAAGCGTGGCAGAGAAACTGCAATCCACACAAGAGCTTATTTTAATAGTCAGAGCTGGCAAAGCCCCAATATCACAATGTAGCAATTAACAGCACGGCTGTATTTGCTATTCATGGTTTGATGTAAAAACTTGTTTATTAAGATGGGCTGGAGGCGCTGGTGTGCAATAGACCTGCATGTAATTAGATTCCAATTATTTGTCTGTTTCTGATATTGTAAACTGGCACTTAGCACATCAGTTAAATTGACACCCGGCGCTGCATGGCTTCCTCGGTAATTAAAACATGTTCTGTTAATTAGATGATGACCACTTTATTTCAGGGCTCTTGTGTTTGGGTTTTCTAGTGTGCTCTGTTTGTATCATGAGCCACCAGACGCTCCTCTAATGAGTCCTTGTTTTGTTTCAATTACCACCTGCTGTTCAAAAGCAAAGCTTGTTTTAACTAAACAAAATTAATGCTTGTCTCTTCCTTTGTACGAACTTAAACGATAGACAAATTAATACGCTTATTATCGAAGTGCTAAGCTCTGGTTTTAAAGACTGCTAAGGCAATTAGAAGAAAGTTATAAGATGCGGAGTGTGGCATAAATATTGTTTAGCGCATTAAGAGGCATTACAAACAATGAATTATCTACTGGAGTTGAAAAGAAGCGTAGACTCCGGCTCCACCCGCCCCCAAATTAAATTAGTTCTTGCCATTTGCGAAGGGATCCGGAAAATAACGGTGGCAGGGGATTTTTAGGAGAAGGCATTGAATGAACTTAGACGTGAAGGTATGAATCACGGTTAAAAAATCAGCGAATGATGTTAGACCATCTTGGATGGTTTCCAAACGATGTGTTTGCCGCGTGTTCCTTACAGGATATGCGCTGTTTTCACGCTAATTGATCACGCTGCTTCTCAAAGCTTTCCGCCAGCGTGGCCAGGAGAGGCTTCTGCGTGTCCCGGGCGGCGAGGGCTCGGCCGCGGACTGTCCCGCAGCTGCCTCCTCACCGCTGCTCCCCTGGGACCCCGGAACCCCGTCCCTCCTCTCCTTTCCACAGCCTTTCCACGCCCACAGCGACTCACTGCACCCCGAAGTGTGACCAGGGAGAGACCGTGCTGTGCCAGGGAGGGAGCGAAGGACCATGGCTTGCTTCCCAGAACGCCTTCTCCGGCAGACGGGGCCTCATGCATGAGGCTGACGGTGTGAGCCACCAGCAGGCACCCCAGAGCCAGGCGTTACAGTGGATGCAGCACCCACCCTGAGTCCCCGTCCACCCACTCCAGGCCAGCCAGGCCACAGCGGGCGTGGCTGTGACCCTGCAGGTGGGTGTCCCAGCGCACTCTGCTGAAGCTGCGCCAGGGCAGCCGCCCGAGTCCCCGTCAGTGCGCACAGGCTGCATGTGCCCCCTTCAGGGAGACACAGCAGGTCCGGAATGGCTATTCAGTGTGCTGGTTCGGAAAGGCAGTTTAATTACAGGGCAGGTCACGCTCTCCTGTTGCCTAAAATCGGTTTAACTCCAACAGGTGCTTCTAGAACGTGAGATTCCATTTCCGTCAGGAAGTCACAGTGCCGAGGTTCCAACGTGGACTGCAAAGCTGAGCTGGTGGCCATCGCGCCGAGGGCAGTGGCCTGGGTTCAGAGCGGATGCCACGCTGCCCCCCAGACCTGCGGCTGAGGAGAAAGGAACACAGCCACTGAGCACCCCGAGGCCTCCCAGAGCCAGGGCGGCGGCGGAGCGGACGGCAGGCCTGCGCCTTCGCGCTGCAGTGGCCTTCCGGGAATATTTCACAAAGACCCAAAGCAGGGAGCGGTGTCTTACTGACTGCCCATTCAGGCATGAGATAGTTTAAAATGCATCCTTCGCTGCAGGCCATCGGTCACAGTATCTGCTAAAACGTACCAGTGGCTTCGGGGCTTTGGAGAGTGCCGGTGCGGGGGAGGCCACAGTGCTCCCGGCACCGGGACTGCAGGCCCTGAAGGCGCACAGGTTGGACTCAGGGACATGACTTGATCATGGATATCCAGATCCAGGGAGCAATGAGTTATTTTCAACCACATGCCTCTCACGTGTAGCAGTTGTATACAATTAACAGTGTCACCTTAATTCATATACTGGCCATAGACATTTGCTCTTTTAGCCTCCCAGGTCCCATTCCCATTCCCCTTTGTCCCCTCCCTCCCTCCCTCCCTCCTTCCCTCCCTCCCTCCCTCCCTCCCTCCCTCCCTCCCTCCCTTCCTTCCTTCCTTCCTTCCTTCCCCTCTCTCTCTCTCTTTTTAAGAGTTTGCATTGATTTTTAGAGGGAGGAAGGGAAAGAGAGCCAAACAATGATGTGAGAGCAGAACATTGATCAGCTGCTTTCTGCACGCCCCCTACCAGGCTCGAGCTGAAGTCTGGACATGTATCCTGACCGGAATTGAACCAGCAACCTTTTGGTGCCTGGGGTGACACCCAACCAATTGAGCCACACTGGCCAGGGACCTTTGTCTAATTTCTTGTTTGGGTTCTGATTCTTGGCCATTTATTCTGCGGAAGCTGACTCCACTCCCAGTGCTGGAGTGAGGAGGCCAAGTTGGGCCCACTCTCCTTGGCTGCAGCCAGCTCCATATGGACATCTTACATGGGATGCTCTCATCACTGAGACCAAGGATGTCATTTAATAGCTGAAGGGAGAGATATTTTCTTTGCTGGATGGAGGCCTGGAGGGAAATAGCCCTAATAGTTTCTGGCAGGCATCTTTGACGACATCTTTTGAGCAAAGTGCCAACCTAAAGGAAGCAAAGGCAACAGATGGAACTGGATCAATCATGTGTGACCTGTGTTGAGCCATGCCTGAAGTCAGTGCCACCCACAGATTTATGTAAACCAGTATCTCCTCCACTCCCCACACCGCCCATTTAAACAAAACAACACCTAAGTCAGTTAAGGGTGGGTATTTTTCACTTGCAATTAAAAAAAAAAATCCCAATGGATACTACCCAACTTTTCATGTCACTTGACCATGCTGTTTTACCCATTCAGGTTCTGAAACTCAAGAGAAGAATCTCTAAAGAGGTTCTCCAGCGGGGGTCCAGGATGGAGGTCAGAAGATAATTCATTACCTGACATCATAAGTAATATTTTATGTGATGTGCATTTTCTTGGTCAAAATGATCGTTAAAATGTTCCCCAAGGAAGTGTAAGAACCCCCAATAATGGGACAAAAGTCCTGGCAGGCCAACCAGGGGAGGCACAGCCACTGCCAGTGTCAAGGTGTCTGACTTCGAAAATGGGGAGCATGGGTAGGGGTTCTCTGAAGAAATCTGTGTGGTCAAAGGCCAGAGCTTTTCAGAAACTGGAAAGTTGTCCTGGGAGATCAAGGAAGCAAGGTGGACACACGAATGACAGAAGTGGTGTTTTTTGAAAAGACCTTAGTGATTGGCTTGTTTCAGAGAGTATTGCTTCTGTGGATGTATGACGTGTATGGACTATCTATATATATATATATAAGTGACCGTTCAACTGGTAGCTATGATGCACACTGACCACCAGGGACAAATGCTCAATGAACAGGCAAGGAAACATGGAACAGACTGATGAATCTTAGAGGGGAGGGGAGGAGGGGGGGAGAGGAGGGTGTGAAGAGATTAACCAAAGATCTTATATGCATGCTAGGAGCCTGTGCATGGATTCCTGCACCCATGGGGTCCCTCAGCTTGGCCTGGGGGATCGGGCTGAAACTGGCCAGTGCCCAAATTCTTGTACCAGTGGGATCCCCAGGCCTGGCCTGTGGGGATTAGGTTGAAACCGGCAGTCTGACATCCCCTGAGGAGTACTGAATTTCAAGGGGCTCAGATCAGGCCGAGGGACTCCACTGGTGCAAGAATCTGGGCACTGGGCCTCTAGTACTATATAAATTTGCCCCAAATAAAGCCACACCAAAGGGTCTGTAGCAAGAAATGGTTATTTACAGTTCCTGCTTCCCCTGGAGGCTAAACCCAGAACAAGTCTTGAAATATCTGGAGTGCCCTGGCAAGCTCTGAGTCTACATCCTCTCCCAGTGTTCTCACATGTCAGCTTCATCTCGTCTACGTGAAACCAGGTCGCTGCTACTCAGGGTGATGGTGCAAGATAAAACAAAGTAAAGATAAACTGAGCTAAGCTAAAAATTTAAAAGAATTCTCCTAAACTTATCACTCATTCATACTGTGGAATTCTGCCTAGTTATTGAGTCAAAGTGACCAAAAGCAAGGGCTTGGGAGCGAGGCTGTGAGTTCAGACCCAGCTCTACCTCTGCAGGTGGGCGGCCGTGGACAGGGACCGGGGAGCCTCAGTGCTTGAATGTAATTTATTCCTGAAGGCTGTTCAAGAAGTGATTTGTTCAGAAACCAAATCATTTTTTCCATTAGAAATAATGTCAATTGAATTAATTCATTCCAGACCCACAAATGATTCCATTTTAACCTTTCTTATATTCATGCATGTCTAATGTACTGTTTAATCTATAAACAACACTTCTTAAAATTACCAAGCCACCCCCTAGTAGCCTTAAATGAATCACTTTCAGCACTCATTCCAGGGTGTGTTTAAGGGAGGTCAGATGCAGCATCAGTTTTTTCATATATCTTTCCTCCAAAACGCTGTCATCAGCTCACTGCTTTTCCATCATCCAAATCAACAGCAGTTTTTCTGCCTCTTGAATTGCCTGTTGTCATTGTTTCTTGCACACCCTTAGCAACATTAGCGCTCTTGATGACCTCTTTATGTTTTAAAATTGTGCTGTTCATCCATTTTGCCAGGAACAAAAGAAAAAAGAAAAAAGAAAGAAAGAAAGAAAAAGAAAAGCCCAGAACCCACAAAGTATTCACAACACAATTTCCTGAAATGTTAACAACTCAAGGTTTAGCAGTAAACTGACTCCTATTTGCTCCTTTGTTTGTGGCCTTGGAGATGGCTTTTTGTCATACCGATGTATCAGCCTGAAAAGATCATCAGGCCCAGGACAAAGTTTTGTTCACAACCAAGATATCTTTTCTGTGAACAAGCTGGTTGAGAACCAAATTGTTCAAGAGGATAGATGTTTGAGAGTTGAGGTTTGACTGAACATTACATGTCTTTAACTTAGTTTGCGACTTAAAAAGAAATAATAGGTTAAATTATAGAAATGGCTTGACACTCATCTGTATTTTTAAAAGAGCAATTTTGTATGGTTCAGACCCATAAGTCTCCTGTATTAGGTTCCTAAGGCTGCTGTAACAACACACCACAAATTGTGTGGCTAAAAACCATAGGATCTAGCCTATTTTAGTTAAGGAGACTAGAAGTCCAAAGTCAAGGTGTCTCCAGAGCAATGGTCTCTCTGAAGTCTTTAGCAAAGAATTAGTCCTTGCCTCTGCCGTCCTGGCTGTCCCTCGGCTTGGAGCTGCGTCCCTCCATCTCTGCCTCCCCCTGCACAGGGTGTGTCCCTCCATCTCTGCCTCCCCTGTACAGGGTGCGTCCCCCCATCTCTGCCTCCCCTGTACAGAGTGTGTCCCCCCATCTCTGCCTCCCCTGTACAGGGTGTGTCCCTCCATCTCTGCCTCCCCCTGCACAGGGTGCATCCCCCTCATCTCTGCCTCCCCTGCACAGGGTGCGTCCTCCCATCTCTGCCTCCCCCTGCACAGGGTGTGTCCCCCCATCTCTGCCTCCCCTGCACAGGGTGCGTCCCCCCATCTCTGCCTCCCCTGCACAGAGTATGTCCCCCCATCTCTGCCTCCCCTGTACAGAGTGTGTCCCCCCATCTCTGCCTCCCCTTGCACAGGGTTTGTCCCCCCATTTCTGCCTCCCCCTGCACAGGGTTTGTCCCTCCATCTCTGCCTCCCCCTGCACAGGGTGTGTCCCCCCATCTCTGCCTCCCCCTGCACAGGGTTTGTCCCTCCATCTCTGCCTCCCCTGCACAGAGTGTGTCCCCCCATCTCTGCCTCCCCTTGCACAGGGTTTGTCCCCCCATCTCTGCCTCCCCCTGCACAGGGTTTGTCCCTCCATCTCTGCCTCCCCCTGCACAGGGTGTGTCCCCCCATCTCTGCCTCCCCCTGCACAGGGTTTGTCCCTCCATCTCTGCCTCCCCCTGCACAGGGTGTGTCCCCCCATCTCTGCCTCCCCCTGCACAGGGTGCGTCCCTCCATCTCTGCCTCCCCTGTACAGGGTGTGTCCCTCCATCTCTGCCTCCCCCTGCACAGGGTCCATCCCCTTCATCTCTGCCTCCCCCTGCACAGGGTGCATCCCCCTCATCTCTGCCTCCCCCTGCACAGGGTGCGTCCCCTCCATCTCTGCCTCCCCTGCACAGGGTCCATCCCCTTCATCTCTGCCTCCCCCTGCACAGGGTGCGTCCTCCCATCTCTGCCTCCCCTTGCACAGGGTTTGTCCCCCCCATCTCTGCATCCCTCTGCACAGGGTGTGTCCCCCCATCTCTGCCTCCCCCTGCACAGAGTACGTCCCCCCATCTCTGCCTCCCCCTGCACAGGGTGTGTCCCCCCATCTCTGCCTCCCCCTGCACAGGGTGCGTCCCTCCATCTCTGCCTCCCCCTGCACAGGGTGCGTCCCTCCATCTCTGCCTCCCCCTGCACAGGGTGAGTCCCTCCATCTCTGCCTCCCCCTGCACAGGGTGCGTCCCTCCATCTCTGCCTCCCCCTGCACAGGGTGCAAGCTCCTGTATGTGGCTGAGTCTGAGCCTCCGGGTCTTTCCTTGTAGGGACACCTCCCTCATCCAGGATGCCCTTGTCTTCACTTGATCCATCTACAAGGACCCTGTGTCCAAGTAAGGTCAATTCACAAGTCCCAGCATTTGGACTTGAACTATATATTTGGTGGATATAATTTAACCCACTACACTTCCTCAGAGGAATAAGAATTAAAGAAATTTATGTATGCAAAGTGTTTAGTGTCTGGCACATAGAAAAGACTCAATAAAGATCCACTGTTGCTGTTATCCTCATTTTTTTCTTATCCTAATCTGTCTGCATTGAACAAAGCACTCCCTTTCTTAAATCCTGTATACCTCCAAGTCTATCCCAGAATTAAGCAAGTCCCATTTCTTTTCTATATTCCAAGGTAATGCCTTATGTACTACTAGTGACCTGGTGCACAAAATTAATGCACATTAAAAGGGAATTAATTAGAGGAAGTATTTTAATATTGCCCTTTCTCTATAATAGAAGTGTCAGAGATGAAAGAAAACTAGTAAAATGTGTATGAAAATCTCCCTCCTGCCAGAGTCTGGGGCATGCCACAGGAACTAGAGTCAAGTCCCTGCCCACCCCCAGCATGTGCTTCAAAATGCAGGAGACCCAGACCTGGCTGGCCCTATCCCCATTGGGTGAGATCCAGACCCAGCTGTCCCCAGCCTGGTCAAGCCCCTCTGAGTAGGGGGGACAGCCTCGGGTCTCCTGGCCTGGCATTAGGTGGGAGGTATAATCTCAGATTCCCCATCAAGCCCCACTAGACCTGGTACTAGCACTGACCTGCTTGCCTTCACATCTGGGCCTTGCCTGGGCACTTCCTAGCCCAATACAAAGAGCAACCATCTATGAATTACTCTGCAGCTCCCAGACAATGGCTGACTTTGCACCTCGAGGGAGGCTCCAGAGCCAGTGCACCCGGTAGACAATTTCAGACCACACCAGAAGAAAATTCTACACATCCACATCCATACTCAAGGGACAGACTCAATGAGCACCAAAGCCCCACTGACACAAGTCTTGTTCCACAGGGGTGCCTCCTGCACAGCAGCTCTCACATGGTAGACACAGCTGGCCCTCACAGTTAATTGGTCTGGAGGTGAATTCCTCCCAGTGACACCAATAACAATCAAGGCTCAACTACAACAAGACTGTGCACACAGCCCAAACAGGGGCACACCTATAGTGCCCAGCTCAGGTGACTGGGGAGACTGAACCACTGGGCCCTACAAGACTTCTAATACACAAGGCCACTCTACTAATTCCAGGAGACATAGCAGCTCTTTCTAATACATAGAAATAAACACAGAGAAGCAGCCAAAATGCAGAGTCAAAGAAACATGTCATAAATGAAAGAAATGGAAACAAGAAAACTACTAGAGACAGAGTTCAAAAAAATAGTTATAAGGTTACTCCAGATCTTAATGAGAGCTTCAAGGGAATTAATGAGAGCATCAAGGAACTTAGTGAGACTTTAAAGGATCTTAGTGAAAATCTCAAAGAAATGAAAATGGACCAGTCAGAAAGAAGCATACACTACCTAAAATAAAGAATATTTTACAGGGATTTAACATTAGAGAAGAGGATTCTAAGAATCAAATAAAAGATTTGGATTATGAAGGAGCAAAAAAACATGCAATCTGAGGAGCAAAAAGAAAAAAGAATAAAAAATATAAAGATAGTTTAAGGAGCTTCAGTGACAACTTCAAATGTACCAACATTCGCATTATGGAGATACCAGAAGGAGAAGAGAGAGAGCGAGATACTGAAACCTATTTGAAGAAATAATGACAGAAAACTTCCCCTACCTGGTGAAAGAAATAGACTTACAAGCACAGGGAGTCACAAACAAGAGGACTAAAGTGGCCTACACCAACACACATAATAATTAAAATGTCAAGGGTTAAAGACAAAGAAAGAATCTTAACAGCAGCAAGAGAAAAGCAGTTAGTTACCGACAAGTGAGCACCCATAAGACTGTCAGCTGATTTCTCAACAGAAACTTTGCAGGTCAGAAGGGAGTGGCAAGAAATACTCAAAGGACCAAGATTACTCAGCAAAGCTATCATTTAGGATTGAAGGTCAGATAAAGAGCTTTCCAGATAAGTAAAAGCTAAAGGATTTTGTCACCAGCAAACCAGAATTACATGAAATGTTGAAAGGTATTTGTTAAGAAGAGGAAAAAGAAGAAAAAGATAAAAAATATGAACAATAAAATGGCAATGAATACATATCTATCAACAAATGAATCTAAAAATCAAAATAAATGAAGAAATCTAATTAGCAATATAATTGAGAATAAAATAGAGTCCAGGCATGGAAACATGAAAGAGACTGAGGAATCTCAGAGGGAAGGGGTGTGGGGAGATGGGCAGGGATTAACCAAATATCTTATATGTGTACTAGAGGCCTAGTACAGGAATTTGTGCACAGCATGGGTCAGGCCTGGGCTGTTGGGAGAAGGAGATGGCTGGAGGTTGGCCGTCTGGCCTGCCCCCA
This sequence comes from Pipistrellus hanaki, assembly GCF_964339955.1. NCBI lineage: Eukaryota > Metazoa > Chordata > Mammalia > Chiroptera > Vespertilionidae > Pipistrellus > Pipistrellus hanaki. The sequence goes on from NC_140515.1 coordinate 8,313,828, forward strand.
TCAGGACAGATCAGGCCAGGCTGGCAGGGGGGAGGGGCTTTGAGCAATTGGCCAGTGGGTACCACTTCTGATTGTGGTGAGTAGGGCTGATTCAGGGGTCAGCGGCTGGGGAGGGGGCCAGGTGAGGTTGGCAAGCCAGCCCCACCCCTAATTAGTATGGGGGGCAATCAGGGGCAGAGCTGGCTGGGGGGAGGCACGGATGATCAGGGGGTGGTGGGGGCCTATTGGGGACAGAGGCAGGGGCGGGGGGAGGGGAGGCTGCAGGTGGTTGGCTGCTGGCCCTGCCCCTGATCAGGGTGGGGTGGGGTTGACCTGGGGTGGGGCAGGTTGAGGGGAGAGGCTTCGGGCCGATCAGGGTGATAGGGGTCAATTGGGGTGCAGGGCCAGCCAGGGGGAGGGGCCACGGGAGGTTGGCCATCTGGCCCCCTCCTCAGATAAGGCTGGTTTGCTGGCTGTAGGGGGCATCAGAGTGACTGGTCTTTCTGGTCATCCCAGTGTTCTGGTCACTAGCTTTTTTATATATAGATATAGATATGGATATAGATATAGATATAGATATAGATATAGATATAGATATAGATATAGATATAGATATAGATATAGATATACAATAGATATAGATACGTGTTACTTATGGTCACAGACAATAGGGTGGTGAAGGCTGGGGGCAAGGTGGGAACCAAGTGGAGGCAGGTAATAGGGGGAAAAAGGGAGACATCTCTAATACTCTCAGTAATAAAGAGTCTTTTTTTAAAATTTGTTTGTTTTTAAAGAATCCTTCCTTTCTTCTTCAAATGAAATCTGAGTTTCTCCAAGCAATACTAATTTGACTGTAAGCTTCTCTTGTACAAGAAGCTGCTCTTCTAATATGCTGGGAATCTTGTGTCCACAGAAAGTTTGAGCTTTCATTAGGGATCATTGTTTTTTCCAAATCATGATTTATCAACTCATTTAAAAAGTCCCATCATGTTATGGGCTCTCCACCACCTCCCCTGCTGCTTTTTTCTCCTCTTTCCTTTTGTACTCGCCCTCATTCTCACCCTGACCTGCTCATTGGTATGACAGACAAGTTGAGTTAGAGCTTTGTCTCACTCCTATTTCTTCCGGTTCTTAGGGACATTTTCTCCAAACAAAAGTGGTCACAAGCTAAACAGATATGTGATAGTTTCTTCAGAGAAGCAGAACCAGTAGGATGTGCATATTTATAGAAAGACTTATTTTAAGGAATTGGCTCATGCAGTAATGGAGACTTAGAAGTCCCAAGATCTGCACTTGGCAAGCTGGAGACCCCAGATTGCTATTGTGGAGGCCCAAAGGCTCGAGGACCACAAGAGCTGATGGTGTAGGTTCCAGTCCAAAGCCAGCAGGCTCAACACCCAAGAAAAGCCCATGTTTCCGTTTGAGTCTGAAAACAGGAGAAGACGAATGTCCCAGCTCAAGGCAATCATCACTCCTACTGTGTGAGGGTCTGCCATTTAATTCTGCTCAGGCTTTCAACTGATGGTATACAGGCCACCACATTAGGGGCAATCTTCTTTCTCAGTCTACTGATTTCAATGTTACTCTCATCCAGAAACACCTTCAAAAACAGACCCAGAATAATGTTTGACCAAATATCTGGGCACCCAGTGTTCCAGTCGAGTTGCCACCTAAAATTAATCACCATGAGGTTGTCCTATCCTCTGAGAGAGACTCTGCAGACAGTTCTTAGGTTTGTTTTATTTTTTGTCACTCTCCTTAGGTTACTTCAACAGTCATATAATTGGTTCTCTGTCATCAATTACCTCATACCATCTTATTCTCCACATAACTGGATGATCAAACTTTCTAAAATGCCATATCATACTCTTTGCTGTCTACTCCACCATACACCCCTACTTCTTGCAATAAAAATAAAAATATATAGATAAAAAAGAGAACTCAAAATCCCTATTTTGGAATATAAAGCCATCCACAATTGGCTACTTTACTTTTAAAAAATGCATCCTGTGCTTTAGCCACATGGAGTTTTTCCACTTTTCCTAATCTTTCCTCTGGTATTTACCCTCCTAAAGCCGTTCCATTCACCGAGAATACTCCTCCTCTGGCTCTCCTGCCTATCTTTTTTCTAAATTCAGGTAAAACTACTTGTTCTATTTGCTGTGTTTATAAAACATGTTCTCCACATAATTATAATAAAACTTACAATTTTAAAATTCTGTTCATACATCTCTCTTTACCACTAGACAACATTTCCTAAAGTATGTACCTGAGAAAGATAGCCCCACAGGGAAAAAAAGCCACTCTTAAAAAAGGAGTTCTATTTTAAAAATAGAGAACTATATCTCAAGCATGGTCATTTCATTTTTTAAAAAAATATATATTTTATTGATTTTGTACAGAGAGGAAGGGAGAGAGATAGAGAGTTAGAAACATCGATGAGAGAGAGTCATCGATCAGCTGCCTCTTGCACACCCCCTACTGGGGATATGCCCGCAACCAAGGTACACGTCCTTGTCCGGAATCGAACCCGGGACCCTTCAGTCCCCAAGCCGACGCTCTATCCATTGAGCCAAACTGGTCTCGGCAGCATGGTCATTTCTAATGTATATGCTAAACACTAAGAAACTCCTCAAAAATAAACCTATTTTACCTGGTCTAATCTATCTCATTCTGTGGGATCTATTTTGCATTCATACTGGCTGGAGGTTTGTTGCACTTCTTGGATCTATGAGTTCACTTTATTTGAAAAAGATTCAACATCGTTTCTTCAAATGTTTTTCTGTTCTATCCTCTGTTTTTCTTTCTGGACTCCAAGTATATAATTAGGCCACTTGGTATTTCTCCATAGTTCACCAATGCTCTCTACATCTATTTGTTTTTTTTTCAACCTTTCCCTGCCCCTGGCTTCAGTTTGAATATGTTTAATTGACTTGTCTTAGCCTTTTCTTTCTTGGTATCCAATTTCCTTCTAAGACTCATCCATGAACTTTAAAAAATAACAGATATTATATATATTTTTAATTCTAGAATTTTTAGTTGGTTCTTCGGAAAGTTTCAATTTCTTGCTAGAAAACCCCTCATTATATCCATCTTTGCCTAGAAATAATTTTATGTATTTATAAAAATTATTTAAAACCTTTACTAATTTCAATCACTGGGTCATCTATTGATGTTTCTGTTAATTGCATTTTCTTTTATTTGTTACATTTTTTTACTTCTCATATCTCGAACTTTAAAATCTCGCACTTGCCTGTGTAAAACGTAGAGTCCGGAAGAAGGCGTTGAGAGCAGAGCTGTGGCGTTTCTTCTCTCCTCCTCATGGAGAATGAACGCGGGTCGCCGCCTGTCCTGCTGAAGCGTGAGGCTTCCGGAGACTCTTGTAGAGACAGCGGGTTCGGCCAGAAGAAAGACTGGGGTCCAGGTGCTTTGTCCCAAGCTGATGTGTATTCATGCGCATTAGAGCCTGAGCAAGTGAGGGGGGAGAGGGAGACCACCACAAGGTGAGCGAGCACCAGTGCGAACCAGCCCGCATTGCTATCCCCAGAGTGACAAGAACAGATGAGACTTGGGTGGGTCAAGGGGACGACAGGCTGCTGCCAAGAGGCTGGGGTGGTGATGAGGGTGGAAATGGGCGGAAATGGGGTCTCAGAAGAGTTTAACCACTTTGGGGAACTCTCAGTGAGAAGGACTCCTGTGGGGCTTCCGGGAGTACTCGAACGTGAGTACCATATCCTTAAGGGAAGGACACCTGGATAGAGCACACTTGAAAGCAATGATCGTACCCTTCCACAACTAGACTGCTCCATCAGGCTCGGAGTGCTTAATGACTGGTGGCATTTAGGTTTCTCCTGTGATGAGCTATAAATCAGGGCTGTGTCTGTCTTGCCTTGTACTTTATTCCTGCTGCCTGCCATGGTGCTGGCACACAGTGGGTCTCAGTGTTTCACAAGAATCCTATATAATAATCCTATATAATAAAAGGCTAATATGCATATTGACCAAACAGCAGAATGACAGTTCACTATGACGCACACTGACCACCAGGGGGCAGATGCTCAACCAGGAGCTACCCCCTGGTGGTCAGTGCTCTCCCACAGAAGGAGTCCTGCTCAACCAGAAGCCAGGCTCATGGCTGGGAGCTCAGCAGTGGTGGCAGGAGCCTCTCCTGCCTCCGCAGCAGCACTAAGGACCCCTGAGGGGGAGGGTGTGTCTGCCTGCCAGCTTAGGCCTGCTAAGCCAGCAGGTGGACACCCCGAGGGGTCCCATACTGTGGGAGGGCTCAGACTGGGCTGATGGGATACCCCTCTTCACCTGCTACCCCCAGTGCACAAATGTTGTGCACCGGGCCTCTAGTATTTTAAATAGTGAACAAATGACATAGTGTCCCCACATCTCTCTGTACGTTCTCTTCACTTCACTGGTCTCCCCTAGCACTCTTCCCACCTGACATATTTATTTACCTATCCATGTGGTGACTGCTTGTCTTTTCCATAGAACAGAATCCCTACAAAGGGGTTGGGGGCTTCGCTTTCCAATTTGTGTCCCTCAGGCCTAGAACAGCGGCTGGCACTTAGTATGTGCTCAATAAACATTTTTTTTTAACACATGCTTTTGCTCTATGCTACCATCAGAACACAGAACATGAAAATGGGAGGGGGCAAGCAAAAAAGATATAGTCATGGTGAACATGTGATGTGTATTTTGATAGTGCAGAACAAATTTAACAAATGTATGCTAAAATAGGTTTTAAAAATGAACAGTGAAGCTATTTCAGAGACCCTTTCTTTAAATTTTTTAATAAGTTTTAATATATATATCTTTAAACGGATAACTGTAAATCTTTTAAAAATCTTAACATTTTAATAATTCACTGTATGACAAGGATAAAGAAAAAAAAATTCCTACTTGATAGGGTTACAATCTAAAGAGTTAGCAGAACACCAAATATTTTTAAAAAAACAGTTGAAAAGACATTTGAATACTGGCTAACCTTAGTTTGGATATTAGCTTTGGAGAGATTTTAACATGCAAAATAAAACAGTTTTATATTGAAACTAAAGAACAGTTTAAACTAATGATAGGTACACTAGCATGTTGTGATATGTATTTGCTTAGAACATTTTTTACTTGTGTAGCCTCTCTCCCACCTTGCTGGTAGGAAGGGGTCACACCATCAGCAGGTCAGACCTCATGCCCTGGGGAGTGTGTGGCTGTCACATGAACCGTCTTAGCGTGCGTGTGCCCAGGGCTTTGGCTGACATCGTTCAGGGTCACTGCTGATCACATCATCTCAAAGAAGCTAGTCTAATTGTCTGTCTACCATAAAGAAAAAAACAGGCAATGGGCTTGTGCCTGTGGCCCTGAGCTGTAGGTAACAGATATCTTCCCCCAGGAAGCAATCAGCAGTCTGTAAGTCTACACTGGAGCTCTTCGCTCCCTTTTATTGTCCGTTAAACTGCAGCAACCTGGTCATAGCCCTCGTCCCTGAAGTGAGACGGTAGGGTCAGGGCAGGACTGAGACTCGCTGTGGTTAGGCAAAGGCAGTGGATGAGTGGAAGCCATGTCTGAGATTTATTTTTATTTTTATTTTTTTATATATTTTATTGATTTTTTTACAGAGAGGAAGAGAGAGAAATAGAGAGTTAGAAACATCGATGAGAATCATCGATCAGCTGCCTCTTGCATACCCCCTACTGGGGATGTGCCCACAACCAAGGCCCATGCCCTTGACCGGAATCGAACCCAGGACCTTTCAGTCCGCAGACTGATGCTCTACCACTGAGCCAAACCGGTTTCAGCCATGTCTGAGATTTTGCATGGCGTTACTTAGAAGCTTAGTGACCGACCTTGAGGCCACACAATAACCACACTGACTAAAGGTGTACACTTGACATCAACAAGGTGTGGTTTCACCGCGCAAGAAATTCAGCAAGAAAAGAATCTGCAAGTGACGGTTTCTCTGGTAATAGATTTTGATGACTGCCTTTTCAAAACGTTCTGCTGATGCTTGACATCAGAATGACTCACACCAGATGATAGCAAGCACGCCGTGCCACTCAAAACCCAGCCACGCCAAGCACACAATGGCTGCCAAATACGGAGTGGCAACGGGCCACAGTCAGGAGGCCTCCATTTTCAGAAAGAAAAAATACTGTAAATACTTCATACTTAGTGCCCAATTACCAAATTAAGAAATTCATTCAAAAGTGCTCAGAAAAGCAGAGAAAGTTTTATAAAAATCCTTAAATTAAAAAAAAAAATCCTATTGTTGAAAATATATAGATCAGTTTTGTTCATCAGTTTATTTTGGTCATTATATTCCACATATGAGTGAGGTCATGTGATACTTGCCTTTCTCTGACTGGCTTATTTTGTTTAGCTTAATACCTTCCAGGCCCACCCCAGCTGTTGCAAATGGTAAGAGTTCTATCTTTTTTACAGCTGCTTAATATTCCATTGTGTAAATGTACCATAGCTCTATTATTCAGTCATCTGCTGATGGGCTCTTGGGCTGTTTCCAAATCTTAGTTATTATAAATTGTGCTGCTATGAACACAGGGGTGCATACACTTTTTCTATTAGTGTTTTTGGTTTCTTATAATACACTAGAGGCCCTGTGCATGAAAATTCAGCCCAGCCTTCCCCCTCTCACAGTTCGGGAGCCCTCAGGGGTGGGAGGTGACCTGGCGATCAGGGGAAGGCAACACCCCCATCACACCTCTGCTGCTGCCACTGCCAGCAGCCCAAGCCTTGGCCGGCCCTGGTTACCTGAGCCTCAGGAAGCTCTGGGCAGCTAGACAGCTGCCATCCAAAGTTGCCTGCACCTCTGGCCAGCTCTGGGCATCTGGGGGGCTGAGGGAACTGGGGGACTCTGGAGGCAGACACATGGAGTGGCAGGACCTGGTGCCCCAGAGGGGCTAAGGGGATTTCCCGGGTGCTGCCATCTTGTGGCTGTGGGCGCTGCCATCTTGTGGCAGTCAATTAGAATATCCCCTCCTTATTGGCTGTGGGTGCCTCCATCTTTGAGAGAATATTCTCTCCTATTGGCTGTTGGTGCCTCTTTGGGAAGGTGTGAGGGTCAATTAGCATATTGGCTCTTTATTAGATAGGATTCCTAGAAGTGGGATCACTGTGACCCAGTTCCATATTTAATTTTTGAGGAAATACCATACTGTTTTCCACAGTGGCTGCACCAATCTGTATTCCTACCAGCAGTGTACTGGGGTCCCCTCTTCTCCAATTATTTCCAACACTTGTTGTTTATTGATTTGCTGATAACAGCCATTCTGACAGGTGTGAGGTAATACCTCATGTCGTTTCAATTTGCATCAGATGATTAGTGACTGTGAACATTTTTTCATATGTCCCTTGGCCTTTTGTATGTCCACTTTGAAGAAGTGTCCATATATTTATTGGATTCTTTTTGCCTTCCTTTTGTTAAGTTGTACAAGTTCCCTATATATTTTGGAAATTAAGCCCTTATTGGGTGTACCATTGGCAAATATGTTATCCTATGCTTAATACCCTCTTTTTTTCTGTATAAAAGCTTTATATTTTGATGTAATCCCATTTGTTTATTTTCTCCTGAGTTTCCTTTGCCCTAGGACCGTGGTCAGCAAACTGCTAGCTCACAAGCCACATGCAGCTCTTTGGCCCCTGAGTGTGGCTCTTCCTCAAAATACCAAGGCCTGGGCCAATCTATTTAGAAGAAGTTTAAGTTTAAAACATTTGGCTCTCAAGAGAAATTTCAGTTGTTGTACTGTTGATTATTTGGCTCTGTTGACTAATGAGTTTGCCGACCACTGCCCTAGGAGATGTCTCCGTAAACATATCGCTATGAGAGATGTCTGAGATTTTGCTGCCTATGGTTTCTTCTAAAGTCATTATGGTTTTACAACTTACATTTACTGGTAAGTCTTTTATCCATTTTTAGTTTATTCTTATGAATAAACTGGTGGTCTAGTTTCATTTTTTTGCATGTACCTCTCCAATTTTTCCAACACCATTTATTGAAGAGACTATCTTTACTTCATTGTATGCTTTCACCTCCTTAGTCAAATATTGATTGAGCATAATGGCTTGGGTCAATTTCTGGGATCTCTGTTCTGTTCCATTGGTCTATGTGCCTGTTTTATGCTAGAACCAGTCTGGTTTGAGTACAGTAGCTTGTAGTATAACTTGATACCTGGTATTGTGATTCCTCCAACTTTCTCAAGATTGCTGTGGCTATTCAGGGTCTTTTTTGGTTCCATAGGAAATTGTTGAGTGTTTGTTCTGTCTGTGAAATATGCAGTTGGTATTTTAATCAGGATTGCATTGAATCTATAGTTTGCTTTGGATAATATGGACATTTTAATTATGTTGATTGTACCAATCCACAAACATGATAGATATATTCTTCCACTTATTTATACGTTCCTCTACCTCTCTTTTCATTGTCTTATGCTTTTCTGAGCAACATCTTTGGTTAAGTTTATTCCTAAGTATCTTAATGTTTTTGTTGCAATGATAAATGGGATTTTTTTTTTTTAGGTTCTCTTTCTGAAAGTTCATTATTGGTGCATAAAAAAAATAGATTTCTGGGTATTAATTTTTTTATCCTGCTTCTTTATGGAATTCATTTATTAAATATAGTAGGTTTTTAAATATATATATATATATATATATATATATATATATATATTAATATATATTATTGATATTTTTATAGAGAAGAAGGGAGAGGGATAGAGAGCTAGAAACATCGATTAGAGAGAAACATTGACCAGCTGCCTCCTGCACACTCCCCACTGGGGATGTACCTGTAACCAATGTACATGCCCTTGACTGGAATTGAACCCGGAACCCTTCAGTCCGCAGGCCGACATTCCATCCACTGAGCCAAACCGGTTTCAGCAAAAATAGGTTTCTGATGTAGTCTTTAGGGTTTTCTATGTACAATATCATGTCATCTGCAAATAATGACAGTTTTTCATCCCCCTTTCCAAGTTGGAGACCTTTTATTTCTTCTTTTTGTTGATCATTATCACTAGGAATTTCAAGTCCTATGTTAAATATGAGTGGAAGTGCACTAGCTGGTTTGTCTCAGTGGATAGAGCATTGGCCCATGGACTGAAGGGTATTGGGTTCAGTTCTGGTCAAGGGCACATGTCTGGGTTGCAGGCTCAAGCCCCAATAGGGGGCATACCAATTAATGACTCTTTTATCATTGATGTTTCTCTTTCTCTCTCTCCTTTCCTCTCTGGGGGAAAAAAAAAAGAGTGGTGAAAGTGGTCATCCCTGTTAGGTGCCTATTCTTAAGGAAAATGGTTTTAGTTTTTGCCTATTGAGTATAATGTTGGCTGTAGGTTTGTCATATATGGATTTTATTATGTTAAGTCCCACTTTGCTGAGAGTTTTTATCAAAAAAGGATGTTGGATTTTGTTGAATGCTTTTTCTGCATCAATTGATATGATCATGTGATTTTGTCTTTCAATTTGTTTATGTGATGTATCACACTTATTGATTTGTAAATTTTGTACCAGCCTTGATTTCCTAGAGTAAATATGACTTGGTTATGGTATAAGATCTTTTTAATGTATTGCTGGATCTGATTTGTAAATATTTTGCTGAGGATTTTAGCATCTATGTACATCAGGGATATTGGCCTATAATTCTTTTTCTTTGTAGTGTCTTAATCTGGTTTTAGAAAAGGGTATTCGTGGCCTCATAGAAAGACCTTGGAAGTGCTCCTTCCTCTTGAAATTTTTTGGAGTAGTTTGAGGAGGTTAGGTGTTTGTTCTTCGAATGTTTGATAAAACTTCCCTGTGAAGCCATCCAGAACAGGGCTTTTGTTAGCTGGAAGGTTTCTTTGTTTTGTTTTGTTTTAAATTTTATTTATTTATTTATTTATTTATTTACTTGCTGCTTTAATTTCATCAGTAGTTATTGGCATATGCAGGGTTTCTACTTCTTTCTGATTAAGTTTTGAAGATTGTATTTTTTAAAATAAATCTTTTTGTTCAAATTATTACAAATGTTCCTCATTTCCCCCCCCTCCCTTGCTCCCCTTCACCAGATTCCCTCCCCACTCTCTGCCCTTTCCCCACCCCCCATTGTCCTCATCCATAGGTGCACATTTTTTTAATATATTTTTTTAATTAAATTATTATTTTTGTACATATACCATTGCCCCCCCCCCCATACATACCCTCCCTCCCCAGAGTTTTGTGTCCATTGGTTGTACTTATATGCATGTATACAAGTCCTTCAGTTGATCTCTTATCTCCCCCAGATCTCCCCAACCTCCCCGCTGTAATTTGACAGTCTGCTTGTTGCTTTACTGTCTCTATATCTATCTTTTGGTTCTTCAGTTTATAATGTTCTTTATCATCCAAAAATAAGTGAGGTCATGTGGTGTCTCTCTTTCATTGACTGGCTAGTTTCACTCAGCATGATGTTCTCCAATTCCATCCAGGTTGCTGCAAACGATGATAATTTTTTTCTTTTTTATGGCAGCATAATATTCCATTGCGTAAATGTACCATAGTTTTTGGATACAATCATCTGCTGATGGGCACCTAGGCTGTTTCCAAATCCTAGCTATTGTAAATTGTGCTGCTATGAACATAGGGGTGCATATATCCTTTCTGATTGATGTTTCTAGCTTCTTGGGATATATTCCTAGGAGTGGGATTATTGGTCAAATGGGAGTTCCATTTTCAGTTTTTTGAGGAAGCTCCATACTGTTCTCCACAGTGGTTGCACCAGTCTACATTCCCACCAGCAGTGCACCAGGGTTCCTTTTTCTCTGAAACCTCACCAACACTTGTCCTTTGTTGATTTGTTGATGTTGGCCATTCTGACAGGTGTGAGATGGTACCGCATTTTTGTTTTGATTTGCATTTCCCGGATAATTAGTGACTTTGAGCATGTTTTCATGTGCCTCTTGGCCTTCCTTCTGTCTTCTTTTAAGAAGATTCTACTTAGATCAATTGCCCATTTTTTATTGGGTCATTTATCTTCCTTTTATTAAGTTGTATAAGCTGTCTGTAGATGTTGGAGATTAAACCTTTATCAGTGATAACATTTGCAAATATGTTCTCCCATACAGAGGGCTTTCTTGTTGTTTTGTTGATGGTTTCTTTTGCTGTAAAAAAGCTTTTTATTTTGATGTAGTCCCATTTGTTTATTTTCTCTTTAGCTTCCATTGAGAAGTTCTTTTGGCATATGTCTGAGATTTTGCTGCCTGTGGATGCCTCTAGTATTTTTATGGTTTCCCGTCTTATGTTTACGTCCTGTATCCATTTTGAGTTTATTTTTGTTTATGGTGTAAATTGGTGATCCAGTTTCATCCTTTTGCATGTATCTGTCCAATTTTCCCAACACCATTTATTGAAGAGACTGTCTTGACTCCATTGTATGTTCGTGCCTCCTTTGTCAAATATTAACTGAGCATAGTGATTTGGGTTGATATCTGGGTTCTCAATTCTATTCCATTGATCTATATGTCTGTTCTTGTACCAGTACCAGGCTGTTTTGAGAACAGTGGCTTTGTAATACAGCTTGAAATCTGGTATTGAGATCCCTCCTACTTTACTCTTCTTTCTCAGGATTGCTGTGGCTATTCGGGGTCTTTTGTTGTTCCAAATGAACTTTTGAAGAGTTTTTTCTAGGTCAGTGAAATATGCCATTGGTATTTTAATTGGGAGTGCATTGAACCTATAGATTGCTTTGGGAAGTATGGACATTTTGATGATGTTGATTCTACCAATCCATGAACATGGTATGTTCTTCCATCTGTTTACATCTTCCTCTATCTCTTTTTTCAGTGTCGTGTAGTTTTCTGTGTATAGGTCTTTTACCTCCTTAGTTAAGTTTATTCCAAGGTATCTTGATTTTTTTGGTGCGATGGTAAATGGGATTGCCTTTTTAGTCTCTGTTTCTGCCAGTTCACTATTGGTGTATAGAAATGCCATAGATTTCTTGGCGTTAATTTTGTATCCTGCTATATTGCCAAATTCATTTATTAAGTCAATTAGTTTTTTAATGGAGTCTTTTGGGTTTTTTATGTACCATATCATGTCATCTGAAAATAAGGATAACTTTACTTCTTCTTTTCTAATTTGGATGCCTTTTATATCCTCTTCTTGTCTAATTGCAATGGCTAGTACTTCCAGTACTATGTAAACAGGAGTGGTGAGAGTGGGCAACCCTGTCTTGTTCCTGTTCTTAGAGGGAATGGTTTTAGTTTTTGCCCATTGAGTATGATGTTGGCTGTGGGTTTATCATATATAGCTTTTATTATGTTGAGGTTTGATCCTTGTACTCCCACCTTGTTGAGAGTTTTTATCAAGAAAGGGTGTTGGATTTTATCAAATGCTTTTTCTGCATCAATTGATATGACTATATGATTTTTATCTTTCAATTTGTTTATGTGATGTATCACATTTATTGATTTGCGGATATTATACCATCCTTGCATTCCCGGAATAAATCCTACTTGGTCGTGGTGTATGATCTTTGTGATGCTCTGCTGGAGCCGATTTGCTAGAATTTTTTTGAGGATTTTGGCATCTATGTTCATAAGGGATATTGGCCTGTAATTCTCTTTCATTGAGTTGTCTTTATCTGGTTTTGGTATTAGGGTTGATGCTGGCTTCATAGAAGGAGTTTGGAAGTGTTCCTTCCTTTTGGATTTTTTGGAATAGTCTGAGGAGGATAGGTTTTAGTTCTTCCTTGAATGTTTGGTAAAACTCTCCTGTGAAGGCATCTGGCCCTGGGCTTTTGTTTGCTGTTTTCGCTGTTGGGACACAGACACCTCGCGTTATCCCTGGCAAAATCCAACCTTTCTGTGGAATCTGCGTGTCCGCGCAGGTCAGGGCCCCACAGGTCCTTTCAGTTCTCAGGTAAGATCCCCCTTTGCAGCACTGATATGGTTGTGGGAGGCAGCCCCTACAAGTGTTTACCTGGCCGCCATCTTCCTCTAAGTGCACATTTTATGTTCAGTCTCTTCCCGCACCCCCCACTCTCCTTTTTCCTGAGAATCGTCAGTTCACTCCCCTTCCATACCTCTGATTCTATTATATTCACCAGTTAAAATATTGTTTATCAGATTATTTAATTCCCTTGGTTTTTTAGATTCACTTGTTGATAGTTACGCATTTGTTGTTCATAGTTTTTATCTTTATTTATTTTCTCTTCCAAAAGAACCAACCCCCTTTAGCAATTCATATAATTCTGGTTTGGCGGTGATGAACTCCTTTAGCTTTTTTTTTTTTTTTTTTTTTTAGTGAAGCTCTTTATCTGACCTTTGATTCTGAGAGATAGCTTTGCTGGGTAGAGTATTTTGGCTGTAGGTTCTTGCTATTCATCACCTTGAATATTTCTTGCCATTCCCATCTGGCCTGCATGGTTTCTGTTGAGGAATCAGCTGACATTCGTATGGGTGCTTCTTTATAGGTAACTACCTGCTTTTATCTTGCTGCTTTTAATATTCTCTCTCTGTCTTTTGCTCTTGGAATTTTAATTATGATGTGTCTTGGTGTGGTCCTCTTTGGATTCCTTTTGTTTGGGGTTCTATGTGCTTCCTGGACTTGTAAGTCTAATTCTTTCCCCAGGTGGAGGAAGTTTACTGTCACTATTTCTTCCAGTACGTTTTCAGTATCTTGCTCTTTCTCTTCTTTTAGGACCCCCATAATTCTGATGTTGGTTAGCTTGAAGTTGTCCCAGAGGTTTCTTACATTATCTTCAACTTTCTGGATTCTCTTGTCTTCTTGCTTCTAGGGAGGAGTGTCTTCTGGCTCTTTATGTGCCAAATCTTTGACTTGATTCTTGCTATCTTCCATTCTGTGTTTAGGACTCTGTATAATATTTTTTATTTCAGACAATGTATTCTTTATTTCTAGTTTGTCCCTTTTTATATCCTCATAGGTCTTATTTATTTTATTGGTCTTTTCTATGAAATTCTTGAAAAACCTTATAATTGTGGTTTTGAACTCCATATCCAGTTGCTTTTTGTCCTCCATTTCTTTCGTTTGTGATCTCTTTCTTTGTCTCGGCATTTTTGCAGCTTCCCTGAGTTGGTAGCCTTAAAAGCCTTTGTGCTCAGCTTGGATGGGGCGGAGTTTCAGGGTGGAGCCTACAGCCTTAGCTTCAGTCAGCCCCGCCCTATGAGGTTCCTGAGTTTCAGTGTTCCTCAGTGTCCTTTGGTACTCGCTACAAGCACCTCTGAGAGAAAGGTGCCCTCGAGTTTTGCCTGCTACCATACAGTCTAGGCTCTCCCCCAATGAGCCCGGAACTGGGGCTCAGTTCAGTTGGAAGTGGGGTTGGAAGTAGGGTTCAGAGCAGTCTGGAGCTTTTGTCTCCTTCCCACTAGGGCAATCTAGCAGCCTAGTCAACAGTCCGTCCTCTGTGCTTAATGTGAGCGCCTCCGGGACTGCCTTTCACTGCTCCCCTGAGTTTCCGCCCGGACTCCCTCCATATGAGCCTGGGTCCCCAGGGTCTCGCCCAGAACTGCGGTTCAGGGCTATTGGAACTGGGGTTCAGCACAGTCTGGAGCTTTTATCTCCTTCTTGCTAGGGAATGCCAGCAAGGCACTCAGACGTCCCTCCTCTCCAGCTCTGTCCTCTCCCTGCACACACGGTGTCTCTGCACCTTGGGCTTTTACAGCTCCTCTGATTTTCCTTCTGGCTTTCTCTTTCCTTCTAGTTGTAGAATTTCCAGTCAGTCAACTTTCCTGTAGTTCTGTGTAATGTCCATTTTGTATTTTAGTTGTATTTTTTTGAAATTGTTGTGTGAAGCTGCAGTTAGGTGTTTACCTATGCCACCATCTTGGTTTCTCCTTGAAGATTGTATTTTTCTAGGAATATGCCCACTTTGTCCAGGTTGTCCAGTTTATTAGAATATAGTCATTCATGGTATTTTTTTATGATCCTTTGTATTTCTGTTGGGTTAGTTGTTACTTCTTTCATTTCTGATTTTGTTTATTTGGGTCCTCTCTCTTTGTTTCTTGGTAATTCTGGCTAGAGATTCAACAATCTTGTTTATTTTTTTTTAAACCTGCTCTTGGTTTTATTGCTCTTTTAAATTTTTTAAATCTGTATGTCATTTATTTCAACTCTGATCTCTATTATTTCCTTCCTTCTACTTATCCTGGGCTTTTCTTATTATTCTTTCTAAGTCTTTAAGTTGTAGAGTTAGATAACTTATGAAAAGTTTTTCTTGTTTTTTGAGGTAGGCCTGTAGTGCTATGAACTTCTCTCTTTGGACTGCTTTTGCTGTGTCTCATATATTTTTGGTTGTTGTATGTGTTCATTTTCAGCTGTTTCTAGGATATTTTTTATTTCTTCTTTGATCTCTTTGGTAACCCATTCATTGTTTGATAGCATGCTATTTACATGTTTAAATGTTTTTGAGTGTTTTCTTGTATTTGATTTCTAATTTCATGCCATTGTGATCTGAGAAGAATATTGCTATGATTCAATCTTCTTGAACTTGTAGAGAGTTTGGGTCGTAACATGTGATCTATATTTGAAAACGTACCATGTGCACTTGAGAAGAATGTATATTCTGTGGCTTTGGGGTGAAATGTTCTATGAATATCAGATCCATCAGATCTTGTATGTCATTTAAGGCCATTGGATTGTTGATTTTTTTTCCTGGAAGATCTATCTAGTGATATCAGTGGGGTATTAAAACCCCCTATTATGATTGTATTGCTCTTGATCTCTTCTTTAAAATCCTCCAGAAAGATTTAAAAATACATATATTTGGATGCTTCTGTATTGGGTCAATATAGGTTTACCAGAGTCACATCTTCTTGTTGTATTGATACCTTTAGTGTTATGAAGTGTCCTTCATTATCTCTTGTTAATGCATTCACTTTGAAGTGTATTCTGTCAGATATGAGTATTGTTACCTTGACATTTTTTTTCATTTCCATTAGACTGGAAAAAATTTTTTCCATCCTTTTACTTTCATTCTATGTGAGTCCTTTGTTCTGAGCTAGATTTCTCTTATAGATAGCTCATATGTGGGTCATGTTTTGTTATCCATTCAGTTACCCTATGTTTTTTGATTGGAGCATTGAAGCCATTTACACTTAATGTTATTATTGATGGGTACTTCAATATTGCCATTGTTACTCTTTATGCCTGTGTTCTTCTCTTTCTCTGTATTTCTTCTTTTTATACCAGGCCCTTTAGCATTTCTTGCAGGGCTGGTTTGGTGGTAATAAACTCTGTGGCCTTTTGTTTGTTTTCAAAGCTCTTTATTTCACCTTCAATTTTGAATGATAGCCTTGCTGGATAGTCTTGGGTTCAGTCCCTTGGTTTTTGTTACCTTGTATTATTCATTCTTTTCCTAATGGCCTGAAGTGTTTCTACTGAGAAGTCAGCTGACAGTTTAATGGGAGCTCCCTTGTAGGTAACCTTCGTTTTCTCTTTTGCAGCCTTTAAGATTCTTTCTTTGTCTTTATTGTTTGCCATTTTAATTAATATGTGGGTCTTTAGAGGTTCATCTTGATTGGGACTTTCTGTGCTTCCTGAAGTTGAGTGAGTTTTCCTTTCACCCGGTTAGGAAAATTTTCTGCCATTATTTCTTCAAACAGCTTATCTATTCTTTTCTCAGATTCTGCTCCTTCTGGTATCCTTATAATGTGAATGTTGTTATGTTTCATGTTGTCCCAAAGCTTCCTTAGACTCCTCTTGCTTTACTTTTTTTTCCCTCCAATTTGCTGCTCTGAGCAGGTGTTGTTGTTGTTGTTTTTTGTTGTTGTTTGTTTGTTTGTTTTCCTACATTGTCTTCAAGTTTGCTGATTTGGTCCTCAGCTTTTTCTAGTCTACAGTTAAATTCTTCCAGAGTATTCTTTGTTTTATCTATGTCATTCCTCACATCTAATTAATTCATATTTATTGTTTCAAGGTTTCTTTTCATGTTGGTGTAGCTCTCATTAAATCCCATATGATTAACATTAAGTTGCTTGTGGTTCTCAATGAATTGTTTGAGTAACCTTTACTCTGAATCCTTTATTTTTATTTGACAAATTGTTTATCTCCATTTAATTTATTTAATTTTCGGGCAAATTCTCCTTTTCTTTAATTTGGGGGCTATTTCCATGTCTCCCCATTATTGTTGTCCCTTTGTTTTGTTTCTGTGTATTAGGTCAGATGGCCATGGCTCACAGCTTTTGTGGGGTGGGCCTCTGTAGTAGGTGCTCTGTGGGACCCAGGGTGCAGTCTCTCAGACCTCCTCAGCCTCTTACCTGAGTTATTTGAGTTCTTCTGTTGTAGTTGGGTTTTGGATGTTATTGTCTCTCTTCTGGATGGAGTCTCCTCTCAGGCTGGCTGACCATGTGGCTCACCCTGACCATGCAGTACAAGCTGTTGTGGAGGTGCTGACCGAACAGAGGGGTACCAGAACACAACAAACCATGAAACAGAAGAAACAAAACCAAGAACATGCACAAGGCCCCACAACCACAAAAATGGCCACCAGAGAAGAATCAGAAAAGAGAGCAAGAAAAAAAGAAAGAAAAAAATAAGAAAACAAAACAAACAAATAAGAAAGCACAAACAAAAGCAATAAGGAAATGGGGGCAGAATATGTAGATGCAAAGCTGAATTAAAGGAAATTAGAATAAATAATAAGAGAGAAAATAGTTTAAAATAAAGGAGAGAGAAAAGACATGACAAGAAAAAAACTAAAAAAGGAAAATAGAGGAGAAAGCTGATAGTCCTAAAATATGAAAAAGAAAAAAGATGAGAAGGCAGAAGAGAAAGAAAATAGAGAGAGAAAAAAATGAATAGTAAAAAAAGGAAAAAGGAAAAAAAATTGAGTAGGAAAGAGGAAGAGGAAATTTGATATATGAAGGAAACAAAAGAGACTAGAATAATAACAAATCAATAAAGCAGATAGATAAAGAAGATAAGTTTAAAAAAGGGAAAACAAAGAATGGAAAGAGAAAAAATAAAAAAAAATAGAGAAGAAAAAAGGGAGGAAAAAAAAGAAAAGGTAAAAGGGGAGAAGAGAGGAAAAGCGAGTGGCATTCGTTTCAGCAGAGGTTAGTGCCCGGGGGGCTCACTGGGGACCCCCCTCTTCTGTCCTGCCTGCCAGTTCTGGGCTTCCTGCGAGGTGCTAGGCGCTGACCACTGTGGGGCACTGTCCTTTGGCTTTCAGCACCTGCTTGAAAATCCAGGTGACCCCTGATCCACCTTTTGTGTCTGTCTCCACAGGCCTTGGCTGCAAGCAGGAGGGCCCATCTCCCCCTGAAGTAGATTTATGAGTACCAGGAGGCCTAGGACTGGTCAGCAAACCTCCCTGGCACCCCGGGCTCTGCTTCTGCCAGCCTTTACCTGCTAGCCGGGGTCAATCTCAGTCACTCAAAGTCTGTTTCCTGAAAGGGTGTAGGTGGGGAGGTGCTGTTTAGCTTTTAGGGTATGTGGTGAGTGTGTTTCTCTGCCACAGAGTTACTTCTCCAGGAGTGGCCAAACATTACTCTGCCCTCAGCGGGGCAGAGCACGGAGGCCAGTGCCCTCAGCTGGAAACCTGGTTTGTATCAGCTCTCCCCTGCCTGGAAAGTACCCGTCTGGTTTCCAGGACAGTGCAGCAGGTGGATGGCCCTGTCCTCAATCCAGCCCCTGATGCTCCTGAGACTGTTTGATGTTCAAACTGGTAAACGTGGGCTCTGCTTCTGTCTCCTCTGAGAAGCTCACAGGGCAGGGTGTCCAGGCAGGGCTCCTGAGGAGGGTGCGGAGGGGGAGGGCAGCTGCATCACCTGGGGCAGGGTTTTGCTTTTCCTGCCCTGTGGCTGGTGGGAGCACAGGGCAGGAGCTGTGCTCCTCTCAGGAGAAATGGCCCTTTCAGTGAGGGGGCCTAAGACCAAAGCATAGCTCCTCTCAGGAGAAATGGCCCTTTCAGTGAGGGGGCCTAAGACCAAAAGCTCTGGCTTCTGTTTTTCCAAGTCTTTCTGCTATGCTTCCCTCCTCCCTCTCCTCCACCCCTCCTTCCCCCCGAACCTCTCCGTAGGACCATTTGACACCCAAAGAAAGAGGTCTGCAGTATAGGAGGGAGGAGGCCATTGTGTGCACGGTGAGGTTGGCAATCTGTGCCTGGAGTCCAGGTCCTCACCCTAATTACTCGCTGTGGAACTTTGGTCGACAGGTTCATCTCTCAAAGCCCCCGTTCCATCTGCGAAGTGGGAACATTATAGTGCCCGACAGCCAGCTTTACTCTGAGGGAAAATGAGACATCACGCATAAGACAGTTACCACAGAGGTAACTTTACTTTCAGAAAATACAGCTGATCCTTTAACAGCACAGAGACCCCAACAACCCCCACCCTCCTTGTGACAGAAAATTCATGTATAACGTTTGACTCCCACAAAACTTAGTTTGTCTCTCAGTGTTCACTTTGGGTTGATTCCAGAAACCCCCATAGATACCAAAACCTGAGGATGCTCTGGTCCCCTAGATAAAATAGTGTTGGTCAATGTATATAGTTAAGCACCTGAATTCAGTTTTCCCAACCACAGGTAGAAAGCAGTGCAGGTATTTATTAAAGAAATCCATGCATGAGCGGACTTGCACAGTTTAAACATATTGTTCAGGGGTCACCTGTACTTACAAATCATCTATATTATATACCTTATTTGGAAAACAATTGTCTATTATAATTTTTGCATGTTACTTTCAGTATTTCATTTTTTAAGAATATAACCATTTTTTTTCCTAACCTTTCTGGAGAGTAAAATAATCAACCAATCTTAACCATAGACTTTCATTAGAGGATTAAATACTATAACAACAAGTATTAATATTCCAATTCATGACTTATAGAAATATTGGCAAAGAAGCAATGTAGTTTGACTGCAAGTCACAGTTAAGAAAATGCCTGATTCTTCATAGCTCTCCAGCCACTAGAAAATATTCACTCTGCAAAAGAATTCTTTTTACTGGATCTTCAGTAGCTTTGACTTTGGACATTGGGTGGTATATTTCTGGATCTGTGTCAAAAGGCTGGAATTAAAAGTTGGAGAAACCAAAAGTCCATGGCAAATTGTGTCCTGGGGCCTTATAAAGCCTCTCAGAGAACATCACCGTTTGCCACCTGCTCTTAATTGCATGTTTCATGAAAATTTGGGGCATGGTAGGTGGGGGCTGGTCCCATTACCCAAGCTCTGCAGCATGTGAGAGCAAGTCACATGAGGAGGAAAGAGACTGTGAACTGCTTTGGTGACAGTTGGCCATCGCCAAGGAAACTGCTCCCTTGGTAACCACGGTCAGACATCTGTCTAGTTGCATTTCTAACACTTACATAGTCACTACCATGGAAAAATGTGTTTTAAAACAGAAATACACAGGAAAAAAAACAAATAAAAATATAATGGAGTTGATAAAGAATTTTTACTTTCATGGAGAAGTTGTTAGGTCAGACTTACAGTGTTCAGCAGAACATGTTGAGAGCTGCTAAAGTATGAAAGGAAACCAAAATGTCCCCAATTTAAGCCAGCCCGTAAAACAAGACAAATCCAAACCAGACACTCTTTGGGTTTATTATTCACAATATATGGGTTTAAGGCTTCACAAAAGTATTTGTTAGGATTTTGTTATAAACATTAAATGCGCCCAAATAGAGTTAAGCTGAAGTTTGCATAACTTTATCTATCTTAAAGAGAGACATGGGCAAGAGTGCAGGATAGCTAGCTGGCAAGGGAGGACCAGCCGGCAAGGGAGGGCAGTTGTGGGGGGACCCAGGACTGCAGGGAAGGGAAGTTGGGGGTGACCCAGGCCTATAGGGAAGGGCAGTTGGGAGGGACCAGGCCTGCATGGAAAGGCAGTTAGGGGGAGGGGGACCAGGCCTGCAAAGAAGGGCAGTTGGGGGGGACCAGGCCTGTAGAACTGCCCAGCTTAGTATTGCTCTACCTAATGTATGTACACCAACATCACTCTATGGGAAGTTTTCTCCTTTAAGTTTTTCCTTTGAGAAAATACGTAGCACAGACCTCTGTTACTCTTTGATGTACAAAGCAAACATTAGGTTAGATTAAGTAACAGAGGCAGAGTAAGGCTAAACACCACGGTCATGTATGAAATCCATGTGGTCATTGTTTAGACATGGTATGCTTTGCCATAGAGAAGGGCTTACCAACTTTGTGCTTTTATCTTTGCTAATCAGCAATTCATTGAATACCTGTTACTGTCTTTGCTTTTCCCATTTGTTAGGGAGAAGAGAGGCATTTCTATCAATGTCTCTCTCCCCTCTTTTTGCCTCACTTCTTTTGCAAAGAGGGTAGAATGTCATAAGTTATCAGAAATTAATGAAGGGAACTTTGAAGCAAAAATCTAAGGTGGTAGAAAACATTCTATGTAAGAACACTTGACTTCTCCACAGTTCTTGAGGAACACAATAATGCAGTAAGGAATACCTACACGGACTTGCCATCCACTTTGAGACGCCAGAGAATTAAATTTAGAATGTAAAAGTTTGAGTAAAGAGAAACTAAGGTTATAATATACAGTACCTACATGAATTTTATGGGAAGTTTACTGTCTCTATGGAAATAATTTGTGAATTGTAATTAACACAGTGATCTTTATTGAAATCTTAATGTGAAGATTTTATACCAAGAAGGAAAGGTATAAATTCCAAAGGAGTGTCCTTACAATTAAACAACTCTATAGCAATAAAAGGGTACTATGCCAGTTAGACTGGATGTCCTTCTGGACGTCCTTCTGCACCTTCCAGATGAATGGGGCTGCGGGGGAACAGGTGCCAGAGGGAAGCCAGTGCTGGCAGCCAGAGGAAGGAAGGCCTACTCCTGCACGAACTGCATGCGTCAGGCCTTTAGTCCTATCTAATAAAAGAGTAATATGCAAATTGACTGTCACTCTAACACACAAGATGGCTGCTCCCCATGTGGTCAAAGATCCTGCCCCCATGTGGACAGAAGATGACTGCCACAAGATGGCCGGCAGGGGAAGGCAGTTGTGGGCAAACAGGCCATCAGGGAGGGCAGTTGGGAGGGACTAGGACTGCAGGGGAGAGTAGTTAAAAGTGACAAGGCCTGCAGGGGAGGACAGTTGAGGGGAACCCAGGCCTGCAGGGAAGGGCAGTTGGGAAGGACCAGCCCAGCAAGGGAGGGCAGTTGCGGGGGGGGGGGGGGGGGGGGGGACCCAGGACTGTAGGGAAGGGCAGTTTTGGGGGACCAGCCCTACAGGGGAGGGCAGTTGGGGGTGACCGAATCAGCAGGGGATGGCAGTTAGGGGCAATCAGGCCTGCAGAGGAGGGCAGCGGGGGAAGACCAGGCTTGCAGGGGAGGGCAGTTGGGAGGGACAAGGCCTGCAGGGGAAGGCAGTTGGGAGCAATCAGGCCTTCAGGGGAGGGCAGTTGAGAGTAACCAGGCCTGCAAGGGAGGAAAGTTAGGGGTGACTAGGCCAGCAGGGGAGGGCAGTTAGGGGCAATCGAGCTGGCAGAGGGCCAGTTAGGCATCGATCAGGCTGGCAGGGGAGTAATTAGGGGGTGATCAGGTTGACAGGCAGAAGCAATTAGGGGCAATCAGGAAGGCAGACGAGCAGTTGAGAGCCAATAGTCTTGGACTGTGAGATTGTGAGAGGGGTGTCCAACTGCCCATTTAGGCCTGATCCCATCGGGCAGTCAGACATCCCTTGAAGGCTCCCAGATTAGAGAGGGTGAAGGCTGGGCTAAGGGGACCCTCCCCCCATGCATGAATTTTGTGCACTGGGACTCTAGTATTAATATAAAGGGCTAAACAAATAAGGAAAAGATATGTAATGTTAGTTACATTTTATATTCCAAAAACATGAACCAATGGGACGGAATTGAGATAAGCACAGGTTATGTTTTCAAATGCAAGTTGAAAAAGAGCGTTTAACAAGTTTCTGATGTACTTTTATTTATTTATTTATTTATTTATTTATTTAATATATTTCATTGATTTCTTTACAGAGGAAGGTAGAGGAATAGAGAGTTAGAAACATCGATGAGAGAAACATTGATCAGCTGCCTCCTGCACACCCCCCACTTGGGATGTGCCTGCAACCAAGGCATATGCCTCTGACTGGAATCAAACCCGGGACCTTTCAGTCTGAAGGCCGAAGCTCTATCCACTGAGCCAAATCAGTCTCAGCTCTGATGTACTTTTACACATCTTAGTGAAAATCACTTTACATCACTGCTGTGAACATCACAGGCCATGTGGCAGAGTTCTCATCACCTGTGCCTGCTCATGAAGAGTTGCTGCGGAGAGGAAATCTTGGGAGTAACAACGGCGTGATCTTCGAAGGCGCTCATGCTCACGGTGCACAGAACATGAGAGTATACACACGTCAACAACTGCGTCAGAAATGGATTCGTAAGACCTGGACTGAAAATCAGCATCAATTTTAGGAAGACTTTAACCAACTTATTTTACTTATGTTTTACTTTGTATGTTTGCACAAGTGTGAAATATAATAAAAATGTGTCTACCGCTAAAACTGTTCTTTTGATAAGTACAGAATAAAAGTTTTAGCTGATTAAAAAGCACTACACCATAGTTTAAGCAGCAGTTTTTTCTTACTTCACAGTAAAGAAAAAAGGCAGATCTTGTCACTGACATCACCTTACATCCAATGAAACGTGGAGCCAAGTTTAGATACCACCTTTCATTGTCTAAGAAGTGAGAGGAAAGGGGGAGAGAGATGTTGATGGGAATATTAAGAGGAACTCTACATACCTCTCTTCTCCCAGCAAATGGAACAAAGCAAAGACAGTAACAGGTATTCAATGAATTGCTGATTAGCAAAGATAAAAGCACAAAGTTGGTAAGCCCTTCTCTAAGGCAAAGCATACCATGACTAAACAATGTGTCAGGCTGCTACATGCTGGGCTGTTCTTCACAGACCTGGGATTACTGGACCTGGCAGTACTGCAGTATAACAGCCCTGTGTTCCTTAGAGCTCTAGCAGGCATTCTATAACACAAACAGACAGCCTTTGTCACAGGAAAACATGATCAAACGGATCTGGACATTTATTCCCTCACCTCAGCGATGCATTTGAGTGCCCAGGTTCTAAGGACTGGCTTACATTGAGGGATGTAATAATGAGCCAAATAGACGTGGTTCTTTTCCTCATGGAGCTGATAGCCTACGAAGTAGATATTAGGCAATGGGTCATACATAAAAACGCAACATTATAACATGATCATCTTCATAACAAAGAGAATTATGAACCCACCAGAAGCACAATAGAAGCATGTATTTGCCTTACGCTTCAGAGAGATGCCCACGAGGAAGGGCTGCGTGCCGAGGGGGCAAATATTCGGTTCCTATGTGGGAGTCAGGTGACCTGAGGCAAATACAGAGCCCCGGGCAGGGGAATGAAAGGAAGAGGTTTGGGTGAGCCTGGATGAGAACACAGAGATCAAACTGGGCTAGAGTCCATCTTTCGCCCGGGCCTCTCCTCCGTGGACCGAGGCGCGGCCTCAGCTCCTCGCTGCTCTTTGCTTGTAGCTGCCCTGCCCCTCCCGGAGCGGCACACGGAGAACGCCTGCACGGGGAAGCTCTAACAGAGACAGGGCGGCTGCCTCCAAGCCGCCCTTTTCCAGGGACAACTGTAGCTCCTCAGAAGGCGGGCTGCTAACTTGGAGATACTAACTTTTGAGTCACTCGACTAGTCAGCTGAGGCAGCAACAAGTCTCGTAAAACTCTTATAATTACACTTGGACAAGCTTCGCGTAGGACCGCAAGTCCATCAGCTTATTATAACCACGGCGCGTTTCACACGCCATCTTCATTATCGTGTGCGAAAGAGAGAACACACACTCTTCCGCGGGTAATTTTAGTTTGGCCACTGACATCCTCCACAGTGTTTATAAAGAAAACAAAACTTGGATGTTGGCCCTTTTAATTATAACTGGCAGAATTGCTACACCCAAAATCACATAATCTTGTCACCATATTATATCTCTGAAGACATCTGCTTGCAAAGCAGTAACAAGGAGCTTGAAATCTAAAAACAAACGTTGCACTAGATTGGCTTGGCGAGCCAGGCTTGTGCAGCACTGTCGGCTTCTGAAAGACATATTCCTGAACTTCAAGAAAAGTTTTACCTCTTGGCTGGCAAACTGAGACTCGCATGCGGCTCTTTGGCCCCTTGCGTGTGGCTCTTCCACAAAATACCACGGCCTGGGCGAGTCTATGTTGAAGAAGGGGCGTTAGAAGAAGTTTAAGGTTAAAAATTTTGGCTCTCCAAAGAAATTTCAATCGTTGTATGTTGATATTTGGCTCTGTGACTAATGAGTTTGCCGACCACCGGTTTAGGCGATGCTATAATGGAGCCGCGTCAAAGTGTGCTTGGTCTGGGCCAGTGCGTGAGAGCCTGTGGGCAGAGGCCCACTGCTGCTGAGGAGCCCGCCGCCCCATGGGCGCTGTCACCCTTCCCGGCAGTTCCAATGGCCGTCTCCTTCCGCACACTTTGGTGAGTTCACATTCCCCTGAGGTCCGATCGCTGCGAAGGCACTGTTTTCTAGGTGCTATGTGTCATATTCTGTGGACAACTGAGAAGGCCAGCCATCCCACCAAAAGGTGAAAGCTGCTCTGTGCCATCACCTCGCCTCTTCAGACATGTGCCTCCGTTCGCACGGAGGGCGTGAGCTGCGGTCCGAGGCTGCCCGCTCCTCCGGCACATCACCCACATCACCGGCGCGGCAGCGCTCCGGCCTCAGTGCTGGGACCGGAGACAGGCTGGAGCCGTTCATTTGGGAACCAATTAACCCGGCTCTGCAGCCCGGTGGGATCTCTCCTTTCACAGGTGACTTGCGCACATTTTGAATTAAGTATGAAAGAAAAACAATGCAACGGCCTGCATTCCTTGCCAAAATAAATTTGCTACATCACAGGCCGTCGTATAATTCAGGGGCTCCCGCCCTCCCGCCACAGCGCTAGCCAAGGAGTCTGTTTGCTTCCCTAGCACTGTTTTCTGGAGCCCAGAGCTGGTTGTTAAACACTGACATGGCTGCGGGCAGCCCGGGGACTGACAGCAGTCTCCCTGCGCCGCACCCGTCACCGGGGAGCATTCCAGCGGGAGAGACGGTCACTGAGTCACTGTGGTTAGGAAGTTTATGTTAATGCTCTTAATCTGAAATCACTGTGCTGGTGGCAATGCTTAGAACATTGCCTATGTCTGAGAAAAAGTGTTTTACTTCCTCCTGACTTAGAACTTACATGTATAAATAAGCACATTGCCTAAAAGTTATAAATTGTGTATGTAATTTTTTAAATGTCAAAGGTATTACCAAAAGCTTTTAAAGATGTTACACTTTTTTGTTGTCATTCTAACACTGATTTATTAGTTGGAAGATTTTTTCTCGAATGTTTTCCTGAGAAGCAGGGAGCAGTGCTGCTCCCCAGAGCGCGGGCTGAGCTAACTGTCCCGGAGGGAGCTTTAGGCTCCAGTGCTTTAGTGCTGCGTGGAGAGTGGGTGCTTTTCTCAGGCACCTCCTTCTGGCAGATTCGTAGCTGAGAAAATTAATAATTCTGATGTGAATAAAAAACGTCTAAATGTCCGTCTGTAGGTAGCACAGACGTGGGAAACATTATTAGAACCAGCAAAGTGCTGGGATGCTAGAAAGTGTGAACGTAGAACAAATGATGGCAGCTCTAAGAATGGTGACTTTCATGGCGCTTGTCCGGCATGTCTGTTGTGTGTGTTTATGGTGCAGTTATTCATCATGTTTCTTGGTTTTCCCTTCCCTCCCCTTCCCTCCCCTCCCCTTCCCTCCCCTCCCCTCCCCCTCCCCCTCCCCCTCCCCCTCCCCCCTCCCCCTCCCCCTCCCCTCCCCTCCCCTCCCCCTCCCCTCCCCTCCCCTCCTCTCCCCTCCCCTCCCCTCCCCTTCCCTTCCCTTCTTTTCCTTCCCCTTCCCTTCCCTTCCCTCCCATCCTTCCCCTCCCCTCCTCTCCCCTCCCTTCCCTTCCCTTCTCTTCTTTTGGTAGGTGATGTCCAGGAGACTTAGGCTGAAGAAAATCAGAACAGACAAGTGATAATGCTGTAAAAAAAGAAAACCATCTCATGAAGAAGTCTTTCTAGAACCTTCTGTGTGCCCGGCAATGAGCCTTGGATCTTGGCCTAGGCCATGCGGGGAAAGCCTAGCCTCTCAGGGCTTCCCAGGGCCCCGGGCAGGGACAGGCTGAAGGGGCTTCCCATGGGAGAGTGAGGTGGCAGGTGCCAAGTCCTTCTTTACTCTGAAGTCTGTGCCACAGATCGATGCCCGAGCTGTAAGCTCTGGGTAGTTTTTCATGCGAGTCTCATTTGCAGGGTGATGCTAAGGCGGTTTCCCGGGACATCTTGACCGCCAGCACTGCGAGGCCTGGACCCCAGAGCCGCAGAGCAGAACCCAGCCCGGGCTGGCGAACTGGGTCTCCGCTGGGCTGTGGCAGAGGGAGGGAAGCGGTGGCTCTCTGGTGCCTGGGAAAAGGTACGGCTGCGTTCCCGCAGAGAGGAATGCGCAGATGCATGTGTGTTTACTGTGTGCATGGCCTCCAATCACCCAGGCAGACGCAGTCAGACAGAACGCCCGCCGCCAGCCAGCCAGAGGCCCCACTCCGCACCGAACAGGACACACTGGGCAGCGCGAACCTGCTCAGGGACCCCGCGGCCTCGGGTTCCTGGGGTCCCTCAGATAATGGCCTGCTGGCCCGTTTCTCAAGCCCTCTCTCTGCAGCAACGAGACTCTTGATAGGATGACGTTTGGGCTTTGGTCTGAGTCTCTGCTGTGCTTCAGCAGATTGTCATCTCCTGATTTAAAGATAACAGAGCCAAATGTGAAACTATTCTGTAGAGTCAACCTGTGACTCAAAACCAAGTTCCAAGGGTTTGTCTGCAGTTTGCTTTATTTTGTTATAACTGCAATGATCAAATGACTAGGTTCCACTATAAACACCAGGTATTTATTTTATAAAGAAGCTTGACGTTCTTCAGAGATGAAATATAATAGTATCATAAACCCGGGCGGCCTTTCTTCCCGGGAAGACTTAGAGCATTTGCTCATTGTAATTTTAATTCAAACGTAATTTTAACACCAAAAAGATGGATTAATCTTGCTTACGCATAACATTGGACAATTTAAAAAACACCTGACAGGTCAGACAGACAAATCCAAAGTAGGAGGCAATGAAACCATTTGCAGGACAGCCTAAACATGCAGAGCACACCTAAACATCAGCAGTGCGATTGACCATCCCACATACAGTTAATAAGTTCTCAAACATGCGAGTTTGGATTTTAAAATTAAGCTTCCCAATTGCCAATTTCAAAAAATGTAATGAGGTTAGAGTGGCTTTTTTATTATGCATGGTTTTATGTCTTTGGATTTCAAAATTACCTTGCATGCATTTTCAACTTTGCTACAATTTCTGGACTGTTTTCATTTCTATTTTAAAAAGGCTAAACAGTAAGATGTGCTTCTGCTTTGCATTCTAATTGCACATAACTGATTTGCACGCAGAACAAAAAACTCATTTTCAGATTAAGAATCATGCACCAAGAAATAATTATTGTTCTCCTAGGAAAAAACTATTTTCCCACGTTCTCTCTTCGTTCATGTGAACTGTTTGCTATGTTTCCCTCAGGTTGGTCTCCTTTATAGACCATCGTGCATTGTTCTTTAGGGACTAAAATAATGCAAATAGAAACAAGGAATAGACAACTGTTTGACCACATTCTTCAGTTTGCAACGTAACACTTGCCTTTTATTGTTTTATCTTCAACAATCAAGGGGTGGCTAACTGGTTGCAGGTGGTGATGAAAATAAAAGCCATCCATCATTATTTATTAAGCATGAAAAAGATACACAATAATGTAATTTAATCTCAGAGCAGACAATTATTTCCACATATTGATAATACAATGTGAAAACTGTCATGAATTCTAATATGATATTTTGGCTTTATTGGCGCACCACAGACAGCATGACAAATAATGAAATTGTGTCAAAAAGAATGGTAACTATGCACATATGTCAATATCATGGGTGGAAGCCATGTCACCCAAATTTTACAGATTGTTCATTATAACTTGACCAATTTAGAAGTTTAAATTGGAAACAAAGAACATTTTCAGTTTTCAATATTGAAAACACAACCTATTAATTCACACCCCAATTTACAGTCTGAATAAGCATTGCCTATGTGTTTTATAATATAAAAGTTTTGAAGAGCAGCCAATCTGCTAACGTATTTGCAAGGAACGTTTGAAAGGGAATATTTGAAAGGGTCAAATTTGCAACGTGTTCTTTGGTTCACCTTCATCCAGTAAAAACCTGCAGATGAAAACTCGTGATCTTTACTCCACGTAGGGACAGCATACACATGACTATTAAATGTGGCAAAGAATGTACATTTTAGCCAAATAAAGCAAGAAATGGTTGAAAATAAACATTTTGGTAGGAAAAATCCTGGCTGATGGAAATGCTTGGTCAAAAAAAGCAAAGGCTAGATTTTCATTATGTTAAATGATTCCTATTTCCACTTGGTTGTCTAACTCTACCTCCAGACAGGCTTGGTAGGTGAAACTATGGCTAAAAAGAAACAAAGCTGCATTTGATCTCTATAAATGGTAACCAAAAGCATTTTATGACTTATATTTGAATAGACTTTGGTTTCTGCCAGAGAGCAATCATAATTAGAAACTTTTCCAGTTAGAAATAAATAGAATGGTTTTCAAAGTACCTGTTCATTAGACAGCACTCACACGCACAAAAACACAAACATTCATTCTATAGCACATGCACAGCATGCACCACACTTTCTGTGTAATTTATTCAGAGTTCACCTGTAGATTAGAAATATAAATATAAGCTTATTGAATGAGATTAATGACCTTCTCTTAGAAAAAAAATGCCTTTTAGAATTATTGAGGAAGGAAAATATTTTAAAGTTGGCTCTGAATGGTAGACAGGACCTGAAAGAAAAAGTATCTTTGAATGATCATAACACTGTGACCATTCTGGGCTGCGAGAGAAAATTTATATATCATGCGGTTACTCAGTTTTATAAAGGGAACCTAAGAACAAGTGTAGGCACTAGTTAGGAAAAACAAACGAAAGAAATCATTTAAAAAGTCAATAAGCGCCAGGAAATCTGGAGACTGTTTAAAAACACCTTACTGGAAGCCTAGCAAAAGTATGTGCCAGAGATCAAAGGGACACTTGGAAATGTGGCCCAGGCCAGGAAAGCAGGAGATCCTCGAACTATGGCAGTTCAGGTGTGAACAAGGATGCAGGCAAGCCAAAGAGAATTCAAGAGTGCCTTGCAAGCCACTCCAAAGCTAATAAAAATGTTCTTCAAAATATATCCATGGCAGGAAACCAAGGAAAGAACTAATGGGCCGGTCAAGTGACCCACTCCGGGCAGAAGACATTCTTCTTGAAGGATCAAACTCTCCTGACTTTACTAAAATGATTAATTAATTAATTAGCTTACCACTGTATATATCCACTGTTATTCACTCTTTCAATTATCCATCCATCCATACAATCATCTATTCATTAAAAAAATTACATCATACTTACCCTGAGGCCGACTTTGGTTTCAGTACTGAGAATACATAAATATATATTATAAGTCTCCTTCCGTCTCTCCCTCCCTCCCTCCCTCCTTCCCTCCCTCCCTCCTTTCCTTTTCCCTCCCTTCCTTCCTTCCTTCCTTCCTTCCTTCCTTCCTTCCTTCCTTCCTTCCTTCCTTCCTGTTCATACATTTATTCAACAGTTCATGCTTGCATGCTTTTGACTACTCATTCATCAATGAAAAATTTACAGGCTGTATATCATGAGACAATCCCTGGATTAAACAGTTTGAATTTTTAACACATAAACATTCATTAGGTCACTCAACAAATATCTGAGTGTAATGTGCCAAGGGCTGGTCAGTGAAAATAAGAAGAAATATCTCTGCTCAAATCTAGCTTCCTTTCTAGCAGGGAAGAGCAGTGGAGGTAGGCAACATATACAATGAACAACAAATTATAAAACCAAAACCAATAATTTATCGTGGTGAGTATTATGAAGGACAAGTTCCAATAGGTGTGAATGCCTGAAGGGGGTCCTGTCTGAGGCAACAGCATCCTATTGGTAGACCCGAAGGATAAGAGCAGAGAGAGCGTGACAATGGCACAGGGGTCACATTTTGGGGGGTTTGCTAGGCAAAGTGAAGAGCAGCAGCTGCTTTCTTAAGAGCAAGGGAAGCAACTGAAGGGTTTTAGGCAAGAGTGCTGAGCTTCAGCAGCCAGCGAAGACTGCCAGCTGGGGGTCCCCTGAGCAGAGGAGCCCCAAAGTGGTGGCAGGCTCCTCCCAAAAGAAAGGAAACCAAATGGCAGTACTCACACCCTCCCACAACCACACAGAATTACAGCTAAAATACAGACCGGCCATCATTCAGAACCACCTGAAAGCTGGCTGAATGGAAGGCCTAAGCTAGAGAAGAAGCAGCACACTGAGACTGGTAGGAGGGGGGAGGCATGGAACAGACTGGTCCGACACCTGCAGGTGGTGGGTTTATAATTGGGAGGGACATCTTGGCAGAGAAGGCCTTCCTTGAGGAGCAAAGGGCCCTAGCTCTACATCAGGCTCCCAGCCCAGGGTTCCAGAACTGGGGAGAGAAGTCCCCATATCTTCAGGCTGTATAAACTAGCAAGGTTTGTAGCTGAGAAAGATTGAGGCTGCTCAGGCAGGTCCTCTTAAAGGGCCCATACTAAGACTTACTCGGACTCACTCCTTCTGAGCTCCAGTGCTGGGACAGCAGCTTGAAAGGATTCAGGGACATATGGGGAGGAAATGAATTGTATGGCATCAGGACGAGAACTCAGGTTCAGCTTTCTCCCAGACAAATGTGCTGGGACCTCCCCCAACAGAGCTGGCTGGCAGGCATGATATCTGAGTCTCCATCAACCTGGCCCACACTATTCACCCTTCCCTGGTGATTACTTGAGATCCCACCCCACTCAATTTGCAGCCTTACTCAAGCTGTTTGTGGTGTGTGTGTGTGTGTGTGTGTGTGTGTGTGTGTGTGTGTGTGTGTTTGTGTGTGTTTTGTTTTGTTTTGTTTTGTTTTTCCATAGAAATGGTCTATTCTGGCCCAGGCTTTAAACTTCCTTAAAAGCTTTCAAGAAAGCAGCTAAAGGACTCAGTGATCCCCATATCTCTTGATAAGTTGTCCCAGGGCTGGCACTCACAGCAGTTTGCCAAAGTTCATAGCTTGGCCTCTCCTGGGCACCTCTAAGCCCAACACAAGAGCAGCCATCTGTAGATTCTCTGTAGCTTGTGCCTGTGGCCCTAGGCAGGTCACAGGCTGTACTTCCTGGGATGCCCCAGAGCCAGTGCACTAGTGGACAGCTTCAGACCATAGCCGATTACAACTCTATCACATCTATGAGTGACACACTCAAGGAGCAGACTCAGTGAGCACCAAAGCCCCACTGAAGCAAACTCTGCTTCATAAGAGTGTCTCCTGTGCAGCAGCTCTTCCACTGTAGTCACAGCTCGTCCTCACAACCCATTGGTCTTGGGGTCAATCCCTCACAGTGATGCCAACAGCAATCAAGGCTGAACTACAATAGGACAGTGCACACAGCCCACTCAGGGGCACACCTAGAGGGCCTAGATCAGGTTACTACGGAGACTGAGACACTGGAGTCTACAAGACAATGACCTAATACATAGAAACAAACACAGGGAAGCAGCCAAAATGTGGAGACAAAGAAACATGTCACAAATGAAAGAACAGAAGAAATCCAGGAAAAGAACTAAATGAAATGGAAGCAAGCAAACTATTAGATGGTGTTCAAAACAATGGCTATAAGGATGGTCCAGGAACTTAGTGAGAGATTCTGGAACTTAGTAAGAACATCAGAGATATGAAAAAGGACCAGTCAGAAATGAAGAATACACTAACTGAAATGAAAAATAATTTATGGGTAATCAATAGTAGAGTTCAGGATGTAGAGAGTCAAATCAGTGAATTGGAATATGAGGATCTAATCAGAAGAACAACAATAACAACAAAAGAATCAAAAGTATGAAGACAGTGTAAGGAGCCTCTCGGACAACTTCAAGCGTACCAATATTTGCATCATGGGGTGCTAGAAGAAGAGATGGATCAAGAAATTGAAAGCCTATTTAAAGAAATAATAATGGAAAATTTTCCCCTACCTGGTGAAAAAATAGACATACAAGACCAGGAAGCACAGAATCCCAAACAAGAGGAACCCAAAGAGGCCCACACCAAGACACATCATAATTAAAGTGCCAAGGTTTAAAGACAAAGAGAGAATCTTAAAAGCAGCAAGAGAAAAGGAGTTAGTTACCTACAAGTTAGTTACCCATGAAACTGTCAGCTGATTTCTCAACAGGAACTTTGCAGGCTGGAAGGGAAGGGCAAGAAATATTCAAAGCGATGGAAAGCAAGGACTTTGAACTAAGATCACTCTATCCAGCAAAGTTTTGATTTAAAATTTAGATAAAGAGCTTCACAGACAAGTAAAAGCTAAATCACCATCAAACCAGTATTACATGAAATGCTAAAAGGTTTTCTTGAAGAAGAAAAAGACCAAAAAATATTAACAGTAAAAGGGCAACAAATACCTACATATCAACAAATGAATTCGAAAATCAAAGTCAATGTACAAGGAATCCAATGAACAGAATAAACAGACTGAGGAATCACAGAGGAAAGGTTGGAAGAGATGAACCAAAGAACTTATGCATACCTGCATTACCCATGGCCACAGCTGGTAGGGTGGTGGAGCCCTGGGGTAGAGCAGGATCCAGGCGGAGGAGGGCAATGGGGTGGAAAAACAAGTAGGGAGGGAGGAGGACATCTGTAATACTCTCAAAAATAAAGGTATTAAAATAAAGAGCAATGTGCTTAAAGAGTTCAACACTGCTCTGTTCAAAACCCAGAAATGGCTTCCTACTCCAATCAGAATACATGCTGAAGTCCTTACAATGACCTGTCAGGCCCTCTATATTGTCTTCTGTTAGCTTTCTGGCTTAGCTGGAGTCCTTGTGCCCGTTGGCTATTTCCTTCCCAATCCAATCCAAATGGAACCACCCTTACTTTTTTCAAATCCTTGCTGAAACCTCACCTTCTCTATGGGCAGATCCTAGGACCAGACTGAATGCTATCTTTCTGGCCATCTCTTTTCTACCTTGCTTTGCATTTATTCAGCCTAGTAACATTTAGTACCTTCTGTTGTACAGTGCATTTAATTTATTTATTCAGTTTTGTGTATTATTTACCTCCTTTCCAATCCAAGTAGAATGTATTCCCCATGAGGCAGGAATTTTTGTCCTTTATTAACATTTATCTCTCTTCAACTCAAACAGTGCCTTGGACATACAGTTCAGTAGACATTTGCTGAATAAATTAATCAATTCATTCGACAACGTAGTCCTATTGTCATTGCAAGAAAATTATTTTGAAGCTTTTTTTTAAAAAAAACTTCATTTTTATTGTTGACACTATTACAGATGTCACTATTTCCTCCCCCTCTGCCACCTCCACCTGGCACCCACCCTCTGGCCATTACCACCCAGTCATCTGTGTTCATGGGTTATGCATATATATTATATATATATATTCTTTGCCTAATCCATTCACCTTCTTTCTTCAAGTCTATTAAGAGGTGAATGACTAGAGTTTTAAGAGAGCATAAATGCTGACACAAGGGAATGAATATAGTGGTGAGATTTTACCACGGGGATAGTAGAATAGGAAATATATTTTGAAGCAAGAGAGGTTTCCTAAGTTCCTCATTCATTACTCAAATTCAATGGTCCACTCCAATATAATCAGATCCTGCTTGGCTTTAAGAAATAAAGCTACATCTAGGACATTGTGAGTTCTTCAAGCTGAAAAATATTTTTCTTAAAATTTTGGCTGATAAAATCCCAACACATGTTGCAATTTTATGGCTAAAAAAATATTTGACTGCATATTAACAATGCCAGCTTGATTTAAGAAATTATCACCCAGCTGGTGTGGCTCAGCGGTTGAGTGTTGACCTATGAACTAGGAGGTCACAGTTCCATTCCCGGTCAGGACACATGCCTGGGTTGTGGGCTTGATCCCCAGGGTGGGGCATCCAGGAAGCAGCCAATCAATGATTCTCTCTCATCATTGATGTTTCTATCTCTCTCTCCCTCTCCCTTACTCTCTGAAATCAATGAAAATATGTTTTCTTTTAAAAGAAATTATTTTTGATATTTTTTAACATACACCTGTAGTTATGGAACCTAAATACCTAATATTATAGTGATAATTCAAAATTTCACAGTTTGTTATGTTTTTTTAAATACTATAATATTTTGATTATTCCATTTTTTTTTAAGTTTCAACTTTCATTTAACTCTCTAAAAACACATACTCTGGCAATAATTGCTATCTTTTTTCCCTTATATCTTAATGCCCACATTTATTTTTGGAGTTCTTGGTCATATTTGATTAGTATTTTATTAAATACTACAATATTTCCTATTTTTTTTTAAATTGATTTTTAAAAAAAAAATTAATCCTCACCCAAGGATATTTTTCATATTGTCTTTTAGGAAGAATGGAAGGGAGAGAAGAGAAGAGAGAGAGAGAGAGAAAAATTTATGTGAGGAAGACACATTGATTGCCTCCCACACATGCCACAAATGGGGCCAGGCTCTGAACTTGCAACCCAGTTATGTCCCCTTGACCAGGAATGGAACTCGAGACCCTTTGGTGCAGAGGGTGGGAACAATGGTGGTGGTGGTGGTGGTGGTGGTGGTGGTGGTGGTGGTGTGATGCTCTAACCACTGAGCAAACTGGACAGGTCTCACTGTTTTTTAAAACTATTTTTTTTTATTGTTGATTCTATTACAGATGTCCCCATTCCCCACCCCTCTGCTGACCCCCTCCCAGCTCTCAACGCCCCTACTTCTGGCCATCACCACACTGTTGTCTGTAACTATAGATTATGCATAAATGTTCTCTGGCTATCTCTTTCACCTTTGTACATCCAGAAACCCCTTCTCCGTCCCCTCTGACAGCTGTCAGTCTGGTCCATGTATCCATGCCTCTGTTTCCATTTTGTTTGTCAGTTTATTTTGTTCAATAGATTCCACATATAAGTGAGATCATATGGTATATGTCTTTCTCTGACTGGTTTATTTCAATTAGCCTAATATTAGCCTAATGCTGTCACAAAAAATATAACTTCCTTCTTTTATAGGGCCACATAACATTCCATTGTGTAAATATACCAGAGCTTTTTTATTCACTCATCGACCTGATGGGCACTTGGGCTGCTTCCAGATCTTGGCTGTTGTAAATAATGCTGATGTGAACACAGAAATGCATATATTCTTTTGAATTGGTGTTTTGGGATTGTTAGGATATATTCCCCAAAGTGGGATCATTTAACTTCATTTTTATTGTCAAAAGGCAGTTCCATTTTTAAATATCTGAGGAAACTCTATGCTGTTTTTCATAATGGCTGCACCAGTCTGCATTCCCACCCACAGTGCACAAGGGTTCCCTTTTCTCCACATCCTTGCTGGCACTTGTTTGTTGATTAACTGATGGTAGCCATTTCGGCAGGTGTGAGGTGATATCTCACTGTGGTTTTAATTTGCATTTCTCTGATGATTAGTGACATTGAACATTTTTTCATATATCTATTGGCCTCTGTATGTCCTCTTTGGAGAAGTGTCTATTTAGGTCCTTTGCCCATTTTTTTTTTTTATTGGGCTGTTTGTCTTCCTGGTGTTGAGTTGTATGAGTTCTTTATATATTTGGATATTAGCCCCTTATCAGAAGTGTCATTGATGAGTATGTTCTCCCACAGTGGAAACCATTTTCATTTTGTTGATGGTTTCTTTCACTGTGCATAAGCTTTTTACTTTGATGTAGTCCTATTTGTTTATTTTTCCTTTATTTTCCTTGTCCTAGAAGTCATATCGGCAAAAATATTGCTATGAAAGATGTCTGAGTTTTTAATGTCTAGGTTTTTTTCTATGATTTTTATGGTTTCACAACTTACATTTAAGTATGTTATTCATTTTGAGTTTATTCTGTGTATGGGTTAAGTTGGTGGTCTTGTTTTTTTCTTTCTTTCTTTCTTTCTTTCTTTCTTTCTTTTTTTTTTTTTTGCATGTACCTGTCCAATTTGCCCAACACCATTTATTGAAGAGACTGTCTTTACACCATTCTATACTCTTGCCTCCTTTGTCAAATATTAATTGATCATAAAGGCAGGAGTTGATTTCTGGGCTCTCTGTTCTGTTCCATTGATCTATATGCCTGTTCTTATGCCAGTACCATGCTATTTTGATCACAATGACCTTGTAGTATAGTTTAATATACCTCCAACTTTGTTCCTCTTTCTTTTTGCTGAGTCTATATGGGGTCTTTTTGTTTCTATATAAATTTTAGGAATATATGTTCTAGATCTGTGAAATATGTCATTGCTATTTTAATAAGAATTGCATTGAATTGATAGAATACTTTGGGTAGTATGGACATTTTAATGATGTTAATTCTTCCAATCTAAGAATATGGTATGTGCTTATGCTTATTTGTATCCTCATTGATTTCTTTCTTCAGTATTCTATAGTTTTCCAAGTATAGGCCCTTTACCTCCTTGGCTAAATTTATTCCTAAGTACCTTTTGTTGTTGTTGTTGCAGTAGTAAACAGGATTGTTTTCTTAGTTTCTCTCTCTGATAGTTTGTAATTGGTGTATAGAAATGCCACTGATTTCTGAATATAACTTTGTATCCTGCTACTTTGCTGAATTTATTGATTAGATCTAGTAGCCTTTTAGTAGTCTTTAGTGTTTTCTATGTCCAATATTATACTATGTATGGATAATAACAGGTTTACTTCCTCCTTTCCAATTTCAATGCCCTTTATTTCTTCTTGTCCCATTGCTGTGGCTAGGTCTAGTACCATGCTGAATAAGAGTTTTGAAAGCAGACATCCCTGTTTTGGTCCTGATCTTAAGGGAGATGCTTTTAGTGCTTGTCCATTGAGTATAGTTTTGGCTATGGCCTTTATTACATTGAGGTATGCTCCCTGGCCCCATTTTGCAGAGAGTTTTTCTTTTAAATGGGTGCTAGGTTTTATGAAATGCCTTTCTTGCATTTCAGAGAGGAAGGGAGAGGGAGCAAGAAATATAAACATCAGTGATGAGAGAATCATTGATTGGCTGCCTTCTGCATAACCCCAACAGGGGATTAAGCCTGCAACCAAGGCATGTGCCCTGACCAGGAATTGAACCAACCTCTGGTTCATAGGTCAACTCTCAACCACTAAGCCATGCTGGCTGGGCCAATTCATTGTTTCTTAATGTGATATTTTACGCCCATGACTTTGTGTATTTTTCAGTTTTTTTCTTGTGGTTGATTTCTAGTTTCATACCACTATGGTCAGAGAAAATGCTTGATATGATTTCAGTCTTAAGTTTACTGAGACTTGTTTAGTGTACTAACATGTGGCCTTTTCTAGAAATTGTTCCCTGTTCACTTAAAAATAATGTGAAGATATCAATTAAATTCATCTGATCTATTGTGTCATTTAAGGCGACCGATTCCCTGCTGATTTGATGTCAATGGGATGTTGAAATCCACCACTATGGCTGTATTACTGTTAACCTCTCACTTTATGTCCATCTACATTTGCTTTACATATCTAGGTCTTCTTAAGTTGGGTGCATAAATATTTATCAAAGTTATATCCTCTTGTTGGATTGATCCTGTTATCATTATGTAGTGTCTATATTTGTCTGTTACTCTAGCCTTTATTTTAATGTCTATTTTGTCAGATATACGAATTGCTACCCTAGCTTTTTAAAGAATTTCTATTTGCATGAAATACCTTTTGCCATCCTTTTACTCTTAGTTTATGTGTGTATGTTTTATTCTGAGGTGAGTCTCTTGTAGACAGCATATATATGGGTCTTGCTTCTTTGTCCACTCAACTACCTTTGCTTTTTGATTAGAACATTTATATTTAAAGTGATTATTGATATTTTAATAAAATTATTGCCATTTTATTTTAAATATGTTCCTTTATTTTTCTTTCCTTCCTCCTCCTCCTCCTCCTTCTTCTTCCAGCAAGCTCTTTAACCCTACCAGACCTGAGGCCCTGAACCTAACTGTCCCCTATTCCTGGGTTCCTGAGCATTAAAGAGAAAAAATCAACATGATATAGAAAAATGTTAGTTACATGCAAACAAGTGGTTAGAATAAGATGTAACTTGGAGACATTGTAGAAAATAGGTGTACCTTTCATCTAGCGCCAATATTCCACCTTTGTGTGTCAATCCACCCAGCAGCATGAGCCTTGTTTCACACAGAGCTACTTCTTGCAAAGTGAGCACCGGATGTTGCTCTTCACCTTCTTGCGTGGATTGTCTTTGTAAGACACTCCAGGATTTTGCTTGTTGTACCTGCAGTGTTTTTCCATGCACACAACACAGATATGATTAGACGATGCCCCAGGGGGAATCTCTGGAAAATGATTGCCTGGGGTCATTGTTGAGGGCAGGGTTCCTTTTGTGGGTGGCAGTGGGCAGATGTCCTGTATCCACCAATAAGTTGCAGGCACAGTTTCTGAATATATCTGGTGAAATAAACCGGCTTTTTGAAGCAGCTTGCTGCTTTGAAGCATATAAGATATAAGAATTATAACTGGTCCACATAAAAAATTTTATGAAAAGCCGCCAGGGCCAGCGGTAATGACGATGAGACCGGTGAAGGCAGGTCATCTGATCATTTTTCATAGCCACCCATATATTTATTATAGTCTTTCACCAGCTGTGGCATCTGTATTTCTTGCACACTGCCATCTTCATTTCTTCTGTTTATTATACATTTTGGGCTGGATCGTGGTAGTTCGAAATAAATGTGATGGGCTTTCTATCCTGCCAAACTAAACATGTTACACTTTCTTGACATAGATAGCAACTGTCACCCCTAGCAAGTTTTTTTTTTTTTTTACATTTTTCAGCAACTTAGGAAACTGCTTCCTATTTTGCTGAAGGATTCCCGTAATTCCTGTGTGTAATTCTGACAGTGCATATTTAGCAAGGGTTACAGAGTTGT
This sequence comes from Pipistrellus hanaki, assembly GCF_964339955.1. Taxonomy (NCBI): domain Eukaryota; kingdom Metazoa; phylum Chordata; class Mammalia; order Chiroptera; family Vespertilionidae; genus Pipistrellus; species Pipistrellus hanaki. The sequence continues at coordinate 8,353,912 of NC_140515.1, forward strand.
AGAACTGGTCCATGACAAGCACATGAGATTTATTTTCCATTGTACATGAGGTCAGGAGATGAACGACTATATTTCCTACTGCTCCCAAGTCTTTTGTAAGCATTGGTGTAGCACCAGTGTAGATTTCTGCATTCAAAATGTGGCCAGTCTCACCTTCACAGAGAGGAAAGACTTGATGCCCCACTTTGTGGGCTTATCCTTGATATACTGCTTGATGACCAAGTGGTTTTTTGTTGGGATCATCCCCTCATCTAGGCTCAAATGTTGCTTTGGCAGATAGAAGTGGAGAAAATTGGGGAGCAGACTTTCCAAACAAAGCCTAACCTTATATATTCTATTTGTCTTATCGATATCTGTGTCTTCCTCCTCAATTATGTGTAAAAAACTTCAAAGGGCCAAGAATCTGTCTCGATTCATAGCATTTTTAAATCCAGGAGTAAACCCAACAAAGTCAGAGCCCTCATTTGTTCAATAATCCCAATAGCTGGGCTTTATACATAAGTATTCTATATAGATCCTTAGTTTAAGAAAAGCCTTCATTTCTTCCACTGTGGCATCCTTGAAATTTTGACATTGTAGGAGTTGGGCTTTGCTATATGCAATTGGTGGGCCTGGAGGTTGGTTTTCTCTGTCAAATTTTTCCAGAAAGTATCATCCAAAAACAAGAATAAAAAGTCAATAGGTTCACTCTCCTCTGTGATAGATCCAGGAATGTTCACTGGGCCTTTTCCATCCTCATTGAAATTCAGATCTGTATTTGGTGATACAAAATTCCTTGTCCAACCTTCATCATCACTTAGATCTCCCCCATCTGCTGTTTTAGGGACAGGTCCCCCTTCTCTTACTATTGATCGAGCTCTAGATCTGTAAGGTTCAAGATTCTCCTCATCACACTGTCTGTGTCACTTGAACTGGAAACTTATTCTTGATGAAATTTTGACTCCTCAGAGTCTGAATCAACCAAAGTATTGATCATTTGTTGGTCTGTGATAAGCCTAGACCTATTTCGCTTTCCTGTTGATTAGCCGCTCCTTTCATTGTGAATTTAGGTTCATTAGCCGCTCCTTTCATTGTGAATTTTCAGAATTTTTTCACAGCAAACCACACAAAGTCAATTCAAAAACATGGGGCAGACATTTGCAATGGCTAACCATGAGGTTTGACCACGATTAGTTGGTTATTTTTAGTTTGTGACACATTTTTTTTCATGTAATAGGCCAAGTACCGAAAATTAGGTACAGTAGTATAGGGGCTGATTCGGAAATTACCGAAAAATTGGTACAGAGGTCTGGTAGGGTTAACATTTCTTGTAGTACTGGTTTGGTGGTAACAGACTATGTTAGCTTTTTTTCTTTGGTCTGGGAAGCTCTTTATTTCTCATTCAGTTCTAAATGATAGCCTTGCTGGGTAAAGTAGTCTTGATTGTAGGCCCTTGCTTTTCATTACTTTAAATAATTTATGCCAATCCCCTTTGGCCTGAATATTTCGTTTGAGAGATCAGCTGACAGTCTTATGGGAGTCCCTTGTAAGTAATTAACTGCTTTTATCTTGTTGCTTTTCAGTTTCTCTCTTTGTCTTTAACTCTTGCTATTCTGTTTATGACTAGAGGCCCGATGCATGAAAATTGTGCAAGTAGACCTTCCTTTTCCTGGCTGTTGGCACCAGCTTCCCTCTGGCACCCAGGACCCAGGCTTCCCTCGCAGCCCCACCTTTTTCTGGAAGGTCATCTGGAAGTAGCATATTGCACTTTTATTATTATAAATGTGGTTGGTGTGGGACTCTTTGGGTCCATCTTGTTTGGGACTCTCTGTGCTTCCTGAACTTGTGTGTTTTTTTTCTTCACCAGGTTAGGGAATTTTCAGACATTATTTCTTCAAATTAGTTCGTGATCCCTTTCTCTCTTGTCCTCTGGTACCCCTATGATGTGAATGTTGTTACACTTCATGTTGTCCCAATGTTCCTTTATTAAACTATCCTCATTTTTAAAAATCCTTTTTTTTTTGCTGCTTTGATTAGGTGTTTTTTTCCTACCTCGTCTTCCAAATCTCTGATTTGATCCTCTGCTTTATTCAATCTACTTTTTTTATTCTTCTAGTGTATTCTTGATGTCAGGTATTATATTTTTCATATTTGACTAATTATTTTTCATGCTTTCTATATTTTTTCTTCATGATTATGTAATTCCCACTAACTTCCTCATGCATCCTTATAATCGTATCTTTAAACTCTATATCTGATAAATTTCTAGCCTCTATTCCATTTACTCTTTTTTTCTGGAGATTTCTCATGTTCTTTTTTGGGGGGCCAGTTTCTTTATCTCCCCATTTTGCTTTCCTCTTTGTGTTTGTTTCCATGTGTTAGATAGATCTGCTATGACTCCTAGTAGAATGTCCTGTGGGACCCAGTGATGCAGTCTCTTTCATCTCCTGAACTGGGTGCTCTAGGAATTTGGCTTGTGTGAATTATGGGGGCCTTCCTGTTGTAATTGAGTCTTACTTACTATTGGCCCATTAGTCCATGGGATTGACCCTCAGGCAGGCTGAGAATGAGGCTCATCCCTGAGCACAGCATGTGAACTATTGTGCAGATGCTGATCAATTGAAAAATAAAATTAAAAAAAAAATAAGAAAAAATAGAAAAGGAAAGAAAAAGAAAAGAAAAAGGGAATAAAGGAGAAAAAATGAAAAGGAATAAAAGAAAAAGTAGACTTTGCCTCAGCAGAGGTTAGTGCCTGCTGAGATGTCCCTTCAGATATGCCATTTTTTAAGTTTGCTAGGTCCTGCTCCAAAGTTATCAGAAATTGGCCACTTGGTATGTTGGTTCTGGGTCTCTTGCGAAGGACTCTGGTTCAGGCCAATATCAGAAATTATCTTTTGGCAACCTGTTTAAAGCTGTGAGAAATCCATATTTTGTGGCTGCCTCTGCTGACTTTGCTTACCACAGAAAGGACCAAGCTATGTGCCAAGGCCAGCTTTTACTAGTACCAAGTTCAGAGGTGAGTCAGCAAATGCCCCAAGGTATCTTGGGATCTACCTTCATCTTCCTCTGCCTACCAGCTGCCTTTTAGGTTTAGTTACTGAATGAGCCTCTGGCACAATCTGGAGGGTGGGACTAGTGGATTTTCTATGAGGGTGAGGTGATATTCAAACTTCAGAGAAGGTGGTGGGTGTGGTCCCCTGCTCCAGAGCCACAGGACTGAGTCTGACCTGGAATTTTCCCTGAACTTGGGCAGATGAGGTTTCTGTAGTCCAGAGTTTTGGTATGACAGAAGCCGGGAGTGTGATTCTATTGGATTTCCCATGAAGGGGAAAAGCCACACAGGTTCACAGGAAAGAGGGGGGAATGGCCTATCCACAAATCCAGTCACTGATCCCTCTCTGAGTCTGCTCAGAATTCTAAACCTGGGCCTGTACTACTTATATCTACCTTATCAGGGCTTAGGGTTCACGTGGTGGGGCAGAGGGATTCCAGAGTGTGAAATAATTGCTTTTCCCCAGGCTGATGTCACTCAGTGGCATACTCCAACACCCCCCCCCCCCCCAAAAAAAAAAAAGGCAACTGCAGTATGGAAGAATGACTCAGTACAGGGATCCCAGTGGCTCTCTTCTCAACTTCCTACCCAGGGTTTCAAACTCAGACTTTCCTCAGGAAACTCTAATCTCCACCTCCCTCCCTCCACCAGAGCCCAGGGTGAGTGACTGTAAATGAAACTTTGTGCATTGGCTCTTTAAGAGGATGTCTGTGTCTCCAGCAGATTTTGTCTCTCCTTGGACAGAAACATACTGTTTTTCACAGCCAGATCGTGTGTGGATGCCTCTTCCTGGCTCTTGTGTTCTGGGCTGGGGAAACCAGCCTGCGGTTTAGATTCCACACTTCTCAGAGGGAATCCCCTACAGCTGAGATATCCCTCCTGAGCCTCAGCCACTACCCATGGAAGCAGGGCCAGCCTTTCGCACCTCCACACTTCCTACCAGTCTCCATGTGTCTTCTTTTGAAAATCCTTAGTGATAAGACTCCTCTTCAGCTGGTCTTGTTGATTATTCAGGGTGATTGTTCTTTAGTTGCATTTCCAGTTTGGTCTTGGGAGGAAATGAGTGTAAGAGCCACCTACTCTAACACCATTGTGAAAGCCCTGATCTGACTGAAGCTTGAAGACTAAGTGGGGAAGAGTTGAACATAGAATCATCAGGGCCTTCTGTTAATAGTGTGCTGGAGCTGGCTTGTATTTTACTGTTGTCTATGCTTTTGAGGCTGTTTAGTCTGCTGTGATCCTATGGGAGTCACTATCTAATGGTGTGTGACTACACAAATCTTTCCAACTCCATAGTTAGCAACTAACATTGGTAGCTTGAAATCATCCTTAGAAGGAATATTTATTTCTTGGTATTTGTCAAAAACTATGAATCAGAGCTTGCTTTATTGTATTGTTGGTATTCTAGACTTAAGATGTTAACTTAAAAAGTTAATAATACAGATTAATTTAAGAATTGTGTCATATCTGCAGGTGTTTCATTGTTATTATCACACAAAACTGTGAAACTATTCCTCCAGTATGTGAAAAGAATTTTCTGATTCAGCAAAGAAGTCATTCACATCATTGACAAAAGAATGAAATTCTGATGTATATTTTCATTGTATCACTCCTGTCTTATTCTCTAATGTAAAGGAAACTATCAACTAAAACACAGAAAAAATATATTCATTTTTTAGTTGCAGCCATAAGTTGGCTATGGATCCAAGTTTGGCAAAAAACAAAAACAAAAAAAACAAGAAAACATTCTGTGAGAATCAATTGGCTATATAAAATTCACAACAAAGAGTATTGTATATTTCATTATTACTTGTAAACTGTGTGCTATGCATTCTTTCTATCAATAAAATATATCTATATATATAAAAGCCCAGTGACCAGATGGCAGAATGACCAGAACGACCAGTCAACCAGTCACTATGATGCAAATTGACCACCAAGGGGGCAGATGCTCAATGCAGAAGCTACCCCCTGGTGGTCAGTGGGCTCCCACAGCGGGAGCATCCGCTCAGAGGGCAGACCAGGATGAGCTAATATCTCCCAAATTTGCCAAGATATGTTCAAGAAGCTAAGTGAACCCCAAATAGGATAAACACAAAAATATCACTGCTCAGAAAGCTCATAATTAAACTGAAAACTAAAGACAAAGAAAAAAATCTTGAAAGCAGTAGAGAAAACATCACCATATCTAAGTGAAAGAACAATTCAAATTGTTCATATATAATGTTATATAGAGGGTGTCCCTCAAAAATGTATATACAATACATACTTTAACAGCTAATAGCTCAATTTTGAAAATGAAATGTATTTTAATAAACACTGCTTTTATAATTATTCAAAGTATGTGTATACATTTTTTGGACATTCTATATAAAACACATAATATAAACACATAACTTTATATAATTGTTATATATAATTTTATATAATATATAATAGTTATAAACAATGTTATAAAGTTATAATGTAATATAAAATTATATACATATGTATACATATATAAACTTATGTGATATTCAGGTCTATAAGCTGTATACGTGAGAAAAATAGAGAAAAACATATCTTCCCAGTAGTGGAAGTTCATAATCCTTTTTGAAAAGGTATCATAAAGCCCTCAAGTAAAGGTCCAGTTTTTGAAGATCTGACCCCCCACATTTTCATGAGAAATCATGAAGGTCAGAAAGAAGTAGCACCATATTTTACAGTTGATGAAAGAAAAAAAACACACAGAAATGCAGAATTTTGTATCCAATGAAAATATCCTTTAGGCATAAAAGCAAAATCAAGACATTTTTAAATAAAGGAAAACTAAGAGAATGAGTTGCCAGCAGATGTCCTCTAAAAGAATGGCTGAAGGAACTTCTCTAAACAGAAAGGAAATGATAAAAGCAGGTGCCTTGAGAGAGTAGGAAGAAAGAACACAAGAATCCCAAAATGCTAGTAAATATAATAGACTTTCCTTCTCTTTTTGAATTTTCTAAATTACGTTTGATGGTTGAAGCAAAACTAATAAAACTGCCTATTTGGTTCTAAATGCATGACAGGAAGTACTTAATGCAATTATATTATGGAAAGAGGAAAGTAAAGAAAAGCTCACAAAGGATGTAAGCTTTCTATATGTTACTCAAACTGGTTAAATGACAACGCCAGGAGACTGATAATGTTTGTACACATAATAGAATATTTAGAGCCACCACTGAAAAAGGTAAACCAAGAAATTTGCTCAAAAACATTAGAGCTTACAAAAAGGGGATCTGAAAATGTTCAACCAACCCAAAGGAAGGCAGGAAAAGAAAACAGAGAAATGAAACATAGAAAGAACAAACACAAAACCAAAAATAAAATAACTAACTTAAGTCTTAACACATCAATAGTATTTAAATGGACATGGTTTTAATATATTAAGTAAAAGACAGAGATAGACATAAAATATTAAAGAAACAAAAAACCAAACTCCAAATATTATAGATACATAATGCAGACATTAATCAAAGGGAAGCAGTACCGTATTTTCCAGCGTATAAGATGACTCCCTAATTTTACAGTTAAAACATAGGTTTAGGCCTATATTCGCTGTATAAGAATACCCCCCACTTCAAAGAAAAGATTTACTTTGCCGTCAAGATCTGCAGGTAATTTTTGTGCAATTTTGGTCTTTTGTCCCCAATTTTTGGTTGACTTTTTTTCGTTTCAAAAGTCATCTTATACGCCGGAAAATACGATAATAGTTGTCTATATTATAGTCAGATTAAAACTGACTTTAGATTGAAGAATAAGCTAGAGATGGAAAAGAGACATTATGCTATATAATAAAGCCTAATATGCTAAATGTCCGGTCATCCAGTTGGCTGTTCAACCAATCAAAGCATAATATGCTAATTATATGCTAAGGCTGCTCAACCACTTGCTATGATGTGCACTGACCACCAGGGGGCAGACAGTCAACCAGTTGCTATGGCGTGCACTGACCACCAGAGGTGCTTTGACTGGTAAATTAGCTTGCTGTTGGGGTCTGGCTGATTGGGACTGAGCAAGACAAGCTGGCTACATCCTGGAGCCCTCCTGCACTCCCTCCCCAACTGGCCAATCTTCCGAGTCCCTCCCCAACCCCACTCATGGATCCCTCAGCCTGACCTGCGCCCTATCACAATCCAGGACCCCTTGGGGGATGTCAGAGAGCCAGTTTTGGTCCGATAGCGGAACAACCAGTTGCTATGACTTGCACTGACCATCAGAGTGCAGATGCTCAACGCAGCAGCTGTACCCTGGTCACAGGGGGAGCGCCACTCAGCCAGAAGCCGGCTTATAGCTGGTGAGTGCAGCATCAGTGGCAGGAACCTCTCCTGCCTCCACAGCTATGCTAAGGATATCCAACTGCTCACTTAGGCCCTGGAGCCCTCCTGTAAGGAGTGGGCCTAAGGCAGCAGTCAGACATCCCTCAAGGGCTCCTGGACTGCAAGAGGTTGCAGGCCAAGCTGAGGGACTCCTCTCCCCCCACCTAGTACATGGATTTCATGATTTGGGCCTCTAGTTCTATCTAATAAAGAGTGAATATACTAATTGACCCTCACACAATTGCAAAAATGGTGGTGCCCAGCCCACAGCCAATAAGGAGGGAATATGCTAATTGACTGCCATACCTTTAAAGATGGCAGCACTCACAGCCACAAGATGGCAGCGCCCAGGCCCCCTCAGCCCCACTGGGGTACCTGCCTCCAGAGTCCCCTAGTCTCCTCAGCCCCCCAGCCACCCAGAACCAGCCCCAGGTTCAGGCAACCAGGGGTTGAGGCTTGTGCTGCTGGCAGTGGCAGCAGCAGAGGTGTGATGGGCCATTGTCTTCCCCTGACTGCTGGGTCTCCTCCTGCCCATAAGGGCTTCTGGACTGTGAGGTGGGTCAGGCCAGACTTAAGGACCCCCCCTCCAGTGCATGAATTTTGTACACTGGGCCTCTAGTATAATGATAAAAGACCAATCCACCAAGATGTATAAACTAAACAACAGAGCTACAAAATATGTGAAGCAAAAACTGAAATAATCAAAAGGAGAAATAAAAAAATCTATCTATCATCTATCTATCTCCTTATCTTCACAATTAATAGAATAACTAGAAAGGATATAGAACAACTTGAACACCATCTACCAAATTCTAATTGTTATTAGTAGAACTCTCCATCAAATAATGCACATTCTTTTTAAGTATTCAAGAAAGATATTACAAAATGGATCATATCCTAGGCCATAAAACAAACCTCAACAAATTTAAAAAACTGAAATTATACAAGAGTGTGTTTTCAGGTCACAAAGGAATCAAACTAGGAGTCAATAACAGAAAGATAAAAAATATTCTCTTTACTTGGAAACCCAGCCACACACATCTAAATAATTTAGTGGTAAAAGAGGTAAAAATACATTGAATTGAATGAAATAGAAACTATGTAATGTCAAAATTTGTGGGAAGCAGCTAAAGCAGTGTTGAGAGGAAAATTTTTTAGTACTAAATGCTTATATTAGAAAAAAAGAAAGTTTCAAATCAATACTCTAGGCTTCTACCTCAAGAACCTAGAAAAAGTAGAGCAAAATAAGGCCAAGGCAAGCAGAAGGCAGAAAATAATAAAGATAAGAATAGAAATCAATGAATTTGAAACAGAAAAATAATCCAGAAAATTTGCAAAATAAAGATCTGGTTCATGGAAATGATTGTTGACAAACTCAAAGCAAGAAAAGGGAAAAGGAAAAAAAAAGAGAGAGAGAGAGCAGACACAAATTACCAATACCAGGAATAAAGGAGGCTACCACTGCAGATCTTGTGGCATCACAATTGTAACAGGATCCCAGCCAGTGTGGCTTAGTTGGTTGAGCTTCATCCCATGCACCAGTAGGTCTTTGGTTTCATTCCTGGCAGAGAGCATGCCCAGATTGCAGGCTTGATCCCCACTAAGGGTCGTGCAGGAGGCAACTGATTGATGTTTCTCCCCCATTAATGTTTCTATCTCTCTTTCCCTCTTTCTTCCTCTCGCTAAAATAAATAAAAACATATTTTTAAAAAATATAATAAGAGAATACTACAAACAACTTTACATACATAAATTTGACAATTTGGAAGAAATTGAGTAATTATTTGAAAACACAAAGTTCTACCCAATCTGAAATAATAATTTTAAGACCCCTATCACCACTAATAAAGTTAAATTCACAGTTGGAAAACTTCCTCCAAAGAAATTTCCTTGTCCCAGTTATTCTTACTAGAGAATTTTACCAAATGTTTACGAATAAATTAATATCAGTTGTACTTAATCTCTTCTAGAAACTAAAAGAGGAAAACTTCCCAATTCATTTTATGAAGCTAATTCATATTACTCTGATGATGAAACCAACTACAGTATAAAACAAACAAAACAAAAACTGGAGAAAAATAATCTCATATATTTGTATATAAAAATCTTTATCAAAATATTAGTAAATAGAATTCAGTAATATATTAAAAAGTTTTTAGACTGTGACCAAATAGGATTTATTCCAGAATGCAAGACTGATTTATTATTTGACAAATCAATGTAATCCACCATTTTAAAGGTAAAGAAGAAAATTCACATGATTATATTGATACAGAAAAAACATTAACAAATTTCAACACATTCATGATAAAACTGTCAGAAAAATAATGGAGTAGAAAAAATCTTCTTCAACTTGATAAAGGGCACCTACAAAAAATGTTAAGCATACTGACCTCTTTGCATTAAGAGTAAGACAAAAAACAGATGATGTCCTCTCTTGCTAGATGCTCTGTGCTGGAGCATCTAGTTGACAAAAGTACAAGAATAATCCAATGGAAGATAGACTTTTCAAAGATGGTGCTGGAGCCAATGAACATCTGTACGTTAAAAAAAAAGGAACCTTGACCTAAGATTCATAGCTTATTCAAAAATGAACTTAAAATGTAGCACAGACTTAAGTGCAAACCTATAAAAGTTTTAGAAAAAAACATGGGAGAAAAACTTCAGGATCTAGGACAACAAAGGTTATTATTACACTTGAAATCAAAAGCATGATTCATAAAAAGAAACATGAATACTTGGACCTCATCCAAATGAAAAGTGTGTGCTGGGGGAAACCCTGGGGTCTGATGAAAAGACAGGCTGCAGACCAGGCGTCGGACAAAGGCCTGACATTCAGCATCTGCACAAAGAACTCAAACTCCACAGTGAAAAAGCAAGAAATTCAATCAGAAAATAGTCAAAAGACAGGAAGAGACATTTCTTCAAAGAGGGTACACAGATGACATGTAAGCACACAAAAGATGTTTGACACTATTAGCCATTATGAAAATGCAAATGAAAACCACAATGAAATATTGAAATATACCTATCAGAATGGCTAAAATAAAAACCAAGTAAAATATAAAATAAACACACACACAAAATGCTGGTGAGGATGTGAAAAAGTTGGATCACTCATACATTCCTAGTGGGAATGTAGAATGTACAATTATTGGGGAAAGTTTAACAATTGAAATGAACTTTAACAATATATTTTATTTAACTCAATATGCAACTAATATTTTTTAATATGTACTGTATTTTTCGGTGTGTAAGATGCTATTGTTTTCTAAAATTATTAGACTGAAAATCAAGGGGCGTCTTATACACGGAAGTCAGCCCAGTAGTGAGCCTCGTGGGTGTATAGCTGCCCGTACCTTGTTAAACAAACTTCCTCCAATCGTGAGCCTTATTGTTACTGACGTCAGCTGATGCTGTAATTGGAGGTGGAGGTGGAGAGTGCAGATGCATAAGGGACCTGGGCGTTCTGAGCCCATGAAGATGTCAAAAAGTAAAAAGATAAATACCGCGGTAAGCAATTGTCTTACTCTGCAAAATTCAAACTGAATGTAATCAGCTATGCAAAAGAGCATGGAAATAGAGCTGCAGAGAGACAATGTGGACCTCCTCACACTGAGCATACGATCAGACAGTGGAGAAAACAGGAAGAACAACTTCTTAAGATGCCAAAAAAGAAGAAGGCCTTAAGAGGAAAACCAGCAAAATGCTCAAACTTGGAGCAGAGGTGACTTGGGTTACAGAGCAGCACCAGCGTGGCTTATGTGTGTCAACCAAGCTTATGCAATGTCAGGGAAGAATATTTGCAAGTGGAATGACATTGTTGATTTTACAGGAAAGGCAAAATAGTGCTTCAATTTTATGAGAACATGGACAAAGCTAGTTCAGGAAATGCCACCAGTTTATGAGGAGGATCTCCATATATACACAGCGACTCAGAAGACAGCAGTGATACAATAGAAGTTGAAGAAATCGATAAGTCTGGAACTAATAGTGATGAAGAAGAGGCTGAATAAAGTGATATGCTGCCTAATATCATAGTACTGGTATGTGAACATTACTTGTGGTAATTACTAAATAAAAATGTGTTCTGCTTTATGTTTAAAATATTGATTTCTTAATTGGTGGATGAAAAAAGTGAGGCATCTTACACATGGGGGTGTCTTATACATGGAAAATATGGTAATCAATATAAAAGTAAAACACATTTTATATTTCTTCTCAGTACTAGTTTTTCATATTCTGGTGTATATTTCGTGCAAGATTTGAAAAGCAGAAGGAATGCCTTAATCCCAGCAGAAGCCGAGGTCAGTCATGTTAGCATCGGCAGACAGTTTCTCTGAACCCTACAGGCAGGGGAATCTCCAGTGATAGTTTCCTGAGATCCTTGCATTTGCCTATGTTTTGCCTAATCTTCGCATTCCCTGTTCCTACCTATCCTTTCAGTGGCCTCTGTTAGGTCCCTTTCTACTTGAGACACCTTGAAAGCACATATCCATATGCTGCCCCACATTTCTTAGCCGTTGCAGTAGGGGCCTTGTGAGTAGTCCTTGTCCATGGCTGTGAGAATTTGAGATGTATGTTATTTGCAGTCTGCAGCTATTAAAAGTTATGTTTCAATTATCCTCTCCCACCATTGATGCTTCTCTCTCTCCCTTTGCCTTGCTCTATGGAATCAGTAAAGATATATATATATTACTTTCCAGCCCCTCCCTCTCTGAAGTGACCTTGGATTCATATGTTGATAGAACGGGGGCATAGTCACTGCCTGGGAGACCGATGCCCAAGAGGCTGACACCTGGGAGAGCAGCTTCCTGCTCCCAGCAGAAGGCTTTACTTAAGCAAGAGATATATTTTTGTTGGTAAGCCACTATTATTTCAAAGTTTGTTTGTTGCCATACCATAACCTAGACTATTTTGACCAATATAGATGTTAGTCATGTAAATTAGTATTACAGTGTCAAAATATGTGGCATTGTCGGCATTCTCTTGCTAGAAGAAAATGGGCACTTCATTGCTGGAGCACAGAGGGTGGAATGGAAGCAATGATTAAATCTGAACTCACAGGAGAATAGGATCCTGGCTATGCTGGGATTCTGGAAGGCAACACCCAGCACATCTGGAAGCTAGTAATGGTGAGAGAAGAGAAAATTGGGATACTCAGAGTTCCTTAAGACCTGATTCACACCCAAAGGATACATAGGAAGTATCCATGTGATCCTTTTGACTGACTGCCAGGATATGCTTGAAGAATGACTAGTGTCTCCTCAGAAGTAACTTTGTTCTGCAAATATTAATGAGAGAGAGAGAGAGAGAGAGAGAGAGAGAGAGAGAGAGAGAGAGAGAGAGAGAGAGAGAGAGAGAAAGGAGATAGGTAAAGAAACAGTGGTGTTCTAGGAACCTTGCTTTGGAATGAAGATTTTATTTTTTATTTTTATTTATTTTTATTTTTAAATATATTGCAGCATATACCCCACTCCATACCTTTCCCCTCAGCACATCGGAACACTGGTATTTTCTTTAGCCGCCCACTAACACTCGCCTGTCTTTTAAGACTTAGGGCCCTTGGGCCCTTAGGAAGATAATTTATTCTTCATTCTATACTTTAGGTCCATGTCTTTGGTATAACTGGGCCTCATGCCTATCTGCCTAATACTTCCCACTTGTAATGAGTGGGAAAATGGTTTATCCACTCACATTGCTTCCTGCACAAAATAAATTTTTGGTGACACATACTTTAAAAAAAATATTTATTGTTGAGAGTATTACAGATGTCCCAATTTTTCCCTCATTACTCCCCTCCACCCAGTTCCTGTCTCACACTACTGTCTTCATCACACTATTGTCTGTGTCCATGTAAGCTCTTTGGTTAATCTCCCCCCCCCCCGCCCCCCCCCCCCCACACACACAGACACATACATACTCCTTTCCTTCTGAAATACATCAGTCTGTTCCCTGCTTTCATGTCTCTGGATTTATTTTGTTCACTAGATTCTACATCTGAATGAGATCATGTGATTCTTGTCTTTCTATGACTAGCTTATTTCACTTAGCATAATCCTTCCCTAGCCTGAATACTCTGTTTTATTCTCTGGGTAGTTATGGTTTGCCTATCTTAATCTTAAAATGTGAGCCTCAGAAAACTGTGATAACATTTGTCATAAATGATTCATATCTGTATCCCTAGCCTCAGTTTCTGGCACATGGTAGCTGTTCTACAAATGTTTACCATTGCTTCAAAACAAACAGAACACTCAAGTATGGATCCTCTAATCAAAGTAGAGCAGGATTTTCATCTTATGTTTCTTCTGAATTTATATGTGTGATTCATGAAGTCTGATCATATATCACACACTTATTTTCTTTTAATATATTATTATTTCATTATTATATAACGACATTGTAAAATTGTAACTATTAGGATGGCTATTAGCAGTCAACAATCAACAGATGACTATTTAGTACCTACTATGTTCTCTACACTCTACTAAACTTTCAGGTTGACAAAACAGATTGCATGAGTCAGGCTAGGCTAGACTCTGCGGGGGTAACACATCTCCAGGTTTCAGTGGCTTGACAGCATAAAGCTTTACCTCTTGCTCATGTTGGTTATTGAGCAGGAAGTCCTTCCAGAGGTGGTTTGGTGAGCCCTGCTTATTCTGTCCGTGGATTTGCCACCATCCAAGCATGCTGAGTCTGCCACTGCAGCTCTTGCACCCAATCAACTGACAAGTGAAGAGAGAAAATGTTGAGAATCTCCCAGGAGCTGGAGGGCTTTTAATTAATTCCTGACCACATCCTCTCGGAAGAACTAGTCAAGCAGCCCAGACTAACTACAAAGGCGGCTGGGCAGTGTGTCTCCACAGGGTCGGTGAGAAGAGTTCCTGCAACATAGGAAGTGCCCACGGCCCCTGAGCACACCGCGCTGTGGCACGGTGCTTCACAAGTTCCGCTGCTCAGCCTGAAATGACTTGAATAATGAAGTATCTGAGGTGTTTTCCTACTGACAAGTATTTGCCAGAGCAGCAGAATGGGCAAACCCTAGACTGTGACTCTCCAGCCTCATGTGTTGTTGGACAGCATGCAAGCCAAGAATGGGTTTTGCATAATAAATGGTTGAAAAATATCAAAAGAAGAATATTTCACAACATTGAAAACTGTATGGAACTCAAGTTTGTGGGCATACACAAAGTTTTATTTAAAACTACCATATTTTGTATTTGTTCACCCATGGCTGTGTTCATGTCACAATGGCAGAGCCGGATAGTTAGAACAGAGATCACATGTCCTGCCACGCCTAACAGATTAACTAGCTAGTTGTACACAGAAAAAGTTTGCTGGTCCCTGTTTAAGAGCATTCAAATAGCATATATTATATTTTAGTGTTGATGATTCAGTAATTACAAACCACCCTCGTGATTGTGTTTATTTAACAGGAGTCGCAGAAAACAGCTGGATCTGAAGATGGGAGAGGAAAACTTTACCTAATAAAAAGTCAAGAGTGGGGGAAAAACGTACTTTCAGGCCAAACAGACCTGGCTCCGCTGAGCAGGGCTGGCACCTGTAGAGTGTCAGAGGGATGAAGGGAAGACCTCCTTTCCTGTGATAGCAGACGCAGCCCTGCACAGGTCATTTGTGCAGGAACGTACAACGCTGCTCTTTGCTGCCAAAGGAAGGCTCCCTGTACATTTCGTATTCTAGCTCTTGGCTTTCAAAATTTCTGGACATGGACACCTTCTCAGGATTCCATCACTTGGTAAGACAGAAGCATCATTGCTGGACACAATGGGAATAAGCTCTTCTGAACTACACCAGCTCAACGGGTTGAAAGAACATCTAGCAGATATTTTAGTTTAACTATTTATAGTGCAAGCCTTTTAGAGCAGTGGTCCTCAACATTTCTAATGCCTCAACCCTTTAATACAGCTCCTAATGTTGGGATAACCCCCAACCATAAAATTATTTTCGTTGCTACTTCATAACTGTAATTTTGCTACTGTTAATGAATTATAATGTAAATATTTGTGTTTTCTGATGGTCATAGGCTCTACAGCAGCGGTTCGCAACCCGTGGCTTGATTCATTATCAGTAGCAAAATTACAGTTATGAAGTAGCAACGAAAATAATTTTATGGTTAGAGGTCACCACATCATGAGGAACTGTATTAAGAGTCGAAGCATTAGGAAGGTTGAGAACCACTGCTTTAGAGTAAGCATCTGGAATAAACAATATTTCTTCTAAAGACATCCTGCAATTTAGAATTCATTTGTTCACACGGCAATATTTAATGGATTGTCTAATATATTCAAAAGACAATGTGGATCAACACATCCCAGAGCCAAACTGATTTTTTTTTTTTTGAGAAAGCTTCTAATTGTAATTCAGGGAAAATTCTCCATTTAATTTGTACTGAATTATTCCCTTTGAATGCTGCTTTGGAATTTCAACAAATGTTTATCGTGAGTTTGAATCTTTTCCATTCAAAATTATGGACATATAAATATTTTATATTTAACTGTGAATATAAATATTTTTATAGTTAAATTACCTTTTTGGTGTAAACCAAACCCATCACACTCTTTTCTGTGGAGGTAGTAAACGTGATTGAGCCATTTGTTCGTTTCTGCATCATTCCCGCCTCCAGGGACTCATGTGACGGCCCCATTTCCAGAGAAAACCCTGGCTGGATTCTTGCCTTGACAAGTACATATCATCTAGTGACTGAGGTAAGTAACGGGGGATCGGAGATCAGGAAACTCAGTTAAATTTCACTTCTGCGTCCACAGTGCGTCCACCTTTCAGTGTGCTCCTGCTTCCCACCTCCTGGTGCTGACCTGTCATGGACCAAATGCAGGAGTGACAGGATTGCTCATTTTGTCTCCGTGCTTTGATTGTGCACTTTTGATAAAAGAAAGATAGTTCTGATTTTTATAATTATAGTTGACATGCAATATTATATTAGTCTCCTGTATACAACATAATTTGACATTTGCACATCTTAGAACTGATTTTTAATTGAATAGAATGCCCTAATATTAGATCTCTTAGGGCAAAAGTATGTTTGCTAGTTTCTATGGAACAATTATAGTTATAAATGTTCAGAAACTTTGCTTTTATGTGTATGAACTATCCTTAAATGATAAGATACTGGAGATTTTAAAAAATCAGTCACATTTATTATTTGTTAATTATAATGATCAAATTTGTCAAAATGAAAACTCATATTTCTGAGGTTTGGGAAACTTATTGTGTTTTAGGACTTTTATTTTGATCCTCTCTGCTAACTCATTTTAAATTTTATTTTTCTCTTCAATCATTTACTTCTTCCCAATAACGTACACACTATTTTAACTGTTGTTAAATGTGAACACAAATGGGCCATTCTTATTTTTATTGATATGTAATTACATTTGGGCCAAATACTTGTTTGATAGAACATTTGGCCTTTCAGTTTTGAGAAATGGATAAAAGATTACAAGTTCATGAGA
This sequence comes from Pipistrellus hanaki, assembly GCF_964339955.1. Lineage (NCBI taxonomy): Eukaryota > Metazoa > Chordata > Mammalia > Chiroptera > Vespertilionidae > Pipistrellus > Pipistrellus hanaki. Next base: position 8,370,765 of record NC_140515.1, read on the forward strand.
GCTTATGGTTTTTTAAAAGAAACAGGAAAAAAAAAAAAAAACCTAAAATTTATTTTGGAGGTAACCACAAAATATTTTGAAATTTTATAAAATTCAAAGGTAAAATATGGAAAATGCTGGAAAATTGTTCAGACCATCTCTTTCTGGACAGACTGCAAGCCGTTTAAAAACTAGATTATAAATTCCATGAATACAGACCCGTGTTGTCTGCTTTGTGTACTGTTGCATCAACAACACAAACAATGTGTTTGGTACATAATCAGCAAATATTTTTGTTAAATGTGTGATCGAACGCATGAATAAATGTATGAACACTGAAGATAAGATTAAAATAGGGAACACAAAGGGTCTATATGCACACTTTTATCTTAGAATATATTAAGTCATTTTGTTTTTAGAAGATGATCTCTTCAAGGTAATATTACTGCTTAAACAAACTGGACACAAAGAAGTGATGACTGTCTGCTCATTGTGAGTCATATTCTGAGCTCTAGCTCCTTGCTCTAAAAGGGAATGCATCAAATATGTCTGAGACTGTAAAGGAATATGTTTTCATGGATCAGTCCTGCTCATAGGCTTGTATCAAACGGTTGTATCAGTGGTGGGCATATATTTCCTCTCAATAAGTGTAAATTTTTGAGAAATCAGGAGGACTGCGTCTGTTGACTGCAGCTTTCTTGACCTCTACAAATATGTTAGCAGGGTGTGCTGGAGAGGCACAAGGTTTGGTTTTCACTCATTAGTTCCCTTACTCAGTGTCGTTGCTTTATTCTCAGGCTTCACTAATTATGGCCTACCACAATCAAATACAAAACAAAGTGAAGGCTCTGGCTGTAGAGTTTGACCTCATTTTAGGACAGCACCTGATGAGAGACAAATCACATTCCAGACGAGAATAAAGAAATTAGTCCAATACAATAAAGCAAAATTAAAAAATGTCCCAGAGACCACACCCAGCCTATGTGGGTAGGAGTTGTGTAAACTAAAAGAGCACTTAATATTAAAGCCAACTTTCAGACAGAATAAGAGGAACACTTGGGGAAAAAACAAATTCATCTGTTTCAAGTTTCTTCATATATAGTCACACAATAAAATAGTATAGAGTGGTGAATGTGAACAATATTCCTTCTTATTTTTGCTGCTCTGTTTTCTGCTACCATGTCTTCCAAATTATTGATGTGATCCTCTGTTTCATCTAGTCTGCTGCTACTTCCTTCTAGTGTGTTTTTGATTCCAGATATTGTATTCTTCATTTCTGAATGGCTCTTTTTTTATGGTTCCCATGCCCTTTTTTATGCATTTCTCACTGAGTTGCAGTTCTCACTAAGTTTCTTGGCCATCCTTATAATCATTGTTTTGAACTCTATATCTAATCAATTGCTTATTTCTATTTATTTAGTTCTTTTCCTGGTGGCTTCTCCTGCTCTTTCATTTGAAACATGTTTCCTTGTCTTCCCATTTTGGATGCCTCTCTGTTTTTAGTTTTTTCTGTATATTAGGTAGCTCTGTGTCTCTCAGTCTTGGTAGGGTGGCCTTTTGCAGTAGGCATCCTGTGGGACCCAATGACTTAGTCTCCCTGATCACCTGAGCTAGAAGCTCCGGGAGTGTGCCTTGTGTAGATTATGTGATACCTCTTGTACTTGAGCCTTGATGGCTGTTGACCCATCCATGAATGGGTTAACCCTCCAACTGTCTGACTGTAAGAATGGACTCCAGACACAGCGTGCAAGCTGCTATGCAGGTGTTAGACACAAGAAGTAGAATTCGCCCCGTAGTCAGGTGCCTGCTGAGCCTTCCTTTGAATGTGCCACATGTGGAGCTAACTGGGTTCTGCTCTGGTGCTGCTTGAGCCTGCCTGTGTGTGTTGGTTCTGTGGCCCTTGGGAAGGCCTCTGGTGTATGCCAATGTGAGATGCTGCCAAGACTGGCCCTGGGCAACCTGTTTACACTACAAAGTGATCCTCAGTTTGTAGTTGACTCTGCTTGGCCTGGGTGAGCTAAGGGAGGGCCAAACTACACACCACGGCCAGCCTTTACTAGTCCTGAGCCGGGGGCAGGTCAGCAAAGGGCCAAAGGCAGCCTGAGATCCTCCTCTGCTGCCAGCTTCCTGTTAGGCTCAGGCACTGGAACCTCTGGGGGAACGTGAGTTACATGAGGCAAGTTCTCAGTGAGGCAGCAGGTAGCAGTGAGTTGTGCTCACCAGATTGACAAAGATTCAAACTCTGTGCCAAGAGTGTGGTCTGAGGCCACTCAATAAGTCCTACGTGCACTGGCTTTAGCTGCCCCCTATTGGGTGCCCACAGACTTCTCTGGTAGGACAGAGTCTGGGGAGCTGTCAGGGTGAGGCCAGCAGAGTTCATCAGCCCCAAACATACCCAGTTTGCCCTTTGGAGGGAAGGCTCTGCATAGGAATGGGAGCACTGGTTGAGGTGCGGGGGGAAAATGGCCCTGGTCGTAGAGCCGCACAAGTCAGTCTGTCCTGACTCTGCCCTGACCTCCTGGAGAGCCCAAGTTGGGTAGGGCAGGGCCTCCAGGAACCAAGAGGGCAGGGCTAGTGGATATTCCAGGAGGCGGAGGTGCAGGTCAGGCTTCCAGGAAAGTGAGGGGAATGGCCCCTGTCCTGAGAGCCACACAACTCAGTCTGTGTCCACTGGGATCTCCACACCAGGGACCCAAGAGCTGACTCTTCCTGGGCATGAACTCAGCAGGTGGCCGATGACCTTCCCTCAGGCTGACACTGCAGAAGGCAGTGCTCCATGCAAGAAAGGTGGTGTCTGTGGTGTGGGAGAGGGACCAGCATGGGGACCCTGATGGCTGTCCCTTCAGCTCCCTTCCTAGAACCACAAACCCCAGTCTCTCCTCACATCACTCTAGCCTGCTCCTCCCTCCCTCCCTCAGAGCCCAGGGTGAGTGGCTGCAAGCGGGATTTTGTGCTTTGGCCTGTTTCTCTAGCAGGCTCTGTCTCTCCTAGGGGGAGGGGAAGGGGGAGAGAGACAGAATCCCAGCTGGTTTTCATAGCCAAGTGCTATGTGGGCACTTGGTGAATGCCTTCTGGGCTCTGCTGCTCTGGCCTGGGGAGTCCAGGGTATGGTTGAGACCTACACTGCTCAGTGGGAATCTCGCTGGGATTTCCCTCTGGACCTTCAGCTGCTGCCCGGAGCAGGGCCACCCTCTGCTCCGCACTTCCTCCCGGTCTCCACGTGGCTCCTTCGGAAAGTCCCTGCTGTAAGGCTTCTCTCCAGCTGATCTTTAGCTGGTCAATCAGGATGATTATTCTATGATTCAGTTGTAAGTCCAGTTTGGTCTTGGGAGGAGCTTGATGTAGCTTCCACCTACTCTACTGCCGTCTTGGATCTTTGAAAATGAATGCTATTGCATGTGTCAATACAGATATATCTCAAAACTGTTGAACAGAAATAACAATTTGTATAATATTATATAAAATAAACTGCTAATTATATAAAATGTGACAACTAAACCATATGTTAAATTTATGTATCCTTCTGTATAGAGTAATAATATCAATATCTGGGGGAATGACAAATGCAAAATCCAGAACAGTGGTTACTCTTGAGGATAGTGGGATTATTCTGCAAACCCGCCCATTAAGTTCCATTTCTGCAAAATATTGAAATAAATATGGTAAAATATTATGACATTAAAGTAGTACTATTTTATAGGCATGTTTTTTGAATGTTTGAAAAACTTTTCAAGTAAATTATTACTATCTAATTTAGAAATTTTAATAAAATTTCTAAACATGCAAACAAAAATTTTTAAGACTGAAAATGAAAGCTTTTTGCCTATCCCCATCTCACAGGTGAATCAGATAGTTAATCTATAAAAATCACTCTTGTGCTGGGAGATTGTGATGAGCTGAAATTTGAAAATATTCCAAAACTGAATTTGAATAATTTGACCCAGAGTTTTGGACTTAGAAACTATATAGTGAAGGGAGGAGGATGTGGCAGGTAAACTGAGGCTAGGAAATGACAAAAGATGACTCAACTTATTGAAATTGTCTGAAATGTAAAATCCAATTCTACATTTTCCACAACAGTGAAGCCAGGACATTGGTGAGTGATACAATGATAGCAGCTGTAGTTATAAAGAGGCCCCTGAGATATAAAGTTGAGAAATAATGCCAACTTCCTCTCAGAGAGAATTCATGTGCCAGGCTGGGTACTAGAGGAGTTATGGTTTAATTCGCAGAAAATGTTTTGATATCCATTATGCAGATGAGAAAACTGAGACCCAGCTGCTGAGTGGCAGAGCCACCACAGACACCCAGCGTTGTTCGATTACAATGGATTTGCTTTCATTGCTTCACAAGTCCATTATGATTAAATAAGTATATTTTTATTTCCAGAGCACTGATCTTCTTAGAATGAGTATTTTTGGGCATCATATTATCTGAATGGCTTCTATTTAAAAAGATAACATACTTTTAAGACACTTTGGGTATTATTTCCCTTTTCTCCATTCCTAAGATAGTTCTCTGACATAGATAGCTTCTCTTATTAAGCAAGTAGAGTAGCTTTTGTATTGGTTGTTACATCTTTGTTATTACAATTTCCATTCAAACAATGAGTAGTTCTCTAATTCCATGGGCTAGAACTCTCAAACTATAAATTTAAAATAAAAAGAAAGAAAGAAGAAAATAAAATAAATGAAAACTCCCAGTGAGGTTTTTTTCACTTGTTTATTGGCCTGCCAACAATTTTAGCTAGTCACATGCCTTCAAGCAAAATGGCTTTTGCAGGTCATTCCCCAAATGTATAACTAGTGACTGAATTTCAGACCATGCAGGGGTGGGGACAAAGCTGATCATTGAAGACAAACATGAGCAAACATATATAAAGAGCCATGTAGATTTTAATAGCTTATTTAGGACCACACCCATTTTGTCATTTAGCTATTCTACCGAAGAGCTCAACTCATGTTTGTAGAAGTTAGCTTGAAAAAAAAGTCCATCAGCAATCTTATTTTTTTACTGCTAATCACTTGAAAAGTTCTACTGACATTATATGGTTATTTTGTTAGAGGAATTCTCCTCCTCTCCAAGATTAATTTTCATTTTCCTCAGATGTCTTTTCTGCATAAACTCAAGCAAAACAACATTCTAGATGCTCATAGAAAATTCTCTTTTTCTCTCTGCAAATATTATGCTGAAATCTGTCATTTACTCTGTGTCCCAAATCAACAAATGGTAAATATTTCAATATAGTTGTCTGGTATATTTGGTATCTTCCTCTCGAAATTCCTCTTAAAGAGAATGTATGCCTGTCACTTAACAAAGGATATCTGCAAATAAAGTAAAAACAATCTGGGGGGAAAAGTGTCTTTTTCTCCTTTGTTATTTCACACAAGGACCTAGTACTTAAAATAATACTATGGGATATGTCTTCATATTCCATCAATAATACATTGAGGTTCAGTTTATTTCATTTTATGTTGTTTTTACTCTGCTTGGCAAACAATTCTCTCTCAACTTTCTTATTCTAATCAAAGTGTAGAATGCTAATGAGGCAAATCCAAACTCATAAAGTGCATTTCCTCTATATTAATCCTCTTAAAGTTATCAGGGATTCACATCCCCAGGTATAAATAGTACAATCAGAAGTAAAACAGGAAGATAAAATATGGATAAAGAGACTATTAATATACAAGAGTATTAAGACAAAAATGTAATAACCAAAGCCGCACCAAACCTTATTATTTCAGATGTGCTGGGTGAGGCACAGCCCACAGGAGCATCTAATATTGCTGAAACCTCATGGCCTCTGTATGAGCGTTATCCCAGCATTCACACAAAGGATTTTTAGAGTTTTATTTGTACATTGATTGATCTGTTTTGAAAAATATTTCATCCTGCAAACCACAGATTTGATCATTGTTTCCTAAGTGTTTTCCTGAACTGCTCTAGATTCTTTGCTTTTCACAAAGCAGAACTTCCTCTAAAATCTAGTTTAGTTAATTATAGCAGTCCGGGTGTGATTGCTGTTTATAGCCCCCTGGCTGAATCTGCTCTGGCTGGGTTTGGGTCAGAGCTATTTCTAGGAAATGTCTGCTACTTTTTCTCAAACTCCAACTTCTTTGTGGCTTTCTTTTCCCAGCTCCATCTTTGTTACCGAAACGTGAGAAGAAGGGCCCGCGTGCATGCCCAGAAGCAGGCACCTGGGGCGACAACCTCGGCAGCTGCTCTATGGGAGGCTGGCGAGTGTGTGCGTGTGGGACACCCTGCTGAACTGTTAAAGCCTCTGGATTAAAGACCCTCCAGCTCCAGGCGACAGCGATGAAATGGTTTAAGCGAAACCAACCAAACAACCCAGCGAGAAGCAGAGAAAGCACACGCAGGGACAGGATACGCCATATCCATGGATCTGGGCAAAAACTCTGCTGGGCTCCAGGAAGCCCAGACCCCAGACCCCCGGCAGCCTGGGCCCCGGCCCGGCCCGCCCCGGGGTGACGGGCTCCCCCAGCTCCTGGCTGGGCAGCTCTGAGCCTCCGATGCACAGCTCCCAGGGCGCAGGCAGCTCTATCGTCTCGGGAGAATGAACTTGCTCTTCTTCCCCAGGCCCCATTCCGGGAAAGCCGCGGGTGGGAGTCGCATTTGGTGGAAACGTCACTCCTTACAGATTCCGGGCCTGGTTGTGATTGGCCCCCAGGGTAAGCTGCTCTGCCCTGTGATGAGGAGAGTGACCGAGGAGCTCCTGCTGCCCCCGCACACCAGCGCGGTCCCTGAGCTTCTTGAACAGCTGGTGCCCTGTGTGGTCTCCGCAAACCCTCGCCCAGAGCAGCTCCAGCTGGCATTGGCGCGGGCCGTCAGCATGGCTCTCGGTGCCCAGGGCTGAATTCTGCCTGACCTGGGCTGGCACTCTCCGCCTGAGAAGACAAGTCCTCTAAACATGTGACTTCTTAAAGCCCCGTGAGCTTCAGTGCAGAAACAGGCGGAATCTGACACGCGAGGAGTGTCCAGCAGGACCAGACACCTGCATACCAATGCGGATACAAACCAGGAGGAGAGCTGGATTGTACATTCACATTGGCCCACCCAGTGGTAAAAACAGCTTTCCTGTCTTTGTTAAAAAGTAACAAAAATTAAAAAAAAATATCCCTCTGGACTATGCCATCAACATCACTAAGCCTCTTCTCATGAAACCTAATAAATCTCAGACTGCAGTTACCCTGTGCTATGAGTTAACCTTCCCTCCCCAGAGAGGGCCGGAGGAGCTCAGGAGGGGACGGATGTGCTGGTGTTGGCAGCCACAGCCACACACTTGAGCTCACCGGAACCTCTCTGCTTGACTCGCTGAGGACGAAGTCAGTGCCCTCTGTGCCTCTGCCTGGCGGCCGCATTGCCCTCCCCTGGGCACGGGGCACAGCATTGCCCGGACCTGTGACCAGCACTGAGGGGTGAGGCTGCCGTTGGCCTTTGTCTGCCGAGGACCCACTGAGCTGCCCTACAGTCCAAGCAGTAGGCACGAGGAGCCAGAGGCCGGAGCCTGGAGGGCATGCCGTGACTCACCGAGATGCCACAGCCCTTCTGTGGGGACAGGCCACCGTCCGCCTTCTCCACAGGCTGATTAGATCTCCATCATTGTGCAGTTGTGTTTGTGCAATTATTGGATTGACATCTGTCTTCCCACAAGACTGTATGTTCTCTGAAACAGGGACTTTCTATTTTACTGGTTAAAAGCAAGTGAAACCAAGAGCTCAGTACAACGCGTAGCAGGTTAGCATTGGGCAGGAACATGGATGCTAGAGGCCAGCTGTGGGTTTGGTCCCAGCCTTCCACGCGCTGGGGCGGGACCCCAGGCCAGCTACACATGTACTCCATACAGCTACATGTGTACTCCATGCTGGCTCTGTCCTACAGCGGCTATGAGGATTGAAATGAATGACATAGAGATCACTTAGAAACAGTGTGGCACATGGTAAATGTGATATACCTGTTTGTTAAATAAATAACAGACCGTCAACTATTGGCTAAATTATTGTTTAACAAGTTACACCAAGAAAGGGATGAGAGGCATGTATAAGGTCCATGTTTGTGTTTGCCCCAAGCGCCAATGCGTTCTTCTTTTCCTGCACGTGACTTTTATGTGTCCTTTCGTCCAGGGCATTGTCACTCACCCCCACCCAAGGGCCTCCGGGAGCTCTGCATGTACCGTGGCCGCTCAGCGTGTCTGCTCCCTGCCACCTGCGGGTGGGGAATAAGAGCACCTCTGTTAGGAGAGAAAAATGATGGTATCTCTTTTCAATTACCAACTCTCTCCAGACACAAAAAATTATTGTGTCTTAGTACATTTACTTTTAGTTTAATTATAGAAAATACATGTTCATGATAGAAAAAAATCTTCAAGAGAAATAAGCAAAATGCCCTTAATCACACTACATTGAGAGATTAACAGTATTTTAAGAATGCTATGATATATATAATATGCCAGGTTAAAAAAATAAAAAACACATTCACTTAAAAATGAAAGCCATACTAAACATTTTAGTACTAGGGGCTCAGTGCACAAATTTGCACACCTTGAAAGGAACTGTGGGCTGCGAGGCTGCTGTGGGCACAGAGGAGTCTCAGCTCATCCTCCACACACCTGCCCACAGCTCCTGCGGCAGCCCCCGGTCCCCTGTCTGCCAGCAGCCCTGCTCCTGCCTCAGCTCCCATATGCTCACTGTGCAGAGCAATTGGGGCTGGCGCCAGCAGCGGGTATGAGTGGCAGCTGTTGCCCCAATCGCTCCTCAGGAGCAGGGGGAGGTGGAGAAGCCCTCTGGAGCCATTGGGCAGTAGCAGTTCACACCCACTGATGGCCCAAGCAATTGGGACCAATGCTGGACACCAGCAGTGGTGTGGGTGGTGGCTCTGGTGCCAGCTGCAGGTGCAGGCCGGGCCATCACCGGCAGTGGGTGCAAGAAGTGGCTGCTGGCCCCAATTGCCCCTCAGGAGCAGGGGGAGATGGAGAAGCCCTGAGAGGCAGTCAGAGTCGGCAGCCACTGCTCGCACCTGCTGATGGTGCCAAGTGATTGGGGCTGGTGTGAACAGTGGATCCAGTGCCAGCAGCAGGTGCAAGCAGGACTGGCGCTGGCAACAGGAGTGAGCACCGGATGGGACTGTGGTGTGTGGAAGCAAAGAATTTTTAGTAACCACCAGATGCTCACCCCAATGACAGTGACCGGCACCCCGCCTTGGTCTGGCACCCCCGCTCACCTGCTCCACCATCCCATCGAGGCCCATGCCTCCCATTTCTGTGTGCACCCCCTGGTGGTCAGCGTACATCATAGTGACCGGTTGTTTGGTTGTTCTGCTGTTCCGTCTACTTGCATATTAGCCTTTTATTGTATAGGATAGTCTTCACTTACACCACATACATCTCTCCAATTATTAGAGAGCTTGGTTCTCTAATAATTATTCTCATTTAAAAACGAGAATTTTTAAGTGGCTGTATGTTTTCCCTCATGTGGATAATCTATTTTATGATTCAAAGGTTTTTGGATATATAGGATGCTTCTGATTTTTCTATTATAAATAATGCTGTGGTCAGCATCCTCACAGGAGATACAGCAGCTTTACCTGAAAATATAAGAAACAGGAAGAAAAAATGCCTGCAGAAGAGAAATCCCTGCCTTGATATCAATCTAGAAGCCCAAGGAATATTTATTTTATGGTTTCAGACTTCCCCATCAAATTTTAGTAAGTTCACATTTAATCTTTTAACCTTCACATTCATGCAAAGTATTAAAAATGCTGAAAATAAGTTCACAGTGCTAAGATCACCCTCTGCTCGAGAATTACATGATGAATTATTGACTTCTATTTGCTTTCTCCACAAAAAGTTTTAGAGTTTAAGGTACAAAACAAAGCTGAAAGGTATTCAAAGAATAAAAAGGAAAAGTATATGCATGAGAAACTTTGCTTTTCAATAAACACTTAATAATCAGAAGATTTAGCTGTTAGTTTAACGAACACAAGAGTGAATGCTCACGTTCACAGTCAAGTACTTTGGAGGTAAAAGTATGTACTTTCACCTCATTTTGTCGGAAGTGGAATACAAAGCACAGGTTTAAATCACTTTCATAGGGTTTATCTGGAATGAAATCCAAACCCATCACCCGGGTTTGCCAGGTGCTGCCTGACCTTGCCACTCCAGGAGGTACTCTGGTTCAGGGCGATGTGGCAGGCACAGGGTCCTCTGGGAACCAAGCTCAGGGGGCCCTTCCTGCCAGAGGCAATCCTGGGAACCTCACTGTCCACACGCTGCCGCTGCCACCCTTCTGGACCCACTCACTCTGAGCCCCGCAGCCTCCCCCACTCTGCTCGCTGTCTTCTCCTGCTAAGAAGCAACAAGAGAAATTAGCATCCCCTGTGAACCACACGCTCACCCACCAGTGTCTGCACCCACTAATTTGCTGCCTCCTTGCCTGCTATCAAATGTCCCCATGAAAAGCTGCCCTGTACAACTGCACTAGTTCCAACCCCTGTGCCTACGGACATGACTCCAGCAACTCTCTCTCTGTCAGCTCATCATCACTTTCCCTCCTCACTGGTCAGTGCATCCACACACAAACACATGCTGTTACTTTCCCAGGTCAAGCAAAACAGAGCATCCTTCTCCTAACCACACTTCCCTGCCTACCACTGCGCCCCTTCTGTCAGAGCTCCTTGAAGACTGGTGCGTGTTTGCTCTCTCTGGGCTCTTATCATTCTTTTTCAACTGCCATCAATCCAGTTCCCACCTCCCCACAACTGTTCACAAACTCCCTCCAAACTGTAGTCCTCCTCATCCTATCGGCAGCCTTGGACACAGCTGGCCACTGCCTTCCTGCTGCAGTGACCCCTTTGGCCCCTGGGACTCCCACTTGCTTCATTTTCCTTTTACTCCACTCACTGCTCTTCCTGCACTCCTTTGTGGTTTCTCTCCTTCTCCCCAACCTCTCCCCGGGGTGACGTAATTTCACCCCATCCTGGTGAGATTCCTATATTGCCCACCCCCCTGCTCTGAAATGCCAGACTCCGCTCCTGACTGACATCCCCAACAAGAAAGCTGTTCTACGCTCAACCTTCTTCAGTCAATGGCAGCTCCACTCTTCTACTCAGCCCTGGAGTGGTCCCTGATCGGTCTTTCCTGTGCATTTCAGAGTCAGCCCAAAGGGAAGTCCTGCTGGCTCTGCCTGCAAAATGACAGAATCAAACCATGTCCCGCGCCCCTGAAATCCTGGCCCAGGCCACCACTGCCTTCTGCCCGAGTTACTGCAGCAGCCTCCTAACTCTGTCCCTTCATGTCTCTTCATTGAGCGGCCAGAGAGGTGCTTTGAAATAGGTCAACCCCGAGGTCAAAATGTGCAGAGGTTCCACATTTCACTCCAAGTAACATTGAAATTCTCAGTTGGGGTACAAAACCCTATATCGGCTGATTCCACATCAACTTTCTGGCCTTTTCCTGTTCACTCTTCCGCCACGCTGGCCTTCCACATCGCTAGGCTTGCCCCTGACAGAGGGCTATTGCAAGTGCTGTTCTTTTCTCGCTCTCAGTCTCCTACAGAACTCTTTGGCTCATCATTTATTCAAAACTTCTCAGCGAGGCTGCCTTCACTGCCCTACTTAATATTGTAACCTCCACACCCCTCACCACTCTCTCCATTCGCTCGCTCAGCCTTCCAACCAGGTGCTATTTGTATAAGTTACCGATCTCTAACAGGAAATCTAACTTACTCACTTACAATGCTCATTGTTTAGTGTCCAACCCCACCTCTAGAAGGCGGTGCTGTGAAGTTGAGATCGTTTGTTCACTGTGGAATTCTGATGCCGGAGACAGGGCCTGGCACACCCTGAGACTCCCTAGGTATTTCTGGAATGGACCCATGAATGAATGAATGCTCACTCCTCTTTCACTGTTCCCTTTGCCTGAAATATTTTTTGTTCATTGTCACATGTTGGTGGCTTATTTGAATATTAAATAACTCAAAGAGATCTTTCCTAACATCACTGAGAGAGCCTCAGCTACTTGCCTCCACTCACCCTATTTTCAAAATTTTTATCACTTATCTAATATTTTACTTGTCCATTTGTGTGCTCTCTACCCCAGCCGCACTCATTCTTAGTCACCTCTGAGTCCCTAGGACCTAGAACATCCCCTGGAATCCATCAGGCACACATTGACTATATGAAGAAATATCGCACAAGGTCCCATCTGGAAGGCATTACAGTTATATGTTAATGGAAGAATCCAACGCACAACTCTTCCCTCCTCCGGTCAAAGCCCCCATCCCACAGGTGTGCTGCCAGTTTATCCTCTCACTTAGCATTCTGCCAGAAGAATGCTAAGTGAGAGGATAAAATATGAAATTACTGCTTTTAATAGAGTGTAGCCATTCTTATTTTTCTAACTTAGTCTCAACCTAGCTTTCAGACACGTGGCCCAAACCCATGGAGTGTTGCACATCTTCAGCTAAGTTACTCTCCCATTTCAAAGGGTTTCTTTTTTCCCCCTTCAATTGAACTTATTAGGGTGACAATGGTTAACAAAATCATACAGGGTTCAGGTGCACAATCCTACAACACATCATCTGTACAGCATATTGTGTGTTCACCACCCCAAGTCAAGTCTCCTTCCATACCCCTGCCACTTCCCCCAACCCCTACAATCCCTGCACTCCATGAGTCTTTTCTCTCTTCTTTTCTTTTTTGCTCTATCCCTCCATCTCCTATCCAGCCTGCTGTCAGTCTATTCTCTATTTATGAGTCTGACTCTATTTTGTTTGTTAGTCCATTTTGTTTATTAGATTCCACATATGAATGAAATCACACGGAACTTGTATTTCTCTGACTGCGTTTATTTCACTTAGCAAAGTACGCTCCAGGTCCATCCATGCTGTCCCTAAGGGGAAGATTTTCTTTTTCTTTTTCAGAGCTGAGTCATCTTCCATGGTGCAAATGTACCAGAGCTTTTATATCCATCCATCCACTAATGGACACTGGGCTGTTTCCAGATCGTAGTTATTGCAAATAATGCTGCAATAAACATAGGGGTACATATATTTTTTGACTTAGTGTTTCAGGTTTTTCATATAAATTCCTAGAAGTAGAATTGCTGGTTCTCAAGGCAGTATCATTTTTACTCATTTGAGGTAACTCCATATTACCTTCCACAGTGGCTGCACCATTCTGCATTCCCACTAACAATTCCTCTTCTCTACAACACTTGTTTATTGATTTATTGATGATAGCCATTCCTACAGGTGTGAGGTGATATCCATTGTGTTTTTTAGCATCTCTCTGATGATTAGTGATAGTGAGCATGTTTTCATATGTCTATTGACCATGTGTATGTCCACTTTGGAGAAATGGACCTTTGCCCATTTTTAAATTGTTTGTTTTTTGGTGTTGGGTTTTGTAAGTTCTTTATAAATTTTGGATATTAATCCCTTATCAGATATATCAGTGAGTATGTTCTCCCCTCAGTGGGTTGTCTTTCCATTATATTCATGGGTTTCTATTACACTGGCAGGTAAATCTTTTATTTGATTGACATTTCCCTTACTGTTTATAAATGTTCTTGCCTTTGCTTATTTTACCTGAACAAACATCTACAGGACTCACCCATTGCCGCTTAATGCCTGCTTTACTGTTAATGACCTTAGCAAGGCGGTGCCCACTTCTCTCTGCAGCGTGCATGTGGTGATGAGTGAGGGCTACAGCCTTCCTGCAGTTGCATCGTGGTTGCATGTGTTCACAGCTGGGAGCGTGATATGTGTTGGTAAATGTTCAGAGATGGTGAACTCAGAGAAAAGAGCTCATGATAAGCAGATATCATGATATGATAAGCAGAACACACTTTTAATTCGATGAGCCTGCGTGCTGATGTTAGAGGTGTGGCTCTCTCCAGTTCCCCCAGCTCGCCCTCGGAGCAGTGTACAAAGTTCCGAGCATCCGGACCACTGAAAGTGTGGTGTCTGCCATCTGGTTATTCGGAGGACATGAAAAGTCTCAGGGCCTTTTGCTGAATCACACAGGGCAGCACGCAGGCAGATCCTCCCGGGAGAAGATTAGCTGATGGAGCTGCTGTGAGGTCCCAATGGCATAGCTGACACAGACCCTCAGGCATGTGCCCTGTGCTGTTCTACTTCCTCTTCCTGAAGTTGGCCCAGCCCTGGCACTCTCCTCTCTGATGCTCTGTGCCTGCCTCCCAACACCATGTTCTCACCACTTCTCTGTCTCCCTATGTGATCCTCCTCTAATTGTTAGGATTTTAACAAGCAACACAGTGCACGTTTGGATAAAATTGGAGGACTTCCCCAGGAGGCAGTTGTATTTGCTGAAATTACACGTGTTAAATCACTTGCCTGAAGCCACAGGTAGGCAGCTGTGGCGAAGCCACTGAGCAGGTGAGGAAGGATAACAATGAAGCTCCTCACTGACGGTAGGAGGCTGAGGACAGCTGGGAGGGGGAGGGTCCCATAGGAGATGGGAGGAGGAGGAGGGGCTAGATCCCTAAGGCAGCAGCCACCACTGGCCAGGGCGTTGGCCTGCAGGCTAAACTGCTTCAAGAGAAGAGAAAGGGGGTGGGGTCTCAGCCCAAGAGCTTCACCTCCTTGTGCGGTGGGTGACAGTGACACAGGTCACAGGTGGTTTGCACTCCAGAGTCGACAGTGAAGACTCCAGCGATGGTCCTGGACTCAAGCCCGCCCAGTGAAGCCCGTCCCGGGAGCTCCGTTGGGACAGTGGGGAAGGAGAATCTCTCTTCCACGGGAGGTAGTGCTGGAGCCGATGATCCATAGGGGAGGGGGGTGCACAGGAGACAGCGTGTCTGAGGAAAATGTCAACAAAGAGAAAAGCACAGGAGAGGGAGAGGGACACCATACACACACACACACACACACACACACACAGAGACACACACACACACACACACAGAGAGAGAGAGAGAGAGAGAGAGAGAGAGAGAGAGAGAGAGAGAGAGAGAGAGAGAGAAGAGAGGGAGAGAGATATCAAAATCTGAAGAAGTAATGAGCACATTTGTCCCAGTCCTGTCTTTTTATTTTAAGGTCATTGAGACAATGAACCCGTACTGCTTAAGCCAGTTTAAACTTGCAGTCACTGAGCATGGACCGATGTGAAGGGGACCCTGCGTGGCCCAGGGGCCTGGTCTGGCCTCTTTCCATGGAGAGGACTGGGGTGGCGGCTCTGACGTCAGTAGATTCACTAGGAGGGTGCAAAGGCATGTCAGATGCCAGTGTCTAGCACCTGCTCTCCCATCAAGGTGGGCATGGCCCTGAGCGGAAGGCAGGCTCTGAAACAGAGGTGTGGTGGCCTCAGGGTGGAGGTCAGGATGCCGCTACCGGAGCGGAAAGGTGTGCACGTGGCCCAAGAGCAGTCCTCCTGGGGGACAGAGCTGTGGGGGGGGGGGGGGGCAGAGCTGTAGGGGGCAGAGCTGTAGGGTTCAGGGCTGTAGGGGACAGAGCTGTAGGGGACAGAGCTCTAGGGGACAGGTCTGTAGGGGACAGAGCTGTAGGGGACAGAGCTGTAGGGGGACAGGTCTGTAGGGGACAGAGCTGTAGGGGGACAGAGCTATAGGGGACAGAGCTGTAGGGGACAGGGCTGTAGGGGACAGAGCTATAGGGGACAGAGCTGTAGGGGACAGGGCTGTAGGGGACAGAGCTATAGGGGACAGAGCTGTAGGGGACAGAGCTACAGGGGACAGAGCTGTAGGGGACAGAGCTGTAGGGGACAGAGCTATAGGGGACAGAGCTGTAGGGGTCAAAGCTGTAGGGGGACAGAGCTGTAGGGGACAGAGCTACAGGGGACAGAGCTGTAGGGGACAGGGTTGTAGAGGACAGGGCTATAGGGGGACAGGGATGTAGGGGACAGAGCTATAGGGGACAGAGCTGTAGGGGACAGGGCTGTAGGGGGACAGAGCTGTAGGGGGACAGAGCTGTAGGGGGACAGCTGTAGGAGGCACACTGCAATTCACTTTTAAAACACCCAATGGTTCCTTCTCTCTCTCACTCTCACATCAGCTCGGGCTGCTGCTTAAACCAGAAGGGAATTCAACTTTCTGAGCTGGCTCCTGAGTGCCTGCAGGCCTCAGCTGCTCCCTCTGTGTCCCTGGCATCTGCCCCCCTGCTGTCCCCCCTCCTCCCCGCAGCCTGGCCCCCCGCCGCCCTGTCTGCAGCCCGTCCCCCAACCCCACCTCCCGCACTTGTCCGTTCTGATCCGATAGACAAGTCAGGCTCTGCCCAATTAGTCCACTTTAAGTAGCTTACCCCGATCTTTATTAAAAGCAAAATCCACATCGGGTTGACAAGATTAGAGGAAAATATAAAAATAAATTAATGTATTAAAATTAATTAAGTGAAAAGCTGATCTAATGCCAGGAAATGATGGACTTCACAGGAACAGTGAAGCCCTTAGTTCAACAAAGGGTGCTTTAAAATCCTAAAAACTCTCTCCTGGCCACATGAAGCATTCTGGCCCGGCTGAAAGCAGAAAGATGTTAATTGGGGGTTTGAACAAAGGGCACGCAAGCTCATTCTGCCTTTTCTGTTCAGAAAATCCTCTGACTGCAGCACTGGGCCACAGTCTGTGTCGCACAGAATGCAGCTCAGATGGTCTGCGGATCTGAGAATTTGGGGAGCGTTCGCTCAGGTGCTCCAACGGCAACCAGAGAGAGAGGCTCAGCGCTCAGTTAAACTCCGCTGAGCACCTCTTCCTCCGGGCGGCTGTGGAGGGACGGCACCCAGAGAGCGTGCAAACTGGAACCCACACAGAATGCAGGCCTGGGACTCTGCCCGCCCTCTGTGCTCACCAGCAAGCTCAGTGCTTGGCAGGTCCCATTTCCTCCGTCACTGACAACAGGAGGGGCCGGGTATGGAATGAAGTAGGAAGTGGACTCTGACGGACATAGCGCGATGCTTCCGTCTTCAGTGGTATTTTGGCTTCGGATACCCGTTCCCTTGTTCCCTTTAGAACCCAAGTGCGTGGTCTCACTCCCACACTGTGGGCAGGTGGGCAGGAGCTGAGACTCCGAGCTGAAGTGGTCAGATGATGGGGTGGGGTGGGTCTTCCTGCTGCACCCGCCTCTTCTACAGCAAACCTTCCTCCCCCCAGGCCCCTCCGTGCACCCCCTGCCCCGGGGCGAAGGGCACTTGAGGTTCAGCTGCAGGCTTCCCCCCCTCCTCCCCTCCCCCGCATGGCCAGGCCTGGGCCCAGTCTCCTCTGGGCAGCCTCCCTGCCGCAGGCCCGGGGCTGGGCGGGGAGCGGGGTTTTGTGTGTGTGTGTGTGTGTCTGCATGTGTGTGGTATGTATGTATGTATGTTTGTATGTGTGGTGTGTGCATATATGAATGTGTGTGGTGTGTATGTTTCTCTCTGTGGTGTGTGGATCTGTGTGGTGTGTATTCAAATGTGCTGTGCGCACATGTGTGCGTGTGTGGTGTCTGTGGGTGCATGTGCGTATGCATGTATATGGCATGTGAATTTATGTGTGCGCATATGCATGGTGTGTATATGTACGCGTGTGTAGTGTGTGCATACATGTGGCATGCGAGGTGTGTGTGTGAGAGAACTTATGTCAGTTCTTACTGAGGGTCTGGCACGTGTGGATATTACACAGATTGTCTAGTTTAATTCTCCTACTGTGGACTCAGCGCTGCTGTGATTCTCCTTGTTACAGATTGGAAATTAAGGTTGAACCCAGGCCTCTGACTCTCCATCATCACTAAGTCCACGAGCTGTGCCCACTCCGTGCACATCTGGGGTGTTGCCCACGCCGGTCACTGCTGTCTGGGCCCTGAGCATGTGCTCCTGACCAGGTCTGACACCCAGCCGGGCTCACAGCACGAAGGAGGAGAAGGGTGCTTACCTACATCTTCAGAATAGATCACTGAGATGAACTGGAAACATTGCAGTAACTCTTTTAACAGTTCAGTGGAGGATTTCTAGTCTTTCAATGTGTGTATAATCCGTTTCATTCTCTGTGAGTGAGATTTTGCCTAGCAGACTTCCCCTATTAGGAAACAACAACAAACATGTGTGAGTGCAGCACATGGGAGAGTCCACAGGCCCCCGCCCTCAATGCTCTCCAACCGGTGGCTGCAGCCCTGGGGCAGGTGGGCATCCCGTGCCCTGATGTCTACCCCTAACTGGAAGGGGGTGTTGCCACCCTTAGGTGTGCCCACCATTGCCACCCACTGACAGGTTCCTCAGAGATGTCAGGAAGGCCCTCCGAAGGGGGGCCGGAGGGCAGGCAGGAGGTGAGCGCAGAGCTTTGCAGAGCGCCGGAAGTCCCGGCCCTGTGAAAGGGAACAATGAGCCGCACAGACTCGTTCCTTCATGCTGAGCTCCCCACACATCTTTAAACATAAGATTGTCCAGGAAGCAGATACTCGGAAACCCTTTCATCTTAATTAAAGTTATGTGGGCTACGGAATACTCCCCTTTATATTAATCTCTTATTCCTGTGGAGAAATTTCTATTTGTTTTTATCTAATTTGAGCTTCAAGGTTAATCTGGGTTTAAGACTTTCCCTCCCTGATCCCATGTATATGCATGGGCCCACCAGGACCCGCAGGGCCGCCGAGCCTGAGCGGCTGGTTCTCCAGCTCCCTCGCTCCCGCCCACACAGGGGACGGCGAGCATCTGGGAAGGATTCCTGGAATGGCAAGGGCTTTGGAAAGGTCAAGAAGCTTCCTATTTTAGGGAACCACATGCCTCCCCCTTCAATGTGCAGTTTCTGGTGGAACTTGCTCTGGGATGCAGAGCCTGAGCGGAGGGGGCGGAGCAAGAAGGAGACATGAAAACAAAGAAGGTGAACGTGTCTTATTCCAGAAAGGGGTTTCGCAGACTCTGAAACAACTGGAGATCAGATTGCTTGGCACACCATGACCCCTATGTCCCTCGATAATAAGAGTCTGATTGAATTTAACTGATGATGGACGTGATTTTGCCCTTTGATTTCAAAGACAAAGTAAGAAAGCATAAATAAGCCACAGAAGATCTAACATAGAATCTAATTGCAATTTCTTAGAAGTTTTTGTTTGAGTGTCTGCCTTCCATATATGGTGGTAATGTATCCTAATGTCATTATGTTATCATAATGAGAAATACCTGAGAAATAATACATGCTGAAAAGTTGTTGAAGGGAATAAAGGCAGAGTCTGATGTGCATGGAATGTGTTCAGCCACATCCTGAGACCACGTGCAGGGCAGACATCATTTATCTACCTGGTTCCTCTACCACCTGCAGCCAGATGCAGCCTCAAAACCCTTAACGATGACCTTCCATCGCCAGAAGAAGCAAACAATGCTGGCAAAAGTCATGAAAAGTCATGACGCCTAGTTATCACTGTGCACCTCAAATTTAACTTTCTAAGACATTTTTTAATTATTATTTCTTAAATATAGTTCATTGATTTCAGAGAAGGAAGAGAGAGATAGAAACATCAGCGATGAGAGAGAATCATTGATTGACTGCCACCTGAATGCCACTTACTGGGGATCGAGCCCACAACCTGGGCATGTGCCCTGACCAGGAATTGAACCTTGACCTCCTAATTCATGGATCCATGCTCAACCATTGAGCAACACTGGCCAGGTTCTAAAATATTTTAAAAATATCCAACCTTTATGTAGTATGCACAATTCACTTTCTATTCTCCATCTCTCTTCCCATTTTTCCCCTCTTAGTTTTGTACAAAGCATCTAGTTGGATAGGAACCCCATTCTCAGTTCTTTATCTTACCTCCAGTAGTTTCCATCGTGTAAATTCATGAAACTTCTGGTAGAGCGCTGATCCAGGACGACAGTTTTTATTAAACTCTCATACAGACAACATGGATCAGAAAGGCACCGAGAAGCTTCAGGTGGTTAGGGCATGGGGTTGTAGCTCGGGAAATGGGTCTTTATCTCCAAGAACTAGCTGCACACAATGATGTACTTTTCAGCAGAAAACCTGGATTCATACAAGCCAGGACTTGGTTTCCCCAACCATTGGGAGAATGGGCTCTATGCCTGCCATGGTCACTTCCTGGATCTCCAGAGAAGGTGTGAGGAATCAACTTCTCAAGCGCCTTCTCATGCCATGGAACAGAGGCCCTTTGCAATGAGGAACCACCTCCCGCTGCCCACACTTCTGAAATGGGGTCTAGGTAATACAAAAAAGAGACTGGAGGGATTCCCAAGGATTCTGACTCATGGCTCACCTTCATGAAGGTTACCCTGAAGTAATAACATTTTTTGTTCTTTTGCATTTTTTTTCACATTGAGTGGTAATATAAGCCTTCACATTTAGAGTCTATTTTTTAATTTGTAATTATTTTTAATTAAATCATTTTATAAGGGCAATTTACTCAATGGTTCAAAAATAACAAAAATATACCTTACGAATAAAGTCACCTCAATCCTTTGTATGCTCTTGAATATAAATTTAATACCCCTGCTTTGAGAAACTTCTATCTCTCTCGGACTCTCTCTCTCTCTCTCTCTCTCTCTCTCTCTCTCTCTCTCTCACACACACACACACACACACACACACACACACACATACCTTGCCCTTATTTTATATATGCCTTGGGATCTTTCTAAATCAGTACATGGGATGTTTCTTATTTTATTTTGGAACTTTAAATGGCATCTCCTTATATAAATGTACTATTCTTTAACTGGTCTTATTGATTTAGGTTGCCTTTAATTTTTTTTTTTTTGCTGTCACAAACAGTGCTGCAATTAATATTCTTATTAATACATAATCTTTTATGTGTGTAACTTACCTGTAGGAGATATATATGAAAGGGAAATTATAGGACTGAAGGATGCATGCATTTATAATTGTGATAGATGTTATCAGATTGCTTCCATGGGGTCATACCAATGCAGGACTTCCCTAGAAACATAAGAGGCTGCCTATGTCTCCTGGCTTTCCAACAGTAGCTTTGTTAAAACCCTTTTAACATGAACATGGAAAAGTACAAAATTTGTAATTAAATAGCAAGATGAGTTTTCACAAACTCAATGCACAACAACCAGAACCCAGAAACAGACTAAGAAATAGAATATTCTCAACAGCAACCCCCTCCCCCAAAAAAATTTCCAATAAAAAATAGGCAGAGGACCTTAATAGACACGTCTCCAAAGAGGACATACAAATCGCAAACAGACATGTGAAAAGATGCTCAATGTCACCGATCATCAGAGAGATGCAAGTTAAAAGCATAATGACATATCACCTCCCACCTGTCAGAATGGCTATCATCAATAAATCAAAAAATGACAGGTGCTGGCTAGGATGTGGAGAACAGGGAACCCTTGTGCACTGCTGATGGGAATGCAGACTGGTGCAGCTACTGTGAAGAACAGTATGAATGTTCCTCAAACTATTAAAAATTTAACTGCCTTTGACCCAGTGATTCCACTTCTGGAGATTTATCTGAACAAACCAAAAACACTAATTCGAAAGAATATATGCACCCTTATATTTACTGCAGCATTATTTGCAATAGCCAAGATATGAAGCAACTCAAGGTACTGTCAGTAGTAGCATGAATAACAAAGCTGTGGTACATATATACAATGGCATATTAGTCAGCCATAACAAAGAATGACATCTTCCCATTCGTGACAACATGGCTAGACCTAGAGGGTATTATGCTCAGTGAATAAGTCAGCAGGAGAAAAGCAAGTACCATATGATGTTATTTGTGCGGAATCTAAGGAATAAAATGAACAAACAAGCAAAATTGAATAAGATTCATAGACACAGAGTGGACTGATTGCTGGGGGCGGGGTTTTGGGGGAAGGCTGAAAAAGGTGAAGGTATTAAGAAGTACAAATTGGCAGTTACAAAGCAGTGATGGGACTATAAAGAACAGCGTAGGGAACATAGTCAATAATTTCATAACAACTTTGCATGGTGACAGGTGGTACAGGAAATATTGGGGAGCAGTTTATAAAGTATACACTTGTCTAACCACAATGCTGTGCAACTAGTACAAAATAATATTGAAAGTAAACTGCAATTTTAAAAAATGGGCAGAACACTCTCATGCCTCCAGAAGACAGCATGCCCCCTCTAATGGAACTTCTATTCTGACCTCTAACAGCATAAATTAGTTTCACAGCAATTGGCCAACTTTTAAATGTTTAGATCAAAATGGTTGACCATAGAAATTGTCAAACATTTCTTTGCTTTGCTAGACATATTACATGTCTTGGCTTTAAGTATATGAAATTCAGTCAGACCGCTTGCCTTTTTGCCTAACAGGTCCAATGAAGAGCTTTCCATTCTTGTATAAGGACATTTGGAATGATATCCACTGATATCCATTTTATTTGGGTTAATCTATTATTGCAAAACATTTATGTCTTCTTCAGATTGAAAAACTGAAGTGTTATGGTTTTCACTAAGTTTAACAAAATTTTGGGAATGATTTCTGACTTAAAATATATAGTATGCAGGGTAAGTTGAATTCATTTTAGCAGAAGAAGCTTGAGCAAAACCCAAAGTACCTTGAACTGAAGTAGAAGAAACACAACTGCTCTTTGAGGCCAACAGAAGACACATTGTGAGGTGCTGAGGGTCCAACTAATGCAATGAGCTTTGAGTATGAAACCAAATCAAAAGAGAGAGGGACATGCTCCATATTGTAGGTGTTGAGTTGCCATAAAGAGCTACACACATGGACAACTCTATTTAGCATCCTCCAGTGACCAGCAACAGGAATTTATTTAAGATGCTTAGTGATTTTCTTATGATTCCCCAAACATATGTAGTGATTCTCTGAAGAAGCAGGGTGAAAGCAGCTAGCCATAAATAAGATGCTGTTCTAGACAGCTTCCTCTCTGAAGCCTCCGCATCGTTATTCTCCTGTATTTGTGGCTCCTGGCCTGCAGGCTTCCACAACTTTCCCATGAATCCCAGCCTACCACAAACCCCTAGGTCCCCCTTTCTCCTTTATGCCATCGGCTGAATTATCATAGTCAAGAGTCAGGTGAATCGATGGTATGATACCACATGGAGAATTATAAGCATTTCATAAATAAATAATAGAAAACTGCCATCTGAGACTCTATTTGGTTTCCTGGAACCTGCTTAGCTTATTAGTGAATGTGAGCAAGCCAGAATGTACGGTCCCTACACCACAGTGAGTTTGTTTTTGTGCAGCTACTTGATTCTCTGAAACATTTAAGATGACTTACAAAAACATACTCATCAGCAAGGTAAGGTAAGTTAGCTTAAGTAAGAAAGATCAGGGAGAGGAACACCATGGGCAGCAATAGGAAATGAAATGAGGAGGCTATTTGAACTACAAATGATTGTCCTTAAGTCCTTTGCACTCTGCAGGTGACAAATTTGATTTAAACTTTTGGGAAGTTAATATCACTAGGGAACATGAAGTTTTTAACTGGTGTTGTCCACAGGAACAAAGTAGGCTGGCTCTGAGGAGACGCACTATTCTTGGTGCTAAGGAAGCATCTCCGTGCCCCGCAGACAAGATGCCCAGGGCTGTGACACGCCTCCGCATGGCTGTAAAGGAGCACTTCCGGAGGCCCTCGCTGACCACTGTACTTAGCAGTCAGATGCTATTGCCCTGAAGAAGGGGGTGGCTTCAGGTAGTGGTAAGAATGTGATGTTCCAGAAGAAAATGGACGCACCATATATGTACTATTTAATAATGGTTCAAGATTATTATTGGACTTGATAGTGGTTTGCCTGAGTTTTGGCTATGGTTGGAAACAAAAGTGTTAGTAGTCTGTTCAACTGAGGACAAAGGACAGATATCTTCTTATGAAAGAAGGGACGTTAACGTTCTCCAATTTCCTCCCACAGCTCAGCTGCCACTCAGCGGTAGTCAAGCCGAGGCTTACCTGGGACCGTGACTAAGCTTTTCCTTAGAAAATAATCTTAGATTTACTCTAATATACTGAAAAAAATGGGCCATTGGAGGCCCAAACAATATGGTTTGAGAACTATTTAAATTCATCTTATGTTGAAAAGCAAGCAATCTTAACCAAACCCCAGAGGATGTATGTTGTCAGCCATGAGATTTCCTGGTGTGCTCTCCTAGATAAACATGTTTTACTTTGAGGACATAAATAAAATGTATACAATAGTTAATCTGTACAATCATATGTTATCTTAATAGCTAAGTTTCAAATACAAATCACATTCTGCTAATTGCAGAATCCTCTCTGAGGAGAAGGAAATGCAATATAGGCAGTGAAACTCAAACTATAGAAAACTATTCCCTAGCAGAGAGTGGAGATAAAGAGTGGATGTACTATTCTCTGTGCACTTGATCTTCTGTGTTTGATCATAAATGCACATTGTAAAGAGATGCCTCATCCCTCCAAGCTAAACACTGTTTGCTACTCATTAGTGATTTATAAATGATATTTTCTCCCTGGTGACATATCTTTTGATATGATTCTCTAATAATAACATCCACCAATATTAAAATAAGAACATCCCCATGTATTGTGATCATCTTCAACCACATTTTCTCATGAAAATTAAATTTTAGCACACCAGCTGATATTGTATGCATATATTTGTCTACCATCATTATAAATCTCCTAAGGGTCTCTATAAAATGATAGTTTTGCCTCTTTGCAGTAATTCTACCTAATACTCCAAAGCAAGAAACTAATTACATGCTGACTTTTCACTAACTTTGATCTTTCAAATGCCATACTATGGAGGATCTATAGGTAATCACATAATTACAATTCACCAAATGAGTTGAAATTGGCCATAAACCTTTTTATTTAAATTGTATTAACTGTTTCTTCAGTAACGCTGTCTGCAGTTTCACTCTTTCCTACATAAGTTTGCCAATATAAGGTTTCAAATGAAAATCTGATTATGGTCACTAATGTTTATAACAAATGCCTCATTATAGCAGCAGAAGTGCCAATGAAGATGAATATGTGAGGAATTTTGTAAATGTGCTCCAGGAAAGGCCACGGATAAACTAGAGTGGGATAAGGAAATGACTGAAATTTCTCAGGGGATGATTTAGTCAGCAAGAAAAAATGACCTCACTATGCTTTCCCGTTGCACTGGTGCAGATTTCCTGAGGGAGAGTGGAAGACAATGGCCTCTCAGTTCACGATGGGGCCCTGCGCGGACCGAGAAAGCACTGGACTGCACCTTTAGAGGACGCAAGCCCCTCACTCCGACTCACAGGATTGTTTTTTTAAAATATAATGATCAAAATTAAATTTCAGCCGAAACCGGTTTGGCTCAGTGGAGAGAGCGTCGGCCTGTGGACTGAAAGGTCCCAGGTTCGATTCTGGTCAAGGGCATGTACCTTGGTTGCAGGCACATCTCCAGTAGGGGGTGTGCAAGAGGCAGCTGATCGATGATTCTCTCTCAGCGATGTTTCTAACTCTCTATCCCTCTCCCTTCCTCTCTGTAAAAAATCACTAAAATATATTTTAAAAAATAAAAAAATAAAAATTAAATTTCATTTATTCAAAATCATCATTTTTGTTGGTGACATGTAAGTTGCTGTTGCAATTTTTTAACATGAATGACATAAGATACACCTTTGTGGGTTGTGTTTACCCGGTGCTGAAACCTTCTCCCCTCCACGCAAGAAATTCATGCAGGGGCTCGGCCCCTGCCACCACAGTGTTTGCTTCTGGCTCAGCCCCTTCCACCATGGCTTTGTCCAGAAGGTCGCCTGAAAGGATGTCTGGTCTAATTAGCATATTACACTTTTATTATTATAGATTCAAGACATCAGATCAATGGCTCTCAAATAGGGCTCTTCTGCCCCCTCAAAGACACTCGGTAATGCCCAGAGACACTTCAGGTGTCATAACGTAGGGGATTCTCTTGGCGCCCAGCGTGTAGAGCCCACGGAGGCTGGTAGACATCTACAATGGCCAGGACAGTCCCCCAACAAAGAATAACTAGCCCCGAATGTCAGTATGCTGCCTGAGAAGCCCCACCTTAGACCACATAAAGTGGAGCCGGTATAGATTAGCGACTCCTTTGGAAAGCCATAAAGTGAAGAAACTCAAGCCTTCTGCGTGGGCAAACTGGTCATGAATTTCCTCTCTAAAGTTGACCCTAAACGGTATGGAAAGGAAACATGCCATTGTTTGGAAAACAGCTCTATCTTTACGTGTCTTTGGACCTTATTTACCTAACATTCAGACCCACGCCAACTCTGACCACCACGGTCACATGGAGGCTGAGTAAGCAGGGAGTGTTTTGACTTGTCATCAATCATGACAGGTAGACACAGGGAATATTGTGTGCAGGAGGCCGCTGCTTTATCTGGCACCTCGGCCTTTAAAAGATTCAAAACAGTGACGTTGTGTATTTGACACCACTCTCCACCTGACCGCAGTGCTTCATGCTAGGAGGAAGCAAAACACACATCACCTCCTGATTATTTGTAATTACACAGGAAATCTGTTTCTCTGTGAACTTTGCTGTGGTCTTAGGACTAGAAAGAAGCGGTAAAAGCTTTAAACAAACAAAATAAAGCAAAACAAAACAAAAGAACTCCAAGGAAAATGGGGTGCATGTGATTTTATTTCCAAGCCAAGTGTAGAAACAATGGTGAGTCTCATTTGATGCATCTTCAGGATATCAGGGGGCTTTGAGCTCTGAAAGTTTCATCCCTTTGGAGTCATTGGTTCCAAAGAATGAAATTATAATCTGCCTTCTCCCTGGAGTAAAATCCGCCCCACCCCCTTCCCCCGCTCCCCCAGCAGGGTGAGTTAATTGTATTTGAATGAATAATTCTAATAAAGCAGTGACCTTTAATGCCAACCAGTGTTTTTAATTTCCACTCACTGCCAGTCACTCCGGCGTGAGCCAGCACAGGGTGTGAGCTCGGAGAGGCCCTGTGTCCAGAGATGAGAAAAGCAGCCGCAGCCTGGGCACCGCTGAGGAACAGGCCCTGTGTCTCAGAGATGGGAGTCATGGAAACCAGCCACAACCGCAGATACGCTGGAAATATTCTTCAACAATTCATTGATGATTGTATAAAATTTAGAAAAGACAGAAAAAAAGGAAATGAAAAATAAAACAAGATAAGATAAAAGCCCTCTGAAATCTCATCCCTCAAATCCAACACTATGACTACTGTTAATGTTCTGGAATACATCCTTCCAGTCTTTTTTCTATATTTATACACATAGAGGAAATACATGTATATATGCTTGTATCTATTTCTTTCAGAGTTGAATTATGCTATGAATAATATGGTATGTTCCATCTGAGGGTCTGAAGAGATGTTAGCAAATTACCATGGGAAGGCTTCTGTAGCAATATATTTATGCAGATAGTAATGGCATCATCACAAGTATTTTACTTCAACCCTCTAAAAACTTATTGTGCCTCTTCTATATTTTGAAATAAAGGGAACCACCAAATACCTTCCACACAAAAGTGAGTGTATTTATTTATTAGTTCAGCATATAATTGAGTTTCTACTGTGCAGACACTATTATAAGCTCTGGATATAGAGCAGTGAACAGACAGAAATGTGTGTGTGTGTGTGTGTGTGTGTGTGTGTGTGTGTGTTTGCATGTTTACTCTGCACAGAGGGTGGGACAGGGCAGGACTCCAAATCAGCAGTCCTTCCTACCTGAGTCCCCATCCCACAGGGACAGTGCCTGAGGGCTGGGGTCTCACCTGGAAGTTAGGGAAGATCTCAGCAAACCAATGTTTCTTGCCCCCAAATTCCCCAGAGACACTGCACTCTATTTTATATCTTTGTTTGCTTACAATCTAACAGTACCATTTTAAAATACTGCTCAAACCATTTATCTGTATGCAAAGCCCTGCCTGGGAATTCGTTATTCCCAGGTCTGAAGCTTGCACAGGGAAGCTGGAAGTTCTTGTGGACCTTTATGCCATCCCTGTTTCTCAGGCGTGCCAGCTCTCAGCTCCAGGCACAGGATCCTCATCCTCATCCTCATCCTCTTCTCTAGAAGGCACAGAACTAACCCACCTGGCCAGTGAGTGGCACACAGACATCATGTGAGTGTTTTCCATTCCAAACCAACTGTCTTTCCATAGGCACATGGGCCTTTTGGTTTCATCTGGGATGAGTTCATGACCATCAGTGACTGTTGCCCTATCTGAGGAACCATTCTAGGTTCTATCAACTAAGTACACTGTGGGTATTAAAGTATTTCTCATTAGATGTTACCTTTCTTCAGGTATACATCCTCAGTGCCCACTGTCATAGTAAGGCATTCAAATATTAAACAAACGACCAAAACTTAAAAGAAATTAACTATTTTAGGCATCTTTATCCTATGACATAATCCCCTTATCTTTAGCACAAACACATGGTAGCCCAGAGAGTCAAAACCACGTGGTCAGGACACACCAGCATGACAGGGTAAATGTATTCCGGAGACATCGTATGGGGAAGAAGGAAATGAATGAAGGTCGTGACAGATGTGGAAGTCGGATGTTTTCAGTAGCCAGTAGAAATGGCTGTTTCTAGTTACCTAGGCGCATTTGTAAGAACTCAGATAGATTAATGGGAAGCATACACTTGATATTTTAAAAATTAGGAGTGGCAAATATTCATGATTTCTTACGTGATAATATACAAGCACAGCATCTATGTTTCAGATTCAACATGAAATGAAACAAAGAAAAACCACATGGTATAACATTACATTTAAGAAGGTGTTTAATATTATCTCTGTTGGCAACAAAGATTAAAATGTGGTTTTAATGTCTAATTTGATTCAAAATGTATTTCTTAGTGAGACTCTAAATTGATTCACTATATATGGTTTTGACTAAAATAATATTTTGTTAGACTGTAATAAGATATTGATACACCCATGAGCAAGGCTGGCTCAATTCAGCGTTCATCTTAATTAGCTAACATTAACCATCATTAGGGTTTATATGGTACAATGAACATTACTTGGTAACTTCCACCCAGGTCACAGGAGCTAGATCATAACACATGTTATCAATCATCAATTTCCCTGGGCTTTCTTAACACCTCGCTTTTATTTTAAAAGGTAAGGTCAATGTTAAGTGTTACACTTCAGTGGAAAAAGTTTAAAAAATCAATGTTAATTAACAATGTTAATTAAATTTTAATCATGTAAATGAAAGCATTTTTCATTCACTTGCCCAGTAAATTATAGTCAGGTAGTCTCCCATATATTACTTGAGGTGACATAGGATAATAGCATCCATTGCTAGAGAATGGAGAAGAAAACTGAATAAAATTAAACAAAACAAAAATTTACACATGAATGTTGCCTGTGTGTGTGCCTGTGTGCGTGCGTGTGTGTGTGACATGGAGAATTGATATTTATTTCTGGAGATTTGAGTAATTCAGAGGAAGGGTATAGAAAAATGATTTATTTTTGAAGTAATGTGATATTTGGAAGGTCTTTTTCCTAACAAAACTAATCCTGGCCTGACAAAAGTTGCAGACCAAGTATGTACCCTTGGCTTCAGTATTCTGAGCTCATGGAAATAAGATAATTTCAAGCAGCATTTTAATATTTAAGAGTACTATAAAGCAGCTAGGGACCCTGAAACCCTTCAACCATTTGGAAAGGTTAAACATCCCTAAAGTGCAAGCCTGTTTTATCTTTGTCCTATTGGCAATAATCAATCATTGCTGCCAACAGGGAATCTGATCAGAAAATTATGTCTTTGTGACTAGTCAAGTAAAGACATGAGATTCTGAAACACAGAGACCGTAGGGGTCACGAAAGCTACTAAGTTAATTTCGCAGGCAAGAAACTGGAGGTACAAAGAGGCTAAAGGTTGTAGCCAAAACACGGCCACATAAGGTTTGACCAAAACAGGTCCCTCTGCGTTTTTATCATTTAACCTGGAGTGTCATCCGAGAGGGGGCGTGCCCTGTTTGCTTATCTGAGCAGCAGGACAAGCCTCCATGTCCAGGTTGCTCTTCCTCCTGATCTGGGGAGAGGATATAGCAGGGAGGGTCGGGGTGGGTGAGGGGGGCGCAGCAGAGAAAGAAGGGGCCTCATCACCGCAGCGGTGGAGGTGGAGGTGCTGCCCCGACTGCGGTGCAGCCCGTCCCCGCCCCCTGGGGCCCGGCCCTGCCTCTCCCACTGCAACCTGCACAGTGGTCTGAGGCCTCCTGCCACTACCTGAGCGGAGCTAAGCAGACAGGGGGATCCTGTATTTATTCCAATGATGCGGCAGAGTGGGGAGAGCAGTCTGTCACCCTGGAAATTCTGCTCTGACCTCCCCCCTCCTTGCCAGTTGGTGATTATACACACGAGGGAGAAGATAGCGACATGCAGCTGCCAGCAAGAGTGGGCCATGGGGAAGGGCGGGGAGGGTCTGCAGTCGGCCTTCAGGAGCACCAAGTCCAATAACCAATCTCCTGTGATGTGACAAAGCTCATACATCCTTCCTGGGACCAGAGGATGGTCAGGCTCCTGAGGAAAACTCCTGGAGGGGGTCAGGTCCAGCACAGCAACCAAATCAGAGCGAGTCCTGTCCTTGGTCTTTTCTCAAAATGTGTTTCTTTTCTGAGTCATGGAACCATCGAGGAATCTTACCTTTTACAGCCTCATCTCATCCTCCAGTGTCCCAGGGTCCTGTCTGTGGCTGGTAAGGTGAAGAATTGTTAGACAACTGTGGCTCTGCTCTTATTGCATGCCCTTCCCCCGTCATCACTCTGCACTCCAGCTTTCCTTCAACTCCACGACCATCTGCCCTTCTTATTTCCTGTTTTACGTTAGACAGAGGGTGTTTCTGTCATTTGCAATCCTCATTTTGCCAAAGAGAGGATTGGCTGAGGTTTATGAGCAGTTTTCAGGTCAACAGCTCATCCTTCACCCAACCTGTCTGTTCAGGAAGTAAAAGGGTTGAATAAAAGGAAGTGTTTGATTTAGAGGAAGTGTTTACTTCTTCTCTAATCACAAACTTCTGTATTTTTTTATTAAAAAATATACTAAGTAGAGGCCTGATGGATGAAATTTCGTGCACACGCAGGCCTTCCTTCCCCTGGCTGCTGACACCAGCTTCCCTCCAGCACCCGGGACCTGCGCTGGCTTCCCCCCTGGCCCCAGCGTTGTCAGGAAGGATATCCAGAGTGATGTCCAGAAGACATCTGGTTTAATTAACATATTACCTTTTATTATTATAGACTAGAGGCCCAGTGTATGAAATTTGTGCATGAGAGGGGGTGTTCCTCCGTCCAGCCTGCACACTCTCCAATCTGGGACATCCCTCTCACAATTGAGACTGCTGGATCCTAACCACTTGCTTGGCTGCCTGCCTGCCTGATTGCCCCTAACTGCTTCTACCTGACAGCCTGATCACCCCCTAACTGTTCCCCTGCCAGACTAATTGACACCTAACTGCTCCCCTGCTGGCCAGAGCACCCCCAACTGCCTTCTCCTGCCAGCCCAATGGCACCCAACTGCCCTCCCCTGCCAGTCTGATTGCCCCCAACTGCCCTCCCCTGCTGGCCCAGTTCCCCCCAGCTGTCCTCCCCTTCAGGCCTGGTTGCCCCCAAATGCCCTCCCATACAGGTCTGGTCCCCCACAACTGCCCTCCCTTGTAGGCCTGATCACCCACAACTGCCCTCCCCTGCCGCCATCTTGTGATGCCATCTATGTTCTTATTATATAAAATTATCATTAGCAACTCACCCAAAACACAAAACACAAAGAAAAACAAACAAAAAAGCACCTGATTGCATTGCACATGATTTCAGACCCAAGTGTGCCATAAATGTGTATTATTTCACCACCAAATCATTGTGTGGGTTGATGCTGTAGGCTTAAATGTCTATGGTCAGAAAGTGGGCATGATGACTCTTTTTCAGAAATGATGAATATGTCCTCCCATGCAGTGGGCTCCCTTTTCATTTTGTTGATGGTTTCTTTTGCTGTGCAGAAGCTTTTTATTTTGATGTTGACCCATTTGTTTATTTTCTCCTTAGTTTCCTTTGTCCTAGGAGATGTGTTGGTAAAGATATTTCTATAAGCAATATCTAATATTTTGCTGCCTCTGGAACAGCATGGATAGACTTGCAGAATTTTACGCTAAGTGAAATAAGCCAGTCAGAGAAGGATAAGTATCATATGACCTCACTCATTTGTGGAATATAATGAACAACATAAACTGATGAACAAAAATAGATCCAGAGACACAGAAGCATTAAACAGAACTTCAGACTCAGAGGGAAGGCAGGGAGGATTTGGGGATAGGGGGAGTTATGTGGGAAGAGAGCAACCAAAGAACGTGTGTGCATATAAGCATAACCAATGGACACAGACAATGGAGGAGGGGCTGGTGGTGGAGGCAGGCTGGGAGAGGACAACAGGGGAAAAGGGGACATATATAATACTTTCAACAATCCTATATAATAAAAAGGTAATATGCAAATTGACCCTCACACCCTCACAAGATGGCTGCCTAAAACCAGGCTGGTAGGGAGGTTAGTGAGGGATGACCAAACAACTGAACAAGCAGGGTGTGTAGGGCAACCAGGACAGCAGGAGGCTGTGAGGGTGACCTAGCTGGTGAGGGGACAGTTGGGGCTAACCAGGCCAGTAAGGGGGGCAGTTAGGGATGACCAGGTCAGTGAGGAGGAGGTGCAGTTGGAGGCAACCAGACTGGCAGTGGGGGCAATTGGGGCGATTAGGTTGGTGGGAGTAGTGAGGGGCAACTAGACCAGTGGGGAGGGGCAGTTAGGGGCAACCAGGCTGGCAGGGAGGGGCAGTTGGGGGTGACTGACCACCATGGGGTTAGTTAGGGGTGATCAGGATGGCAGGGGAGGCAGTTAGGGGCAACCAGGCAGGCAGGCAGGAGCAATTAGGAGCCAGCAGTGCAGGATTGTGAGAGGGATGTCTGACTGCCGGTTTAGGCCCAGGGATTGGGCCTAAACTGGTAGTCGGACATCCCCCAAGGGGTCCTGGATTGGAGAGGGTGCAGGCTGGGTTCTGAGGCTCCCCTGGCCCCCCTGCACGAATTTCATGCACTGGGCCTCTGGTAAAGAATAAAAAGAAGAAATGATTAAGGTAAATGATTTCCAAAGAAAAGTTTAAGGAGAATATATGTTTTTCTTTGGTTAAGTAGGTTGTGAAGTCATTTTTAAAAAATTGAAATTTTCTTAACATCAGAGGTCTTCCCCATCTGGAGCTTCCAGCCCTGAGGACAGGAGCCAGGAAGGCGAGGAGACACCACCGCTGTTTCAAGACTTTCCCTCATTTCCCTTCCTCTATCCACCTAGAACCCTAGAACACACACACACACACACACACAAACATCATACATCACACACCACACACACCACACAGACATTTCACACACACACAGCACACACCACACATCCCACACCACACATCACACACAGCACACATCAGACACAGCACACATCATACACACCACACAGACATTTCACACACACACACACACACCCCACACATCCCACACCACACATCACACACACCACACATCACACACACCACACATCATACACACCACACAGACATTTC
The DNA here is from genome assembly GCF_964339955.1 of Pipistrellus hanaki. Classification (NCBI taxonomy): domain Eukaryota; kingdom Metazoa; phylum Chordata; class Mammalia; order Chiroptera; family Vespertilionidae; genus Pipistrellus; species Pipistrellus hanaki. Next base: position 8,404,256 of record NC_140515.1, read on the forward strand.
TCACACACACACACACACACACACACAGCACACAGCACACATCACACATCACACATCACACAGCACACATCACACACAGCACACATCACACACACACACACAGTTTAGAGGGAATACTTTACTCAGAGTTCTAAATCCAAATTTTTTATCATAAATTTTCCTTTGAACTATCTGGGCATGTCTACACCCATTATTAGAAAACACTATATTTAAGGGAAATTTCCTGTCTTAGGGTACATTTCAATGGCTCTCATTTAACAGAAGCCAAAACCTTTTAATTTGTCAGAATTCCCTTAAAATGTGTCATCATGGTCGGTAACCAGGAACACCTATCGGTTTACCGATGTTTGCCAGCCTTTCCCAGGTATTATATAGATCAATTCTAGAACACCATAAGGTGAAATGTGAGCTTTTGTGGTGAAAGCCACTCTGAAAGTCAGTGTGTTAGGGGGATGTCTCCAGAGTCTGCGTCTGGCTAACAGGCCCGATGGGGTGATGGGGGGGCCCGATGGGGTGATGGGGGGCCGGGAGGCCCAATGGGATGATGGGGGGGCCCGATGGGGTGATGGGGGTGATGGGGGTCCGGGAGGCCGCGGAGCTCCGGACCTGCCAGGCCCAGAGGCGGGCTCTGTGGGCACCACTGAGGGTCGGCCGGAGGGAAGTCAGCCACACGGGGCGCTTTTTGGGTTTTGAAATCACTAACCCTGGTCAAAGGCACACTCAGAAGCATAGGGGACAGAAGAGACAAACATTTTAAATCAACTTTTCCGTTAACTGGAAAATCAAGTCATGATGAGCATGCGCCCAGAGGAAGGGGCGTCTTACGCACCTGACCTGGTCCTAACGCGGGCCGAGGGCGTCAGGCTCCGCCAGGGAGGCGCGTCCGCTGCGTGGCTCCCGCGCTGCGAGCGGGCGTGGGCGTGGGTTCCACTGTGCAGGTGTTTTAAGGAGTATAGTCAGAATTTGTCTTTGGAAATTTGATTAAAAAAAGCACTAAGACTCCAGGGAAATTTGCTTTTTTTCAATTTTTTTTCCCCATACTGCAAATGAGCCTATCTAAAAAGAGCTTGCTCTATTTTGGAAGCATTTTACTTAATACATAAATTAATTAATAAACATAGTAAATACTAATGTAGAAAAGAAAAAAATGACTATCAATGAAGTGGGTCACCAACGAATTTTGAAAGGACCATTTTATCTACAAATTTAGAAAATAGTAAATATATTAATTGTGTGTTACATAGATGTGGATGAATGTATTAGAATTTTCTTCTTGGTAATTAATTAAATTCTCTGGTTTTCAAAGCATTCTATATTTTGCTTAGAAATGTATTTTATTTAGAATTAAATGAATTCCCATGCAGAAATCAGAATATCTCTCTTCATCCCATCATTCCTCATTGACTCATGTAAAGCCCTCATTTTTTAAGGGAACTCTGAAAATGTTTATTTTATAACAATAGGAATAAATAGAAAAGCGTATGCAAATATCTCATTCATCTTCTATGATAAGAATAACTTACACAGAATTTCTCCCCCACCATCTATTCATCTAATAAAAGATCATGCATGTTCAGGTCCAACCCTTTAAGCATAAAATTTCTCAACCCCAGCTCTGATCTCACAAAAGAATGATGCACCAAGTAAAGTTTCTAGTGACTTCCCCCCTTCTTTCTTTATTTTTATTACTATTTTGTTTGCTATTTGATGCAAGGGACCCTAGACTTGCAGCTGGTTATGTGACGGGCATTGCCAGGTGCTTGGTTAAACAAAAGGTTCTCAGTGGGAGGGAACATCAGCATCAGAGGCAGCCGGCCAGTGTCTGTGAGAGTGCAGGCTGCCTCCTGCGCAGCCCAGAGGCCAGTCTGTGGACAGAGTGGCCTTAAAAGGGAAGGAAATTGCCTCATGTTGGAAAACAGGCAATGAGCAAACTTAGTAATTCTTAGAGGAGCGATCTCTCTGGTGCAGAGAGCCGGGAGGTGCCTGATTCCAGAACAGAATGGAGCCACAGAGGATGATACACAGAGTATTAATTCTCAAGTAGCTTCTCTGAAGCTCCTCTCGCAGTTGCTTTCTCTTTACGGTGTATTAATAGCACTGCTTCTGCGGCGGCGGAGGCATAGACAACTTTATTCCTTAAGTGGCAGCAACTTAAACATGGTTCAGAGCTTCTACAAATAACTCCTGCCGCAGAGTACGACTACTTCACCCAACAGAGAAACGGGGTGTTTGTTTTGATAAGTCTTGAAGTATTTTTTCTTTATTTTCTCTCTAAGTCTGAGAACTTTGGCATCTGACTAATTTACCATGCATTTAAGGCTGGTAGCAATATCGGGAAAGAAATATGATAATCGCTTGCTGCCACAAAGTATTCTATACATGGCTCTCTTTTCCAGCTCTGGTTTCACATGTGTTGGTTCAATGGAATATTCAATAGACATTTATAGGAAATAAATTGAGAGATGAATGTAAACCATATGGCATCTGGAGGTTTATTTGCAAAGTCCCTGCATCAAAGCTTTCCCCAGATCCCACCATATTAGCTCTGTTTTTCCAGGCCGGCAGAATCGGGAAGGGAACCACAGACTTCCTTGATGGGAAACACATGGAAAACAGAACACATCTTCATGCGGAGCTGGAGTCGTGGTCAAGGAGCATCCTCAGAATAACTGTATTACCAGTGTGCTCAGCATATTTTTTAGCACTGCATTAAGAACATGGCCCAAGCTGATCTTGCTTTAGCATTTTATTCAAAACTATAGGACACATTTCTATTTATTTGTACCAATAACAGTTATATCATTTTAGTGGCATTTTTTTAAAATCTCAGAACTATTTCTCGGGTTGGATATGTAAGAATCATCCCAACCAAAGAGAAGAGCAGCACTTACTCTGTGCTGTGCACAGACGGACCCGGGGGCATGTGCAAGGGGGAGGGCCATGGCTCCCAGCACCCACGGCCACAGCAGCCCCCCCGCGGCCACGGCAGTCACCAGCTCATACTCTGGAGCCACATTATTAGAAGGAAGAGGTAAGAACATTGATTGGACAGAATGAGAAATGGTTCTCAAACTTAATTTATATATATATAAAAAACTTCCTCAACCTTGAATGCTTTGTGCAGTTGGTTACAGCTAGCATTACACCTGATTGCAAATTAATTTTTACGCAGCCTGTTATATAAATCATATGAAGTGTCAAAGCTTATACATATATATTTTTAAAGTTTTCACTTACTTTCCAAACAGTTTTCATTTTTCAGTGTCACAGGCTTTTCAGCCACTTGATCCATTTTAATGATTCTTTTAATCACTGGAAAGTTGCACCTCATTGCAGCACATTTGTGGGTGCCTGTGTGCAGACATGCATGTTCGGCCAGGGACACAGTGAAGTGCACATGGTAATCTGAAAAATGCTTCATTCTTTTCTTGGGTTTAAATTGAATGGCCAAATGACTGGCACAGAGAAAGAATAGGATGTTGCAATTGAAATACACAACACCTAAATAAGCCCTTTGTACATAAACGTGACAGGTAGAAACAACAGAAGGCTGCTGCCCTGCCCCCAGCTGCCCACAGACTCTATTTTAGAACTGCAGCTAAGGAAAATGGTGCTTGGATTTTTGGCAATTATACAATTACCCATCTCAATAAAGTTCTCCCTTTATAGGCTACGCTTCAAAATTTATGGCAGTAAGTTAATGCCACTCACAACCTTAAAAAAAAAAAAAAAAAAAAAAAGTATGTGAGCAACATCACTTAAAAAATATGTGGCTAACTGCTGGAAGCCATTAAAAACCAAATAAACAAAAGAGATTACACTTCAAAGAAATGTCAACAGTTTTTCCTCTCTCAGAACAGACGAGTTTTCTTTACTTATATCCACATCCACATCTGGAAAATGCTTATGGCTTTATACATCTTTTATGGTAAAATGAATTTATTGAGTTTTAAATTTTTTGTGATGGATTAATGCAATCTTCATAAAAGGTAAACCCACAACCTAGTAAAAATCTGTCTTAACACTGAAGAATAATTTCAATAATAAGTATCAGCCCAATATTAATTTCAAGAATAAAATAATTGTGAGAAAGCATTTGGTTAACTAGTTTAATTTTATTCTTTATCCACGAAAATCAAAACGCAATATATTTTTTCCTATGACCCATGCTGATAGTGGCACCGTTAATTCTTACGTTGAGGAGAAAATAAAAAAGTAGCGTGGTGTGCAAAGCCATCCTGCCCCACCCACTCACCACAGCACCCTGGGCGCAGCGCCGCCCAGGAAGAGCCCAGAAAAGCAGTGAGTGGGTTTTTACAGTTCTTCACCGAATTCTACCGCATGCTTTTGAACAGAAAGGGCGGGATTTAATTTCTCCTAGAAAAGCGTGTCTGTTCAGGAAGCCGGAACAACTGGCTCTGTGTGCTCCACGGCTGCTCCGGGCCCCACACCGCAGTCTTCGTTCGATTTGTTTAACAATCAGCTGGGCAGTAGCAACTTGCTTGGCAACAAAACAAAGCACAGGCCCACCTTTGCTGTCCACCAAACAGCCCCAGGTGGACAGCTGACTTGTGTGCAGTAACGGCACTTTCTGCTTTTCGGAGGGGATGACTTGAAATCGGAGAGAAGGTGCCATCTTTACAAGGCAGGCCAAGAATTAAGGGGAAAACAACCCTCAAGCCAGAATAATGTTTAAAATAGAGCAGCCTAATTTGGACATCAAGTAAGTGGTCTGTAGTCAATAAAAAAAAAAAAAAAAGAAAAAAGAAAGAAAGAAATAATAAACTCCAACAGGCCGGCTGCAGAATAGAAAAATAGACCTATTTTGTTTATTTATAAGGGAGCAGCAAGTAGATTCTTCTGCACTAACCAAACCAGACAGTAATTATAAACACAGGTTGGTTGGATTCCATGCACCCTAACAAAGGAAACAAGCTTCTTTCTTTTCCAAACATTGTCATTTGTTTATTGAGCCTCGCTGGGTCTTGGTTTCATTTAAAACTATGTAAGCACACATCTGTTACTCCAGACAATGTCAACCTTTCTCAGCTGAACCCGAATACTCATTACACAAAAATTTGCAAGTAACCCAACAGCAATTTTAAAAGTAGCCGGTTAGCGTACTGAGGAAAGAATTTGTATTATTTTTGTTTCATTACAGAAAAACCTTACATTACAGTGTAATCATACAGGAAGCAAACAGTCGCCGCCTGAGCAGTTTCAGATAATTAGTTCCCTAAATTTTCTGAGGTGAATTCAAGGTACTTGGACTGAAGAATATTATTGCTTATATTTTGAAATACCACAGTACAGTCTTGGTTAACAATGAAATAATAAATATTGCAGTAAAACGTCACTTTAGAAATCATTAGGTTTTATCAGTACAGTATAACTGAGTTCCTCATTTAAGAAACTGTTTTATTAAAAAAAATGGGGGCCCGTGATATTGCTTATATTAGCTCATGTCAGATATCAGATTTCAAAAAACTTTAACACAGTAACACTATTAAAACATCATTATTAGAGTTGTCATGGTTGGGTGGTTTGGACTAAAGTGAATTTCATGTGTTCGCTGGGCGACAGCAATAATAAATCCTGGAGTCGCATTTCTAAGCAGTGACCCAGAGTCCTGGGACTGACTGAATGCGCCCACAGGACAGCTGGAGGAGGAGGACATGGGCACTCTGAACAGGGCAGAAGTTGGCACCAGTTCACATGGAGGTACAGACATGGCACCCTCATCCCCTTGGGCAGCCGTTCCGAACAGCACAGGCTCTGCTGCTTCCATGGCTGTGCCCAAGCTATTGCCATTATGAGGTGAGCAAATCTTGGACTGCCTATTCCTCCCCTCCTCAGCCATGACAGACACACATAACCGACACACCAGCGCCCGTTCCAGCCGCCCACTGCCAGGCTGGCGGGAGGTGAGGACCAGCTCTCACAGAGCACATTCTGCATCGCTAGCCCCTCACACACTGCGTGGCATGTGGTGGGAGCTGAACAAATGTTTGTTCAGGAAATGACTGATCGCTTAGCTCCCCTCAGATGGAAGAGTAGAATGGTTGGGAGTACAGACTGGTGTCCAACGGTCAGGGTTTGAATCCCAGCTCTGCACTGAACTAACTCTGTGCTGGTCATGTTACTCAACCTCTCTTTCTCAGTTTTCTCACCTGTAAAGTGTGTGTATATCATCAACATGAGGCATTCATGTTGCTTAGAAGAGCGTCTAATACATAATAATAAATGTTGGCTGCTATCATCTATTTGTTATTGTTTATTGAAATGCCTGTGGACATGAAAAAATTGCTGATAGCTTGTCTGCTCTTGTACCCATTTTAGTACTCAATAAATTGTCACATATGAGACAGAGACAACATTCTGAATTCAGATCTCAGGATATTAACTTCTTTTAAAACCCTGAGGTGCCTCCTTGTTATTCACATAAATTCCAAAGCAACCAAGGTCACTTTCTGAAGAGGGGGATTTCTAATAAACACACGTCTTTGCTACTGGACCTCACCGCTCCCCATCTTCCTACACTCCCCGCAGCCTTGCTCCTGGGCCAGGCTTTGATTCTTCCTGCTCTGTGAACGAGCAGTGAGTTCTCTTTCATGACTGTTGAACTATTCCACATTCTGTTCAGTTCTGCAGGGGCCATGACTTCCCTTCTGGACCTGACTTGTCTTTTGGGACACAATCCCACTTCCTTCTTGTGAAGCAGTCTCCAAATCCCTCAGTGCACTGGCTGCGTCTGCGCACATTTTATGGATTTCCATTTGTCACTCCACACTGCCGTGTGTTGGCTCCTTCACTAGTTATGAGTCCCCCAGTCCTGTTTCTGTGTGCATCCCTTGTATTTAACACAGGAGTCACTCAAATATTTGTTGGTGAGTGCATGAGCCCACCCCAACATAATACATTTTCTAAGGCGATTATTCCTTTGTCTTTACTTACATTGTTAAGAATTGTGCTCTTTACTGGTTTCCATCTTATGAAAACAATGTGCCTCTGGTAAGAAGTGTAACGAAGCTGGTGGCTGCTCCCTCATGTCCACTCACACTGCCCCCTGCTGTCAGCATCGGTAAGAGGGGGGACAGTCACATCTCTTCTTGCTGTACCGCAACCAGCGCACCTCTCTACAGGGTCCGGATGGCAAATATTAGTCTTTGCTGGAAATGTGGCCTCTGCCACAACTTCTCAACTCTGGCCTTTGAGGAAGCCGCGATAGACAACACAGACAGGCATGGCTGTGTCCCCAAAGCCTTCTTTACAAAAGAGCAACCAGCTGGGTGTAGCCCAAAGTTTGCTGCCCTGTGATTGAATATAACACACACACACACACACACACACACACACACACACACACTCGGTAGTACTTTCAAATAACTTAGCATCATGACATACAAATTATATTGCAATTTGCTTTATTATGTACCCTATTAACTTTCAACAAGTTAATAGATTTAAATAGAATTTCTCCCTCTAATTTCTTTATACATAAATAAAACATATACAGAATACACATGCCACAGTTTTTAATAAATGGGATATATGATATTTACTGGTGTGTGTGTATGTGTGTGTGTGTTTTTCTTTTATGGTGTACTTAATTTTTTTCTTGCCTCTTGCCGTAGTCTTTTTAACACTCTCCATTACAGTTTTCTTTACTTTCCTCAATGCTCATCTATACAAATCTGAAACGCACACCCATGGATATTGTTAGCTTTACTAAAGTGTGACCAGATGGTGCACCTGTCTCTGTCTTACTCTTTTGGCTCATAATGCTCTTGGAAACTCTCCCAAGTCAACTGTAAGAGCACTAATCTATTCTTTTCAGTGGACACATTACGTGGTGTGGATGTGCCATAAATATTAGCTAGTCATTGGTTCCAGCTTCTTGCTGCTTCAAACAGCACTACAATGTATGTCTTTGCACTTACACGCCTGCATATTGGTGCTTTAATATCCATGAGATAAAGTCCCAAAATGGCTTTGTTGGTTTAAACCATTTACACAATTTGTTTTTCATGGATGCTATTAGAATTGTATTTTCACTTAAAATATACAGGATTGTTTTGTGTTTGTACATCCCTACAAGCAATTGGCATTATCACTTTAAGTAATTTTCTCTGTCAACTTGTTAGGTGAAGTAGTATCTCATTGTTACTTTAACTTACATTCTGAGTACTCATGGCTGGGAGCATCTTTATGTAATTGCTGATCATTCAATTTTTTCTTCTTATGTTGCCCACTTTTTTTAAAAAAAACCATAGATTTTTAGTACCGATAAGCTTGAATCACATTATCTTTAGTGGTTGTGATGTTTTATCTTTGTTGCTCTTAACCCCAGATAACTGGAGTGTAACTCTGACTCTGTCTCTTCCCTTTTAAAAAAAATTCTTCTGTCTAGCATCCCAGTAGATGTGCCCAGCCCACACTGCACAAGGCACACCGTGTTCGCCCTTCCTCACGTGGACTGGACTCGGGTAGAACTTTCCTTTTGATTTTTAATTTCACAGCCACGGCAAATTTTAAAGGTGCAATGGCTGAGGTTTGATTTAATGGAAATTTAGTAGGCTCACTATTAATAACTGTGTATTTAATCAATAATATTCATTGAGCTTTTGGTCCATAACAGACACTGTGTTGACAATACCCACAGCAAACCTATGGGGCAGAGGCTTCTATTATCCATATTATGGTCATGAGCTGTTGAGCTTCTAAGAAGATACTTTCCCCAATAATCTAATTTATTCCAAAAGCTCACCTCTTAACACCCTGTTAACCTAACAAATTGAAGACTTCCAGTAAGTGGAAAAAAATGTATTTTAAGTGTTGTTGAATAATTTGGAGAGATCCTGTGTTTTATCTCAGGTAACTTATCTGATTAGTCCAGCCATCTATCTGAAAGCGAATTTTGGTCAATCCAGGTTTTAGAAGGTTAGACCATAACTCAGATAGTCAGTTGAGAACCAGACAGTAATTGTTGGGGAGCCACCTGCTGTGGCTAAGACAAAAAGGGACACTGTTTTGGAAGTAGAAAGCCTGAGTTCTGGTCCTGCCTGAATCGGCTCTCAGGCGTGGCCTTGAGCAGCTCCCATTGCCTCCTCACCTTGGTGTCCGCAGGCTGGCCCGCTGGGGACAGGGACAGCCTCCCTGGGTTTAAGAAGCTCCAGCGAGAGGAACTGGAAGAAGGTGCTTTGGTTGCTGTTTTCCTCCCTTTTTTCAGATTTAACAATTGCTTATATTTTGCATATTTATATTATGTTATTTTTTTATTAATTCTTTTATATAAATCGCATACTTCATTCCATTTTTATTCTAGATGTTTCAGACTCCACCTCTAAAAAATAAGGAGAGGAGAAAGCATATTTCACACTCAGATGTGATTTTAAAACGTAAGGTGTGATTGTTACTACCACATAGAACGCATCTGAGGAACCTGCTCCACTTTCTGGCCTGCTGAGTCCCACCCTGTCACAGCCCTGCAGTGCGGCCATGCCCGCAGGCTGCTGAGGGGCTACGGAGCCCAGGCCTTATCTTATCCACCTGGTCACCCGAAGCCTGTGCAGAGAGGACCCCGGTGACCTGGGACGCTGAGCCACGTCACAGGGGGGCCGGGTCCAGCGAGGCCTGGGCCCTGACTCACTGCGGTGGGGGAGGCCAGGCCAGCATCTGAGGATGAAGGAGACCTGCTCGCCTGGGGCGGGGGCATGGGGAGTGTGTCCCCACCAGGGACCTGCTGAGCAGCTGGAGGAGCTGGTGAGCGTTTCCGACGGGGAGCAGCCCCTGCGGAGTTTAAATAGGAGAGGAGAAGTCAGCGCACAGAAGGGTCTGAGAATAACGGAATAACGGGGTGCGCACAGCTCCTGCGCCACATAGGGAAGCACAGGCTGCTCTCGGGGATCCCATTCTGGGACAAAGGCTGCACCCAGACAGGAGCCCTCTATGAGGAAGGGGACCGTCCGCCAAAGGGGAGAGCCAGGTTAGCACACCCAGGCTCAATGCCCACCGCCGCCCCACAGAGCCGCTGGCCGGATATGTATACAGAGGCGATGGCCGATGTGTAACAGAGGAAATGGCAGGCTGGAATCTCGGGTCCATATCCTGAGATCGCAGGAGGAGAGAGCTGTAAACTGGGGGAGCAAGAGCCTGGCATCACCTCCATGGTCCGCGTTCCTTCTCCCACCCACAGGCCTTCGTTCAGCATCCCCTGCAGAGGCACAGTGCCCTCTCTCCCTGCAGTGAGCTCCTCCCAGAGAGATGCCCTCTCTCCCTGCAGTGAGCTCCTCCCAGAGAGATGCCCTCTCTCCCTGCGGTTTGCTCCTCTCAGAGTGGGGGTCGGGCTCAGCAGAGGGCCCCCAGGCAGAGGCCGGTTGCCGAGCTGTTGCTGAGGGAGCTGGGGTGAGCGATGGGTGGGCATTCCCCGTTGAGGGCAGGCCATGTTCACTAGGAAGCCCACTGCGAGCTGCAGGTGAACTAAGTGGACTGTTTTCTCATGCTAAGCAGGCATTGTTTATTTTTTTAAATATTTTTAATTGATTTTTTACAGAGAGGAATGGAGAGGGAGAGAGTTAGAAACATTGATCAGCTGCCTCCTGCACACCTCTTACTGGGGATGTGCCCGCAACCAAGGTACATGTCTTTGACCAGAATCAAACCCGGGACCTTTCAGTCCACAGGCCAATGCTCTATCCACTGAGCCAAACTGGTCAGGGCTGAGCAGTCATTGTTTAACACACAATCTCTTCCCAGTGCCATTTCCACGTGACCGGCATGACCCGGGAATGTGACTGTAATGAAGACACTGACATTCCCAGCACCCGGGGCTTACCCCTGTGCCTGCAGGGCCCAGCCTGAAGTCCAGTCCAGGGATGGGTCTCCCCAGAATACTGTCCTACACGTGGGCCTTTCCTGGGAGTGGTATTTCTAGGAGTGACAGTCTCTTACAAACAGCACTGGAGGGGGAAACACAGTCACCGGCTTCCTTGTGGCTGACGAGGCTCCCGGCTCCCCGAGGACAATGCTTCCCGAAGAGCCGTCGGGCGGAGGTCTGACGGGAGTCAGCGGGCAGCTGCTTCGGCAGACTGCTCTGCCCCTGCGTGAGGACGGGCACCGCTCAGCCCGGAACAGGCCGGCGCCGTGGGTGAAGCACACGGACAGGCTTCGGGGAACCGGGGCCTCTTACTTTAAATGCCCAAATGTTTACCAGCTGACCTTCCCTTCACTGCGGTCTGGGAAGCAAGGTGCCTACAATAAAGTTCAAACCAATCAACCGCTTTCAGCTGTTCCTGTGCAATGAGCGTTTAAACATGTGGTCATTAAGCCCCATATATATGCAGGTCAGTTCCGGAACAGGCCGGGAACGGTTTGGGAGCAGGTGCCGCGGAGCTGCCTTGTGGAAAGGGGGCAGTTGCGAAGCACAGAGGATGTTTATGTGGCTCCGCCCACCGGGTTCAATGCCTCCCAGTGGGTCTGCATCCCAGACCCCTCTGCATGGTGCTCCGATGAGCAGGGATAGTTATTAACTTCTGTTGTCCTTTTTCTCCCATTAATTGAATGGCAGCCTGAAGACCATAAAGAGAAGATCCCAGACCAATTCTCCTTAAAGTGGACTGCCCAAGGATATCTGAAGACGGGGGATTGGGGGGGGGGGGTGTGTAGCTGAAAACTGGCCTTGTGTGCTTTGTTGGTGAATGGCAGTTAGTTTCTGAGCAGTCTGTGTTAGATTCTTCAACTTGTTTTTGAACATCAATGAGCTGAAAGCTTTCAGGGGTAAAGAATTTAAATCACTTCACCATTCCCTTTGCTGCATTCTGGTGGCCATATGTATGGGGGTCGCTATCATGCTGATATCCTGGGGGTCAAACACAAGATTGTGCTGAAGATGAGAAAATAAGGACCCAGTATCCTGCAGACCAGAGTGGGAGGTTCCCTTTGTTAGCTCAGACCAGCAACTCGCTCAAATGGTCGCTTTCCTCACAAGGACCCTCTCCAGCACCAGCCCGAGCTTTGCACCTGCAGTGCCCACCGGGCCCCCAGCCTCGGGAGGGGAGCTGCTGGAGTTGGTCTTTGAATTTCCTCAGGACATGCATACAATCTCATCTAGAAGTGACCCCAACAAATAAAACTCCCTGCGGCCAGGGATGGTTCCGGGGCGGAAAAACAGCCAACCACAGAGGCTGACCAAGTACAGAGAAGCAGTGGGAGGGGGCGGGGGAAAGAAGGCTACAGACAGCTTTTTGGGCGCAGCTGCTCAGAGCAGGGACTTTGTGTGGCGAGACTCCCACTGCAGTGGCCGTTGGGTCTAAGCCAGTGGTCGGCAAACTCATTAGTCATCAGAGCCAGATATCAACAGTACAACAATTGAAATTTCTTTTGAGAGCCAAAATTTTTAAACTTAAACTTCTTCTAATGCCACTTCTTCAAAATAAACTGGCCCAGGCCATGGTATTTTGTGGAAGAGCCACACTCAAGGGGCCAAAGAGCTGCATGTGGCTCGCGAGCCGCAGTTTGCTGACCATGGGTCTAAGTACTATTTGAACAGCCAGTTATCTGAATACTATCAAACTGTGATGCAGTAATCCAGACAGGGAGCGAGCCCCCTCCCCTCTGCTGTGGGAGGCAAAATTCCATACTCCTCACAAACTAGTAAAGACGTAAAACTTTATTCATAAATATTTAATGAGCACAAGTATAATTTTGAGTCTTAAAAGAAAAAGTATTCAACCCTGAACATTTGCATTAAGAAAAGTAAATGTGTTCTACTAGGGCCGTGTGGCTTTTTCACAAAAAAACACATGTGGGCACATACATACAGTGCGAATGAAACTCCGTGGCCCATGCGCAGAAGTCGGTGTTGGCCTGGTCGAGTTATTTTGAAAAAGTGGCGTTAGAACACTCAAGGGGCCAAAGAGCCACATGTGACTCACAAGCCGCAGTTTGCCAACCACTGTACTAGGGAAAAGCCATTATTGACTGATATCTTTGTAGAAAAACTGTGGAAAGGGCTGAAACCGGTTTGGCTCAGTGATAGAGCGTCGGTCTGCGGACTGAAGGGTCCCCGGTTCGATTCCAGTCAGGGGCATGTATGTTGGTTGTGGGCACATCCCCGGTGGGGGGTGTGCGGGAGGCAGTTGGTCGATGTTTCTCTCTCATAGGCGTTTCTGGCTCTCTGTCTCTCTCCCTTCCTCTCTGTAAAAAATCAGTAAAAATATATTAAAAGAAAAACTGTGGGAAGGGAGAAGGAAGGACAGAGGTCTGAGGTAGGTTTTTGTTTGTTTGTTTGTTTGTTTGTTTTTTGATTTTTTAGAATTTAAATAACCACTATCTAAAAGTTATTAAAGTGTTGATATGTTGTTAAAGCATAGACATGTGTGTGGACTCGAAAGTTTTCCCTCTAAAATTAAGGAGAACTGGTAAACCAGCAGCCTTATGAGAAAAAGCTTTCAATACAAGAAGATGAATTTTGAAGTTCTCATTTGAGAAGACAAATAATGTAAAAAGTCCACAGGCAAAATCAGTGCAGAGTTTCTGGACTTTTCTTAGAACTTCAGTGTGTACGTGAGGAAGGTAAGGTTCCGCCGGCCACGGAAGGGACGTTGCAGTCCAGCCCTGAAGGGTTCGGGTGAAGCGGCCCTTGCTCGCCCCACTCGAGGGAGGGGGAGCTGGAATGACCTGCTGATGGGAAGGAGAGAATTCTCCAGAAGGCAGCGGGACGAGCAGGGCGTTTGCAAAGCCTTTGCTGGAACTTCATGAACACAAGGAGATCAGCCCACAAAGATCAGCAGCCAGCTCACCTCGCTTCATCATAAAGCCATTTTCCTCAATTATTTATCTGCTTCTGACAGCACTGAAATAAGGAAACGTGGCTCACTTTAACAGTTGTTGCCTGATAAATGCCTTTCAAAATCTACGTACATGGCTTTTCACACACCTTTCGCCACGCCTCGAGGAACGTCAGGAAAGAGAGGATGCTGGTGCCCCTCGGCTGGCTTTCCCGCAGCAGCTCATTCCCAGACCCCGGTCCGGAGGGACCCGGTGGTGCCCGGGGCCTGGTGTCCCTGCTGAGCTCATGTTCCTGTTACAGAGAATCCTGATCCCGTTTCTTACCAACAATGCAGTGGGCAGAAGCTACAGGCAACGGAGCAGGGCCATTCACAGCTGATGAAGAATAGGGATGCCCCTGAAATATCAGGTTATCAGGTCAGATTCTAAAAATACATAAAAACCAGTTATTCTAACCATTCGGGTTGGCAAGGAAATATATTTGTGCAATAATAGAGTTTCTTTACATTCTCTTAATTGTTTTTGTGCCATAAGAGCTGGGGGCATAAGAGGACGGTGAGCACTCAAACGAGAAAGAATTCTTTCCACAGCCTGGTCAGGGGCACAAACAGGAAAACCTAGAACTTCACTTCATTTATTTTCTTATTTTAAAAAGTAAATTAGGGACCAACATTAATCTATGTACTTGATCGCTCCCCATCCCCCTCCTGCCGGCAGGCTCCCGCCGGGGAGTGCGGGCTGGTCTCTGGGGTGCTTGTGCAGCTTTGTCTGGTGGTTGTGTGTGAGGCTCCTCACAACGTTTCGCATGGCCTCGTTTCTCCAGAACAGCCCTCTGAGGGCGGCCAGCGGCACTCTCATCAGCACCACGTGGCAGTGAGGAGGCACCCAACACCTACTTGAGTCACAGCCTGAGGAGGAGTGGAGCACGGCTTCAGACCCAGAAGGCGAGGCCAGCTCCTGCTCAGAGAATAGTGCTTTCAGTGTCAGTGTCACAGGGACCATGAGGATGCAGCCACAGTGCTCGCCCTGTCCCAGCAGGTGTCAGCGGGCGGAGATCTGGCATTCCTAATGAGCTCCCCGGTGACGGTGACGCTATGCTGGTGGCCCTTCCAGGGAGCATTGAATAACCAGATCAAAGCCATTGCTTCTCAGACTTCAGCGACTGCAGAATAACCTGGAGGGCTTGTTAAGACGCGAACTGCTGAGCCCCATGCCCTAGTATTTCGGATTGAACAGATCTGGAGTGGAATGTGATGATTTGCATCAGAAGCTTGAGCAGCTCCCAGAAGGTGTTGGTGCTGCTGGCCTGGGTACCAACTTAGGGTCCCACTGCATACTATGTCACAACAGCTCCAGGTGATTGCGACAATTGGGTAAATTTCTAAGCAATTCTGTTGTGGAATATATACACAGCGTGTTCCTTGTGCAGAATTCTCTAGTACAGCTGTGGCATGGGTTATACTTTATTACCAAAGACCATAATACTTCTTATTACACAAAAGTTATACTACTACAGAGAAAACCCAATATAGTTTTTAAATGATTTTCTTTTAGAAGGTGGGAGTGTCTTTGACCCTGTACATGTTTCCCAGAGCAGGGCCTGATCTGACAGTTGGTATGCTTTTATTTATTTTATCTTACTTTGGTATTTGTTTCTCAGAAAGCTGACTGTAGAGAAACATCTAAACTCTGCTTTTTGCTGAATTTCCCTCTGGTAGCTGTGATGAGGCCTGTGAGCTCTGTGTCTGTCACTTTGTCCAAGCCAGAAATCCTAGCAGAACCCAAGTCCGAAACCACTTGCTAAGACTCCACGGAGGCAAGGAGTCCTGAGATGCTCACCGAGTACCGCAGCCGCTGACCTCCCTGCTCAGGAGCCGCCGTGTGAGCGCTCCTGTCCTCCTGCACCCAGCCCCGGGCTTCCCGCTGCTTCTCCCAGAGCGCCCTCCCTTAGACGTGCTCCGACCAGAAGGGCCACAGGAGACGGGGACAGAGTGCATGTTCCTTCCGGAAATAATTTCGATGTCTATGCAAAGAGAAGAGGAAAGAAAGCCCCCGCTCCACAGCCACGAGACAAGTCTAACTTGTATGGACTAGATTAAGTTGAACACTTTGGAATGGACTGTGCACTCCGGGTGGTCAGTAAGTGCTCTTTGATCTTGAACAACACAGGTTTGAACTGTGCGGATCCACTTACTAGTGGAGTTTTTCCATAAATATAGTATGTTCCCTTTTTTACGATTTTCTTACTAACACTTTCCTTTGCCTAGCTTACTTTACTGTAAGAATACAGTATGCAATACACACATATAATGTGTTAATAGACTGTTGATGTTATCAGTAGGTCAACAGTTAGAACAACTATTCATAGTTAAGTTTTGGGGTAGTCAAAGTCATATGAGGGTTTTTGACTGTGCATGGGGGGGCACCCCTAACCCCTGTGTTGTTCGGTGGTCAGCTGTATTTTAAATATGCACTAAGTATGTGGAGTAAAAGGATCAATACAAGGCGTGTGCCTCCTGGCTCAGGCAATGAGACATCACCCATCAGCTGAAAGCCGCAGTGTTTCCTAGGACACTTCTTCCTCCCTCCTTGATAAACACTCACACTCCAAATTGGTGTTTATCACTGTATATGTGTTTGAATAGGTAAGGGATAAACAGTTCCATTTTATAGGTTTTTGAGCTTTGCATCAGTGATTATTATACTTTATGTATTCTCCCGCACTTTGTTTTTATCACACAATACACTTTTAAGCGTGGCCATAGCTTATTTATTTTCATGCTTTATTATATTGTACTAGTGGCCTGGTGCACGAAATTCATGCACATTAAAAGGGAATTAATTAGAGGAAATATTTTAATATTGCTATTTGCCTTTTCTCTATAATAGAAGCTTCAAGGATGAGAGAAAATTTGTAAAAAGTATATGAAAAGCTCCCTCCTGTCAGAGTCTGGGGGATGCTGTGGGACCCAGAGTCAAGTCCCTGCCACCCACGCACACCTCAAAATCGAGTGAGGCCCAGACCCAGCCGGGCTCAACCTTGTCAAGCCCCGCAGGTCAGGAGCGCGGCCTCAGGTTCCCCAGCCCAGTACCAGGTGGGGGTCGCAGCCTCAGGTCCCCTAGCCCCTGGGCAAGGGTGCAAGGGCTGGAGGGCATGATGGCGAGAGGCGTGACAACCATTTGCATATTAGCTCTTCATTATATAGGATGATATGACTATACCAAGATTCATGAACCCATTCTTTCGTTGATGGACATCCATATTTTCATTAATAGCGTGGGTAACACAGTTACTGTGAATGTCCTTTGAACTCTGATTGCCAATCTGTGGGCTTCTCTTGGTCCAGAATCGCCCTCCTGAGCCTTCGGCCCGAGGGGCTGGCCATGTGTGCACGTCAGCCCTTCAAAGGCTGCGGTTCGAGCTGAGATGTCCTATGAGTATAAAGTACAAGCCAGGTTTCAGACACAGCGTGAAATAAAGAATGTAAACTGTCTCAATAAATCTTTAGTTCAATTACATGTGGGCACAATATTTTTAATATACTGGGTTAAATAAAGCATTATTAAAATTAACCTTATCTGTTTCTTTTTCTCTTCTTCCATGTGGCAGGGAAGTGTGACCTGCATTTGTGGATCACATTCGATTTTTTTTTTAAATATGTTTTATTGATTTTTTACAGAGAGGAAGAGAGAGGGATAGAGAGGCAGAAACATCAACGAGAGAGAATCATGGATTAGCTGCTTCCTGTACACCCCCTTTTGGGGATGTGCCCGCAACCAAGGTACATGCCCTTGACTGGAATCGAACCCAGAACCCTTCAGTCCACAGGCCGACGCTCTATCCACTGAGCCAAACCGGTTTTGGCTGATATTCTATTTTTTGGTATGTACTGACCCGAATGATCTCCAAAGTAGTTATATCAAACTCACTTCCACAGCGATGCTTCTGAACTCTCTGAGGTCTTGCTAACACGTGGTATTGCTACCCTCTCATTTTGTCATTTTGTCATTAGATAGTGAAATAATATCTATTTGTGATATGATGTCGAATTTAATTTATACTTTATGAGGTTAAGAATCATACGTATTTATTGTCTATTTTGGTTTCTTTCTCCATGAATACCTCTGGACCATTTTTCTGTTGGGTTATTTGCCGCTTTCTTATTGATATGTAGAAGTTGTTTATGTTCTCCCAGAGTATGTTTTTAAAACATTTTTTCATGGTCTATTTTGCTATACAGAAGTGATTAATTTAATGCATCCATTCCCTGACTTTGAGAACTTGATCTTCTTAGTAAATACAGTTTGAAATGTTGTAACACGCACAGGGAGGTTTTGTTTTAGTCGATGCTTTGTCCCAGCACCTGGGCCAGGCCTGGGACAAACAGGCCCTAGGCAGACATTTGTTGGATGAAGTGTACCTCCTCTCTGGGCTTCTGGCCCCTGTGCTGCGCCTTTGTCATCAGCCTCCATGCACAGGACCTGGACTGCCTCCTGCTCAGTGTAATGGAGCTTCTGTCCTGCCTTCCTGCCTCATTGGTTTCATATTTTCCCTCTCCTGGCAGCATGCACTCACATAAGGTTTCTCAAAGCGCATTGCTTCCAGAAGATGTTAAAGTGGAATGTGAGGGATAGGTTATCCCAGACAAATGGGGTTTGGGCACTAAGCCGGCCCGCTTGGGGCGTGACAGGACTTCTGGTGACGTGGGTGTTTGTGCTGCGGGCAGCCCGTGGGTGCAGGGCCCAGCGTCACCCAGACCCACGGACGGCTTAGGAAGTGGTAACAGTGTGCCGCTCCTGTATAAAGAATATACCTTAACGACACCCGGGAACGGGCCTACTGAAGGACTGGGTTAAAAACTCCAAGACTGATGGCACACAAAGCAAATGTTGAATGTAGCCAATAATTTGGAAAAATTAAGTTTTGAAATTTATACACATTTAACTCAGCTGCATTTTTCACTGTGAGTTGTTTTCTTAAATTTTTTAAGCCAGCTCCCTTTCACAGCGTGTGGGTGGGCACACCCCGCGGCTGGGCCGTCCTGTAGCTGACGAGGTCAATGGCGCGGACTAAGAGAGGGCAGTCCTGAACACAGGCTGCCCCAGACGGAAGGTATTTCTGTGCTCTTGGAGATTTCTCTCGCATCCACAGCTTAGGAGAGGAATATATTCTCAGTCCTTTCTTTTGTATTTTTTTTCTCTTGTATTCTAAATATAACATTCCCATTAAGAAAGCATGTCCCATTAGTGCTGTGAGCACTGGGACATGGTGTAGGCAGAAATGTATGCAGTATGTCTTTGCATACAGTCGGAAGAAAGTGTTAAATCTATAAAACTCTCCTTTTCTTGTTTCTGGTTTAAGCCTGCTAGCACTTTTGATTTGGAGGGGCTAATGATGATGATCAAAACCTGTTCCATGAGATGAGAGGAGGGCTAGCTGCCAATATTTAGGAAAATTAAAAATGGGCACTCCCTTTGGCCCAATCATTCCATCTTTTCATGTCTACCCTAGAGGAAACAGAAATCACTGGTGTGCATTATGGTACACATTCAGAAATATTCATTGAAATATTATTTTTAATAGCAGAAAAATTATGGACTATTCAAGTGTTCTTTACTAGGCAACTACTTTTAAAACTTGAAAATGTAGAGTAGTTTAAAAGAGAGTTATAACTATATCTTATGATATGGAAAGATCTCCAAGATATATTTTGAGTGGAAAAGTAAGTGGTAAAGCAGAGCATACAAAAGGATTCTATTTGTTGTAAAAACACAAAATGTACATGTTTCTGCAGACTTATCTGATCTAAATGTAGTAGCTAGATACAGCATGAAAAAATAGTAATTATATGTGGGAAAGTACCTGGAAAAAATCATTAGGGAGGTACAAAATTAATTTCTTGTATTGCTTATGTAACTACATATTAGTGAAAAAATTAAAGAAAAATATTTATTTAAATTTCTCTTTAACCTTTTCCATGTAACTGTACTACACCTCTAACTTTGCCGAAACAGCCCAGGTGCCTGGCTGTGCGGCCTGAGGAAGGCCCTCTGAGGCGCTCGGCGGAGCCGTGTGTGCCTGCTCCCGCTTCCTGGGGACTCTCCTGAGGACCCAGGCGGAGACGGATGGTGGGGGTCCCAGGAAAACGCTGTCTCAGTGAGAGCGCAGGGCAAGTTTAAAAGATCCTCCGCTTGCCGATCTCCCCAGGTCAGGACGTGTAGAGCCACATTTGCCAACAACAAAGCCGCGTTAGCTGTGTGGACAGAGAACAAAGGCAGCCCCGGTGCAATCCCTTTGAGGGACCTGCTGGCCATTGTTGACATTCTTCCAGGGACGGAATGGGTAATATGTATGCAGGGCTGCACCCAGACTGGGCGCTGATTGAAAGCACGCCGGAGCGAAGGCCAGAGACGCGGGCGCTGGGCTGTGCGAGCAGGTAGGGACCGCTCTGGGTATTAGGAGAGCGGAGAGCGTTGTGGGGGGACTGATGAACCTATTTGAACATCATAAGTTTGAAATTTCCAGACGAAATTGAGCCTTGTACGGTTCCATTTATCGCACTTTCCATTTAGGCTGGCTGAGTCTGAGTGACAGCCTGCTCACCTCGCCCCCGGCCACCTGGAGCAGGTGGTGGAGCTGGTCCTGCGGGAGCAGAGGAGAGGGGGGAGCAGGGGTCGGGATGCAGGGCTGTGGTGGGGGCTCTGGCAGGGTCCCTCCGCAGAGGGGAGCAGGCCGGGAAGGAGGAGGAGCAGGCTGGCCCAGGGCTCCTGCGGATGGAGCAGGAGGATGGGTGGAGCAGAGCCCAGGAAGCAGGGGTGCTGATTGGGAACCAGCAGAAAACCCCAACAACAAAAGAAGACAGGAAGGCACTGCCTCCAGGCAGAAGTCTCTTGCGTTTTTATTGCTGCTTTTACAATGGAGAGAACAGTGAGAAGGTGGAATTCTCTCTGCCTGAGAGCGTGTGGCTACCTGCCTGCCTCCTGCCAGGATGTTTGCTTGGCCGCCTCTCAGCCCTCCTTCCTCAGAGGGGAAGAGGGGCCACCCACTCCCTCCGGACATGGGGAACCTCCCCTGGACCCGAGGCCTGTGGGCTCCCTGGGGGCTGGGGCCAGCGGGAGGGAGAGACAGCTTAGCAGATGCAGCCTCTCCTCTCCTGTTTCACCAGCCTGCTCGTCCTCTCTCCCCTGAGTTTCTGGTAAATACACTAAAAATAGTTAGTGTGTTTTTCTTGAATTTTCACCCCCTTCCCAAAGTTACCTCTGCAGAGAACAGATCACAGACTCCTAGAAGTTTGCAGTTGGCTTGGGTTAATCCCAGGCCCATTTTAAAGGGGTCACTTAAGACACATCAGCAGTACTAGTTATTGTGAAATCAGTTAGCAGAATTTCGTTTTTTTAAAACAGACCATCAATAAGTCTTTGTTTTTCATGAAAACAAAGAGTTGATTTTGCTAATGAAGGAGGTCATTTGTTGCCAAAATGAAAGTGTTTTGCATATAAACAATATGACACTTTACCTGAGAACATTAGCACTGAGGTAATGACAGTGGATTCTGTTTATATCTACCCTGCCTATTTATTGGTGGTAAAAAATTTGCACTTGAAATAAAGTGTAATGCTTTCTCCTCACAGACTTACAGAGGTATCAGTCATTTTGTGAAATGAAAATTGATAGTTTGATAAGCAATTATCATGTGCTTCTTTCAGATAGAGCCAAATGTTTCATTAGATTTTTAGATAATGGCCTTTCAAGCCTCTCATTCAAAGGCACACGCAGCGCATTAGAAATGGCCGCTCACAGCATTTCTGAGCCCACAAAGGAAGAGCATCTTCTTCAGGGAAGCCGGGCAGCGGAACTGTCCACAGGAGCTTCTGCACCCACTCCCCAGGCCGGGGGCCTGGGTGGCGCCTTCGGGGCCAGGCGGGCCAGAGCTGGAAGAGTCTTCTGATGATCAGAGTGAACGCCGTACGTACCAGGAAAGTGAGAAGAGCAACTGCTTCGAGAGTGCAATTGCTTTGAAAATAGCTTACCCACCCGAGCCACACTGTAGACTGGTGGCAGCCCGTTGTTCTCTGAAACGCAGAGGACAAATAGCTGCTCCTTTGGAGCTGAGCGTGCTGATCCAGCACTTCCCCTGGCTCCCTACCAAGAGCATACGAATCTGTGCCTTAAAATGTAAATCCGTGCCGGTGCCTCACGCGTACTGAGATCCACTGGAATATGTGTGTTGGAAACCTCTTTCACAATCACAAAAGTTCTTCCAACACAAAGATAACTCGCAGGTTAAATGAGAAGTAACACCACTCCAGGGAAAAGCATTGGCCGTCGCCCAGATTAATATGGGTTATGGTCCATGATTGGGTTCGATGAGGTAACAATTTCCCACCGCTCTTCCAGATAGACAGGAAATTGTTGTGCTTGAAATAGATTCGGGCTGAGTAACTAATTAAAATAATTTGGATCAAGAAATGTGACATGAAATGTGATGTAGATATTTCCAGTTCTTATTCAGGAAACCTTATTGCTAAAAGGTTGAAAGATAATTGAGAAAATAATTTATATGGCGGTGAGAGTTATTTGTGTGAAGTAAAAATACAGAGTCCTTTTCACTGAGATGGAGGAGCTGCCAAATAGCTCTTGGTGATAATTCTATGCACAAAATGTTCGTAGTGGGCTTCAGTACCTTGCCAGATGAAAGCTTTTGCTCAGTTTAAAGTTGGAAAAGAGATTTGAGTCTCCACCAAGGATAATGTGTTAAGCTTGGTAATTAAAGACTGTTTTTCATAAATAATGCCAAAAGCACATTGGGAACCTTGGGCTCGTATATTACTACACTTTAAAGAAATCAAGGACCTAATAACACTTTGATAGCATCACACACACACACATAGGCACACTCATACCCATTAGCATTAGGACATGAAGTGAGATTACACAATTTTTCTAATAAAGCTTTTTTAAGTGATATAAAAGGAAACTGTGCCTATGGTGACTAAATAATGACAGGTTTTTAAAATACAATAAAAACTCTCAATTACATAGTTCAGTGCTATTCAAAGTGTGACCCCTGACAAGCCCACAGAAGATAAATATATAAATTGAGACAAAGCAATTAGAGAAGTTGCAGCAATAAGACAATGACTGTTAAATGTCATAATTTAAAAAATGTATTTCTAGTTATTTTTTAAATTTTCTACTTAATATTTATTGTATTTTACAAATGTATTGTCCACAAGGTTAAACACATTCTTCTCCTTCACAGATGAGAAGAACTCACATTAACGATACTCTTAAGAATCTCAATGCTATTGAATTCACTTTTTTTAAATTTTATTTTAGCTGAACCCAGACTTAAAAAAAAAAAAAACCACACACAACTTTAAATACATTCCACGATGTTTTACAGACGCAAACAAAAACAAAAAACAACAAACAAAGCCATGCCATCACAATGATTAAAAAGCTGGGTTTTGTCTAAGACACCCAGCATGGACTGGACACATGCATATTCCTTCCTGCCAGCTGACCCCCCACATTCTATCAGGGAACGCTCTGGTGGGCCAGCAGACAGGGAGGGCTGATCCCCCAGGGGCTGGAGCGCCCTAGCCACCCCCACCCCAGGCCCTGGGCCTGCGAAGGTGTCCAGGCCCCCAGGCCTGACAGAGCGCAGGAACTTGAGTCTAAGAAGGTGCCACTGTGGCGTCTGCTTCATGAGAAGACCAGACGCTTCCACGGTGACTCAGAAAGCCTTGCCAGTGGAGAGAGGCCAGCTGCCCCGGGTCAGTTCGGGCTGGCAGAGAACCGGAGAGTGCTGCCCCCGTGCATGCCCTGAGAGCTGAGCGGAGAGCTGAGATGGGAGAGAACCCCAGGATTATCTGTGGGGACAAAGGAGAGCTGCCAACCCACAACTAGGTCCCCTCCGATCTGCACAGGCTTCCAACTTCACACTGGGCTGCCTTTAACACGAGAAATAGAACCTGAAGTCAGAGTATGTGTACATGTTGTTAAAAATATAAGGAATAAAACACCAAGTCATGCTCATTATGGGGAGGTGATTATCCTATAAAAAAACCCCACAAATGGAACAACAGATTCATGTTTCTCATCTAGGATAGAAGCATATTGAGTGGATGGTGAACAAATTAGTGACATTTTAAAAATTGTTAGTTTTGTTTGTACTTTCTTTTACTCTTGGGGCCCTTCCTCTCCTTATGATTCCGGCGGAAAAGAATCACATGGGTTGAAGGAATGGGCCAGGAGCTAAAGCACAGAGGTCGCGTTCATGGGAGCAGGAGAAAGGCCTGCTAGCGCCACCTGGACCTGCTGAGAGTGGTGAAGGCTTGTTCACCAGGCAATGTCTACGGTGCTTGTTAATTAGAAGAACCTATTTAATTAATTTTTAATTAAAATTTTAGCAATGGAAAAACTTGCACTCATACAGGAAACGGATAATTATTTTAACATTTGGTGGCCTTTCATTAAATATTCTGAAAAATATAAACTCTATCGATGCCAAATTTTGCAACATGATCTTCTTCAGTCTGTTACTCCACAGAAGTAAGCAGCTGAGTGGAAGGAAGGCAAGCTTCTCTGCTCAGGAGGAAGATGGTTTTTATTTATCTGCCTGCCATGCTTTCCACTCGTTGCTATTTTAGAAAGATTCCACTTATAAAGGATTTACTTTACTATAATCTTAAACCAGACTTACTAATAGATGCCCATTTTTAAGAAAAGGATAAAAAGAAATAAACTAAATAAAATAAAAACACAATGCAGTTAGGTTTAATACATGTTTATATTTATCAAGAAGCAATACCTTCTATACTAGTGGTTGTCAACCTTTCTAATGCTGCAATCCTTTAATACAGTTCCTCATGTTGTGGTGACCCCCAACCATAAAATTATTTTCGTTGCTACTTCATAACTGTAATTTTGCTCCTGTTATGAATTGTTATGTAAATATCTGTGTTTTCCGATGGTCTTAGGTGACCCGTCACTGTCAGGGGTCGCCTAAGATCATCAGAAAACACAGATATTTACATTATGATTCATAACAGTAGCAAAATTACAGTTATGAAGTAGCAACAAAAATAATTTTATGGCTGGGGGTCACCACCACATGAGGAACTGTATTAAAGGGTCGCAGCATTAGAAAGGTTGAGAACCACTGTATAGATTAAACTTTTATCAGTTATCTGCATAGAAACTCAGTGGTTATTTTGATTTTTCCCCTCTAGCAGAGAATAACAACAGAAGAATTATTACTGAACGGGAAACCCAACAACAAGCCCTGTGCCGAAACCGGTTTGGCTCAGTAGTAGAACGTCGGTCTGCGGACTGAAAGGTCCCAGGTTCGATTCCAGTCAGGGGCGGTCAGGGACATGCACGTTGGTTGTGGGCACATCCCCGGTAGGGGGTGTGCAAGAGGCAGCTGGTCGATGTTTCTCTCTCATTAATGTTTCTAGCTCTCTCTCTCTCTCCCTTCCTCTCTGTAAAAAATCAATAAAATATATTTTAAAAACAAAAACAAACAAACAAAAACAACAACAACAACAAGCCCTGTGGTTGGAAAGAAAAGCAGGTTCTGCATTCACTTGCGGTGAAGGCCGGAGCCTGGAAGATAAGGCCGCAGCCATCTCCGAGAGAGACTGGCTGCCGAAGCTGGGAACTCACATGTTGGAATGTCCTGTGTCTGGCGGCTGTGAGGATGGGGCCTGGCTGCAGGCCCGCTGGGGGGAGGCAGGCCCCGGAGGCAGCCGCGCTAATGCAGGCAGAGGCCAGGAGAAGCGCTGGCCTTGTCCCGCCAGCCACCAGCTAAGGGAAGAGGCTGAGCAGCACCCTGCTTCCCAGGGAGCGAAGCAGGGCGGCGGGCACGGGCTCAACACACTGAGTCTCAGCATGACAATGACGCCCTGTCTGCCTCTCACCCAGGCTCTCTGGAGTCAAAAAGAACATCTTGGTTTAGCACTGGAGTGACTTAGCTTGTTATCTAAGAGGCAACCTAAGCCTTCGCCCTCTGACAGGCAACGATAAGAATGTAGTGCCAGTTGGTAATATTATTATCCTTAAAATCAGTTTTTTCTTGAAATATTAACATTTATTGCATGTAATGTTATATTTAAGATAGTTTTTCTTGAATAATTGGTGTTACTGCATGTAACATCATAATTAAAAATCATTTTTCTTGAGATATTAATGTTTATTGCATGTAACATTATTATATTTAAAATAGTTTTCCTTGAAATAAAAAATAAATTAAAAAGAGAGTGCAGTGCCATATTTATTTTGTATCATGTTTGTTTTTAGGATCCCTCCTATTTATGGCAGTCGATACCAGTTTTATATTACAACCAGAGGCCCAGTGCCTGGGCCGGGTCTCCAACATCCCTGGAGGGGTCCTGGATTGCGAGAGGGTGGTTCTCAGGTGACACACCCCAGAATTGGGGTCCCTCCTCTCTGGTTCCAGGTGGGTCACTGGAGAACTGCAGCTGCCAAGTCACTGCAGCTCCTGCATTGAGTGCCTGCCCCCTGGTGGTTAGTACACATCATAGCTACTGGTCAGCTGGTCAAACAGTCAGCCAGTTGGCCGGTTACTTAGGCTTTTATATATGTAGATGCTGCTAGGAAGGTTTCCTTTTAAAGCTCCACTTCAATAAAATTGCTGAGGAAGGCAGTCCCATGGGGCAGTCTCTGCGCCCAGTCCCCTAGAGCCCTCTCTGCCCATGCTGGGTTTGTAGCCTGGGTGGGAATGTCCTTACCTGCTGCGGACTCAGTGTGTGTGTGGGGGGGGGCTGCAGGGGAGTTTAGGGTCCTTGTTCTTCCTAAGTGTGCACCCATGCTGCCTGCCTCCTGCCAGGAGGGCCGGGCCCTGTGTCCTGTGACAGAAGGTGGTGCACATGCAGGATGCAGGCCAGGGGCCTGTGTCGGTTGCCTGGAGGGTCTTGCTGTTCCTGGGAACCAGTGCCAGTGACTGTCACTGCTCTTGCTCTGCCTCTTCTCCTTGTTGGATACAGTGCTTACCTGTCTTGTCTTCCTTGCTGGCTCTGATACCAATGTTACTAGGGGCCTGGGCCGGCCCGCAGGGTGTGAGCATTGGCTTCGTGCAGGAAAGATCTCACAGTGCGAGTCCGGGTGGGCTGGAAGGAGGTTTATTGAGGTGGGACAGTGAGACAAAGGAAAGGCCTAGGGGAGAAGTGGCAACAGGAGATACATTACAGGAAAGAAGTGGGCAGCACTGGGCTGTGCGGAGTCCCTGGGAAGTGAGGCTCACAGTGACAGAGTGAGCGCGGGCAGAGCTGCTGTTAGCTCCCTGCGAAGTCGGAGAGAACGAGGCCTTGGAGCAGGTTCAGGGGTCAGCCTGGGATGAGCTGTGGCTGCCCGTGGCTCCCCTGGTTGCAAATCTCATAGGACCTTTAGAGCTGAGGAGGAAATGATCAGAGCACAGGGCACGGGCATGCTCTAGCGAGAGCACAAGTGCTGGTCCTGTGTCTTGAGGCTTTTTATTTTTATTTAGCTACTGGGAATCCTATGGAGTCTCAGGGGAGGGTCTTAACAGAATAATCATTAGCTTTTCAGGTGTGTTCTTCGATATGTTCATTCACCAAAATGTGCGTGTGGGGTCAGGGGTTATGTTCTGGTTAGTTTTTATTTCAGAGAACGCCCGCCAAGAGGGACCAGCCGAGGCCAGCCTGGCAGGGCCGGTCTGGAATGTGTTACCATCTGCTCCTAAGTGCCCTTGGTTGGGGGAGATAAAGCCCTGTGTTTGCTCAAATCATTTGGCTTTGTTTAATTATTTTGTCTCAGTTTCCCTATTCCACTTGCCAAGAATTATCCTAGCTTCTTCCTCTCCCACCTCACCAAGATGCAGCGAGCAGAAATGTTCAGACTTCTAGATGGGAGACATAGCATTTGCCCACAGAAATGAGTGATTTAAAGAAAGCAAAGTAAAATAATCTGGGTAATTGTGCAAACTTTTTTACTTTGGCTACAAAAGACTAAAATTTGGCCAAGGCCAAACTGATCTGGGAAGGACTCCCTGTGGTGACTCAGCATTCAGGTGCATGTGTTCCGATGGCTCTGCTTCGCCAGTCCTTGTTGGGGATGGTGTGGGTTGTTGCTTTGCAGGGATCAGACAGTTAGAAAGCAGCTCAGAGATTTTTGAAGGAAAGGAGGCACACACGTACATAACTGCACAGATTCATGTAAGCAGCTCTCTCCATGGCACTGCTCCATGTGCTACCAAAGGAAAGTGCATAGGCACCTCGCCCTTTACTTATTGCTTTTATTGTGATGAAGTAGACATGACTCAAAATTTACAGCTTTAACCATGTTTAAGTGTACAATTCCATGGGTTAAGTAATTCACAATACAGTGCATCTATTTCTAGAACTTTTTTTTTTTAATATATTTTATTGATTTTACAACAGAGAGGAATTGAGAGGGACAGAGAGTTAGAAACATCGATGAGAGAGAATCATCAATCAGCTGCCTCTTGCACACCCCTTACTGGGGATGTGCCCGCAACCAAGGTACATGCCCTTGACCGGAATTGAACCCGGGACCCTTCAGTCTGCAGGCCGACGCTCTGAGCCAAACCGGTCCCGGCTATTTCCAGAACTTTTCATCATCCCAAACAGTAAC
Organism: Pipistrellus hanaki; assembly: GCF_964339955.1. Classification (NCBI taxonomy): domain Eukaryota; kingdom Metazoa; phylum Chordata; class Mammalia; order Chiroptera; family Vespertilionidae; genus Pipistrellus; species Pipistrellus hanaki. Next base: position 8,432,685 of record NC_140515.1, read on the forward strand.
TCCGTTTCCATTCAACAACAACTTTCTGCTGCCACCTCCCTCCAGCCATGGTGACCTCTATTCTACTTCCTGTCTCTGTGAATGTGCCTATTCTAAGTACCCCCTGAAAGAGGAAGCATGTCTGGCTTATGCCACTTAGGGTGTTTCCAAGGTTCTTGTAATGCATATCGGGATTTGATTCCTTTTTATGTCCAAGTTCTGTAGACACCACATTCTGTATCCATGTCTCTCCTGATGAGCATTTGAGTTGTTTCTGCCTTTTGGCTCTTACAAAGAATGCTGCTGTGAACATTGCCCTGCCTATTGTACCAGACAGCATGTTCTTTCCTTTTTCTTTTAAAGGCTGCCCTTGCGGATGGTATTGTTTTCCTCCTGCTGCTACAACAAAATCACCACAAACTTAGTGGCTTGAAGCAATACAGATGTGTCACCCTGTGCCTGGGCTTGCAATCAGGTGGGAGGACCGGCTCCTTTGCAAATTCTGGAAGAGGATCGCTCCCTGTGTTCTGCTCTGGAGGCTCCTCGCATTCCTTAGCCTGTTGTCTCTTCCCTGATCTTCTAAGCGCATCACTCCAACCTCTGACCCTTCTGGCAAGAACCCTTACGTTTACATTGGGCCCTCAGGACTATACAGAATAAGCTCACCATCTCAAGATCCTTAACTTAATCCATCTGCAAAACCTCTTTTACGTGTAAGGCAGCACATTCACAGGTCCCAGGGACTAGGACATGGACATTCTGGGGGCATTATTCAGCCTACCATGGTTATTTGACAGCAGGGAGGATCCAGGAGCTGGCTCTGTGATATCCTCCCATTACTTCTTTGGGATGGAACCTACCATACCATTTCAACTGAGGGGTGGTCCCTGCATGAGCCAAGTGATTTCAGAGTCCCCCTGGGTGGGATGCAGAGAACAATCACACTTGAGCAGAGACAACTGGAAAACCCAGGGTGTCTGTCACTGAAGGGTGGGAAGTGAGAATAATAGATCAAATACGTCTTTGGTGCAGACAGGGTGCTTGGCATATAATAGGACCCTAGGTCGCAGAGCAAGTGTGCAGTGGAGCTAGAGATTCCAATACCAGACACCTGACTCTGCTGGGCCTGTCCGTGGTTCCATATGACAGGATTCATAGGACTTTAACTGGTATCAGCAAGAGGCTAGTGGGTTCCATTCAGCAGAGCTCCCAGAGGTGGCTCAACAGAGGCACAGTCAGGGATCGCAGTGATTACACGTGATTGAAACTTCAAACTGACCAATCCTATGCAATAAAGAGGTAATATGCAAATTGACCATCATGCCCTCACAAGATGGCTGCCTATGACCAGGCCCACTGGGGGGTTAGTGAGGGACAACCAAACGACTGATCAAGCAGGTTGTGTGGGGCAACCAAGCTGGCAAGGAGGGCAGTTATGGATGACCAGGCCAGTGGGGGTTGGGGGGAATAGTAAGAGGTGACCAGGCTAGTGGGAGGAGCAGTTAGGGGTGAAATACAGTTGGGGATGAAGAGGCCGGCAGGAGGGATAGTTGGGGGTGATTAGGCTGGCAGAGGGGGCAGAGAGGGACAGCTAGGCTGGTGTGGGGAAAATTTGGGGAGACCAGGCTGGCAGAGGGGGGCAATTGGGGGTGACCAGGCAGACAGGCAGGCAGGCAGGTGAGTGATTAGGAGCCAGTGGTCCAGGATTGTGAGGGGGATGTCCGACTGCTGGTTTAGGGATTGGCCCTAAACCAGTGGTTGGACATCACCTAATGGGTTCCGTGTTGGAGAGGGTGCAGGCTGGGCTGAGGGGATCACCCCCCTCTCCCTGGTGCACTGATTTTGTGCACTGGGCCTCTAGTATAACCATAACTCCTATCCACAATTGCAAAATGCAGCACTCTTGCCGAAACCGGTTTGGCTCAGTGGATAGAGCGTCGGCCTGAGGACTGAAAGGTCCCAGGTTCGATTCTGGTCAAGGGCATGTACCTTGGTTGCGGGCACATCCCCAGTAGGGGGTGTGCAAGAGGCAGCTGTTAGATGATTCTCTCTCATCGATGTTTCTAACTCTCTATCCCTCTCTCTTCCTCTCTGTAAAAAAATCAATAAAATATATTAAAAAACAAAACAAAAAACAAACAAAACAAAACGAAAAAAATGTAGCACTCTGAAAACAAAATTATTTTTAAACCTACTTTGGAGGCAGACATGTAGCTGGACCTGAGCTAACATAGGCATTTAGTGGGTTTCATTTCTCTTGCATGGTGTGGATACTCTTACATTTTGGTGAGAAAATATTAAATGTTTTGTTATGGTGTGTTGCCAAGAAGCTAAATTCTGAGTTTTTGTTACATGGTGTATGGGATACACATCTTTCTACCTTTCTGAAGTCCAAATAATTCTGAACTCGCAAAGGGTTTGGATAAAGGATTGTAGACTTGTATTTCTCTTTAATATCTCATAGTCAATTCTGAGACACATAATATGACTGCGTTAATTAAATTCTTTCAGCTGCAGATACTGGAGTCCCAACCCAAAGGACCTTACCCCTCACAACAACAACCAAGGAGTCCGATTGGCTTTCACGACTGGAAAGTACAGTCAGGTGTGGTGGCCCCTGGGTGCTCCTTCCTTCCGGCTGCTGGCTTCATTGGCAATGATGTTCCCGTGGCATAGGCAGGAATGGTGACAGCCCGAGGTCATGCCCTTACGGCGTATGATCCAAAGGAAATCACCTCTCCCCTTCATGTCAAATATCAGTTTTCAGGGGAAATCTGATTGACTTGATTACACGCTTATCCCTAAACCAGCTACTCTCAGGTGACACGCTCAGCATAGTTGCCATGTGCTCTGCAGATACGGTGGCACAAGGAGGAGGCGTGAGTTTTACAGCATTGCCAGGACTTGAGGAACTTGGGAAGAGCTATGACCTGATTAAAAAAAAAAAAAAAGTGAATTGCAACCAGAAGCAGTGGAAGCAGTGACGCAAGGCAGCCGAATACACCAACGTGCCTCCTTCCTTTGCTGTAGTGTACACTGTAGCCAAAGGTGTACTCGACACCAATACAAATCACTATATTTCTTTAAAAATTGTCCAGAAAGTAGGTTATTTGTATCTTTCAACTCATAATGACCACCGTTATCAGAAAACTTTCCAACTTTCCTAAAGTAGGGTTCTGGCAACCATGTTGGATTATGTACCCTAGATATTTGGGGTAAAATGGGCCCATTAGATGCTTCCTCTTAGAATTTGGAATGGGACGGAGAGAGAGTTGGACACCTGGGTGAGCCTGTCCAATGGAGAATGTGTTCTTGTGAACTGTGGAGGGGTCGTCCTTCTTCCAGAGGCAAGAAAACTTGAAAAAGTTGATGTGCAGACAGAGGAGGTTCAAGCAGAATGGATCAGTGAAAACACGAAGCAGAGAGGGTGCTGCCTGGGTTCCTGATGGTGTTCAGCTCTTGTTCCGGTTCCTTTGAGAGGCGTGGTCTTTCCTGCCCTGGGGATTCATGAAGGTACCTTGCGTTCTTAAAACAGTCCTGCTGGCTGCTGAAGCCAGGGACACTTGAGTGGCTCCTGGTCCTTGTAATCAAAGAATCTTAACTACTAATTTATTTCCATTTCTTAGATATGAAGTATTCTGGAAATAAAAACAATGGAAGTACCATATATATCCAAATATAAGTCAGCTCCTAATCACAAGTATCCACTTGCATAACACGAGGACATTTGCTTTAATTACTAAATAATTTGATATACAGTAAATTAGAAGTTCACCATAATATAAGATATTTAAGGATATTCCATTAAATAATAATAGTAGTAGTAATTATTAAGGAATAATTTTAGAAAGACGAATCTTACTTTCCAGTCAGACATATGCTAACTACAGGGTGATTCGATGTTAAAAACTGGAATGTGGTTTGAACACTGTTAATATGACTGCATTAGTCCTTCTAAGCTGACCACCGAATATACATAAAGTAAGAACACATTTTGCTACTCAGCGTAATGCATACAGAATCTCTGGCCATACTGCGGGTGATCTTCCTTACCAAACTTGAGGCTCATAGAAAAACTCAACCAGCAAAAGCCATCCTTAAGGTAAAAAGCCCCCAGAGGCAAATTTATTTCCAGCCCAGCCATACAGCTGCAGAGAAAGGAGAAAACTCAAGTATAAATGAAACCAAGAGCTTACAGAAAGCTTTTTATTCATGTGACATGATTTTGCGATAAATTACTTTAATGCTTTCAAAACTCTGATAAATGGATTGATATGATAACAGATTTTGTTTTGTGACTTATTTACTCTGTAGAATTAAATTATGAAGTGGGAAGGACAGTAACTCCTTTAGACCACCAGAAAGCCATTTAGGGCAATGGGCTGGAGAAAGTACTGGCAATAACGACTCCCAGGAGAATCTGTCAAGCCTCTTTATAACCCTGAGGACTTTACCAGAATACAAAAATCACTGAGAGAAGGGATTGGGAAGCAAACACCAAAATAAAGACCAGCTAACGCTTACATGTGTGAGAAATTATGCTAAAATGATGCATCACCTTATGCACTGTCACTGAGAAGGTCATGTCCCAGAGTGGACCTCAGGGTGGTCCTTACACAGAGCATGAGCAGCACCAGAGAACGTGTTAGAAACACAGATTGGCAGGCCATGTCCAGACCTCCTGGGTCCATGATTACAGAGGTGAGGCCACAGAAAGCTGCACCCTGACAAGCCCTCCTGGTGATTTCCATGGGCACTGAAGCTTCAGACCTGCTGGAGCAGAGGAGAGGAGGAAGTTGGGTAGAGGTGGTTCCTCTTCTGGTTATGTCACTTTGGCCATTTACATATTTCCTCGTCTGTGAAGGTTGAAGAGGAATGCCTATCTTCCACTAATGTAAGGTTTAAGTCTATATTATTTATGAACTAGAGGCCTGGTGCACACATTTTTGCACTGGTGGGGGCCCATCAGGCTGGGCTGGCAGGGGGAGGGGCCATGGGAGGTTGGCTGGCCAGCCCTGCCCCCAATCGCCCCTCCTCACCCAATTGGGGGTCGGGCTGGTCAGCTGCAGGGAGGGGCCATGGGCAGTTGGCTGGCTGGCCCTGGCCCTGATCTGGGTGTTGGAGGCCAATCGGGGGCTGGGCTGGCTGGGGAGTTGGGGACCAATCAGGGCATGGATCAGGCCAGTTTCCTGCCACTGTGCGAGCCATAGCCAGTCATTCTAGTCATTGTTTCTATATATATTGATAGGAATGTTAGGGTGCCTGACACATTCAATAGTGGTAGCATGCTATTAGTTCCATTTTAGAGAGGGAGTATGTGGTGAAGCCAGGCCAGGGACCTAGGTTGGCTGAGTCTACAGTCCACACTCTCAACTATAACATTGCTGGCTTCTCCTAGCACTGAAGTGTTTCTTCTTGTAACTCCACAAGCATCATCTTAAGGGATTTTTTTATTTTCTCCAACTACATAATAAATGTATACTTAAAGCAGAAGATTTTTATTTTTATTTTTTTATTTTTTTTAAATATATTTTATTGATTTTTTACAGAGAGGAAGAGAGAGAGATAGAGAGCTAGGAACGTCGATGAGAGAGAAACATCGACCAGCTGCCTCTTGCACACCCCCTACTGGGGATGTGCCCGCAACCAATGTACATGCCCTTGACCGGAATCGAACCCGGGACCTTTCAGTCCGCAGACCGACGCTCTACCACTGAGCCAAACCGGTTTCGGCTAAAGCAGAAGATTTTTAAAAATCACAAAATGAACCCCCAGGAAAAATAATAGTTTTATCATTCAGCAATAACCACTAATACATATCAATATAAATATCCAATCAATGTTTTGTTATAAAATATCTTAAATGAGCTTTTCCCAATAAAAATATTATTAAGATGCCCTCTTTCATCTTCATAAATGAATCCAAGAATTAGGAAGCTATTTGTACTATAGGAAACAGTATGTATGCTATAAACAGAAACCTTTTTCTAAATTATTTAATTAAATTAATTTATTTATTTTTTATTGATTTCAGAGAGGAAGGGAGAGGGAAAGATAGAAACAATAATGATGAGGTAGAATCATTGACTGACTGTCTCCTGCACTGAAGATTGAACCAGCAAACCAGGCATGTGCCTTGACTGGGAATAGGACCAGTGACCTCTTGGTTTCTGGGTTTATGCTCAACCACTAAACCACTTGGTTTATGTAATTTAGTTAATGTAATATTTTTAGCTGTCTTCTCAATACCCATTGTACCCTTCTTCTGATATGTTGCATCAAGGTGGTTTGAATGTTGCCAACCATAGGCCCATCTCTAGGGACGCACCAATAAAAGTTATTTCATTCACCAAGTCACGTGATTAGGTTAGAGAAACGCAGTAATCAAAGCTTTCCTATTTCTTTAGCTAAGTTGTTCACTTGTCATCAAAGCTGGTCCAGTTAGAGGGCAGTTATGAACGTTTGAGAGAGAAACACTTCCTCTCTGGTCTTAAATAAACATGCATGTCACCAGGAGATGCTAATAGCCATGTGACAAGGAGAATTATTGGATTTAGATTAAATTGATACTTTTGAATATTGACTCAAAAGATGGAAGATGAATCTTGTGGAATCCCTGGTTCCAATCAGTTCTGAAGTCTACAGTATCACCAATTAGTTTACTTAAAGCTTAATTCAGTTTTACTTGTGTTTTCTATTATTTGTAACCTAAAGTATCCTAACATACACTAAGTGTAGAAATATGAAATCTAGAATTTGAGAAGACACTAAGAAGTTATCTAATCAAAGTTTGTTTTTTCCAGGGACAGACTAATTTTGTAACCACACAATAATCTTCACCCCCAAATGGAAGTAATTTAATTTTCCTAATAGCTTTAGCTCCGCAACAGGCTCTGAGATTAGACTTTTCCTTCCTACAGAAAACAAATTAAAAGACTAGGCCATTTATGTTTCTGGTCATGACAGAGTAACTGTACTGGAATACCCTTCCCACTGTGGAAAAAGAAAACACAGAACTCAACAAGGATGACCCGGAGGAGACAAGCAGAGCAGGTGATGCCCACATCATGCCTTCTGCGGTAGAGGCACTTTGCCAATGCCAGCGCAGGGCGGGGAAACCCAGGCAGAGTATGACACGCTTAGTGAACTGGGAAGATACAGAGTAGAGTCTGGGGCTCCTGAGGTGACTGGACTATATGGGGACAGGGATCCTGAAAGAAGGGAGTTGGGCAAAAGAGAGGCTCTTAAAATCTGCACAGGATCCCCTGGAGCCACTGGCCAAACACTAAATATCCACACACTCAACACAACAGCATCGATAACGTCCAGCATAAGTAATTACTATAGAAATGGGCAGAAAAATGTTAGCCAAAATGAAGAGAAAATATTGACTACTTTTCTCTTCATTTTAGATAACAGACCTAGAAATTACAAAAATGATGAAATTTTCAGACAAGAATTTTAAAATACCTACTATAAATGTTTCAAGGATTTAAGAGAATTATGAACATAAATAAGAAACAATAAAAAATACCAGTAGAGAATTAGAAACTATGAACAATAACCAAGCAGTCTGTAGAAATGAAATTACAATATTCGAAGAAAAAAAAAATTCACAGATGGCCATAACAGCAGATTAGATGCTACAGAGCCAGGGAAACTAATAGAGTTTATGCAAACTGAAGTACACAGGGATATAAAGGATAAAAGAAAAGAAAAAAAAATCCAACCAAGAGCATAAAAAGCTATGGAATACATGTAATTGAAGTCCCAGAAAGAGATTGGGACATAAAAATATTTTAAAGAAATAATGGCCAAACTTCCCCAATTTAATGAATAATATTAACTTACATATCAAAAGTGCTCAATAAGAGGAGAACAGAAGAAAACCACACCTTAGTATATAATAATAAAATTGTTGAAATTAAGTGATAAAGAGAAAAACCTTAAGAGATAGTAGGGGGGAAATTACATACACAGGACCATGGTGATTAAAATTCCTGTGGCTTTCTCATTAGCAACAATGCAAGCCATATGGCTAGGAAGTACCATTTTTAAAGAGTTGAAAGGAAAATAAACTTGCTAAGCTAGAATTCTATATCCAGCAAAAATGTACTTAAAAATGAGGTCAAAATAATATCTATCTATCTATCTATTTATTTAAAATTTATCTTTATCTTCGAAAGTATTACAGATGTGTTCATTTTTCCCCCATTGACCCCCTCCAACCCTCACCTGCCCCCTCCAAGCCTTCACCACATGGGTCTGTGTCCATGAGTTATGCATATATGCATATAAGTTCCTTGGTTAATTAGTCCATCCCCACCCTACCCCCCCCCCCCCATCTTCCCTCTGAGATTTGTCAGTCTGCTCCATGCTTCTACGTCTTTGGATCTATTTTGTTCATTAGATTCCACATATGAGTGAGATCATGTGATACTTACCTTTCTCTGACTGATTTATTTCACCTAGCATCATATTCTCCAGGTCCTTCCATGCTATCTCAAAAGGGAAGAGGTTCTTCTTTTTTACAGCTGCACAGTATTCCATGGTGTAAATGTACCACAGGTTTGTTTATCCACTCATCTGCTGATGGCACTGGGCTGTTTCTAAATCTCAGCTGTTATAAATAATGCTGCTCTGAACATAGGGGTTTTTATATTCTTTCTGATTGCTGTTTTTGTTTTGTTTTGTTTTGTTTTGTTTTGTTTTTTTAATATATTCCAAAAAGTGGGATCACTCTATCAAATGGCAGTTCCATTTTTAATTTTTTGAGGAAACTTCAAACTGCATTTGAACACACAAAATTTCAATGAAGAACTTAAAAATTTCTTTAAAAATAATTGAAAGTCAACTTCTGATTAATGGTGTAAAAGTGAATTCCTTATGTTCACCTCCTCAGGCAAGAACTAAAATATAAAATATTTTAAAAACTATTGAAGGTATTAAAAACATTCAACAGAAACCAGAGGAAAGTTTAATTTCAAATATTGCAACTGCAAGAGAGTAAGAACTTGAATTTTTGGTTTTCTGGTTCAACAATTTTGCTTAACTCTTATGGCCAAGGCTAAGGACTAGGGTGGGGAAAACTGTAGCCTACTGGGTAAATGTATCAGAAACTAGACAGCAGGACTAAGGAAGGAGTCGGAAATTTAATGGGGAAACCTGAGCGTTGTTCATATTAGGTTATATGCCCTACACGAACCCATAAATAACCTAAGTCATGGGAGCAGAGACCAGAGAGAAATACAGATAGACCCCCTGGGAATCAGTCCTGGGAGCCTGACTTTTCTTAATTGGGCGTGTCCTGTAACCATTGGAGCCCAGGTATTAGGAAGGTGAAATGGATGGACTTGAGATGTCAGAGTACAGTCTGGAGCCATCTAAACAGCTGGGGTTTAGAGAGCAATCCTTAGAAATGGGGAACTACAGGGAAAGGAATCTTTATCTCTGTTTAACTCCCTGGTTGTAGAAAGAGACTTAAAAAATGATGATGATGATGAGGAGGAGGAGGAGGAGCAGGAGGAAGAGGAAGAGCAGGAGGAAGAGGAGGAAGAGGAGGAAGAGGAGGAAGAGGAGGAGGAGGAGAAGGAGAAGGAGAAGAAAAAGAAGAGTCCAAAAAATAGATATTAGAAACTATTTTTACCATGTGTCAAAGCTTGCAATTTGAATTAAGGCAAGTTTAATGCTTCCTACAATAATCAAACAAGACTTAATAATCCTCAAAAGAATGTGAGAACTATTACCATATATTGTAAACAATGTCCAAAGTGTAGCAAATGTAAAAATCATAGGAAAGTGTGACTCAGACTCAGGGGGGAAAAGCAGGGCCCATTGTTGGATTTACTAGACAAACACCTTAAGTCAGCTATCAGCTTCGAAAACTGTATCATCTATATAATTATCTATCTATATATAAAAGCCTAAGCAACTGAATGACTGAATTACCAGAATGACCAGAAAGACTAGAACAACTGGACACTATGACGCACACTGACCACCAGGGCGCAGACGCTCAATGCCGAGGCTGCTCCCTGATGGTCAGTGCACTCCCACAGTGGAAGTGCTGCTCAGATGACCAGCCCGTCCTGGAGGCCCACCAGCCAGATGGCAGCCACTCCCTCCCTCAATACTCCTGCAGGTGCAATCTCCAGAGAATAGGCCAGGGACTGATGGACCAGTGCCACTGGCATGATCCCAACAGTGCCATTGGCCTCCTGGAAATCGGCCTCAGGCCCCGAGGCCGCTTCCTCTCCCTAGACACTCCGCAAGGAAGAAACAATGTAAAAGTGGCTGCCAGGTGGCTCCCAACAACCGGCACAAACATCAGCTGGATGAATTGGGATCCAGGTTGGCAAGGGTGTCCCACCACCTGCCCAAAGGGCCAATCACATCCCACTCCTCCAGCCCCCACTCATCCCACCCTCCTCGGGACCCCACCTGTGCACAAATTCCTGCACCAGGCCTCTAGTCTTGTAATAATGGAAATAAAACATTTTCAAATGATTTAAAGAAAATATAATGTTAGTGAATACACAGATAGAAAATCTAAAATATACATAAAAACAATAAAATATAGCAGAAACTGGTTTGGCTCAGTGGATAGAGCCATATATGTATTTAGAATCCAGGAGAAAAGAATAGGGAAAAAAAGGCAGAAAAAATATTTGAAGAAATAATGATTTAAAACATCACAATTTTTTTTTGAGAAAGATTAATTTACAGATTCAAGAGGAACAAAGAACCCAAATCAGGTTTAAATAAAAGAAAATTATGTGTCTAATTTCTAGACACATAATAGGCAAGTGGCTGAAAGCCTAAATTAAAGAGAAAGTATTGAAAGCATTTGGAGAAAATGATAGCTTACAAACAGGAGAACAAAAATAAGAAAAATGTATAGCTTTTCACTAGAAACTATAGAAATCAAAAGGGATTAAAATGACATATTCATAGTATTGAATGAAAAATAAAACTGTCAACCAGAATTATATATCCTGCAATGGTATCCCTCATAAAAGAAGGCAAAGTAAAGATATAAAAATCTGCAAGTATTCATTTGAAGGGAAATTACATATATATACTTCTATATAAATAAAACTATATATATAAATATACATATATATCTACTTAATGAAAGAGTAATATACAAATTAACCATCATTCTGCCACACCCACCAGCCACACCCATCAACCAATCAAAGCGAGTATGCAAATTAACCCCAAGCAAGATGGATACAGCCACAGAGAGCAGGAGGGAGGCTTGGGTTTCCCAGGCAACGGAAAAATTCAAGCTTTCTGCCTGCCCTTGCTGGCCAAGGCCTCCACTGAAGGCTACAAAGTTTCAATTGTAGAAGGTAAATAAATTCCAGATACCAGGGCCTCTGCTTGGGTCGCCAGTGGTATGTGGCTGGCCTGCAAAACACCACAGACCCCTCACCCAGGCCGCCCAAAACCCCAAGAGAACCCTAACCCTGATCCTGGACATCCTTCAGGGCAAACCAGCAGGCCCCTACCTGTGCACCAGGCCTTTATCCTATTTAATAAAAGAGTAAAATGCAGATTGACCATCACTCCAACACACAAGATTGCTGCCCTCATGTAGTCCAAAATGGCTGCCCTCATGTGGACGCAAGATGGCCACCACAAGATGGCCAGCAGGGGAGGGCAGTTGGGAGGCACCAGGCTTGCAAGGGAGGGCAGTTAGGGGTGACCAGGCGGACAGAGGAGGGAAGTTGGGGGCAAACAGGCTGGCAGGGGAACAGTTAGACATCAATCAGGCTGGCATGGGAGTGCTTAGGGAGTGATCAGGCTGGCAGGCAAAGTGGTTAAGGGCAATCAGGAAGGCAAGCAGTTGGGAGCCAGCAGTATTGGATTGTGAGAGGGATGTCTGACTGCCTGTTTAGACCCAATCCCACTGTGCAGTCAGACATCCCTCGAGGGGTCCCACATTGGAGAGGGTGCAGGCTGGGCTGAGGGACACCACCATCCCCTCCACCCCCATGCACAGATTTTATGCACCAGACCTCTAGTATTTGAATGAAAAACTCTGGAGATGATAAAAATTCAGGTGTGGGTAAAAGTGGGTTTACAGTCATTCATATGGAAAATAATAGAATAATCCTATATAATTAAAGCCCAGCGACTGAAACATCAGAAGGACCAGAATAGAGATAAGAGCACTGCGGCCCTTCACCCAGGGCGACTCCGTCCCCCAGCGGGAACCCCCACCCCAATTGGGGACATGGCCAGCCTCCAAACCACCCATGGACCCTTGCCCTGGCTGGCCCCACCCTCTCTGATCTGGGGTGTGGCCAGCTTGCAAACCCTTGGTGGCCCCTAACCCAGGCCAGTGATTCCCCCCAATGGAGACCCTCATCCTGATCCGGGGGCCCCTAGCAGGCCAGGCCACTGCCCCAACCCATGCACCAGTCCTCTATCCTATAGCATAAAAGGGTAATATGTAAATTGACCTTCAAGATGGAATGACCAGAACGACCACTGGACCAGTCACTATGAGGTGAACTGACCACGTCTTGGTTTTATTCCCTGGCCAGCAGGCTCCAATCACCTAATGGCAAATGGGGAACCTGGGATGGGTGGTGAGGGATGTGGGCGTTGGCCGGCCAAGGACCCCAGGGCAGGAACAGCTGACCTTTAAGTCCCTTCCCCTGGCCATCAGGTACCGATTACCCGATAGCAAATGGGAAACTGGGGTGGGTGGGTGGCAGAGGTAGGTGGGGCCAACTGAGGGCAGCCAGGGAAGATGGCCCTGATTGCAGGCCAGGCCTACAGACATGGCCCGTGCATGAATTTCATGTGCCAGGCCTCTAGTTAATAAATGATAGTACAAGAATAAACTCTGTTTTACATATTCACAATTGTAAAACTATATTTGCCCACCCCTATGTATAAAAGACTGCTTTTCTTTTCTTTTGTTCATCTATTTAAAGCATGTATGCATCTTTAAACCAAGCATTATATTGATTACTATGCTTGTAGATTGATATGTGAGAACAACAGCTCTTAAGATTGGCAGCTGCATAGCACAGCCTCACAATTTGGTGGCTTAGGACAACATGCACCTATGAACTCATGTTCTGTGGGTTCTCAGTCTGAGCTGGAGCTTTTGTTGAGGCTTTCAAAGTTGAAATCAAGATGTCAGTTGTATTGTGCTCAGGCTCTGTTTTCAAGCTAATAGGATTGGGGTCTTCCTTGCCGATACAGGACTGAGACTCCTGTTCCCTTCCTGTCAGCTGGACAGGGCCACTCCCAGCTCCTGGCTGCCTCTCAAAGATGCCTGCCATGTGCACTCTGCAGTTTCCTCATGTTGAATCTCTCTGACTTCATGAAGGCCCCACTCCCTCTTAAGGGAACACCTAATTACGTCAGGCCTACACAAATGACCTTCCTTTTAATAAACTCAAATTCAGCCAGTTTATAACTCAAATCTATCATATTCAAAGGTTCTTCCCTTATTTGAGGAAGAGAGGGGATTACATAGGACATGCACACAAGTTGACAATGATTTTGGGGGCTGTCTTGGATTTATGCCTACCAGAGGATATAAATGGAAATTAAAACCATTGTAAGTATTTCATATTCTACTTCAAATAATTACATGTTAGCTCTAAGTTAATTGGGATAAATTTAAGAGGCACATTGTAATCACGATAGTAACCACTAAATTTGTTCATAATGATGTAACTAGAAAGCCAATAGAACAAACTTAAAAGGAGTACTAAAAAGCATCTGATGTAGTCAAGGAAGGAGTAAAAGAGACAAATACAAAACTACAAAACGTTAGGTGTGGTACAATCATATCATTAATTACATTAATATAAATCCCTCATAAAAGGCAGAATTTATTAGACTGGATTTTTTGAGAGCCAATTTTCTGCTGTCAACAAAAGATACACTTTAAATAAAAAGACACCAATAGATTATAAGTAAATTAGAGAAAAAGGTATGCATTGCCATAAATAAGCATAAGGACTTTGGAAAGGCTATATTAATACCAGACAAAATGTACTTTGAAATCAGCAGTATTACTGGAGATAAGATGGGACAGTTTATAATGATCAAAGAGTCAACACAGTAGGAAGACTGTATAGCAAAATTATAAACACGCACACACAAAAACACCTGATTTCATAACCCTCCTTCAATTCAATCTCCACTGAGCAGCCAAAGTCATCTCTTTAAAATAAAAATCAGATTAGGGTAGTCAAATGAACTGAAATTCTGACTTAATAAAATAGGATTAATCTCTAAAAAGCAAGAATGGTTCATCATCAAAGAATCCATCTTTGTAATTAAATGCATTAATAGCTTAAAGGAGAAAAATGATGTGATTATTTTGACAGGTGCAGAAAAACACCAGCCAAAGAATATCACTTACTTATAAACCCTTTGTAAACTAGGAATTAAAGAAACATTTCTTTATACCAAAAAATCTATATGAAACTATACATAATAATAAAGATGTAGTTATATTTCCTTCAGAATTGGGTCTAAGAGAAGGATAGTTATTACTACTACTGTTTATATTATATGTTTTAGTTAGAACTCTAAGTAAGGAAAAAGAAATAATATATGTGGAGATTGAAAGGTAGATAATTAGTGGGAATCCAAGATTGCAGTGAAGTAATATTCCTCCTCCCAGGACCAAACTAGAACTACAACTAAAACAGAACAATCAACCCGAATAACCCAGGGCAGGCCGGCTGAGCAGATGTCTTACAACTGAGGATTACGGAAGAAGCCACATCAAGGCTGGTAGGAAGGGTGGAGACATGAACAGGGCTGGCCCTGCACCCACATGCCGCAGCTGGGAATCTGGAGGGATAGCTCAGCTGCAAAGCTTCCCCCTAAGGAGTGAGGGGGCTCAACCCCATGTGGGCTCTGCAGCCCAGAGAACAGAGCTGGGAAGAGGTGCCCACATAACATCTGGTGGTGAAAATTGGCAGGATTCTGTCTGCCAAATATCCTTTGCAGCCACTCACCCTCAGCTCTGATGGAGGAGGACAGTGTGAACTAGAGTCCTGTAAGGAGAGACTGGGTTGTGTGGCTCCCGGGAGAGAGGTGAAGGTACAGAACCAGGTTCTGTGCCGAGACCCTCCTCCACAGCACAGACATCACCCTTCTTGGGTGGAGCGTCCCTAGGTCATCAGCCAGGAGAATGCAGTAGCCCTTTCCTGCAGGCACCCTGCCACCCTGCCTGTGAAGCTCACACCTGGGAAGGCGTCAGCTGCCTAGGCATGTGGGGTAGAGGCCAGCAGTATCAGGGGATGCCAGAGTCTGAGTGCCAGTGTGTGGGGTAAATCATCCTCCACTTCTCATGAGCCTGATCAGCACTTCCCGCATTGGGAGATACACTGGCCCCACCCTCCTAATTCCCAGTGTCCCTGCCCAGCTGAGCCAGGGTTCTTGAGGAGGTCCAGGCAGAATCTGGGGCAGACTGAGTTGTGTGCTCTAGGGTGAAAACCATTTTTTCCCTTGCAAGTCTAACCTGTGCTTCCATTTCTGTGCAGAGCCCTCCTTTCACACAGCCAAATACCTGTCTGTGTGGGCCTGATGAACTCTGCTGGCCTAAACCTAAAGACTCTCTCAGACCTCACCCCTCCACAAAGGTCTCTGGGCACCCAGTCGGTGGCAGCTGGCCTTGGTGTATTCTGGGACTTTTGCTGAGTGACCTCAGGCCCAGCACTGGCATCAAGTTTGAATCTGTATCACTCACCTCTACCTGATGACTCACTGAGAACCTGCCTTATTCAACTCATATACTGCCAGAGGCTCTTTCAGTGATGGAGCCTAATAGGCAGCTAGCAGGCTGAGGCAGGTGGAGGCAGATCTCGATGGGCCTTAGGCCTTTTGCTGACCTGCCCCAGACTTAGTGTTGGTGGAAGCCAGACTTGGTGTACTTTGGCCCTCTCATGTACAATCTGGCCCAGCAGAGGCAGCCACAAACTGTGGATCACTTTGTAGCTCCAAGCAGGTAGACCAGGCTCAGTCACAGGCAGTGTCTGACATTGACATGCACTGGAGTCTTCCCCAAGAGATCCTAGAACTATCACAACTAGTGATGGACGTTTAAAAATCTTGGAGCAAGACCCAGTTAACTATACAAGTGACACATCCAAAGGGAGATCCTGGCAGGCACTAGACCCTGCTGGGCCATTTTGCTTTGTGTGGTCAGCACCGGCACAGTAGCTAGTATACTGTGATCAGGATCAGTTCTCACAGTCAGCCAGGCTGAGTTTAGACCCCATGCATGGATGGGCCAACAGCAATCAAGACTCAGCTACAACAGGAGGGATGACTCCCACATAAGGGACATTCCTGGAGCTTGGGTGATAAGAGAGACTGTGTTACTGAGCCCCACAGGATACCTTCTACATAAGTCTACCCTACCTAGACTGGGAGACAGAGTAGATCTACCTAATACATAGAAACAAGACAAAGGGACTGCCAAAATGGGGAGACATAGAAACATGCCCCAAATGAAAGAACAGGAGAAATCCCGGAAAAAGAACTAAATGTAATGTAGGTAAGCATTCTACCACATATAGAGTTCAAAACAGTGGTTACAAGGATGCTCAAGTAACTTAGGGGCAGAATGCATAAGTTCAGTGAGAACCTCAACAAAGATAGTAAGCATAAAGGAAGACAGAGAAACTATTAAAATGAACAAGTCAGAAATGAAGAACACAATATCTGAAATGAAGAATACACAAGAAGGAATCAACAGTAGGTTAGATGAAATTGAGGATCAAATCAGTGAGGTGAAAAAAAAGAGTAGAAAATACCCAATTAGAGCAGAATTTTTTTTTAAATGAAGATAGTTTAAAGGACTTCTCCATCAACATGAAGCTGAACAGCATCTGCATCAAAGGAAATGAGGGAGATAAAGGGATCGAGAACCTATTTGATGAAATAATGATTGAAAATTTGGTAAAGGAAAAAGACACAATAGTTCAGGAAGTATAGAGAGCTCTAACAAGGTGAAACCCAAGATGCCCACACCAAAACACATCATAATTAAAATAAGAAAACTTAAATATAAAAATATAATCTTAAAAGCAGCAAGATAAAGACAGTTAGTTACCTACCAGGGTGTCCCCATAAAACTATTAGCTGATTTCTCAACAGAAACATTTCAGGCCAGAAGGTATTGGCACAAAATTGACAACTCTACCCAGATAGACTATAATTTAAATCTGAAGAAGAATTAAAGAGCTTTCCGGGTAAGAAAAAGTTAAAGGAGTTCATTACCACACCAGTATTACAAGAAACATTAAAGGGACATTTTTAAGAAGAAGAAAGAAAGAAAAGAGAAATATGGTTATAAAGAATAAAATGGCAACAAGTAAGTACCAATCAATAATCATTTTAAGTGTAAATGGCTTAAATGCTCTTTATTAAAAGACTTAGAGTAAGAATGGGTAAGAAAATAAGACCCATATATATACCACCTACAAGAGACCTAACTCAGAACAAAAGACACACAGAGACTAAAAGTAAAGGGATGGAAAAAGGTATTTCATCAAATTGAAAAGAAAAAAACAAAATCTGGGCTAGCAATATCTATATCAGACAAAATAGACTTTAAAAGAAAAGCTATAATATGAGACAAAGAGGACATTACATAATTACAAAGGGCTCAATCTGACAAAAGGATATAATTTTCATAAACATTGATGTACCCAACATAGGAGCAGCTAAATATATAAAGCAAACCA
Source organism: Pipistrellus hanaki (assembly GCF_964339955.1). NCBI lineage: Eukaryota > Metazoa > Chordata > Mammalia > Chiroptera > Vespertilionidae > Pipistrellus > Pipistrellus hanaki. The sequence continues at coordinate 8,450,402 of NC_140515.1, forward strand.
TGAAAGAGATAATTCTATCATTATACACAAATGTGATGGCTATATCAATGCTATCCACTAGAAATGTAATGTGAGATACATATGAAATTATACATTTCTAAAATTTAGAAAGGTAAAAAGAAATAGGTGAAATTAATTGAATTTAATATGTAATATTAAATGATATTTTATCCCATCTTCCAAAACATTTTTATTTCAAGATGTGACACTAGCTACAGGAGCACATGGAGAGAAAGGCATCTGCTGTTAGTGATTCTCTGAGAGGGAGGGAGAGAGGAGAGCATCCTGTGCTAAGGAAGGGCGTGTGAATGTAAGTGAGGGAAGAACTCACACGGGCCACAGTGATGGGGTGTGACACTCAGGGAAATATGATTAACCTGATTCCGGGCACCTTTGGTTCAGCCTCTCTTTATATCCCCACCTCACATGTACATCCAAATCAGGTTTTGTCAGTTAAAATAACAAATGACTGCCCACGTACTTCCATAAAATCCGGACACTGGCCTGGCCCATAAAGCCCAATGTTTGCATCCTGTGCCTGGAACAGTGCCGGGAGCATTGTGAGCTCTCTGTGGGAGATGTTGTTATATACAGAGTGGGCAGCAACTAACCCTTTGGGCTCTTAACTGTCTTGGTCTTACTTCACGAGCTAGTCTGTGAGCCCAGGCAAAGCTAGGAACTACTTGCTTGCCTTTGTGTGTCCCTAGGATAGGGGGACCACCTTACCCGTAACAAGTCTGTCAGTGGCTTTGCCAGCACTTCCATAATGTAATTACAGTGATGCAGGACTACAATAGATTCAGAATAAAAGTTTCAAACTCGAACATATTTATTCGTATTGAAATGTTACATGAGATAATCACAACCACTGGCACCTATTCTTCCGTGAAGTTTGCAGAAAGTGTCTCACTGGCAGCACTGCGCCCGCGGCTCCGGGAAAGCTGGGAAGCACCTTGAATTGCCAAATGCGCGGGGAAGGTATGATATCTAATTTCTTCAGAGATGTTCTATAATTCTCACTTCTCCACCAGTTAGCTCTGGCTTTCCACCAGTTGGTCTAAATTAGATCTTACTGTTCCTGGCAGCTCTCAGTACTGTATAAGTCACTCTCTTATTAACATCCTCTCAGCACTAATTAGTTAAGGGACCATAACCACTGCACACGTGTGACTCCCACTACCTTCATGAGGATTAAACATTCATACCTGAGGGCAAAACTGGCATTTAACAAGAGAAATTGCTTCGTGTGAATTAACCTTGAGGATGGCAGATAAATAATCCAGGAGGAACCGGGAGATTCCTGAGGGTCCTCGCAGGGGATTCCATATCCGAGTGCGGTCCAGCAGCAGCAGCGCATGGAGGAGCCGGAGCTACCTGGACTGGGGCGGGCCGATGTGCAGGCTGTGCTCATGGTGCGACATTTTCCACGTGCCAAGTGTGTAAGGAATGCCTGGTTATCCGAGGACATAGTTCGGTGGACCCACTATTGTAAGTGCAGAGCACGTTAATGTGACAGGCCTACTTACCTGCATGCGTTCTAATTTGTTCAGTCAGATACTGACGGCTCCGATGCCTGGTTCACAGGGAATAATCTCAGCCTGAATGGCTAGCTCCGTGGGTTAGAATATTGTCCTGATAACACTTACGTTTTGTGTTCGATCCCCTGTCAGGGCACATACAGCAAGAATCAACCAATGATCGCATAAATAAGTGGAACTACAAATCAATGTTTCTCTCTCTTTTTCCCTTCTTCTGTTCAAAGAAATCAATAAAATAAATAAAAATAATAAATGATTAGGCTATTTTTTAAAGCAGAATGTAGATTTTTTTTATTAGAATGTGTTGAATTTTAGAAAGTTGTTATACCATTTTTTAGTGATTTTTTATACCAGGCATCATTTTAGAAATTGTATGGAAGAACTCCCTAACCACAAATGAAATGATGATACATGCAACTTACAACAAAATGGGAGCTGTACTATGCCACTGGTTTGAATAGAGAAATTCCGTCTATGAGAGAGGAAATTGGCAGTTCAAAATGACTTCAAAAGAAAGGGCAATGTTTAAGCTGGATTCTCTCTAAAGATTCTTCAAATTTTTAAGAAAATTGATTTTAGAGAGAAAGAGGGAAGGAGGGAGAAACATTGATTTGTTCTTCCACTTACTTACGTATTCATTGGTTGATTCTTGTGTGCCCTGACCAAGGTCAAATCCACAACCTTGTGTGTGGTCTCTATGCTCTAACCGGCTGACACCCAGCCAGGGCCTTAAGTTGGATCTTAAATGGGAGGTGTGAGGGGTGGAGGCCAGAGCAGAAATTCCAAGAAAAAGAGCAAAGAAGACAATCCTGGGGGAGCATGAAATAGGAGGGAGAGTGTGTGTCTATGAGGCTGGGGCATGGAGAGAGGATGTGAGCGACTCCTGCAGTTCTGAGTTTGTCCTGTGAAGAATAAAAACTAATAAAAAATAAGTTACTGTTTTTGGTATTGGGGAGTATGTGACCAAATACATAATATTTATGTTAGAAAAATCTAGAAATGAGAAAAAAAAAAACTGTAACCGCTCCTCACACCAATATTTAATAATTAAAAACAGTGTATTAAACAACATTTGCTGTTTTGGGCTATTTTCTAGTCTTTGTTAAAGTGTTCACTCTTTGGTGGGATCCAGTATTTCAGGGAAAGCTATGATTATTTCTAAATCTAAGGACCGGGCAGGTGGTCCAGACTTCAACGTGGCTCACTTACCTGGTTACAACTAATGGTTCAGAGACTGGCAGGTGACATAAGTTGGTCCAGTTGGATGGATCCTCAGGGATTGTGTTTAATAGTTGGGAGGAACATTTCTGTCTCCTTGGATATGAATAAGGAAGCATGCAGCCTCAGAAAGCACTGCCGGCATTTGGAGAAGATAATGAAAAAGAATTCAAAACAGGAAAACACAGCCAAGAAGTAGAGCAAGGGAAAAGTGGACAAAGAGTGGTCTTGTGGGTATTTTTTTGTTATTTTTTTATATTTCCTCTTCTGTTTACATTGCTTTGTTTCATTCTTCTGGTGCCTTCTCTCTACTTGGTTTCATTCTTCCCAATGGACTCTGCTCCTCAGCCTTTGCAGATTAACTTAGTGGGATGAGACAATGTTGCTGAAGGAGAGGGTATGAGAGAAATGATTTTCTGAGCTGTGTGTCATTCTCATGGAAAAACCTCCAGACCAACATGGACTCTGAATCCTTGAGTCAAGGCTTGGTGCTCAAAGGAGCTTTGTGTGTTGCTCTTTGTGGAGATCAGTACATTTTAATGAAGAAAATCTTAATATGGCATGAAAGACTGTTCCTATTTAAGTAACAAAGTTTTGAAACTTTTCATTAGGGAAAAGCATGAGAAAGTGTGCTTCGATTCGATGTGTGTTTGTGTTCAGTCTTATATAGCTTCTCTGTGAGTGTGTTTTTGTTTGAATATGCTTTGAATATATTGTTTAATCTAAGTATCTCCTTAGTTCTTTCAAACCTAATATCAAAAGCTATATTGTTTAATAAACTTATTTAAGTCTATTCCACACTCAGCATTTCTTTATACTATATTTTATCATTTTTGATTGGTTATTAAAAAGGTATACTGAATACCCTTTATGGATGGGAAAAGCACATTTTTAGGTGCTCAATATAAGTATAAATAAAACTAGACTTTTTCCCTGCACTCATGGAGTTTATAGTTTAAGAGAAGAGACACATCTTAATTAACTCCTCACTTGAATAAATTAGATTTATAAGCAATGATAGATGCTTGAATGAAGGAATGGCCCAGGCAACCTTGAGAGAATACATAATTGAGAGGAATATTGACCTAATTTGGAGAATGAGAGGCAGGGTGAGGAAGACCTCAGAGAAGGAAGACAGAAGAAGCAAATAATAATAATAATAATAATAATAAAAATAAAAAAATAAAAATGGGAGGTAGGAGGTAGATTATTATCAAAGGAAACATTTGCCAAGGCCATAGAGTAGAAGGGTATATTCCTTCTGTGATTCTTTGTTATTTACTAGCTTAAATGTACAACACTGTTAATTGAATACCTACTGTGTGCTGACCCTGGGGAATCTATGAATATAGCATTAGATGAATTAGGAATAGGTGACAAAACACACAAAATGGAAAAGTAAATTGTCATAACTTCAGCATACAAGTGCTATAAGGAAAATAAGGCAGAACTTTATCTGTGGAAGGGCTGTGTTAAGTAGAAGGTTAGAAGATGTATTACTGAGGGAGAGATATGAATGATGGCAAGAAGGTGCCCGTGTAAAAACCAATAAAACAGCAAGTGTAAGGCCTTTGGAGGGAGAAGGGGATTGTTAGTTTCCTTAAAGAATAGCCCCCACCCATGTGGCTCGAGCACAGTGAGCCCGAAGTTGTGTTTGGGACAGTGTAGCACATGCTGTTGGGGTTCCACCATCAACTCTTGGCGTTCACTGAACACTGGGGTGTCAACTGTGTCCAGCAGCAAGCACCTGCGCCTCTCCCCCTGCGGGCTCCTGCTCCTCTCCCCCTGCGGGCACCTGCTCCTCTCCGCCTGCAGCTTGCTCTCAGGCCCGCAGTGCAGAGACCCCGGAGGGCCAGGATCCCATCCTCCAGAGCTCAGGAAGGCGGGTCGCGGGATACACGCTCCCGCTGCCTCAGCTGCCAGGTGTAGTGAGTGTGAGAACGTCTCAGCAGGAGTGAACCTCACTGCCCACACGGAAACCTGCTCGCACATGTATTTTAATTGCCCCTGCTCCTTCTCTACCACACTTTGCACTCCCCTCCTCCTGCCACCTAGTATCACCTGCTAAATAAAGGATTTGCCATAAATATCTGTCTCAGACTTTACTTCATGGAAGCAATCCTAGGACAGGCAGTTCAGATAAGATGCCGATTTGCTATCAAAGCGCACATGTTACGCATGCATTGAGTATGAGTTGGAGATCAGGGAGAGCTTGTGGCTCGGACAAAAGTGTGGGCACTTAGGGTATAGGTGGTGCTTAGATGCAGGGCACTGGGAGGACCATGGCACGGGAGGACAAGGGAGGCACGTTACTAGAGCACAGATGGAGGTCGGGGGGCAGAGAAAGAAGAGCCAGGCTGGGCAGCACCTTATCACCTGCATAGCACTGGACTCCTTATCCTGAGAGCAAAGCCACAGGGGCTTAAGCCGGGCGTTGCTCTGCAGGTTGCCGCCCGCCTGTTGCACTTGTGCATGTTTTGTTCTCTGAACATCACAGGAACCACCACGGGGACAGGACAATTCACCTCGCTTCCTTGCCCACCACATGCAGTGCTAATTTGACATTCAAAATCATTCTCATTAAAATGTGCTTCTTTCCAGATTTCTCCAAATCTCACACACCTGAAATTATAAGCCCGCTTTATATCAGTCCCAGGGGACTTTCAGGAAATAGTCTTCCAACTCACCCCCAATCAGCAACCCAAAGCCAGCAAATTGTGCTGGAACTTTCTTGCTCACAGTAAGGTGGAGTGTGGCTGCACCAATTCAGTTTAATTGAATTTTCATATTAGTGAATCTTCATATTACGAGCTAGATGCTTGTCCAGGTGCTTCAAATATATCTGCTCATTTTAATTCTCAGAAGAACTTTTGGTTGTAGATTCCACCATATTTTTATTTTACCGATAAGCAATCAGGCACAGGGAAGTTAAGAGTCAAAGTTAGGCTGACTAACCATCCCGACTTCCCTTCAGGAAGGCAGGAGCACTCCAGTTGCTCCACATCCTTTCCAACACTTGATATTGTTAGTCTTTTTCATTATAGCCAATTTAGTGGGTGCAAAATAGATTTTTATTGTGGTTTTAATATTTACTTCCCTATTGATCAATAATGTTAAGTATCATTTTAAAATATATGTGTTTTGCCTTAGCGGCTCAGTGGATAGAGGGTTGGCCTGTGGACTGAAGGGTCTGGGATCAATTTCAGTCAAGGGCACATGCTGGGTTGCAGGCTGGATCCCCAGGAGGGGCATGCAAAAGGCAGTTGATCAATGATTCTCATCATTGATGTCTACTTTCTCCCTCTTCCTTCCTCTCTGAAATCAATAAAAATATGTTAAGCCAAAACTTGTTTGGCTCAGTGGATAGAGCTTCAGTCTGCCGATTGAAAGGTCCCGGGTTCCATTCCAGTCAAGGGCATGTACCTTGGTTGCGTGCACATCCCCAGTAGGGGGTATGCAGGCAGCAGCTGATCGATGCCTCTCTCTCATCAATGTTTCTAACTCTCTATCCCTCTCTCTTCCTCTCTGTGAAGAATCAATAAAATATATTTAAAAATATGTTAAAAATATTAAGAGGAACATGATCACAAAACCCTGAAGGCTACTATCGTGTGTGTATGTGTGTTCATTTATTTCAGAAAGAGGAATGGAGAGGGAGAGAGAAACATCAATGATGAAAGAGAAGCATTGATTGGTTGCCTCCTGCACACCCCATACTGGGGATTGAGCCCTAACCCAGAATCGAACTGTGATCTCCTGGTTCAGTGATTTCCTGGTTGGGCTAAATATCTTTTAATTTGTTTAGTTGTCATTCATATGTCTTCAAATCTTTTTACCTTTTAAAAACTCAATTATTTGTATTTTTTACTTGAGTTGCAAGAATTCCTTATATGTTCTGGACAAGTCCCTTATGAAATATACATTTTGCAATTTTTTTAGTCTGTAACTTTCTTTTTATTTTCTAAATAGTGTGTAAATAGAGCAGAAGTTTTTAATTTCAAGAAAATGCAATTTATCCATTTTTTAATTGTTTGAACTTGATGTGTATGATCTAAAAATTTGTATAACTCAGTCACACAGATTTACTCTTTTTTTAAAAAATATACTTAATTGATTTTTTACAAGGGAGGAAGAGAGAGAGATAGAGAGCTAGAAACATTAATGAGAGAGAAACATCAACCAGCTGCCTCCTGCATGCCGGCAACCAATGTATATGCCCTTACTTAACCGGAATCGAATCTGGGACCCTTCAGTCCACAGACCAATGCTCTATCCACTGAGCCAAACCAGTTTCAGCCAGATTTACTCTTATAAATTTAGGTTTTCCCATGCCTATGACCAACTTTGAGTTAAATTTTTGATATTTGTATATTTTTAATTTAAAAAATTTGTATAATTTTGTATATTACATGTTTACTTTGGACACATAATGTGTTAATCATATAAAATATATAATTTTATTTCATCTTCATAATACTCTATGTGATAGATGTTATTATTACCTCCATAGTATAGATACAGAAGTTGAGGTTTAGAGAGGCTAAGAAACTTACCCAAGGTCATTTACCTAATTATTCCAGGTGCAGGGATCAAATCTGGATGTTTTTAAATCAGAGCCTGGCTTTTAACCAACTAAACCATCCCTACAGTGTGACCTCATATGTGCTCTGCTGAGGCTTATGGATGGCTCTGTACTCCATTGTGACTCTTAGTAATTGCAATAGCTTATTCTGAGCTGTGATGGAAAAGCACTCAGACTAACACACCTTAATATTGTAGGTATTTATCCAGAAATTGAGATAGAAAGATGCACCAAATGTAAAAATATTTTTAAAATTTTTCATAGAAATCTACTGTATGTACTTTATTCCTGATGAACCAGGATCTTAGCATTTATTTATATAATTTTACAAGTGTTTAAATGATTGGACAAAGACATTTTAAACTTCTTAAGTGAATAGTATTACGGAGTTAGTGGACTAAAAAGTAATTCTGGAAGTTCAGTAGGTCTGTTTCACTATTTTCCATTCAAAACACTTGACAGAGAAGTGTAGTAGGGAGAATTGTGACGAAAGGGATCCCATTTGGGGCTCCACCATTAGTTAAGTAACTCGGCCTTAACACGTGTATTAGTTTGTTAGTGCTGCTGTAGCAAAGCACCACAGACTGGGTGGTTTAAACACTGATCGTTGTTTTCTCATAGTTTTGTAGACTAGAAGCACAAGATTAAGATATTAGTAGATGTGGCTTCTCCTGAGGCCTCTCCTGGGCTTACAGATGGCTGCCTTCTTCTTATAGCTTCACATGGTCTTCCTTCTGTACATGCTGTGTCCAAATCTCCATTTATAAGGACATTGGTCCCCATTGGATTAGGGTCACCCATAGTGACTTAATTTTAGCCAAATTACTTCTTTAAATACCCTACCAACAAAGATGTTCACATTCTGAGGTACAAAGTTGGGACTTTAATATATGAATTTGGTGTTTACAATATTATCTAATCTCTGGGCTTCAGTTTATTCATCCATACAATGGAAATATGGAAGTAAATCAAGTTTTACTTGGGGTTAGAGAAGGTCTTTGTTAACCCTGTGAAATGTTATACCTTGTTTTGTATGTGTTTTTTTTTCCTGAGGAGGAAAATCTATAGTTAATTACAATCTAAAGGGGCATATGATCCTTCAAAGATTAACAGACAACAAATTAGATAATCTCTATAGTTCTCCTCAGCTCTTAAACTGTAAGAATTTACTCTTAGAAAGAGAAGACAATTTTCTATTCTTTCACAAGATTTACAGTCTGGAAATTCTTCCTAATATCTTTAATAAGCACTTTCTGCTGTAAATACCAGTTACAATGCTTTGGGTTGACTCTAGAACAAATGTAGGCAAGAGAGGTCATAGTACCTTTCCATTTTCTCATGATTTAATGAATAACGTCTCTGGTCATTACTGGAATATTGAAATCTAATTCTCTTATTGTTTTCTTTGGAGTTGTATTCACTAACCTGCCAGTAGTTTTTGTTGTTCTGCCTTCGTCATTATTCTTGTCCTTTAGAAGGTTAATGCCTTGATGAATTGTCCACCCCCACACGTACACATACAAACCACACAACTCATCAAAGGCGGCTTGAATAGAATGCTGCATCGAACACAATAAGTGTTTGTTAACATTGGTTGAATGAAAAATAAGTGAATGACTTGAACCCTCAGGAGAATAGTGAAATTCAGTTAATACCTGAATGATAACTTTCAAAGCCCATAAATAACACAGCTATAACAGAGTTTTGAATATGAGCAATTACTTTGTTAATCGTCTCAGGTAGGAAACCTAAACCTAAACAGATGATCAAGCAGAATGTACCTGTGAATGTGCAGACTGCACATGTATGTACCCGCTGCTGGTTTAACATGAAGACCTGGTGTGAGCTGCGATGCAATCAAAGCAAGATCAGTGCACACTCACTGCTGTCACGATTGTGAAGCAGGACCTGCTGTCCATCCCTCACCCGTCCTCGGAGCTGGCTTGTCTGCAGGCCCTCATCCCGCTCAGCTCCCGGGCTGCCTGGTGCTGGTCTGGGCGGAGAGCAGAGGGACAGGGACAGGACTGAGAGGGGACACAGGGCCTGCTCTCACTGCTCATTGCTCCCACACCGGGGACCTACACTGCCACAGCACACGTGTGTATTATACTTTCCAAGCATGTTTTACCGTCTGCTTCAGAATAGCCAGCATTAGGCTCCGGGTGCAGGGGGTGGGGTGTGTGTGTGTGTAGGCTGTCCCAGCAACAGCGGGTTCCTGTCCCGTTGCACCTGTTTGCGATCTTCTGGTGTTTGACACAGTTTGTCTTTTTTCAACACATTTAACCTCCCCTCCATCATAAACATTCTCGCATGCATGTGGGGTTAGAGGACTAATGAGAAATGTGCGTTGGATACCGCGGCCTGTTTTATTCGGGGATTCATTAGTGTCCAGAGAAAGCTAAGCCTTCAAGGGCTCCGCCGAAAGAGCAGCACCCTGTCAGGCCGCGTCAGCAGGCACTCCATCCATCAGCCCCCTCCGCCTGACCCGGCTGAGGTTTGAACCTCTGGCTCCAGGGAGTCTAGGTGAACGGTGGTGCTGTGGAGGCCACTCAGCCCTGCCTCAGCCAAAGGAGATTAGTGTCCTGGGGAATAGATTAGCACGTCAGTTACAAAGTGAAAGTCACCCCTTTGTTCTAAAATAGTTGTCAAAGAAAGCAAAGAAGTTAGCTTTCCCTTCAGACTAATTACTGAGTAAATTGGGGTTTGGGGCAAACATTGCAGATGTTTTCCCCTTCCACTGGGAAGGGGGGAAATGTGAGCCATTTGTAATGACGCCCCGAACAGCTCAGCGAGCATTTGTGCAAAAGCCTGAGGTCCCGGAGCCGCGGCCTGCGAACTTTTGGTCCGAGGAACATTCCTGAAACGTGGGCTCAGCACTCACCCTGTGGAAAAAACGATGTCTCAAAGAAAAAATGAAATGTTGACCGATTCTGACTTCCACAACCACGTGACTTTCCACCCCAGCTACCCCACCCCGTGTCCTGGATGCAATGTGGATGGGAGGCCCAGCCCGTAAACGATAAGATAAACCGGTGCCTCTGGGAACCACACTGAGCGGAGCAGGGAGAAATGGAGGCCTGCCTGCTCTTCTCCGAGGAACTTTGGGAATGGACAGCCATCTCTGCTGCATCCGGGTGGTGCTGGCCAGACCCACGGCGGGTAGTGTGCCACTCAGCTGCCTGCCTGCACTGAGAGAGGTTTCACCAGCCAGCCCGCGTTCTTTCATAAACTAATATTTGCTAGGCCTCGGTCATGTGCCAGGCATTGTGCTAAGCGGTGAAGACACATGGTGATGAAAAGCAGAATAGTAACTTTATAGTAAAAAACCAAGCGGGCCACCTTAACCAGTGACCGAAGTTAACATCACCACTAATTAGGCATATGGACATGATGCATTCAGGAGGGCATGCACTGATAAGCTATGACATCACTTCTGTGGGATTCTTGCCAAAAATCAAACTGTAATCATGAGAAAACACCAGACAATTTTAAGGCAACATTGAAGACCTGTACCTTTAAAAGTTGCAAGTTCGTGAAAGACAAAGGATGACTGAGGAACTGGCCGAGATTGAAAAAGATCAAGGAGACACGCGGACCAAAAGCAATGCAGGCTCCTGGGATGGACCCTGAACAGAAAAGGACAAACGTGGAAAAAACAGTCAAAATTCAAGCAAGGCTTATGGTTCAGTGAAGAGTATTGCTTATCAGTGTTCACTTTTTGGTGATTATTGCACTATGGTTTTATCAGATGTTAACACTGAAGAAGCGTATGCCATATTTTTCTGTGTAATTCTTGCAACTTTCTAGAACTCTAAAATAATTTTTAAAATTGTAAAAACCTCTCACACTAAAATAGATGCAGCCCTGCCCTCATGAAGTTTGCCCTCTTATGGGGAAGACATTCAATTGGGGAATCACACAAATGAGTATGTAATCAAGAAGATAAATGAGTCCTTTCCAGGAAAGGAACTCCCTGAGAGAGCATAAACCCAGCAGTCATTAAAAGAAAATGGCTTATTTAGTGCATACCACATGCCTGAAACTTGTGAGTGTGGCGATCATGTGTATCGCTGTCACTCAGGACTAACGCAGTCCTCAGCCAATAGTTAAAAGACTTTCCTTAATTGTTTCCCTCGAACAGTCACCCCAGCAAATCACCACTGCTGGATGTTCCAAGCATCCCTCGCCCTCACCAGCACAGGGGGGCCACTCCTGTCCTCAGGAACCTGCTCTGCTTCCTACCTGAACTTTAGCGATCGCTGTTCACTCAGCCACTCCAGTTGGAAACATCTCCCTGACTTGTATTCCTTCCTCTGTCTGTCCCTGAGAAAGCCGTCTTGCATGTGCAGAGCTCTTTCTAATAGGCCAGAGTGCTCTTTCTGCAGTAGATTTCCATCACTGTGGACTAACGCCTGTAAGCTCTCTGATAAGGAACGATGCACTGCATCCTCTGGCCTTCGCACACCCCACCCGATCCAGCTCCCTCCTCTTCCCTCCTCCTCCTATCCCCTCTTCAGCCACAGGCTACTGTGGCTCTGGCCGGGGCAGAGAGGGAGGCACCTTCCTGCCTGCCTCACACTCCTCATACTTAAAATGTCACTTTCTCAGGCTTCAGATGAGTCCCTGAATCTGTGTGCATCAAAGTCACTTCCACACAGTTTATGAATGTGTCACAACCACAATCTAAATAAGTTATCGCTTTGTAGACTGGTAGGCAATGTTGTATTGTTCTGTAGTACAGCTTTTCCAAAGTGTGTGGCCAACACTCAGAGTCCGAAAACACGAAGGCTTTTTTTTTTTTTCTTTTTTACATTTGCACCCTGCTCACCGGCTCCTGTACTCTAGAAGATCCAGGCTCTGAAGATGCACCATAGGTCGCTTCATAGAAGAGGAAGACCAACCAACACCATGGAGTTTGCCCAGCAGCATGGGCAGGCTAATGTAACTGTCTCACTTTTGAGATTTTTACCTGCTTGTTTCTGAATTGCAACCTGAGCTTAATATATTCAGACCAAATGTGGGGACAGTGGTGTGTCTGTGAGCCTCAGGCCCCTGAATCCAGACCCACTTCAGCACTGGTGGCCGCTCAGGGAGGACTGCACAGCTTCCCTGTTGGGGGAAACTTGTGCAGCTGCCTGCCTCTGCACTGCCTGCTTCCTCCGCATGGAGCGGCGGCAGGGAAGGGGTGACTGAGCCGTAAACACCCCGTTAGTGGAACACGCGGAAATGTCCAAAGGAAACATTCCTATGTCTCTGCTGACCTTGTCATTAGTTTAAGGCTTGTTGAGCTCCCAGAAAAGCCACCAGGAGGGGAGGAAGCACCTGTCCTCTCTGGCTCACGCCTCGCAGACCCTGAGCACACAGACAGTGCGGTCCCCAGAGTGCTCTCTGCTGGGAGCCTGTTTCATCCTGGATCAATTATGCAAACGAGGTGTGAAAATAGCTCCCTCTCTTCGCTAGGCCTGATTGCTCCTGCGCTCACTATCCCAATGCAGCCTCACCAGAAACGCCAGGCAGACTCGGGACCACCTGGTTACATCTGGAAAGTGTGTTCTCTTAATTGGGGAGGGAAAAGAATTTTTTTTTATTTCCACAGCATTACTATTTATGTACACTTAACATCATAAAATGTTTGCAGTTAAGGGATCCAAGTAAAGACATTTACATATGTGTGAGTTTGATTTTGCAATACAAACTATAGAAGATAATAAATACTTTAAAAAGTCTAACAATCTTTATTATTTCAGTGACTTGAAAGCTATGATAATATGACAGATTCATCCTTTAAGATGGTCTTTTATAAACCTTTTTAAGCAACCACTATATAGAGAATGTCTAAAATTACAATGGGCTAAGAAAATTAATAAGTGGTAAATCAGAAAATAATGAGATCAAAGGTAGAGTAGCTGGAGAAATGATATCTGGTTAGAAAACTATTGGGCAATAATTATTATTGCTAGAAATGTGAATTATTCTCCTCTTCTTTTCTCTCTGTGTCCAACACTCGCAGTCCCCACCTGAGAGTATAAAACCTACCTCTCTGCTCTGTATCCACACCCTCCCTTATTCATAGCATCCTTATCTTGGGGGAAATCTTCTTTTATTCTTAGTATACTATCCAGGTGGTCACTTCTGTATCTTTTTTTTCTGGATAAGTCTCTAAATTAAGAGAATTTGGTTTAAGAAAAGTAGGTAATGAATCCTTGTACTGGAAGTAGTAATAGCAGAGCATTTGTAAAATGCCAAGGTACTGGTTTCACAGAATACCTGTGGTTTATCATAGGTTAAGATATCCTATATAATAAAAGCCTAATATGCTAAGTGCCCAGTTGGCTATTCAACCAATCAAAGTGTAATATGCTAATGATATGCTAAGGCCATTCAACTGCACACTATGATGTGCACTGATCACCAGGGGGCAGATGATCTGACTGGTAGGTTAGCTTGCTGCTGGGATCCAGTTGGTGGGGACTAAATGAGATGGGTTAGACACACGCTGGAACCCTCCCATGTCCCTCCCCTGCCCCAATCATGCACCTGTGAGGTCCCTTGGCCTAGCCTGTGCCCTCTTACAATCAGGGACCCCTTGTGGGAGATGTCAGAGAGCCGGTTTGGGCCCAAAGGCAGAATTACCAATCACTATGATGCACACTGGCCACCAGGGGGCAGATGCTCAATGCAGGAGCTGCCCCCTGGTGGTCAGTGCACTCCCACAGGGGGAGTGCCGCTCAGCCAGAAGCCTGGCTTGTGCTTGGCGCATGCAGCAGCGGTGGTGGGAGCCTCTCCCGCACAGAGGCAGCACTAGGATGTTGGATTGCTGGCTTACGCCTGCTGTTAGTCCGGCATCCCCTGATGGCTCCCGGACTGTGAGAGGGCACAGGCCGGGCTGAGAGACTGAGTCCTCCTTCCCCCTCATCCCCAGTGTATGAATTTCGTGCACCCTTCTTTGGTGCAAACCAGTAGCTCAGAGAAATATGGAAAATTTGCACACTTGAATAATTGCATACTTACCTCATTGTAAAAATGACACACCCACACACAAAATTGACAATTCAGAGACATAAATCTCAGCTAGTTGAAAATACTTTTATCTCAAGGCACATGAATCTTTCTAAGTCCATCCATTAATTTTATGTGGTTTTAATTACAGCTTCTAACCTCTGAAATTATTACTAGCCTGGATATTCCTCCTTATGTCAACAGATGCTAATGAAACGTAGCCATTTCTGCTCAGCTGAATAGAAGACATTTGCCCCTTTAATTCTTCTGTGTCCAATGCTTTCAGTACCACCCCACCCAGTCCCCCGCCTCAGTTTTCTTTTGTAAAAGCTGGGAATTCTGGAGCTTCTTGCTTGTGTCACAGGGACATGAAAATTATTTTAGGTTAAGCTTTCTAAAGATTAAAAAAACTCTTTATATAAGTGCTATTGCCTTCAGAACTAACCTATATTTTTCAAATATAATGGAATCAATTATTTTAAAACGTAGAGTAAAACTTGTCTACGGCTGACTAAAGTGAAAGGAATTCAAATATAAACCTTTTAGGGGTGTGTGTGTGTGTGTGTGTGTGTGTGTTTGATAAAGCTCCTAAAGCACATGCCATCTAAAATCACAATAGTAGAATTTCCATGTAAGTTAAAGCTAAACGTGAGTCACTTATATGAGAAGAATTTGTATTGCATTTGTGAAAGCAAAATTATAATAGCTGACAAAACATGAAAGTTTCATCATGGTGGGTTAGAACATGCAAGGAACTCAAAAGAATTTATCGTTATTCAACATTTCAGCTAATACTCCCCTCCATCTCTTCTGGGAACAGATCTGTCTCGTCACTCAGGAGGAAGCCTGCACACGTGAGGCTAGATGAGAGGCACACAGTAAATAATGCAACAAACACTCCCTCCCACGCCAGGCTGCACTCGGCACAGAGCGCCAGGCACGCAGATATGGATGTCAAGCCCTGCTCCTGGCTGGTTGTCTCGGCCAAGCAGGCGGCTCCCAGGTCTCACAGGTGAACCCAGGCGAGGCCCTGCTTTTCCTTATTGTCCAGGAAGATGCCGCATTCTCCCTCATCGGACAGAAGTAATGCTGGCAAATTTCCTGTCTTCCCAGCTGAGGGTTAGACTTGAGGAAATAACATTGGGTTAAGATAAAAGATTGAAAATATTAAAAACTAGAGTCCAGTGCACTGGTGGGGTCCCTCAGTCTGGTCTGGGGGATTAGTGAACCTCCCTGCTGCCGCAAGCTGGCACTTACTCACCAGCTACCCTTTGGCGGTGCTGTGGCGGGTGGGCGGGGCCTACCTCTTTGGCACCATGGATCTCGGGGCTCCCAGACTGTAAGAGGGCACAGGCTGGGCTGAGGGACTACACCCCCCCCACCCTGAGTACATGAATTTGGGGTACTGGGCATCTAGTATTAAAATATTTCTTCTAGTTAATGTCTTTTCACTGTGCACGAATCCAGGCACCAGGACACTAATAAGTAAATAAACAAACAGAAGAGATGAAGAGGATGGTATACTCAAATTATTCATATACAGAAGATTTAAAATTAAGTAGAGGTATCAATTGTGATGGGAATGGTCTTGATTTTCTAAAAGCACAGGTGCCGAGATAGGCTTTAACTTATTCTAAAACATGCCTAGATTCTCAGAGCTGAGAACAAGTGTGCCTTTCTGCTGTTAGAGAGATTATGGGGTTAGCAAAGAACTGCAACAGAGAGAGTAACAGTTTCCCATGCCAAAGTTTTCAGAAGCCTCTTTATTTTAATTCACTTCCACTAGAAAAAGTAGCACTAAAATGCTAAGAAACCAGAAATTCTGGTCTTACATGGTCTTTGGGACCTGTTTCCTGGGCGTGTGGGTCAGGCACTCGGTGACTATAGTGGAGGACTCCACTCCTCCTTCTTTAGCGGCTGGAACTTGGGGATTCATTCTAGGTTTGACCAACTGGATGCTTTCTCTTGGAATATTGAAACTTGAGTAAGGGATGCAAAAAGGCACGGCCACTTGACATCATTCACGGGATCCTGCAGAATGGGCAGCAGTGAGCGTGTCACAATGGGGCTTTGGAGGTGCTCTTTGCTGACCAGGTTACCTGATAAGATCACTGGCCTCTCTCCGCATTACTGTGTGAGCCATCTGATACCTTCCGACACATCTTTCTCTTTCTTAAAAGCATTTTCCCCAATCTGTTAGATCTTTTATTAAAATTGAATTTACTGGGGTGACATGGTTAAAAATTATGTAGACTTCAGGGGTACAATTCTATAATACGTCATCTGCATATTGTATCGTATGTTCACCAGCCCAAGTCAAGTCTCCTTCCATCACCAAGAATGAGCTTTTTTTCCTGAAAGTTGCTTCAGAGGTGGTTTTGTTTTTGAAATCAGGAGACCTGACTGGGAGCAGATCCTTCAGAGGGTTTCCTGAGGAAGGGCTTGAAGAGTGGTCTAAAGACAAGGGCTCAGGAACAGTGTGTGCCTCAGACTCAGAGAAAGGGACAGTTCTGAACACACATCTGCCCTAGAGAAGCGAAAAGATTGGTCCTCCCCAGAGCAGCTACATGAGCCATTTGGTGCTTCCTCTTGTTGACTTGTAAGCTACATCTGAAAGTAATCAGCCCAGGGGCTTTCTGGATTCTCTGGAGAGTTTGCTAAACAAAGATTGCCCGGCTTCCCTCCTGGAGATTCTGACTCCTTAGAATGTGAATTTCTAACAGGTTTCCAGGTGATGTTCTCTGAGAGCCACAGGTTTAGTAGATTCAGAATCCCAGAGCCCAGCCACCTCGGCTCCAGGCGCTGCCAGATGCAGAGGAAGGCTGGATGCAGCACGAGGCCTGGCTGTGGGGAATGCTGACTCTTGCCACTGGTCAAGTGACCTGGGAATGTTCTCCCAGTGCCAATGATTTCTCATCTAAGACATGCGAAGCTCCAGAGTATTATCCTGTGTTTCAGATGGATCTGTGTTCCCTGAGACGCAACTTCAAATTCACGCACCAAATTCAGGCACATCCACCCACACCAACTGAACCAGGATTCTGTGAGCAGCCTGCTCCTCGGGCAGTGGACTCCTGTGCACCACCCTCTAAGTGAAGCAGAGGAACATAATTTAGCTTCCCGATGACTCAGGCTCCTCTTAACGACCATCATTACAGCCTTCCCTGCTTTGTCTGGTGCTGCCTCTCCCCTCTCAGCTTTGTCCTTGCCCTGGGGCATCCCCACCCCCATTTCTAATTTGCTCTGACTAATGTGCTGTGGTCTGATTAATCAGATGGCTGGCACCCTCAGGAGTGGGTGGGGGTAAAATCTGAATCAGGAAGCTCTGCCTGGCGCCTGCCCACCTGCTCAGGCTGGGCTGGGGCGCCCTGGTCCAGCTGTTTGGGCGGGTCATGCTGTCGGTGAGGGTCATGCTCTGGGGTGGCCCCGCCAGGCAGGCTGCTGCTCAGGCTCAGGCCTTTGTGCAAGCCACGCCCGCGTCAGAGGCGGCGCCCGGCCCAGGACCACAGGGCGATGCCAGCATTTCCCTCCGGGGACAAACCACAGCATCACACATTGACTTTCCTTTCTGGCTGCAGGTTTCCCTCTGAGACGTTGCATGTAAAGGTTGCTTTTAATAGTAATGTATTTTTTAATATTTCAATATTAACCTTCCTAATGATGGGAGCATGTGTGTTTTTCGTTTGGAGGTCAGTTTCAAGGTTGTAGGCGAACTGCGGGGACATCTGAGTAGTTCAGAGACTCCCAATGCCAGTGCTTCCATGTTAGGAAGGCCGGGCTCTGTGCTCCCTCACACAAAGCCACACCCTTACTCAGCCCTGACCCGGGGAGGGGAGCTCCAAGAGAATCACTTCCAACTCCACTTCCCATGGTTTTACAAAACATTCATATTTTAATAATTTTCCTCCAAATCCAAATCTGTAACAATATTTACTTCACATATGCCCTTTGTTCCCGCAGTAACATTACCTTCCTGGTAATTTTACAAGAGCAGCTCCGGCCCCAGGAGCTGCGCTGACGGCGCTGTCTTTGGCGATGTGTGCTGATCATTCCTCAGAAAAGCGCTCAGGAATAGACCGGGCTGCTGGGCTGGGGGACAGAAATGCATAGAAACATTATGTGTTTGCCCTCGGGGGGACCCCGCCCCTTTATGAAAGCTCTTGCCAATCAATCCGCAGAACAGAATCTGACTCAGTTCTGGGCAAACACTGCCTGCTGTTGCAGTTCAAGGAAAGAAAGATGCTTCGCGTTGCTGTGCCAAGAGAAACGGGGTTCCATCGAGGGGCAAATGAAGAGACACGCACGTGTATATTTATGCATCCCGTATTCTCGGTCTAATTGACTCAAAGATTATTTATTTTTCTCTTTTTTCCTTTCATTTAAAAAACACCTTCCCGCTTCTTAACGTGTTTTTCAGAGTAGAAGCTGGAAGGCATAATAAAAGGCAAGCGGGGAGATGCTTTCTGAATGGACTGAAATAATTAATCCAAGAATGCTTCCATTTGGGCATTTTTTCACGAAGTGAAATATATTATTTTTGCTTTTAAAATGGAGGTAATTTGTCACACAAAAGTGGTGTTTTCTTTAATCTGAAAATAATACTAATTATAACACTATTTGCAAGCTGGAGTTCTGCAGCCGAGTCCTCTGTGGTTGGGAAGGACTCTGCGCAGCTACAGGCCCGCTTCGCTGGGGATGGGTGGGGATGGGTGGGGATGGGTGGGGATGGGTGGGTGGGGGTGGGTGGGGATGGTGGGGATGGGTGGGGATGGGTGGGGATGGGTGGGTGGGGGTGGGTGGGGATGGTGGGGATGGGTGGGGATGGGTGGGTGGGGATGGGTGGGTGGGGATAGGTGGGGGTGGGTGGGGATGGGTGGGGATGGGTGGGTGGGGATGGGTGGGTGGGGGTGGGTGGGGATGGGTGGGGATGGGTGGGGATGAGTGGGTGGGGGTGGATGGGGGTGGGTGGGGGTGGGTGGGGATGGTGGGGATAGGTGGGTGGGGGTGGGTGGGGATAGGTGGGGATGGGTGGGTGGGGATGGGTGGGGTGGGTGGGGATGGTGGGGATAGGTGGGTGGGGGTGGGTGGGGATAGGTGGGGATGGGTGGGTGGGGATGGGTGGGGATGGTGGGGTGGGTGGGTGGGGGTGGGTGGGGATCAGTGGGGATGGGTGGGTGGGGATGGGTGGGGATGGGTGGGTGGGGATAGGTGGGGGTGGGTGGGGATGGGTGGGGATGGGTGGGGATGGGTGGGTGGGGTGGGGGTGGGTGGGGTGGGTGGGGGTGGGTGGGGATGGGTGGGGATGGGTGGGTGGGAGTGGGTGGGGATGGGTGGGTGGGGGTGGGTGGGGGTGGGTGGGGATGGGTGGGGATGGGTGGGGATGGGTGGGTGGGGTGGGTGGGGGTGGGTGGGGATGGGTGGGGATGGGTGGGTGGGGATGGGTGGGGATGGGTGGGGATGGGTGGGGATGGGTGGGTGGGGATGGGTGGGGATGGGTGGGTGGGGATAGGTGGGGGTGGGTGGGGATGGGTGGGGATGGGTGGGGGTGGGTGGGTGGGGGTGGGTGGGGATGGTGGGGATGGGTGGGGATGGGTGGGGATGGGTGGGGGTGGGTGGGGGTGGGTGGGGATGGTGGGGATGGGGTGGGGATGGTGGGGGTGGGTGGGGATGGGTGGGGATGGGTGCCGGCACCTCTTTGGCATCTCCTGCCCGGGCCGCCTGCTCCCGGGCCACGGGGAGATGCCTCCTGCCCCGCTGTGGGCTCCGGGTTCAGGCTGGGCCTGACCGGCTCCCTTTGGGCAGCTGCGGCCCCAGGCATCTCTGGGCCCCAGGCCGGGCGGGGTCGGGGTGCAGGAGGGCATCGTGGCCTCCTGGGTACTGACGGCCCTGCAGGAGGGCAGGGCGCTTCTCTCCCTCCTGCACCTGCCCCTCCAGGCGGCCTCCATGGACTTCTCAGGGATGAGCAGACATTGATGAGCCGCCTGTGGTCTCTTGGGGGCAGAACTGTGGTCCCTACTTTGCTGCTTGGATTGCTTTCTGAAGTTTTTTTTTTTTTTCCAGAATCACTTAAAGACAGGGGGTGGTGGTGGGGGTGGGGGGGTTGAAATGCAGTGGACTGCTGCTCCCACCACCCGGAATGAACCAGATCCCAGCAAAGGCCTGAGACGGCCCGGCCCCGTGGACGTGGGCGCACAGGGACAGGGCAGTGAGCCCCCCCCCCCGCCCCCCGCCCCCCACATACACTCCCTCTGAGCGCGCACCAGGCGCCCTTCATTAGGGCCGCAGTGGGGAGGACACGGGAGCCTCTGGCTGCGGTCCCGCCCAGACCCTGTCACAGGGCGTGTCTCCGGGGCTCCAGAGCCCTGGGCGCTGCCTGGGATGGGATGGTCCTTGCTTTCAGGAGGCGGCTCTGCGTGGGTTCCCGCACGGCTTCAGGTAGGGGCCGGGCCAGCTCATGACCACACAGCCTCTCTGGAGAAGCGGCCATGAAAACCCCCCAGTGAGCCCGCCTGGAGGCCTCGGAGCGGGAGGGTGGTCCTGCCCCAAGGGGCTGCCAGTTCCATTCCATCAGGGCACATCCTGGGCCACGGGTTCCAAGCAGGTGGGTGCATATGTGAGGCAACTGATCCAGGTTTCCCTTTCACACTGCTCTCTCTCTCTTCCCCCTTCCCTCTGTCCCTCCCTCCCTCTGTCTGAGCACTGGGTATGGATCACACAGAGATCCCGGAGTGTGGTCCTCGGGGCTGGGGACATGGCCAGCTGAGGGTGTGCACACCAGCTCCCTGAGGCAGCAGCCCCTGCCCGCAGGCCTCACTCTTCCTCTCTCTTCTCTGGACACCCTTCCGCCCTTTGTTACAGAGTGCATTGTAAATGCGCTTCCCTGAGTTGCCTGAGCGATTCCAGCAAGTGGCTGACTCCGTGAAGGAGGGTCCTGGCACCTCCGACTGTGGCAGCAGCTGTGAGTACCCGTCCCGGGACTGGGGAGCAGTGTGGGAGGGGCGGCAGGCTGTGGGACTGAGCCCCGCAGCTGGGGGTCTGCGGGAACTCGGTTAGTGTCAGAATTGAGTTGAACTATAGGACCCCAGTGGTGTGGTGACGCTGTGAGTGTGCAAGAGAGAGACACGGGGATGTGCCGAAGCAAGGGTCACTGTTGAGGGTCAATGCTAAGTACGCACGTAGGCAGGGGAGTTTGCAGCTTTTCAAAGGGATGCAGTGTCTTCATCCCCCGGACCCAGTCCTCCAGAGGTGTCTGGTTAAGAAGAACTGCTCACTGTTCCAGAGACCCAGCCCTGCACCCTGCCCACCCGTCAGTGTGGCCACTCCGAGCTCACAGACCGCCTGCTTCTCCTGCAGCAGGGCCTGCGCGGCCGCCCAGGGCTCTGGCTCCGGCATTGGCTGCATGCGGGAGCTCCGCTGCTTCCAGAGGCCTTCCTGCCACCCCGCAGAGCGGACACCTTCTCCACTACAGCGCTTTGCTTTAGCAGCTCAGAAAACGGTCTTGTCCGAATGCCTGCTGATGTGTCCGCTTCCTTGTACAGTGGCTCCCGCCCTCCCCTTCGGTCCGTGGGCGCCACAGAGCCGCTCTCCCAGCCCGACGTGGCCCGACCGCGGCGCCGCCAGTGCGGTCACGGGTATGAGGGACGGAGGCGGTGTCCGAACAGCACGCTCCCGTCTTTACGGCTCCATTCCACTGAAGAACAAAGAACAGACTTAAAGTAAGCCTTTTCTAGGATGAGAGTTCCCGCCTCAGCACCACTGCCCTTGGGGCTGAACATTCTTGGTTGGGGGTTGTGTATATTGCAAAACTCTGAGCAGCTGGCTGGTTGGCCGGCAGCCACTAGATGCCAGCGGCCCATTCTCTCCAGGCGTGACAACCAACAGTGCCCGCACACATTGCCAAATGCCCCTTTAACAAAGCTAGCCCTGGCTGAGGACCTGTGTTAGAACATGAGGGTCAGGTCCGCCCCACGGAGTGGGATTCCTGTGCTCAGGTTTGCATTGCTTCTTAGACGGCGCAGGAGGCTGATGCTGGAAACGCAGGAGAAATCTGCAAGCTGACGGTGTGGAAGGAGCCTGCCGCTTGAGAAGTGGCTGCACTTCAAGACGCCATCGAGTCACACCAGGAGTGTACGCTTCCTGTCCCCCCCCCCCCCCCGGCACAGGACTCCACGCGGGGGAGCTGTTCCGGCCTTCCAGGGGCACCGGGGGCGTCAGTGGAAGGAAGCTGGGGTGGGCCTCTGAGTGCCAATGACCGGAGGAAGGTGTGGGGAGCAGCCAGCTGGAACTAAGGCCCATTCACCCGCCAAATGAGCTTCAGAAGAGAGATGCCTGCTACGGGGAATCCACTAAGCGCTCACAGAGACACTCATTAGAGGAAGAGTCACCTTTACGGCCCTGCCAGCCCAGAGAACACGCATGGGCCATCATGACAGCGTCCACCAGCTGAGAACACTCCTGCATCCCTTCCTCTCCTTCCAGGCCTGCTCAGAGCTGCTGCAGGAAGCCGAGGTGAGCAAGCTGGCCTGGGAGGGTCAGAGTTCAAGGCAGGGACAGAGGCAGTGGGCCACATGCCTGCTTTCCTTCTGCAGTATGAGCAAGCGGGAGAAGAAGCTTCCGATTCAAAGCAATTGCTCTGTGACTATTACATGCGAATGAGATTCTCATTATTACATTGTACGCATGGCTTAATCGTCATCAGAAAAGGCCTGACACTCTCTGAGCTTCCATTCAGAGAAGCTTTTGCCCACTGATTAAATTTCAGGAGATAGTAGGACATAAAAATAAATTTGTTTTGTGAAGAAACTCCATGAATTGTGCTTTTTGACCTTTTTCTTCTCTAGGTTTGTCTCTAGGTTCCCAATGTCTAGCACATAACAGACAATAAATACTCATGTAATTACATACTTAGCATAATCTGTCCAAACTTTGGTATATTTGGGGTGTTACCTGCCCTGTGACCACTGAGGAAATGAATTTTCTGTGTCATTCAAGTCACTAAACGATGCAGCCTCAACATTTTTTGAAACTCTCCATAATCATGTTCCCTTGGTTTGATGAGATTATAAGCTTTTCTACTTGAGATGAGGGCGCAGGACTTGTCATGTTCTGTTCTTCTTTATGGCTGGTCATCTCTGTCACTCCCTCCCAGTCGGCATCTGACATTGCAGCAATCTGCACAGCTAAACCGGCGCTGGCTTCCCAGCAGGCTCTAAGGTAAAGCACTGCGATCATTAGGTCCCGCTCCGCACTGGCAGGATGTGACAGACAGTCTATGATCCAGGAGAAGGCCAGTGTCAACTAACTGTGACATCCCATCAAATAGAGCATCCTTAATGTCATGGCGAGTTACTCACTGCATGGGTGATAAAGTATGGCTACGCTGACAGGCTCCTGCTTAACTGTACTCATTGGCCTTGGTATGTTCATGCCAATTCATTGTCTTATAATAGGTTGGCTCACATTTAAAATGAGGATTCAATTTGAGATTTTACTGTTAACCTTTAAGGTCCTTGGAGGCACTCTTGGGCTCGGCTGCCGCCAGAGCTAACTGAAGTTTAGACCATTTGTCTGTGTCCATCAACCACGGCTTCCCGTTGCCACCTCCACATCAGTCCCAAGGTCCCAGCAGGGCTTCACGTAAAACAACTGATCTTCAGTTTGAATAAAACTGGGCAACTGCTCTCCAATACCTGCTAGGCTCTCGTGGTGGAGTTCCTCTTGGATATCAACCTATTTGATTTTCCTTTTACACTGATCGTTTTTCCCACTTCCCATTGCAACCTGAGTCTGAGCGGTGGAGCAAGGTCCTGTGAAGGTGACTGAGACGCCCTCCTGAGCCACCGGAAACAGCTGCCAAGGTCCCACAGCACTAAGGCCTGCAGTTCAGAGGCCCTTCCTCTGTGTTAACATAAATGATTGCTACGCGTTTGAAATGAGTCTCAGGCGAGAAACACAAGAAAAGCAGGATATACTTGATCTGAGGGAACATTTTGAGCTACTCAGCACTGGACCTGACAGAGCGTAACTACAAAGGAAGTGTTTGTGTTAGGCCGAGAGGCGCTTACAATGTCCTGGGCCACCACAGCGAGGCCACCTCCGGCTGATGACAGCTCTCCCAGCTCTCCTCAGAGCCCCCGCGAACGTCCATGGGAGGTGCATGCAAAGGAGCCTCGTCATCCAGGCTGGGTGTCTCCTTTTCCTTGGTAAACACTGCAAGGAGGCTCACAGCACCATTTCCTTTCGCTTTGCTTACATTCTTTTAAGGCAAATGGGTGGCAAGAGTACATGTTCCTATAAATGAATGAACTCATAAATAATGGCCTTGGTTGTATAAAAACCACCTGCATTCAGTGTTGTGTTTTTTTAGTAAATACAAATATTTCTAGTTTTGTGTGTGTGTGTGTGTGTGTGTGTGTGTGCACAGCCTAGATTTCTTAAGGTGTGGGCTGTTACCCTGCACAGCATCAGATATGTGATGTGGCCCATTGTACTCCATTTTGGCAAAAAGCTTATGAAGAGAAGCTACGAGAGTGATGGCACAGCCAGTCATACTGTCACTCTCCAACTTGCTTCTCTGTTCCTTTCAAAATCAGCCATTCCCCCTCCATTGGTACCAGGAGCAAAGCCACCAGCCTCTTAGTTTCCGGTGTTGTTTGCAGTAATGGGCAGGATCAGCGGCCATGATAATCCACCATGCTCAGACTCCACAATGCCACATTTCCCTGGAGGGCTAGCTTTCACATGACATGTCAGAAATATCATAACAATACATACGTGAGTTCTGTAATATGATTTCTTCTGGTGAGTCTATGCAACTGGGCTTCCAGTAAGTGGAGGGGACAGTGTGTTTGTGCCTGGCAGGAAGCTTAGGCGTCCATCTCTCTGAGCACCTAACTGGTGGGAGGTTCCGATGGCCTCACAGAGAGCAGCAGGTTGCAGGTTTCCTCGGGGGCATCTATAACAACGGCCTGGCACAGGCCCCGTGTCCTGCCTTGCTTCCTCCAGCTCCTCTCTCCACACCTGTGCCTCTGCTCTGCTCAGGGAAAGGGAGCTTTTGCTTTCTGGTTGGTTCAGCCCATCTGAGCCTGTCAGGTGCTCAGCGGGGTGTGAGCAGAGTGAGGCCAGGTATGCCTCTATTTCCTGGGTACTCCCAGAGACTCGCCTGGACTGGGCAGCGGCTATGCAGGGCAGTCGCTTCCTTCAGCTGGCTCATTGTGCCCGTCCTCTCCCTCACATCCTGGCACAGCTCTGCCTGCTCCCTCGGGCCTGGGAGGCAGCCAGGACAGCCCAGCCCCAGTTACGAGGCTACACGCACACCTTTGAAAATGTCCTGTGTAAATCAACCTTCCTTAAATTGCCTTATTTTGAGTAGTCCACTTGTTTCTTATTTTTATATTCTCAGATATATGGAACAAAAGAAAATGGAAAATATTTTTTTTTAAGAAATCAGGAATAATTAGTTTGGAAGTAAACCTAATCCAAAGGGTGACTAGTGTATGACGAATAAGGTCCAAGTACAACTCTATCATTAGGAGAAAAAAAAAGTTTTCAGAAAGATAAATATCTTCAAATACATGATAAACTGTTGTATGAAGAATGGATTAGAGCAAGGTACTTTTACAGAGAGCAGAAACTAGCATGTTGGTGGATGTAAGGGCATAGACTTTGAGGCAGTGCAATAAAGCATTCACTTTTATTTAGAAAAAAATGGTCTGCCTCATCAGGAAACGACTATTTTATTATAAAGTCAAATGAAATGGCTTTTTGAGATGAAAAGAAGGGATTCTATGTTGGGAGGGTACTGGGCTGCATGACTTTGAGATTGCTTCTGACTCCAAGACCCGCTCCCATGATCTCCATGTAGGCCAGATATAATGGGGGCCTCTTATGGTTTATTTTGGGACCATAATGAAGAAACAGAGACCACAAATTGCAACATGGGTTAAAAGGAGCTACATTTAAAAATTTTTATTGGATACCATTAAAAGAGCTTTAATCAGTTATTTATATTAAAAAAATTCTTAAATTCTCATTTTCCATTTCTTTTTGTGTTTCTCTCTCAAATCTACTATTAACTAACTTTTTTTTTCTGTTTTCAAATCTGTCCATCAATATTCTTCTAGTTGCATATTTACTAAGGTATTGTGTTTTTATTGCCCCACCAACTTTTGCTCTTAATTTTTTCTCTACTGAGAGGTAATCCCCTGTATCTTTTTTATTTTTCTCTTCACTGAGCCCTGGATACACAGTAGGATGGACATAGTGCAAAGTTCTGTGTTGGCAGTGTCGAGGTGGTGAGGAAATGTGTAGTATTGGACAGAGAGGAAGGATAGGAAGCTTTGATTCATTAAAAATGTTTGTTCCTATCACATTAGCTCATCAATTGCTAAGTTTGAATACAAGTTTGAATACTTTTAACATATGTTTACGTAAGAATTTAGAAAGATTAAACAATTATTGATTGATTTGAGATAGAGAAACATCAATTTGTTGTTCCACTTATTTGTGCATTCACTGGTTGAGTCTTATATGGGCCCTGACTAAGAATCAAACTGGCAACTTCGGCACATCAGGACAATGCTCTAACCAACTGAGCTACCTGGCCAGGGCTGGAAGGTTTTTTGAACACAAGTAAATTATTGATAAAAATTGAATTTGATTACCACAAAGACTTAAGTAAACTAAAGCTTTTTTTAAAATTTTTTTTTATTGAATTGCAATGGCAACTTGCCGTGCATTTATCTTCTATCATTTTACTTACTGTCTGTATCCCACCACTTTGGGCAACTCCTCCTATACCTGAGTTTTCCTCATTTGAATAATACTAACGATAATAATAGTTACTACCTTACAAAGGATTCTGTGAAGTTTAAATGATTCAGCTCTATGCTGAAATTGCCTTATTTTGAGTAGTCCACACTGTGTGGCACATAGCAATGACTTATCAAGGGTTACTGCTACTGTTGCTAACATTTTAATTGTAAGTATTATTATAGTTGTAAACACTAGTGGCCTGGTGCACAGATTTGTGCACATGGAAAGGAAAATAATTAGAAGAAATATTTTAATTTTGCTATTTGCCCTTTCTCTGTAATGGACACTGGTCACTGTCTGCGGGGTGATAAGTGGGGCAATGGGGCCCCACTCTCACCAGCCTTGGGCTGGCACTGCCCTCTCACCTGCCCCACCATCCTCTGCAGTCCTGCTCTCATTGGAGCCCATCGGGGCCAGCAGCTCCTCCACTGCTGCCGATGCAGCATCACCAACACCACCATGTTCAGTGCTGCCCCTGGTGGTCTGCACACATCATAACGAGTGGTTGAACTCCCAGTTGAGGGGACAATTTGCACATTAGACTTTTATTATATAGGATATACATATCTACATATATATTTAGTTTTAGCTTGAAATGTTTTACAGTTAATGTAAATTTTAAAAATTTATTTATGGTAAAGACTGGCTAGCTGGTTACTTAACTAATTTTCTCTTCCTAAATTACACAATCTAGGTTAAGCATGACCCTACATTTGAGATCTATCAATGGAATGGGATGGCAAATTATATGATAGTAATTTCCAGGAATGGCCCATTAAATTTCCCTCCTGCCTACCCCTCCAGGATCATTATCCTGTGATATAATGAACCCCAGGTGGCAACTTGGCAGGACATCCTGGTAATAACAGAAGCACAAGGTAAGAGAAGCTGTGGGTCCTTGAATTATTACTTGAAGATATTCACTTCCAAGTGAGACACTGGTTTTGGACTTTATGTGAGCATGAAATAGACTTTGTTTACTTTATGCCCATTTATTTATTAGTTGGGTTTTTGTTGTTTTTTTTGTGTGTTTTTTTTCTATAACAACTGAACCTAGTAATTATTCTTCCCAGTTTAAGCATCTTGCAAAACCTCTCACCAAAATAATCTTATAAAGTCTTTGACATGATTATATTACAGTCAACTATTTTTTTATTTCTTTATTGATTATGATATCACATAATTGTCCTCATCCTCCCATTCCCATCCCAAACCCCTCCCCACTTATTCCCCCATCCCTCTGTTGTCCATGACCACTGGTTAGGCTTATATGTATGCACACAAGTCCTTTGGTTGATCTCTTCCCTCTTCTCCCACCCTCCCCTACCTTTCTTCTGATATTTGACAGTCTGATCGATTCTTCCCTGTCTCCGGGTCTGTTTTTGTTCATAAGTTTATGTTGTTCATTATTTCCCCTAGATGCATGAGATCATGTGATACAAGAAATACACTTATAATAACCAAAAATGAGACAAGCCATATTGGTTATGCAGAGAGGCAAATGAATCAGTCTGCAGTGAGTTTCTTTCTGGGCCAACAGTTCTTTTGAGTCCCAATTTCAATGTCAAATAGTTCCTTATGTGTACATATCAGCAATGATATTTCAGTTCTGGATGGTGGACAAATAGTGGTAATGAAGGTCCTACCATCTCTGGTTTGGTCCTGGGCATCCTTAAGCAATGCACAGCTGCTGTCTGCTAGTATGGCAAGACGTCATCAGTGTCTCCCATCTTTGGACAGTTTCTCTTCTGTCTTTATGGCTGAAGCAGTCATGGCAATTCCTCTCTGTTGCAAGAATCCACATAGTCTTGGAGTTGTTTTCTGAAAATATACAAACATATTCTTGACCAAAAGTTAATAAAGGAATATTTTCTATAAATTTGACTTGGGATCCTTTTTCATTTTTTTGCCCAAATGATGTTCCTCTGGCTTGTTTTGACACCATGTGTGTTTTTCATAGCTGTCTTGCTGTTAGCATTACAAATGAAAGTTAATTTTCTAAAGTAAAAATTTTCTAGATGTAATTTACTTACAGGTTATTTTTTCTTACATGATATTCTTCTGCCATCACCCCCGCTCCCCCCCCTCCTTTTTTTTTTTTTAAATATTAGGAGGCTTTTGGAAATTTTATAATGTAGTCTTGATAGCTTTTACATTTTATTTTTTTGCGCTAAAATATAACTGCTTTAGGTGCATTACATGTTGCACAATTTTACCATGAGATGAATTGCCAATAGATTTTTTTTGTTAACACTTTAGGAACAGCTTTTTGTACAGTACAATCAATTTTTCTAGAATATTTGCTTATTTCAATTAGCCAATTTAAATTACTCTGAAAACTTTACTACTATTCTACTGTCAAACTCAACACTCTAACAACAATCTTATTTTATCCTATATATATTAGTGGAAAGGATTATTTGCCTTCTTGAGTAGGCCCTGAGCATTCCTGGTACTAGGCTGGATTTGGATATTGAAAACCCACTTCCCCACACCATGGGTACAAGACATCTCAAACAAATCTTGTTGCAGTAAGAGGGCAGCTGCTGTCTCTGTCTATTACCTGGGTCCTGATTTGAGCTGTGCATGGGAAGTGAAGCAACATGGGGACAGGAGACTTCCCTCAGAAGCAGTGAAGATTCAGGCCCCTAAAAAGTTGGGTGTGCCCCACCTCTGTTGCAAAGTCAACTATTTTTAATTTTCATGTGTACTCCTGCCTTTTACCTTAAACATTCATTTTAACTTATTTTTCAAGGTGTCCCTCATTTCAAAGCTTCCCTTAATTTTTTATTCTCATAATTTTGATAATAAATACTTAGAGATGTGGCTGTGTTTGGTGCTCAATACAAAGTCTTAGAAGTAAGTATAAAATAAATTTAGTGGGGAATAGGATGTAAGTAGAAAACAATGCCAAAATTTTTGCCACAAAGTCTGTAAACTTAGTGGGAAGCACAAGTGAAATCTATTTTGGTATTATGTAAATGACAAAATGTGCCTTGATAAAAATATTTCTTTTGCAACTTAACTTTGATGAAATTTTATATATTCAGTTCCTTTCTTCTGAGTCCTGTAAGCTGAGTCAGAATTCCAGAATGAGGATCTAATGAAATTAGCATGACTATAATGTAATGATCTATGGAAGCAAATCTGTTGTACATTAATAGAAATAATGTCAATCATAACATCTCCTAGGCTTCCTTGGAAATATGGAAGACATGCTGTGTACATGCCTAAAGTACCTCAATTGTTAAGTAGTTGGGTAGGAACCCTAAGAGAGAGAGAGAGAGAGAGAGAGAGAGAGAGAGAGAGAGAGAGAGAGAGAGAGACAGAACTGTGTTGGGGAGGAGGTTGGAATAGTTATCTATAATTCTGTTTGTAAATGAAAATTTCCATGTTAAGTGCTAATAATAACATCGTTATCACCAGTAATAACATTTTAGAGCTACAGAAAAGTATTCCACTTTTCTTACTTAATAATATGCTTACACAATTTTATGATTGTGGCAATTTTTGAGGCTCTGGCTTCCTCCTTGGTAACAGAACTGTAGTTTATTCAGTGGGGGTGATTATCCTTGATCCAGCCTCACAGGATGAACCATGATTGACCTTTCCATCATGGCAATTCCCTCCTCCAGTGATTGTGGCAGGGGCAGGTGAAGGCCCAGCTTTGACCAAGGAAATATAATGAGTCGTCTGCTTGTCTGCTTCTCGAAAGAAGCTAGGATGGAAAGACAAATCAAGTCCCAGGACCAGAGCTTTGAAAGAACCTGGAACTATGGAAGGGATCCTAGAACAAACTGACTTTCTGTCATGTAAAAAAAAAAAATCATTTTGGTTACCAGGACATGAGCATCCTAATATAGCGATATAGATATAACCACCCGCATTTTTGTTAAAGTAACTTATATTGGGCCCAGGATGAAGTGCCATGGGTCAGCCTCAGGTCAGTATGCCGAAATTCCACTAACTTTCTATGCTCGGCTCTCCCAGAACAGGAAGGCCTGCGTCAGGGCTTGCCTGCACAGCTCATTTCCCGACTCACCTGAATGACCTCCTTTTGCTCCATCCAGCAAAGGTCCACTCCCACTCCTTGGTCCGACACAATCTGGCCTATGGGGTGGGAGTGGACCTTTGAATTCTAAATTGTACTGTTCTCAGTTGTACTGTTCTCTGGAGCTTCTTTCTATCTGCCAGATTGGACAATGCCTGGTTCATGAATCTTTGAAGTCACTAACCAGATATTTGAAATGTACTCGGTTGTGTGCATTACCAGTTTAAAAGTGGGGATTATAAGGTTCTGAGAGACTAACTAACCTGTTGATTAAAGCAAGTCTTCTGCCTTAAAATGTGGTAAGCCTGCTCTCATAATCTTGTAAGTTATCAATGATAGGGGTATGTTTTATTATTCTTTTATTCCTTACCCACAGAGGTGAATATAATGCAGAAGCCATGATTGATTACTCAACTACATTCATTAAGTAAACGGGATTCTAATCCTTTTTTTTTTTTTTTTTTAATAAATCTTTATTGTTTAGATTATTACAATTGTTCCTCTTTTCCCCTCATAGCTCCCCTCCACCCGGTTTCCACCCCATCTTTTGCCCTTATACCCCACTACTGTCCTAATCCATAAGTATACAATTTTTGTCCAGTTTCTTCCCATACCCCCAAACAACCTTTGCCCTCTAAGAATTGTCAGTCCACTCCCTTTCTATGCCTCTGATTCTATTATATTCACCAGTTTAATCTGTTCATCAGATTTTTTATTCACTTGACTTTTAGATTCACTTGTTGATAGATAAGTATTTGTTGTTCATAATTTTTATCTTTACCATTTTCTTCTTCCTCTTCTTAAAGAATACCTTTCAGCATTTCATATATTACTGGTTTGGTGGT
Source organism: Pipistrellus hanaki (assembly GCF_964339955.1). Lineage (NCBI taxonomy): Eukaryota > Metazoa > Chordata > Mammalia > Chiroptera > Vespertilionidae > Pipistrellus > Pipistrellus hanaki. Next base: position 8,482,448 of record NC_140515.1, read on the forward strand.
GATGAACTCCTTTAGCTTTTTCTTATCTGTGAAGCTCTTTTTCTGACCTTCAATTCTGAATGATAGGTAGAGTAATCTTGCTAATCTTATAGGTTCTTGCTATTCATCACTTTGAATATTTCTTGTCACTCCCTTCTGGCCTGCATAGTTTCTGTTGAGAAATCAGCTGACAATTGTATGGGTACTCCCTTGTAGGTATCTGTTTTTCTCTTGCTGCTTTTAATATTCTCTCTTTGTCTTTTGCTCTTGGCATTTTAATTATGATGTGTCTTGGTGTGGTCCTCTTTGGATTGCTTTTGTTTGGAGTTCTATGTCCTTTCTGGACTTGTAAGTCTATTTCTTTCACCAGGTGAGGGAAGTTTTCTGTCATTATTTTTTCAAATAGGTTTTCGGTATCTTGCTCTCTCTCTTATTCTGGCATCCCCATAATTTGGATGCTGGTACACTTGAAGTTGTCCCAGAGTCTCCTTACACTATCTTCATATTTTTATTCTTTTTGTTTTTCTGGTTGGATGTTTTTTCTTTTTTGTATTTTAAATCTTTGACTTGATTCTTGTGATCCTCTAGTCTGCTGTTGGATCTCTGTATATTATTTTTTATTTCAGTCAATGTATACTTAATTTCTAGTTGGTCCTTTTTCATATTCTTGAGGGTCTCACTAAATTTATCAGCCTTTTCTAGAAATTCCTTGAAAAACCTTATAACTGTAGTTTTGAACTCTATATCCAGTAGTTTGCTTTCCTTAATTTCTTTCATTTGTGACCTGTTTCTTTGTCTCCACATTTTGGCTGCTTCCTTGTGTGTGAGGTGTCCTATAGGGCCCAGTGGTTCAACCTCCCCAGTTACCTGAGATGGACATTCTTGGTGCACCCCTTTGTGGGTTGTGTGCACAGTCTGGTTGTAGTCAAGCCTTGATTGGTGTTGGTATCACTGGGAGGAATTGACCTTCAGGCCAATTGGCTGTGAGGATCAGTTATGTCTACTATGAGAGAACTTCTGTGCTGGAGACACCCTTATAATATAAGACTTGCTTCAGTGGAGCTTTGGTGCTCACTGAGTCTGCCCCCTGAGTGTGTCCTTTATGGATCTGAGGAGTTGTAATCTGGATGATCCCAATCTGACCCTTGGGTATACTGACTCTTGGATCTCCAAGGAGGTGCTAATTTAGCCTCTGCCCAAGGCCACCCAGCAGGAGCTACAGAGAGATCTGCAGATTTCTCTTCTTTGTTTGGGTTTTGGAGGTGCCCAGATGAGGCCCAACTGTGAGGCAATGCTTCTTTTGGATGTTCTGGGTCTAACTGACTCAGCTGCAGTTTGTTAGGTAAGCTTAGAACTCAAAGGACCAGGTCATTCATATGCAAAAGCCTCTGCGCTCAGCTTGGATGGGATGGAGTCTCAGGGCAGGGCAAACAGCTATGGCTTCCCATCAACCCTGCCCTAAGAGGTCCCTGGGTCTCAGTGTCCTGCGGTGATTCCTACAAGCCACCCTTGAGTTTCGCCCACTGCCAGACAGTCCAGTTTCTCCCTGTATGAGCCTGGGTCCCCGAGTCTCACCCGGAACTGGAGTTCAGAAAAGTCCGGAGCTTTTGTCTCCCTCCCGATTGAAAAAAACAGCTGCATATTCAGTTGTCAATCCTCTCTGTGAGCACGCCTCCATACCTCTGCCTTCTGCAGCTCCTGTGAATCTCAGTCTGCTTTTCTCTTTCCTTCTAGTTGTAGAATTTCCACTCAGTCAGCCTTCCTGTGGTTCTGAATGATGTCTGTTTAATCCTTTAGTTGTAGTTTTGAAATTGTTGTGTGAGGCAGCAGTTTAGGTGTTTACCTATACCACCATCTTGGTTTCTTCTTCTCATTCTTTTTCTAAAAAGGCTATATCTAAGAGGAGCAAATAGTAATTATATTTTTCTAAGGAAAAACCATTTTACATAAAGAGCTATTTATAACAGAATTTTGTTTTTCTATATTTATTTTTTTCCCACTACTGTGTAGTTAAACACACTTAATGTCTTGTTTTTTTAAACAATGTTTTCCTTTACAATGCCATCTAAATGGACATGTGTCAAATCATAAGAAACTTTCATGAATTCCCATCAGTGAGAAAGGGGGAGTTTATTGATGACATACTCCACTGCCCTGTGAATAAGATACTATAATGCCAGTCATCAGACTTAGATCAGATACTTTCACCTTAAACAAGGATAATTTCTTTCGTGCGTAGTATTTTATGGTAAAACTCTCATGGTTTCAAATTCCTTCAACTCAAACATTTCTCAAATTTTAATATATTTCCCATCTGTCAGATTGGGGAAAATAAGAGAACTTTGGTCAGGGCAAAGTAAAGTGTTGGCTTCCAATTTGCAGTTGGGGGAGCAAGTCAGACAAAAGTTAGTCAGCATGGCACCAGTGCATCTGAAAACCAAGAGAGAGCCCTATAGTAACCCTGCCACTTGCCCATCACATGTCAACGGCTCTAAAGCATCACAGAAACACACCTGTTTTTTTTTTTTTTTTTTAGAAAAGAGGTGTTCTTGTTTGAGATTTTAAAAATAAACATGAGCTTTAATATGAAGTCATTAACTTTTCTGAAGATGAAACAGTCTAGATAAATCTCAGTAGGGATATGTACTTAATTTTATTGGCGTTGACTTGGTTAATGAGCGGTATTCACTGCTGCTGCAGCTCCCAGTAGCACATTCTGGGTTCTTTTCTTGAGCTCAATGGATCCCATTATTTTCACTCATAAAGTTCTCTACAAATCCATTCTCAATTTTTTCAACTTTTCCATGAGATTTGTCATAATTATCTCAGGACCTTATCTGTGAACATTCGAAGGAACAAAGATTTCCCTGGTCCCCTGGCTCCCAGGTCCTCCTGCCCCACGCTCTGCTGGAGTCCCTGTGTCCACAGTGCTCCATCCTCCCTCTCCCAGCAGGAGTCTCCACGTGGGGGCCTGCTGCACTGATGGTATAGTTTGATATAAAAATTTTCCCATAAACACAGCTTATTTCTGTGAAGCATAAGAAGAAAAACTAGGGCATCACCCTAACAGCTATAACCCTTCCCTCTTAGTGTCCCCTGCGGCTGCTCAAGGCCGGCACCCAGCTGTGTGGCCACTGCAGACAGCCAATTGGCTGCCTCCAATTTGATAAACAAAGCAGCCTGACAGGGTGGCTTTCCCCCTCTGCATCTGGGTGTTTTGATGCTAACAAGATATATCCTTTTTTGTAACATGACCAAAAATGAATGCACGGTACTTGGCCAATGGTTAGAGGTGGGAACAAGGTATAAACTTGTTCTTATTTACTATTATTTCTCAGGACTATTCACCTCAATTTCTTAGAAAATGTGTACCATTGATTCTCAGGGAAAAGAGGAGTGGGGGGTGCGGGAAGAGACTGAACATAAACTGTGCATCTATGGATGAGGACCATGGGGGGTGGGGAAAGGGCAGAGGGTGGGGTAGGAACCTGGTAGAGGGGAAAAAAAAATGAACTTTTGTAATAATATGAACAATAAAGATTTAAAAAAAAATAAAAAACAAATAAAAAACAGTGCTTACAATTTGAAAAGAATTAATAGGAGCATTCACTCTAGGGCAAGCATATCAAACTCACAGCCAGCAGGCCTCATGCAGCCCACAGCGAATATTTTTGAGGCCCAGCCAATGTAAGAAACGTTTTAATAAACATTTTCTAACTTGATTTTTACAATATCCTGCTATACATAGTTATTAATAATGAACTTTCGCTAGTGACTGATTACTATAATCGTGTTGCGTTCATTTCCCTTACGCGCCTTACACAGGGGCGCACCATTTCTCTCCACTAATACCAGCAGCGAATATTTTAGCAGCCGATGGCCACGTCATTAGTCTTGGACTGGTTTGTTTGGTGTGCATAACAGAAAATATTTCACTTTCACTTTCAGAGAACCAGAAAAATAGGTTTATTGCATTATGCTTATTAATTTGTGTAATTATTCACTGTCTGGTAAGTTAATGTTCAAGAAAAAATATTAATTCTTATTAAAATGTTCTGTGTTTTATGTTAACGATGACTCTTTTATTTCAGCCCTTTGTGTTCAGCATGTCTCTATCTAAATAAACGTAGGTTTCTATGAAAATTGAAGCTCTTGTTTTTTTTTTTGAGGCCCACATACACTTAAACCTTGTTTATTAGGCCCGTGTTTGGTTTGAGTTTGACATGCTAGCTCTAGGGTGTTTTTGCAAAGAGCACTTCTCTTAAAAATTTTACTAACCCCTTTTACTAACCCACTTACCTTAAAAACAATCAGGTGTGCTATATTGCTGGGGAAATCAAGTTCTACTCTTAGAAAACTGAAACAATTCCCTGGGTGTGTTATTCCTACGTCAAGTTTTGTTTCTGGGCATTAGACCCAGGCTGAATGAAGTGCCAGTATATCGTATTTACAATCTCCGTGGATCAGACACACACTTCACCCAGCTTTCAACAGAGAAAAAGTGCAATTTGGAAAACAAATCAACTTTGTCGGGAGCGTTCCTGCCGCCAGGGCAGCGCCAGGGCTTTGCTCAGACGTGCGGAAGGAGGGCTGGTTGGGTGTCCAGAGGTCACGGGCGCCAGGAGTGGGGAAGCAGCTCTGCAAACACTAGTTTCTAAGATCAAATCCTCCTCTCACAACGTCAGCGGGCACCGTGTCCTGCCCCGGGCATAGGCGCCTGGCCTGCGAGGAGCCGCTGTGATCCACCTGGGCCAGCTGGCCGCGGGAGGCGGCTTCGCGCCCTTGATGGCCTGGATGGCGGTCAGAGAGGATGAGAGCTTCCAGGAATCTTAACCCTTTTATGAGTGCAAATTGATCACAACATTTTTTTTTAAGTGCATTTGGTATCTGACCTGTTAACCTTCATATGACGCCATGACATCTTAAAATCAGAGAAACTATTAGAAAAATTATGTCTTAAATATGGGCCTTTGTATCTTTTACACCTTCTCAACTCCAGTGGTTATTCCCTAATAATATTTGACACTGGTGATTAAACACAAGTAAGATTTTACATTTATGATTCTCTTTAGAACACAATTGCTAACATATATATCAAGGCAAAATTAAGCTTTCTTAAAGAGTCTGTAATTGAATTTATATGTTAAAATAAGGACTGCATAGAATAATACCTTCAAACAATATTTTAGTCTAATTGTTTTAAAATAAAACCAATTAACCCATATTTTATCATTAATCCTAAATAAATTGATATTTTTAAAAATAGAAACACTGGCATTTTTTTTTATTAAATTGAGTGGTGATTATGATTCAGTTGATTTTTTGGTGTTTTTCTAACCACATCATATCTTTCTGATTAGAGGGAAAGCTCCAACCCTTCATAACCCTTTATAACTTGATTACTAAATCATCGATTATGCTATCATTTATTCCTAAATCTTCAGTTGAGGCCCCTTAAAGGGCTCTGGTCAGCATTAAAGACTCATGGCTCCGAAGAAAAGGCTGTTGGGAATACGGGCGTCCATTGTGCTCATTTCTGACACATAGACAGGTGTCTTCGGAGGTAGGTGCCTGTCTGGACAGAGCAGGCAGTCTTCGGGCCAGTGGATCTCCCAGAACCCCAGCCTTCATTCTCTTGTTTCTTCCCTTCTTGAGGATAAATAAAAAAACTTCCACAGGTTTTGAGTCTTCAGGATTTCTCTCTTCTCTGCATATTGTTTGCTGTGTGTATCTGCCTAGTCGAAGGAAAATCTCTAATGAACTCACTCATATGAATGCAAATGGCTAATATTAAATGTTACCATTTGCCCATTTGACGAAGTCATCTGCGGCGAGGGGCATGCCAGCATCAGAACGGCGACAGCAAGGCCCAACAGTCTGCTTTATTCAACCAGCAAAGGAACGACTCGAACCTTCTTGCCAGAGCAGAAGATTAGAAACCGGAAAGACGAACAAGATGTTTCTCCGAACATCAAGGATCTTGCAATCAAGTGAGAGGACGGAAGCAAAAGCAAATGAGCTTGAATGTCTCCTCTCTCCCTGCAGCCATCCCGCTCCCGGGAGGGAGGCAGAACCCTCCTCCGGGATGGGGATGGTGCTGCACGGAGCTGGGCTTCTTTCCATCGGAGCCTGGACACTGTCTGTTCACTGCAACACTGAGGGCTCCTTGGGACCGGGGCATATATTGTTAAAAAGTGTGTGTTTACATAAATGGATATGTAAGTATATGAATTAGCTATTCAGTTGTTATTTTCCCATGGGAGGCAGTAACTGAAGTGGTCTGTGGCAGAAAGAAAAGAAGAGGCTGTGGACAAGCCAGTGGCCCCTTCGGCATACAAAAGCCAGGGAGACGTGGGGAACCAGGCAGCTATGGGGCCACAGGCCCCTCCGAGACACCGAGTTCACGTGACCCAGCTTGAAACACCTGCTTATGGTGCCGGTTCTGAAAAAGATGTTTACCTTATTACCAAAGGGCAGAAATGCCTGAGAAAAAGTTAATCCCCAAATATGTGACATAATGAAGGTGATGAAGAGGCTGCCGATCAGGCAAGCCAGATGAAGAGGAGATGCTAGGAGCTGCTCTGAGATGACTTCACAGGAGAAGCTAATTCAATGGAAGTGCTTTTAGAGAAAGACAAGTACTGCATGCCATCTTCATATGTGCAATCTGAAAGAGCCCGTGTGGTGAAAACAGAGTGGAATGGCGGCACCAGGGGCTGGGCGGTGGGAAGTCCGGGAGGTTTGTTTAATGGCACTAACTTCAACTAGTAGATGAGAAAGTCCGAGAGATCTAACACCGAGCATGGTGATCAGAGGAACAATAAGGTTTTAGAGACTTTAAAGTTGCTAAGAGACTAGACCTTAGTTGTTCCAACCACACACACACACACACACACACACACACACAGACACACACACACACTCACACACACATACATACATACACAAATAATCATTATGTGAGGTGATAGAGGTGTTCTGGATATCATTATAATCATTCCTTAAACATACACAATGTTATATCTCAATTATATCTCAATAAAAACGTATATTCCCTTATACTTAGAAGATGACAAAATAAAATATACTACTGAAGGCCAAATTCTTAGGCTTTCTGCTACAATTCTGATGCTTGTAATTTAGAAAATTTAAGGTTTCTAAAAAATAGAATTTGTAGTATTATTTAATTGTACCATATTCAAAATTAAAAGCAAGACCTTGATATTTTGAAACCATTTTTAGTTTATATAATATTTTTTTTGGTGTTTTAGAAATTCTTATTGGCTACAGAAAACAAATACTTTATTTTTTGCTCAGTAGTATTGCCTGATGAGGCACATTTTGCCTGACTGCAAATATTTGTTTCTTTGTAAACCCTATGTATACTATTTCAGTGTTCAGGAATAGCTTGCATTTGGAATTAAAATAATCTCTGATTACTCTTTAGTATCTTATCAAGTAAATTTTGAAAAAGTTTATGAACACTTATTAAATCTTATATATTTTATGTATCTTACTTAATCTTCATTATAGTCCTTCAGGTTTAATAATTTTGCTTTTGTTATTTCTGTATTATAATTTAGGAAACTGAGGCTTACTTAGAGAGGGAATTATTGAAGGTGAAGGTCATGTGTAGCTCTGCACTGAAAGTCTTGGTTTAATTCAACCTCAAATTTCAGCTCCTTCACCACAAGCTCCATGACTCATTTAACCTTTGAACTTTGCTTCAGTTTAGTCAGCTACAGTATACATGCCCACCAATTTATCCAAAGTGTGATGAATTACAGATACCTGCTGGAAAAGTCAGAAAGACATAGAGAATGAATTATAACTTTACTCAAATTGAAGCTTAGATTTGTTACCCTTTTAAATGATTTTACAGGGTTTTCTGGGAATATATATTGAATATCAAAAGAACTAGTATTATTACAACTCTTCTATTGATACTACTACTGCTGTGCCTACTGTTACTACTACTCCCAAAATGCAGTCATCAGTGTGTGGCTGTACACAGCATTCTCAGTTTTATAATAACCAGGGAGTTAGCTTTTCAAATTTTATTTAAGGAAGCTTTGAAGGCAGCGATTAATCCCCAGGGCAATAAGGAATTTGAACTGGTAGCTCTCCTTTTTTGCCTACATACTCCCTCCCTCCCTGTAGCAGAGGTTGCTAGCTGCCTTCCCACCTCCCTCCTCCTCTTCCTCTTAGCTGGCTCGTGTCCATAAAGCTGAACTTTCTTGCCTCTTTTGCACCAGGGTGGCCATGCATTTAAGATGTGGTCAATGAGATGAAGTGGGAATGGTCTGTGAGGTGTTCCAGAAGTACCAGTAGACAGGAGGGGCTGCTCCTCCTCCTCCTCTCTAGGGCCTAGAGCTCCAATGTGGTGGCTGGGGCGCGGGCAGCCACAGGATGAAGGCTGTGCCATGGTGGTTTGGGGAAGCTGCTATTCTAATCCGAATTTGGGAGAGAAATGAACTTCTATCTTGTTTACGTCAGGATTACTCTAAACTTTATTTTGTTTTGGTATATGCAGCCTGAAGCCGATCTAACCTAATGCCCACCAATCACCTTCCTATCTTGGCTTAAAAATTAGGACAAATTAACCATGGAGCCTTACTTTCTTAAGGTCTCGGTACAATTTTAGTAACACCGCCAAACTTCTTTATGTTCTAATTTGGGTTTCTTCCTAACAGCTGCCTTTCCCCAAACTTTTTGAAGCATGCTTGAAGCTTTCTTTGATATTATAAATAAGATGATGCAAGTGGAATTGCTGTGTCAGTTACATGGTGTGACACCAAGTACCTGGATTATTATTTTTAAGTCCCTTTCCCACACACTAAAGTCTGAGGCATCTGACTGCATTCTGAATCATTCCGTCTTCTGGAAGGAGGGAGTGAGATGCACAATGTTGAAGCCAAATCTCTCCTTAACACCTTGTGAAAAGTGGCGAAAGACAGAACTCCAGTCAAACCTCACTCAGGCTGTTATGGGAACCAGAAACGGTTCATTCCTATCGACTTTTGAGTTTGCTTAGTTATTATATGTGCGCCAAAGGCTCTTCAAGAGAAGCCTTTCATTAATTTACAGAATAAACAAGTGCAGTGGGGCTTTAGCTAATATTTTGTGATGTGTTGAACAATAATAAAAACAAAACTTTGGCTGTCTTAAAGCCTATGAGGAGGAAATATATATATATACACACACACATAGAGACCAAGTGCTGGAATATGTGGATATGTGTGTATCAGCTGTTGAACTGTAAACAGAGAACTATGTCCAGATACCATCAAAAAGAAAATATATAAAGAATTTATGTCAAATGATCAATTGTCAAAGATGCTTCTGAATTTTTAGATTTAAATTTGGAAATATGTACATCATATAAAGACTACATCAGGTTCTAATTATTAAAGAGAATACAATACATTTCAACAACCCACTTTATGTTGGCAAGTGTAAATTATTTTTAAAAATTGTATAGATAATTTTATTATAAATTTTTGTTTAGTTCTTTAGGTTTTTCAAGGGAATTCTGAATTATCTTCAAAAGGAAGAGGCAGAAGGAAAGGAAGAAAGGGAAGAAAGAGGTTGAGCTGGGAGGAAAGAAAGAGCAGGAAATGTGGTTTATTAGAAGACACGAGAGAAAGAAATTACAGGAAGTTAGAGGAGAATAAAGAGAAGAGGGGTATTCATTCTGTTGAGAATGTGTAACTGATCTCACATTTCTAACAGATCACCATTTAAGTCACATATTTGGGGTTTATTTCTCTCACCTTTAGAATCAAAAGCACAGATGGCGAGGACATTTGTCCCTATTTCACTCCCAGCAAGTGCTTCCACTTAGCATTGGGCGAGAAGGAAGAGGGACTCTCCCAGTGCTGAGTGAGTGTAGGTCTGAGGGAGGCTGAGAACAAGAGAAATGCCTGCGAGAGCAAACACCGGGTTTTCTCCCAGTCATCATCGCTGGCCCCTCCCTGGCATTAATGCTTTCAGAGCTTATTGATTTACCGTGCTGGTAATTACACCAACATTGACCTGCATTTTTCTTTCCTGGGTAATGTTGAATTTATTTAAAAGCTGGTGTGACCTGGTTACTGTAATACCGAAACATAAAGCTACTGTGTGCACTCTGGGGATGCAAAGAACCCATTTATCCTCAATTCTGAATTTATGAAGTTATCAGACTATTTTGGTGATTAGTTTTATTCTCAACAAAAGTATGACACAAAGTAGAGCATTTCATAAAAACATGAACATTTTCTGTTGGAGGGTTTCAAAGAAAAGAGGGAGCACTTATAATTCAGCAGAATTAAAACAACAACAGCTTGTGATATATTATAGGTGGCATCTCAGATGTATGACTTCCCCAGTTCCCTGTGCTCAGTGACGTCAGGTTTCTTCTGTGTAATATTGAGATAACAGCAGCACCTGTTTCATGGCTCTGTTGTTGAGTGGTTAAATAAAGCAGAAAGAATGCAGAACTGGCCCTGAGCATCAATCTATGAACCAGGAGGTCAAGGTCCAATTCCCGGTCAGGCACATGCCCAGGTCGTGGGCTCCATCCCCAGTGTGAGCTGTGCAGGAGGCAGGCAACCAATGATTCTCTCCCTTCTTTGATGTTTCTATCTATCACTCCCTTTCCCTTCTTCTCTGAAACCAATAAAATCAATAAAAGATATACTTTTTAAAAGAGAATGCAGAACTATGCCTACACATTGCAAGCATTGTGTAAATATCAGCCATTGAGTTATTATTAATTAAGTTTGTGAGATCCAATCAACTTTCACTTCTTTTGGCCTCTAGTACATTAATAAAGAAATTACAGCCAAAACTGGTCTGTGGATAGAGCAACAGCCTGTGGACTGAAAGGACCCAGGTTCAATTCCAGTCAAGGACATGTACCTTGGTTGCGGGCCCATCCCCAGTAGGGTGTGTGCAAGAGGCAGCTGATCAATGACTCTCTCTCATCTATGTCCCTCTCTCTTCCTCTCTGTAAAAAATCAATACAATATATTTTTTTAAAAAGAAATTACAAATAAGATTGTTAAAAAATTGAGATTTATTTTAAACATTCACATGTAAGAAATTAATACCTTTGACACCAAGAAATATAACATGTCCCTCTATAGGAGCACACATGAAGGAAAATGTGAAGTTAAATAAAGATCTAAGATAAATAAAGATTGTGGGTTTAAGATCTAAGGTAAAAAGCCCTCCTCCCATCCCATCACAGACCCTGAGATTGCAAAAATGGACATAAACAAGAAGGTGGAGATGGGTAGGAAGCATTTCAGGTGGAAAAAATAAAAGGAGCAGAGCTGTGGAAGTTAAAAGATAGGAGAGAATTGGGGGATAAGGAATTGTTTATTTTAATTCAGTCATAGGATGTACCTCAGAAAGCAAGACAGATATTTGGGGGCCTAAAGGACTCAGTTTAGTAGAGAATAAGAGGGTAGTTTTCTAAGTCTCTCTCTCTCTCTCTCTCTCTCTCTCTTTCTCTCTCTCCTCTCTGTCTGTGTGTTCTTGTGTGTGGTGGCCATAGAATTGAAATTGTGTTTTAAGAGGATTAATTTGCGCCCCTATGTAGTGTGGATCTTGTAGAGTCAGGAGGCAGAGAAACTCCGCAGAGATTGGAATGAGGGTCTGAAATGACACTGGGAAAACAAAGGTAGGAAATCATAAAAGAAGGACTTGCAAGTGTGGATCTGTGCTTCCAGGGCCTGCCTCACACTGGCCAGCAGGTGTCCTGGCCTGTCCCCTAACAGTGTGATGAGAGTCATTAGATGGAAAAAGAAAACAAAGCAGAAAACCATAGCACCCCCTCAGCAAGTCTCCTTCCTATTTCCCAGTCACCTTCCCTCACTGCTTCCTCCACACTCCTCCCGGCCCCAGAGGGAGCAGATGGCTTCTTCTTCCAGGCGGGAGTGATTCCAGAACTCACCCCACACCCAGGACCACAAAACCCCTTTCGGTGGAAATGCCCCCCTCTGGTGTGGGTGCCTCTGCTTCCATCCCCTCAGAGGGCTTGCCTCCTTACCTTCTCCTGCCCAGCACCCTTCTCCCTGGTTGCTCTCCTAGACTTTCCAAGAGCTCAGAGCACTCCTCTCATGTTCTCTGCCCTCTGGTCCAGGCCCGTCCTCTCCCGTGTTTGTTTGTGTGTTTGTATCTGTTCCACCCAGGCTCATTCTTCGGTCTCTTCTCTTTCCACCCTCCCCATCTCATCTATGCCTGTGCAGATGTGTCTATGATTCTGCAATCCTGGCCACAGGTGAGGGGCAGGGGTGTGTTCAGTGGGTTGTTAGGATGAGTGGTATGTCCAGCCCTCCCGCCCCTGTACCTCATACATACACTGGGAGCATAATTATTTTAACCGTTCAGTCTACAGACCTCAGAAAAATTCCAGATGCTTCGCTCCTTAATCATTCATCACTGATACATTTCTAATTTGGGGGCTACATGAGTTGGGGATTTTTGGAAGGGAGCAAGGTATAGAAACAGTAATTTGTTGCAAGCACACCCTAGAAATTGGAAGTTTGGAGAGCTATACAACAAGAAGTTTGGCAAGGGCAGGAGGAATTGGAACTCTCACACATTGCTGATTGAAATGTAAAATGGTGCAGCTATGCTATTTATTTGTTTATTTATTTTTTAAATATATTTTTATTTATTTCAGAAAGGAAGGGAGAGGCAGAAACATCAATGATGAGGGAGAATCATTGATCGGCTACCTCCTACACACCCCCCATTGGGGATCGAGCCAACCACCCAGCATGTGCCCTTAACCGGAATCCAACCTGGCACCCTCCAGTCCAGAGGCCAACGCTCTATCCACTAAGCCAAACCAGCCAGGGCTGGTGGAACTGCTTTAGAATGTAGTTTGATTTTTCTTAAATTACTAAATGTATATATTACCTACCAGTTATATTCCTCGGTGTACACCAAAGAGAAATGAAAATATTTGTTCACACAAAACTTTCACATGAAGGTATAAACAGCATTTTTCAAAATAGCCCAAACATGGGAACATCAGAAATGTCCACTGACTGATGAATGGATAAACAAAATACAGTAAAACCAAGTGGATAGTATTCAGGAATAAGGAAGAATAAAGTACCAAAACATGTTAACATGGATGAGCCCTGATAACATGATGGGAAGTGTAAAAAGCCACATACTATATGATTTCATTTATATGAAATGTTCAAAATAGAAAAAGCTATAGAGTCAGAACTAAGGGTATTGCTGTTAAGAATTAGGGGACATGGCCGAAACCAGTTTGGCTCAGTCATAGAGCGTCGGTCTGCGAACTGAAAGGTCCCAGGTTCAATTCCGGTCAAGGGCATGTACCTTGGTTGCGGGCACATCCCCAGTAGGGGGTGTGCAAAAGGCAGCTGGTCGATGTTTCTCTCTCATCAACGTTTCTAGCTCTCTATCTCTCTCCCTTCCTTTCTGTAAAAAATCAATAAAATATATTAAAAAAAAAAAAGAATTAGAGGAAATGGAAGTGACTGCTAATGAGTGTGAGGTTTCTTTATGGGGTGAAGAATTTTTAAAAATAGATTGTGATGATGGTTGCATGACTGAATGTATTAAAAATCACTAAACTGTATAGTTTAAATGGTTGAACTTTACAGTATGCAAAACATTTCAAAAGTGAAAAACAAAACCATGTTGAAATCAGTTACTTAGAAGCCTTCAATGTGCCCCTGACCAGCAGCCACACCTCTGCTGGGGGCATATATGCTGTCCGATGGAGTCTAACTGCATTGGCTGTTACCATGCCTACAGCTCCTTCCTAACGCTTGCAACCCTCGGAGTCACACATCCTCTATCCAGCCGTGCAGCTGTGCAGCCGTGCAGCTGTGCAGCCGTACTTGAACTTTAACCTATACTGCTCCACTCTATTTGACTCACTGCCTTTTTCCATCTTCTACCCCTGACTTTCCCACTCCAACTCATGTCTCATGTAATACCCAACTCAGACATCCCTTAAGACCTGCTTTGCATATTACCTCTACCAGTGTGTCAGCTTTTATTGTTCACTGGCAGAAGTGACTCTCAGTAGCTTTGGCAATAAACATTTTTTGGAAGGACCTGGAAGGACTCAGAGAATGATAAATAAATGGAACTTTCAAGCCACAGAAAAGAAAACTGCAAGGATCTGGACTGCAGGAACTAACGGATAGCCTCTTTCAGAGGAGGGTCTTAGAAGGATTGGCTCTGTCTTTGGATTATGTGACAAGACCCGGTGGCTAATTTGAGCCTGTGAGATGGGACAGGAAGAGATATTCCTAGGCTCTCATGTCTAAACTGAGACAAAAAGAGCCAGGGCAAGACCCGCCACCTGTGTGGCCATGCTTTCCTGGTTGTGCAGCTAAAGGAGAGAAAACCTCGGTCTCTGAGTGCGTGTGCACCAAGGAAGACCTCCCTCCCCTGAGTAGGACACGTAGTGTGAACAAGAAATACAAACTGGAGGTGGCTTTGATTAATCTACCCAGACTCTAACCTTCCTCAAACTAAACCGAGGCAATGTCATCAGCAAAGTGGGAAGTGGATGTTGAGCTATCGAAACGGACAGCTGCCTGTTACACCCAGTGAGCCTCTTGAACCGCAGGCAGAGCTAACATCTACTCTGTGCTCTCAGGCTGCGGTGGTATCTGCCTCAACCAGCACCTGTTCAATGTTGGTTACATGTGTTTTTCCCTAGCGCCAGCTGTCGAGCTTGACACTGATGAGACAGTAAGAAAATATTTGTTAAATGAGCAAATGAGTGAAAAAAGGAAGAAGTGGAATGAAGACAAACCTGGTTATTAGAGAGCCACCTCTGTGTAAAAGCACACAAGCTTCCTCTTAATGGTTTTTCCTTTTGTGTCTACTCATGTGCTGTTTCCATCTTTGGTAAATTACAGATGCTCCAATGCAATATGGGCGGGTGCAGTCTGCTGGTCTACCTAACCCACAAGTGTGGTTTTTCTCTGTTCAGTATCTTAAATGTTTTGATTTAATTACCAAATTGTTTAAAATATAAGTAATTTTATCCAAGTATCTGGAGTTCTGCCTTGTATAAAACATTGGAACAGTGTGCCTCAATGAAGCACTATTTTTTCATGGGACTGATTAGCGGGGTCCGAGGGGCTGTTCCTTCTCACATTCAGAGAAAATTCTCCTTTTCGCAGGGTCCATGAGCCTGCTTTTCCTGTCCAAGTTCACTGCCGGGCCTGGTGGGCACTCTTGTTGAGAATCCTTATAAATTCTTAAGAAAACTAAAGACTTTCCTGTGACTCCAGGACTGTGGAAACCTACATTGCTGTGAGCTTCCCGTTTGGTTGGGAATTGATCTCTGCATTCACAGATCATGAATAAAAGTGCTTAACTTTTAGAAACCATCTGGGAAAGCATTTGTTATATATTACGCTGTAACGGTCACTGTCTTCTAAAGGTGCAGGCGATTAACTTTTACTTGGTGATTTCTCCAATTTTAGGGAAACATTTTTGATTTGGTCTTGATGTAGTTTAAATGCATTGTATGAACTTCATTTTTTTCTGTAAGAATATAATTTGGTTCATAAATTGCAGATGGTGGAATCATGCTAAATGAATATCCTCATTGCTCAGAAAATTAATTCTTTTGACAGAATCATTCACTTAAAATGAAGTGAATATTTAACTTTCTATATTAAGAGGTTTGAATGAAGTATCAAGGCCTTCATTTTCATATACTCCTTCCCTTAATAATTTCATACTTCATTTCTCTTTTATTGAAGTTAGGGATATTTGAGCCATATTTGTAAGTTCTCCTTGTCAAACATTTTCCTTTCAGTTATTCTCTATTTTCTTTTTCTTTTTCGTGAGTTGTTTCTGGTTCTCCTGAATTTTCTATCAAGTGGAAATAGTCATAATCAACACGAGTTCAACAAGTGACAAAGACTATATATAATAGGGGTTCAGAGTAGGGACCTGGAGTAAGACTGACCAGGATTGAAATGCAGGAATCTCTTTCTCCTGCTCTGTGACCTTGGGCTATCTGCTAAGCCTCTCTGTATGAACTTCAGTTTCTTCATGGAGATAGTAATGGATGCTCAAAAGAATGAGTCAATATGTATATTGCTTAATTATTATTATTAAGATGATACTCATTGTAATTTCTAAGAAAACTGAACTTGCATGTATTTCTTTATTCTTTAATATCTTTTTAAAATTAATTTTTATTATTGACAATATTATAATGTCCCCCATTTCCCCTTACTTGCCCCCCTCCATCTAGTCCCCAACAGACCCCAGGCCTTGCCGCACTATTGTCTATGTCCATGGACTATGCATATCCTATCTAATAAAGAGGGAATATGCTAATTGACTGCCATGCCCTCAAAGATGGCAACACCCACAGCCACAAGATGGAGGCGCCCAGTCCTCTCATCCCTGCGGGGGTGGCAGGCATGTACCTGCCTCTGGAGTCCTCCAGTTCCCTCAGCACCCCAGCTGCCCAAGGCTGCCCGAGGCTTGTGCTGCCAGAAGTGGCAGCAGCAGAGGTGTGATGGGGGCATCACCTTCCCCTGATCGCTGGGTCACCTCCCACCTCTGAGGGATCCTGGACTGTGAGAGGGGGCAGGCTGGATTGAGGGACCCCCCTCCCCCCCCCCCAGGTGGCAGGCCTCTAGTCTATATATATATAAAAGGCTAATGTGAAAATTGTCCCTTCAGGAGTTCAACGGAGAGACCAGGTGTTCAATTGCTCACTATGATTTGTGCTGACCATGAGAGGGGCAGTGTGGAATGAAGGAAGATCCCAGGCAGCAGCCAGCAGCCAGGGAAGGGAGGCCCAGGCCAGCAGTCGGCAGCCAGCAGGCAGCTGGGGAATGGAGGCCCCAACTGGCAGCCAGAAGGTTGTGATCAGCCCTTATCGCCTGCCAGGCCCAGGGACCCTATCAGTGCATGAATTTTGTTCACCGGGCCTCTAGTATATATTTAGGTTCTTTGGTTAATCACTTTCTGCCACCTCCTCCCCCTCCTTTTGAGATCTGTCAGTCTATTCCATGCATTCATTCCTCTGGACCTATTTTGTTCATTAGATTTCACATATGAGAGAGGTCATGTGATATTTGTCTTTCTCTGCCTGGCTTATTTTGCTTAGCATAATAATCCCCAGGTCCTTCCAAGCTGTTGCAAAAGGTACAATAGCCTGGCTCATGGCTTGCAAGTGCAGCTGCAGTGGCAGGAATCTCTTCTGCCTCCGTGGCAGCCCTAACAATCCCTCGGATGTGTCCTGAACTACGAGAGGGTGCAGCCTGACCCACTACCCTCCCCCGGGCCTCTAGTGAGAAATCAGAGTGGTGAGTGGACATCCCTGCTTTTTCCTATTCTTAAGGAAAATGGTTTTAGTTTTTGCCAATTGAGTATGATGTTGGTTGTAGGCTTGTCATATATGGCCTTTATTATGTAGTTGTATATCCCCTTTATTCTCACTTTGCTGAGAGTTTCTATCAAAAAAGGGTGCTAGATTTTCAGAAATGCTTTTCTGCATCTTTTGTTATGTTTGATTTTTATCCTTCATTTTGTTTATGTGATGTACCATATTTATTGATTTGTGAATATTGTACCAGCTTTACATCCCTGGTACCAATCCCACTTGCTCATGGTATATAATCCATTTAATGTATTACTAGATCAAACTTGCTAATATTTTGTTGATGATTTTAGCATCTATGTTCATCAGGGATATTGAGCTGTAAATTTCTTCCTTGGTGGTGTCTTTATCTGGTTTTGTAATTAGGATAATGCTAGCCTTGTAAAAGATCTTGGAAGTATTCCCTCTGCTTGAATTTTTTTGGAATAGTGTGAGGAGGATAGGTATTAGTTCTTTAAATGTTTGGTAAAATCCATCTGGTCCAGGACTTTTGTTTGCTCAGAATATTTTGATTATTGCTTCAATTTTATCAGTAGTTATTGGTCTAAGTTTCTGATTTCTCCTGATTGAGTTTTGGAAGATTGTATGTTTCTAGGAATTTGTCCATTTTCCTCAGGTTGTCCAATTGTTGGCATATAAATGTTAATAGAATTTTCTTACAATCCTTTGCATTTCTGTGGTGTCAGTTACATTGCCTCTTTCATTCTGATTTTATTTGGGTCCTCTTTATTTATTTCTATTATTGATTTTAGAAAAGAAGGCAGAGCCCTAGTTGGTTTGGCTCAGTAGACAGAGTGTCAGCCTCTGGTCTAAAGGTTTCCAGGTTCAATTCCGGTCAAGGGCATGGACCTTGGTTGCAGTCTCCTTCCTGGACCAAGCCTAGTAATGCAGGTGCAGGAGGCAACCAATCAATGTGGTTCTCTCACATTTATATTTCTCTGTCTCTCTCTCTCCCACTCTCTTTAAAAACCAATGGAGCAGCTGGTTGTGGAATGGAACAGAGCAACAGAGGCCAGGCCCGGAGCAGCCAGGCCTGAAACAGCTCGCTCCTCGCCTGCCTCCGCCCCAAGGCTGCCTCTCAGACATGGCTGGAAACTTTTGGGGGAAATTGAGGGTCTGCTGAATCAAGTGAGGAAGGCTTAGATCTGAATGTGTTGAGTTGGTACAGCGCTGGGGTGTTGATCTGTGAATGCCTTGTGTGGGGCCTGGATGAGGTTGGTTGATCTATTTGGAAATGTCTTTTGTGTGAAGTGTATCCTTGGGCATGTGGAGGTATTATTGATTTGAGAAAATGCTAAGTAACTGATTTACTATCTGAAAAATTTAAAGTTCTGAAAGTTTAAGGTCTCTTGCCAAAAAGAGGTTTTAAAGCTAACACCTTAATTTTAATGGAGAAAGGGAATGACAAGCCTTTCCCACCCAGAACAGGTAATCCAATTCCAACCAGCAGCTATGTTTAAACAATGTGTCCATTTACACTTGAAAGTCTTGAATGGCTATCGCCTAAGGGCAAGTTTACATGTAAACAAGTTTGCTCTCAATTCCCAGGGCAGAAAAAAAAACAAGGTTTAAAATTTTTAGATTTTAAAATTTATTCTTAGAAGTGTAAAAGTTTATCAATTAAAACAACAACAACAACAACAACAACAAAAGGAGATTGAAAAACCTGATGAACAATAATAGTGGTTCATTGTAGTAGAGCCGGTGATATGGGAGGGGAGTGGACTGACTGTTCTCCGGGAAAGGGAGGGAGGAAGAGACTGAACATAAACTGTGCACCTATGGATGAGGACAATGGGGGATAGGGAGGGGGCGGAGGGTGGGGAGGGAACCTGGTGGAAGGGGGAAGAAATGAGGAACCTTTGTAATAATATGAACAATAAAGATTGATTTAAAAAAAAAAAAAGTTACAAAACTACACACACAAAAAAATAAAAAAATAAATAAAAATAAAAACCAATGGAAAAATATCCTTGGGTGAGGATTAAAATAAAAAAGAAAAGAAGGCAGAGGGAGAGAAAGATAGAAACATTAATGATGAGAGAAATTTTGATCGGCTGCCTGTTGATGCTCCATACTGGGGATTGAGCATACAATGTGGGCATGTGCCCTGACTAGGAATCGAACTATGATCTCCTGGTCAATGCTCAACCACTGAGTCACACCAGCCAGTCTTTTTTTCTGTTTTGTTTTCTAATGGGTCTGGTTATAGGTTCATCAAGCTTTTAAAAGAATCAATCTTGGTTTTATTGTTCTTCTGTATTGCTTTTTAGTCTCTATGCTATTTATTTCCACTTATATCTTTATGATTTCCTTCCTTCTAATTCCTCTGGGATTTTGTTGTTCTACTTCAAATCCTTTTAGTTGTAGGATTAGATCATTTATTTGGGATTTTTCTTGTTTCTTGAGATAAGCTATGTACTTTTCTCTCAGGTTGTTTCCACTATGTCCCACAGATTTGGGGGTATTGCATGTTCATTTTCCTTTGTTTCGTGAAATTTTTAAATTTCTTTCTTATATCATTGATAATCCATTAACTGTTTAATAACATGCTATTTAGCTTCTATGTGATTGAATGTTCTTGAGGTGTTCTTTTTTTGTTGCATGTTTGTTTTTGTAGTTGATTTCTAGTTTCACACCATTTTTATTCAAGAAGATGTTGGATATGATTTCAATCTCTTGAACTTGTAGAAACTAATTTATGTCCTAACATGTATTATTGAAAATGCCCCATGCTCATTTGAGACAGAAGTATATTCGTCAGCTTTTGTGTAAACTGTTCTGTCAATTTCAATTAAATCCATTTGATCTAGTGTGTTGTTGAAGGTTGCTGTTTTCTTTATGAGTTTTTTTTTTGGAAGACCTATTCAGTGATGTCAATGGGGTTGCAAAGTCCCATACTATGACTATATTGCTATCAATCTCTCTCTTTAGGTCCTCCAGGAGTCTTAAAATATATTTAGGTTGTTCTATGTTGGGTGCATATATATTTACTAGGGTTATATCCTTTTCTTGGGTTGATACCTTTAGTAGTATTTAATGACGTTCTTTGTCTATTTTTATGGCCTTTGTTTTGAAATCTATTTTGTCATATATAAGTATTGCTACCCTTGATGGTTTTTCTGTTGTTGTTGTTGTTGTCATTTTTCATTTTGATTCGCATGGAAAAATTTTTTTCCATTCTTTCACTCTCATCCTGTATGATTCTTTTGTTCTGAGGTGGCTCTATTGTAGACAGCTTATTATATGGGTTACGTTTTCTTACTCATTCAGCTACATCATGTCTTTTGTTGGGAACATGTAATCCATTTACATTTAAGGTTATAATTGATAGGCACTTATTTATTGCCATTTTCATTCTTTATGCCTGTTTTCCTCTTTCTCTTTATTTGTTCTTTTTACACCATTCCCTTTAACATTTCTTGCAATGATGGTTTTGTGGTAATAAAATCTTTTACCCTAATTTTTTTCTGGGAAGCTGTTTATTGAAAGTTAAATTTTAAATGATAGCCTTGCTGTATAGAGTAGTCTTGGTTTTAGATCGTTGCTTTTCATTACTTAAACAATTCATGCCATTCCCTCCTGGCATGTAGTGTTTCTCTTGAGAAATCAGCTGACAGCCTTATGGGAGCTCCCCTTTAGGTCACTGTCTGTTTCTTTCTTGCTGCCCTTAAGTTACTGTCTTTGATGTTTCCATTTTAAATATGATGTGTCTTGGTGTGAGTCTCTTTGTGTTCATTTGGATTGGGACTCTCTGTATTTCCTGAAATTCTCTGACATTTTCCTTCACCAGGTTAGGAAAATCTTCTGTCATTATTTTTAAAATCAGGTTCTGTATTCCTTGATCACTTTCTTCTCCCTCTGAGACACTTATGCTGCAGATATTGTTCTGTTTAATGTTGTCCCAAAGTTCCCTTTCACTCTCCTTATCCTTTTAAAGTATTTTTTCGTTTGCTGTTCTGATTGTGTTTTTCTATCCCATTTTCCAAATATCTGATTCAATCATCCGCTTCATCAAGCCTGTTTTTAATTCCTTCCATTATAGCATCCTTCATTTCTGACTGGTTCTTATTCATAGTTTACATGTCCTTTTTCATGCTGAGATAGTTCCCATTAACTTCCTTGTAATTAATATTAAGTTCCTTGTGGTACTCACTAAGTTACTTGAGCATCATTATAGCCATTAGTCTGAACTCTATGCCTGATAAATTTCTTACCTCCATATCATTTAATACATTTTCCGGAGATTCCTTATTTATTTTCATGGGGGTTGTTTCTTTCTCTCCCCATTTTGGTTATATCTCTGTGCAGTTTCTATGTATTAGATATAACTTCTATGACTCCCAGTCATCATGGGTTGCCCTTTTGTAGTAAATGTGCTGTGGGACCCAGTGGTGTGGTCTCCTTGAACTCCTGAGCTGGATGCTTTAGAAGTCTCTCTTCTATGTTTTTTTCCCCTCTCCTATTGTAATCAGGTTTTGACTGTTGTTGTCCCATTTGTGATTGGGATCTCCTCTCTGGTTGGCTGGCTATGAATTTTAATCCTGACCATTTCCTCTGTGTGGCTGAGCCCCAGTTTCCCCAACTAGTGACTGTCATGTTCCCCTTCGCCCATGCACTTCCATCCACTGGTTGCTGACAGGTGCCTTAACTTTCTTCATCATTACTCTTTGTTTGAAATACCCTGGCAAAGGCTTTTCAAGCTACTTTTGGTACATATCACTTAATATCTTCAACAAATGTTTACTGAGTGGCATCTATGTCCCAGGCACTGCGCTAGTAGCCATAGACAATATGTAAACAAATTAGCATGGCTATACTCCAATAAAATCTATAAGGAGGCATGCTGGATGGGGGTTGTAGTTTGCTGACCCCTTGAACTAAAATCTTTACAAACAAAAATCTTTGTGGAGAGGGCTTGTGACTCCCTACTGCACCTTTAACACTAGTGTAGTTCTGATTATAGATACTCAATAAAATGTATTATTTATTAAGGGTGAAGATTATTTATGGCATAGCACATCTTATTTATAATATATATGTTAAGACATGCTGATGCCGGGAACATTTTCCTCCCATGCCATATTTGTGTTGACATTTACTATTTTGGGTTTGACAATTGACAGTTTTACTTCCTAATTATGTTCTTCTTATTATATTTCCTGAATGTTTAATTAGTTAAAATATTATGATTCATTTTGTTTGAGTTTTATAAAATTGCTTTTGCTGATTTTTTCCCCCAGACTCTGAAAAATAGATGAACATTATTTATTAATTTAAAAATAAACTAAATACCATTAACTTATGTAGCTAATTTACAACTAATTCCAACTGACTGATACTCGTTGCCTGTAATTTTTATGACATAAATTGGATGACATGATATGAAGTTACTAGTCACAGGGTTGGGAAACAGTAATTGATGTTGTCTGTCATTGGTGGGTGAAGAAGATAGTGATAACATTCAGATTATTTACCTAGCATTCTTAATCCAAATAGTATAAAACATTCTATCTATCTATAATTATTTATATTTATATTCTGCGAGTGTGTGTTTATGTTGAAAAAATACCAAATTATTATTGGATAATTTGTATAGTACAATGATGGGATATTTTATTTTTGATTTTGGCATATATTTTCCAAATGTTCTACAATGGAAATATGCTACCTTTGTGATTTTTGCTATTAGTGGTATGAACCTTTATTCCACAATCCAAACAAGATTTTATTTTATGTAAATATATTTTAATTGATTTTTTACAGAGAGGAAAGGAGAGGGATAGAGAGTTAGAAACATCCATGAGAGAGAAACATTGACCAGCTGTCACCTGCACACCCCCTACTGGGGATGTGCCTGCAACCAATGTACATGCCCTTGACCAGAATCGTACCTGGGACAGATGCTCTATCCACTGAGCCAAATCGTTTTCGGTTCCAACCAAGATTTTAGATGAAAATACATCTAGTACATTTTCAATGCATTGTTGAGCTCTTAGGAAAGTTAGGGAAATAAATCAATTAAACTATTTTATCTCACGAGGGCCAAAAAAGTCCTAGAAGTGATGTCAATATCAGTACTGGGAAGAGGAGGATTCACTGTGGGCTGGAACTTGTTTATGGGGCTAACCCTTTCATTCCTGAATTAAGCTGGAAACTTGAAAAATGCTAAAGTGGTCCTACATCAAACCCCCAAATCCTCTCCAGATGAATGAATCCCAGAGGTATGCCATTGGTATTTCTAAAGGTCACGTTCAACAAAACGTGGGCTCACAATAGGAAGGAAATCACCAAAGGCGAGATGAAGTAAGGTGTTGTAAATGAGAGTCAGCACACACAATGGAGATTTAAGTCTACACCTGGAGAGTATAGAATTATAAAACATAGACTATAAAATACTGATTTAGTTTACACATAAATAAATAAAATTATCAAGAAAAGAAAGATTATCAAGAGTGACCAACCACATTGAATTTTTAGAAATAAGAAATGTAGCCGGGATCGGTTTGGCTCAGTGGATAGAGCGTCGGCCTGCGGACTGAAAGGTCCCGGGTTCGATTTCAGTCAAGGGCATGTACCTTGGTTGCAGGCACATTCCCTGTGGGGAGTGTGCAAGAGGCGGCTGGTCGATGTTTCTCTCTCATCGATGTTTCTAACTCTCTGTCCCTCTCAATTCCTCTCTGTGTAAAAATCAATAAAATATATTTTAAAAAATTAAAAAAAAAGAAATAAGAAATGTAACTGCTGAAAATTAAATATAATGGGCGGATTTTATAATAGTTTAGACACTGTTAAAGTGAGAATGAGGGAACTAAAGGACAAATCCATAAAAAAAATTCAAATGTAATGTAGTGAGACAGAGATGCCAAATGTGAAGCATAAAGCTAGATGGAAAAAGGATAAGAAAATCTAGTATTCTCGCAGTGGATGTCACCCCAAAAAACAAACCAGAGCTCACAGTAAAGAAGAGAAAAGGTCTGAAGCTGTTCTATAGTTTATTAAGGATATGACCCTACAAATATAAAAAGCACAACATATAAAATGCAGAGATAAAAACAGCTAGGTAACTATAGTGAAACTACAGAACATCAAAGTCAAAAGGGACATTCTTAGAAGTTGCTCAAGAGAAAGGGTAAATCAAATGAATGCAAATTAGATAAGGGAGGATTGGGCAGCAACAATGGAAGCCAGAGGGTAAGTATATATTTAGTTAGGAGAGAAAGTGACCTTAAACTAAAATTGTGAACCCAGAAAAACTGTCTTTTAACCAAAAGGGTGAAATAAGAACTGGTTTATTTTGGGGGCGGGTTTGTTTAAAATGATATTTCTCCTTTAAATAAAACCTGTGACTTCATTTTAGTTCAGAGTTTACTTTGTTGAGAGTTTAATTTACAGACTCAGTGTTTCATATAGATATAACTTTCAATTCTTATATAACAATAAAATAACTGTTTTTCTAAAATTTAAAAATTTCATCTAAAATTTCAAATTTATTAGCATGTAGCAATTTTCCAAATTGTTCTGTTATGTCTTGGGATTTATAGTGATGTTACTTCTATTATTTCTGATATTTATGTTTTCTCTCATTTTGTTGAGGCTTTATCAACTTTTCTGCATCTTTGGACATGTTGGTCATCTATATATACATATATTTTTTCTATTTCAGTTTGTTTAGCTTGATTTTTTCTCTCTTTTTTAAAAAAAAATATTGTATTGATTTTTTACAGAGAGGAAGGGAGAGAGATAGAGAGCTAGAAACATCGATGAGAGAGAAACATGGACCAGTTGCCTTCTGCATACCCTCCACCGGGGATGTGCCCGTAATCAACGTACATGCCCCTGACCGGAATCGAACCTGGGACCTTTCGGTCCGCAGACTGACACTCTACCACTGATCCAAACTGGTTTGGGCCTTTCTCTTGTTTTAAAGTACTATTTTTTAAAATTCCTTGTTATAGCTGCTCTAGAATCCTAGATGGACTGTCTTTCTGATTCTCTGACATATATTATGTAACTCTGCACTTTCCAAAGTCAGTCCCTGGACTAGCAGCATTGTCATCACCCAGGAATTTTTTAGAAATGCAATTTTGTGGGATGAGTCTTACTTCTGTTAAAATTAAAATTATGAAGGGTGGGGCCCAGTAATTGGCAGTATTCTAATAAGTTTGCATTTAATAACAGAAAATGTTCATAACTACTATTAGATTAATAAGTAGATAGGTTTAAAACCAAGCTAAATGCAAGTGAAATATGTGCATTTCTATCAGAGAAAAATATTATTACAGAAATAATTAATGTGCTAAATTTGGTAAAGAAAACCTGGGCAACATCAATATGAAGAACAAAACAAATCGAAACCTTACAGAACACAAAAATCTTTCTAAAGTTGAATGGCTGATCACTCTAATTCTAACCACAAAGGTTTAAAATTCAATCATAAGGTTTTATAGAATTTTGATCTACTCTTATTTTCGTTTTATCAAACTAGAGGCCCAGTGCATGAATCTGTGCATGGGTGGGGTCTGGCTGGCCTGCCCTGATAGGGGCCCAGTGAGCTGGGCCAGTGGGGGAAGGGGCCGCAGGTGGTTGGCCGGGTGGGCCCTTCTCCTGATTGGGGTGTTTGGGGCCAATCAGGAGTGGGGCCAGCTGGGGAGAGGGGCTGTGGGTGATTAGCTAGTCAATCCCACCCCCAATTGGGGTGTTAGGGGCCGATCTGGTGTAGGGCCAGCCAGGAGTAGGGTCCATGGGCAGTTGGCCGGCCAGCCCTGCCCCAAATCAGTGTGTTGGGGGCTGATCAGGGGCTGGGCTGGTGGAGGGGGATTGGGGCCTGGATCAGACTGGGTTGGCTGCAGCAGTGAGCATCATAGCCAACCGGTCATTCTGGTCATTCCACCTTTCTGGTCATTGGGCCTTATATATATAGACTAGAGGCCCGATGCAGGAAGATTTGTGCAAGAATAGGCCTTCCTTTCCCTGGGCACACAGTCCCCTCCAGCCCACCCGCCCATCTGCATGTGCAGCTCCTCCTTAACTGTCATGATGCAACCTTCTCCTGAGCTGGTCATGACCGTTAGGGCATTCCAGCCAATTTGTATATTACCTCTCTCTCTCTCTCTCTCTCTCTCTCTCTCTCTCTCTCTCTCTCTCTCTCTCTCACACACACACACACACACACACACACACACACACACACACACATATATAGATGATTTTCCTTAACTATGAAAAAGGTATTTTCAAGTTACACAGAAGAAATTTCCTCATCATAATCAGGCACTGTAAGTTCCTTCCAAGTAATACACAAAGAAGCAAGATTTTAGTTATTTCGTTGAGTTACTAAAAAAATAATTTTGACTAGGCATTAACAAAAGAAAAAAAGCACCAGTAACATTATCTCAAACAGATGGTTTCAAATAGTTGGAATGCTATTCTCTGCATGGCTCAATAGCACCTGAAATAACACATAAAATCCATAAATATAAAGAAAAAGCAAGCAGACAAGTCAGATACAGTACTGAGTGAACTTGACTTACAGTTGGAATGGAGACTGCCCTACATTCAAAAGGAGTGCCCACCACCAACAGCAAATTGGGCACTGCTGGATTTACCTCGTAGTCTCTATGATGATAGCATGCCGAAGACAAAGAGAGGGGGTATCAGTGAGAGAAAATACATATGGAATGGCAAAGTCCTTTTAAAACCTAGAGTAAAAGTTACTAATTCACTCATCACCACTGTGTAATTCAGGTAAAAAACAAAAACAAAACAACTACTTGCTTGTTTGATTATCAGTAATTCTTATCAAGATTCTCAATTTTTGAACTTTTATAGCAGGAAACCAAATGTGTTCTTTCATATGGAAAAATATAATCTGATCAAGACTTCAAACAAAGCAAATAACATTTCAAGTTTTCAATGAAAACAAAGCAAAAGCAGTATCCCAAACCTACAGTTTGTTCCAAGTTTGACTATAATTTTTAAAATTTGTCAATCAGTTCAGAAACATCTCTTTTGTTCTTTTTTTAAAAAAAATTAAATCACTGACAGTTAAGTCACATTTCCATTATGTGTTCCTTTTAGCAAGAAATAAAAATTATCATGATGAACTAGAAAAAGAAGAAATTTGAATACAAACAAAAATTTAAATTCTACAAATCCACTATATCACTGGTTACTAAGAAGATTATTAAAAACCTATTTCATTTGGGGGGAAAATAGGAATTGTATAACATTTTATACCCAAATAAGTAAACCATTATAATTTATCTAAAATAATAGAGAACATTGACTATTTTTGTGTGTGATAATTCTGTCATATTTTATTAGAGATTCTATGGGTATTTATTCCAATTATTTACAGAGTAAAATCTAAATGTTTTATATAATTTTACCTCTAGTTTTACTGCTCTTCTTTTATAGAAAATGCATATTTGCAATAAACTTAGGAATTTTTTCAAATGTCTTTGTTCATTGTGCCTTATTTATTGAGTATATCCAGAGTAGATCTAAGTAAAATATTTTATTAAACTTTTATTCATATAAATATTAATGACATATAAGTTTATGCTATATAGATTTGAATTTGTTTGCCAGGTTTTGGCATGAAAAGAGACCGCCTTGAAACTTAAGAACCAATACAACATGTGACCCTTACTGCTACATGCATCTGTTCTACTGAAAAACTGCCATAGTAACTAATGTAGGAACACAGTATGGAGGCTAATTACAAATGCCCTAACAATATTTTTACAGACAGAATATTTTCATTGTTGAGAATACCTGCTGTAGGTCACACTAGATGTTTAAGTACTAGTTCTGAAGAGGGCTAATGATCAACTCCCTAAATTCTATGCAAGGTTGACAATGATAGAAAGAATGAAACAGAAAGTGAACCATGCATTTAAAAGGGAACAGAACCCCCCAAAAATGGTGTGGAATATCAAGACAAATAAATGTAAACAGTGACTACGGTGAATTGACATGTCTTATTCATACTCTCTCCTTGTTCTTCATCTTGGCCATCAGGTAGATGAAATGTAGTGGTGAGGTGCGTGTACACCCCAGCAATTGGTCCCATAGACTCTCAGAGGCTTGAGGCCAGTGGCCGGCAAAGCATAGCTCGCAAGCCACATGAGGCTTTTTGGCCCCTTGAATGTTCTAATGCCACTTCTTCAGAAAACTCGCCCAGGCCAAAAACTGACTTCTGCACATGGGCCACGAAGTTTCAATCGTACAAAATACCCACACGTGGTATTTTGCGGAAGAGCCACAATCAAGGGGCTAAAAAGCCGCATGTGGCTCGCAAGCTGTGGTTTGCTGACCACTGGTCTAGGCCAAGGGTTCCATGCTCCAGTGGAGACATTTTTGCCAGATATATATTCTCAATAATATCACAGCCTACATGTTAATTAAATGCCTATCACAATCTATGGAATTTATTTTTCTGAAGATGGATGAATGTGTTGGTTATTTTCAATACATTATAAAAAAAGAAGAAACTTGGGACCTGAGATTTTAAAAAAAAAATCTTAAAATATAAAACAGTAGCATTCTACTAAACCTATTTCTTTTTAATTTAGAAATGTTACTTATAATGAAATAGAGATATGTGAGATAGGTAATAAATACCATTTTTGAAAGTAGAAAGATGACTAGATATTTAAAAAATGTCTTAGGAACTGTAAGTTTATTTTAAAAAAATAAATGTTACTGTTAAGTGTCTCTTGGCATTCATATATTATTTTTATAATACTATTTAAATTATTTAAAGACATAATCATTAATATATGATATTTTGAATTTTGCTTTTTAGCTACCTCTTAAGACTTGTTTTCTCATTTTCATAGCAATAAATGAAATATAAGATAAGTTTTATTTGATTAATTGAATATACTTGAGTTAAAGACAATTTAAGAGACGAAAAAAATTTATCAAAGCTGTACATTTTCAACCTCCATAAAAAAAATTATTAAAAAACATCTTCACCTGTATTCACTTAAGTTTTTTGAGGACTTGACATTGTTCAAAATGCTGAATACATAGTGATGTATATGATATGGCTGCTACCTTTGAGGATTTCATAGTCTAAGGAGGAGACAAATGTATCATTGTAATAACAAAAAATTAATAGCAACACAGTCTAATGGAGAAATGTCTGCCTTACATTTAGTCTAAGGAGCAGCAGGTGAAAGGTGGGTTGATGCATTTGCGTACTCTATACAAAACATCACATGCCATGGGCCTCCTCAGCACAAGTTTCACTTCCAGAGTGGGTTTGTGCAGTCGCAGATGGGAAAATTAAAATGCCTGTAGGTTTGTAGAAGGGGTTTTGCTTTTAGTATCAACTAATATGCTAACAACCTCACCTGCCCATTCTTTAGTGGATATATAACATTTTATGTCAACTAGCCATATGCAATTTATCCATATTTTCCTGGATATTCAAAATGTAAGAGCAGTGTTAAGTAAATGACTCGCTCTTTATTATATAACATATATTGAGTCTTTCTATTTTAGATTGATTTGGACATAAAGTCATGTGTTTCCTTATCATTTTAAAAATGTGTTGTGGATAACAAAATAAATTCCAGGTGAAAGAAAATAAATAACTTAGAAACTTATTATTTTATCCCAATTTTGTTTTACTAAAAATTGGTAAAATACTACTGTTTTATGGGCATTGTTTTGTTTCATCTTTTTTGGTATGCACATGAACAAGAATAGGTACTGATAAAAACATTTCAGTTCACTGGAAATATAAACAGTGAAAAAACAACATGTGAAAAGATTAAACAATACTCTATGTAAGCAGAATTACTCTTTCTTTCTTATCATGTTATGACATAGGAAAGAAAAAAATGTTTTGATTTAAAAATCTGTCAGCTATCATGTAATTTAATATGTAGTGACATATACTGCTAAAAGGTATATATTAACATTAAAGACCCAAACTCCAGTGATTAATATTATAGTGATGACAGAATGAGAGTGCCTAATTTTAATCCACTGTTTATCTATGTGGGATAATTTATAGATCACTCGACATGTTTTAATAGCAGACATAAAAGCTATCCTCTAATACCCGCTTTCTTTCAGGATCTGACATTTTGCAGTTACAAATACAAAGAAATACCAAGGGTTGCCTTCATTAGATATGTATACAAATAGCTAGTCATCTCATACACAGTTTATTACGAGTGAT
Organism: Pipistrellus hanaki; assembly: GCF_964339955.1. NCBI lineage: Eukaryota > Metazoa > Chordata > Mammalia > Chiroptera > Vespertilionidae > Pipistrellus > Pipistrellus hanaki. The sequence goes on from NC_140515.1 coordinate 8,513,032, forward strand.
CTATTAATAACAAAACTGCTCCAAAGACACAGGGTCTCTTACTATTCCAGTTGAATATCACAGGGTTGACTTAAAATGAGGGCAGGAACACAAAGAGCGGACAGCACATTGGTTTGCCTGCCAAATATAGTTTTACCCTCATAAACCTCAGGCTGACATCTGCACAAAGCTTTCTCCACCCAAACACTGCCAAGTAAGGGCGTTATTCACCGATTGGCTGATAGTTACCATGACAACTGATGTCACAGTTAGACAAGTACAATTCCACTTTCAAACATGCACACAATTCATTAGTTCAGCAGGACTTTGTTGATGATATATTATGAGGGAAATATTTAATATTATTCAGAGGCTAGATATATTTGCCTCTTATCTAGGGTAAAATAAATTATAAGAAGTGAGGAGAACAACCATTTAATTAGACTAAAGGAAGTTTGACAAGCAACTCAGTGAATTTAAGTGTTTTTAATAATTTTGTAGGTGTCTCGTTCTGTAAATTGAATGACTATTGAGTTAACCTTTTTCAAGTTATTTTCCTAGGGGCCCCTTTAAAAACAGATTGGGAAGGATCAGAATCTGATTTTCTACACACGAAACCAGATGATACAAGTATTTCCTTGTCACTCAAGAAGAAATAATTGTACTCAATGTTGAATGATTTTTAAATTTAACAGATATTTATCCATAGAGACTACTATGAAAATTACAAAAGGATTCATTTACTTTTCCTTATTCATCTATATATAAACTATATTTACCAGACTTATTTTCTAAGACAGAACAGATTTAAAATCTAAATATTAATAAAAGTAGTCCAATATCTACCGTGTTTCCCCAAAAATAAGACATCCCCTGAAAATAAGACCTAGCGCAACTTTGGGAGAAAAAATTAATATGAGACACTGTCTTATTTTTGGGGAATCAGGGTAGTAAGTAAAAATTGTGTATATCAACTTTTACTAAATCTTATTCATCCAGTCTTATCAGCCAAACTTCTGAAAACAAAACGTTAAAATCTTTATATTTATGTCTCCATATTGTGATCCAAAGGGTATAAAATCTTATAAATGCTTCTGTGCTTCTGTTTGTTTGTAGGAATGTACAGTGAAAGGTGTGGGAAGGCTAGACACAAAATGTTAATACAGTTTACTTCAGAGATATTGGTTAGTGGATGGTGAGAAAGTATTTTTTTTCTTTATATATTGTTTACAATTAATTACTGTAAGGTTTAATTTTTAAGTTTAAGTACAAAATCCAATAAAGTGCTAAAAATGATTGTGATATTATAAAAAAAAGTAGTGAACCAAAGTATTAAGTTTAATACTAGAAGCCCAGTGCAGGAATTTGTGCATGGGTGGGTCCGGCTGACCCAACCCCAATCTGCAGATCAGGGCCGGGCCTGTGGGGAGGAGGAGACAGAGGGAGGTTGGCCAGTGGACCTGCACCTGTTGTGGCTGTAAAAAAGAGAGAACACCATTGAGGGAAACTGGTATTATTTATTTATTGTGGACACTGTTATAGATGTCCCCTATTCCTCCCCACTTGCCACTCCACCCAGTCCCTGCCCCTCCAGGCCTTCACCACATTATTGTCTGTGTCCACGGGCTACGCATATGTGCATATGTGTTCTTCAGTTAATCTCTTCCAGCGCCACCCCTCCCCCCCCCGCCCATGCCACCCCAATCCCGCCCTTCTGAGATCTGTCAGTGTGTTCCATAATCCCATGCCTCTGGCCCTATTTTGTTCATCAGTTTATTTTGTTCATTAGATTGCACATGTAAGTGAGGTCATGTGATGTTTGTCATTCTGACTGGCTTATTTCACTTAGCATAATACTCTTCAGGTCCATCCATGCTGTTGCAAAGGATAAGCATTCCTTCTTTTTTTCAGCAGCGGGGTATTCCATTGTGTAAAATGTTCCACAGATATTTTTTATCCAGTCATCTGCTGATGGGCACTTGGACTGTTTCCAGATCTTGGCTATTGTAAATAATGCTGCTATGAACATAGGGGTGCATATATTCTTTCTGATAGGTGCTTTGGGTGTTTTAGGATATGTTATTAGAAGTGGAATCGCTGGGTCAAATGGGAATTCCATTTTTTATTTTTTGAGGAAACTCCATAGTGTTTTTCCACAGTGGCTGCACCAGGCTGCATTCCCACCAGTAGTGCACGTGGGTTCTCTTTTCTCCACATCCTCGCCAGAACTTGTCATTTGTTGATTTATTGATGGTAGCAATTCTGGCAGGTATGAGGTGATACCTCATAGTTATTTTAATTTGTATCTCTGATGATTAGTGACACTGAACATTTTTTTCATATGCCTCTTGGCCATTTGTATGTCCTCTTTGCAGAAATGTATTTTTAGGTCCTTTGCCTACTGTTTAATTGGATTGTTTGTCTTCTTGGTGTTGAGTTGTGTAAATTCTTTATACATTTTGGATATTAACCCCCTATTAATGTATCACTGGTGAATATGTTCTCTCATACTGTGGGCTCCCTTTTCATTTTGTTGATGGTTTCTTTTGCTGTCCAGAAGTTTTTTGACATAGTCCCATTTGTTTATTTTCTCTTTAGTATCCTTTGCCCTAGGAGATGTGTCTGTAAATAACTTGCTACAAGAGATATCTTATATTTTGCTGCCTATGGTTTCTTCTACGATTTTTTTCATGACTTACATTTAGGTCTTTTATCCATTTTGAGTTTGTTATTGTGTATGGTATAAATTAGTGATCTTTCTCCTCCTCCTCCTCCTCCTCCTCCTCCTCCTCCTCCTCCTCCTCCTCCTCTTCCTCCTCTTCCTCCTCCTTCCTCTTCTCCTTCTTTTTCTTCTCCTCCTCCTTCTTCTTCTTCTTCTTCTTCTTCTTCTTCTTCTTCTTCTTCTTCTTCTTCTTCTTCTTCTTCTTCTTCTTCTTCTTCTTCTTCTTCTTCTTCTGCATGCATCTGTCCAATTTTCCCAACACCATTTATTGAAGAGACTGTCTTGACTCCATTGTATGTTCTTGCTTCCTTTGTCAAATATTAATTGAGCATAATGGCTTAGGTTGATTTCTGGGGTCTATGGTCTATTTCATTGATCTATATGCCCGTTCTTGTGTCAGTACAAGGCTGTTTTGATTACAGGGCTTTGTAGTATAGTTATTATTTTTTTATTGGGGCTTGTGATTCCTCCAACTTTGTTCTTCTTTCTCAAGATTACTGAGGCTATTTGGTGTGTTTTTGGTTCTATATACATTTTGGAGTATTTGTTCTAGATCTGTGAAATATGCCATTGGTAATTTAATAGGAATTGCATTGAATCTATAGATTGCTCTGGGTAGTATGGACATTTTAGTGATGTTGATTCTACCAATCCATGAACATAGTATGTTCTTCCATCTGTTTACATCAGTTATGACAATCGCTTAGGCTTTTATATATATTGGTTCTTCATGCTTACATTGATTTTTATGAGCCCCTTAGAGCCTACCAATAAATTTTACTTTTTACCTGAGATTATTAACTTCTGTTTCTTTTGCTTGCTATCAAGAATCCTTAACTAATACAACAGCTGCATCTCAAGTTGCATGATTCCTAAATTCCATCTGGTTATTAATGGCTTTTATGTGGCCAGATTTCACTCACATATATGACTAGAGGCCTGGTGCATGATATTTCTGCATGAGGGGAGGGGGGTTGTCTCTCAACCCAGTCTGCACCCTCTCCAATCTGGGACTCCTTGGGGGATGTCTGACTGCCAGTTTAAGGATTGGGCCTAAATCAGCAGTCAGACATCCCTCTCAAAGTTTGAGACTGCTGGATCCTAACTGCTCGCTCACCTGCCTGCCTGATTGCCCCCTAACCACTCCCCTGATTGACACCTAACTGTTCCCCTGCTGACCCAATCACCTCCAACTACCCTCCCCTGTTGGCCCGATCACCCCCAACTGCTGGCACCTGCATGCCTGGTCATCCAAAACAGCACACACACACCTGCCCCCCCATTTGCTGGCCATCTTGTGGCAGCCATCTTGTGGTATCCATCTTTTTGCGACATGGGGGCAGCCATCTTGTGAAGACATTGTCTCACTCCACCTAGGCTTTTATTATATAGGATGATACCATTGATTTAAAAATTACACTATGCCTAAAGAAATTTTATAATCAATAAAAATTGATTAGATTAATTAAAAATAAATTATCAGATATTTCTTTTCAGAGAGTTTTGTGATTTTTTTTTTTCCAATGGGAAGATCATCATAAAGGATTTCAAATCCAAAATTTTTTGTAAGTTTACAATGTCAAAATGGAGTAGTCGCTATAAATATTTTATGACTTTCCTCCCTTTAGATAACTTAGAAATAGTTAGCTTTTTGCAATTAGTAAATACTTTCTATATTATAAAAGCTTAAGTGACCATTGTGGCCAAATGACCAGAACAAGTGGTTGTATGATGCTCACTCACCACTAGGGGACAGATGCTCAACACAGGGGCTGCCCCCTGGTGGTCAGTGCACTCTCACAGAGGGAGCACCACATGGTTGGTGAGTGTAGCAGCAGTGCTAAGGAACAGTGAGGAGTTGGGCAGTAGGGAGCGAGGGTCAGTTGTCTGACTGCTGCCATAGGCCCAGTCCCTGCAGATGAACATCTCCCGAGGGGTCCCCAAGTGCAAGAGGAATGTCCCCCTAGGGTCCAGGACTGTGAGAGGGCACAGGCCAGGCTGAGGTACCCCCACTCCTGTGCATGAATTTCTTGCACCAGGCCTCTAGTTGTGTAATAATGAAGGAGAAACAAAACATTTACTCTGAACATATACTCAACACTCTGCTTGTTTGGTTTGTGGTATCTTATTAAATATGCCCTCAAAAATATTGCCAATTCTCTGTATACCTTTCAAATATTTCTCTTGTCACCTTGTTTAAGCCCATGACTACTTAAGGCTAATACTTTCTGAGGCAGCAGTTAGAGAAATAGCCCTCCAGCTCATCTTCTTTGATTTTCTCTCTCATTTATATTTCAGTTCAAAATTGGAGTGGCTTAGACACCATGTAAAAGATGATACCAGCCATTTTTTTGATGTCTTCTACTCTGTTGTAGGAAGCAAGTGAAGGGTATTAAACAGTAATCCTTATTTTACTTTCTTGCATTTTGCCTCAACTGAATTTTACTTGCACCAGCCGTAGTTTCTATTGAAACCTGCTGATTCAATAGCAAAGAAAGCAGAACAAAACAAAAATACTCTTCTGCTTGCTAACTGGATTAAGTTGGACTAATTACTAATTTTCTCTGAGCCTCACTGTCTCAGTCTTAAATAGAAAATTAATACCTGATCTTTCCTGCCTCAAAAGGTTGTTATAAGACTCAAATGAAGTAATTATGTATGTGGTAGCACTTTATAAATTGAAAAGTATATTTTAATGTAAGGCTGATGTTCAAATGCTTAGACAACATTTTCTGTGTCAGGTCACCCTTGCCTACAGCAGTTTATTAATTCCCACAAAAGCAAATGCTTACATGGAATGATATTCATTCTTACCAGGAATAAAAGAAATGCACTTTAAAGCAACAAAGAGATACTCTTTTTACTTATTAAAAGCAATGTTTAAAAAATAAGGTTACTTCATGCCAATGAGACTAGGCTGAAATCAGAACTCATTCAATGCCAGTAAGATAACAGTAATAGTTTTGTCAAACAATTTGGCAATTCATCTGTTGAGTTGTACACATTCAATACCTTTTATCCACTTATTTCACTCACTCAGAATTATTATAAGTGCTTCTCAAAACAATTATTTACAATAGCAACAAAGAAAACAACTAAATGACCAACAACAAGAGACTAGTCGGGCAAATTTTAATATGTTGATACAGTGGACAGCTACACAATGATGCCATTATATTATGCTTTCAGAAATTTTCAACAAACTGGGGAAAATAGCGCTGATATATATTATTGGCTGTTATACATTATGTATAGACATCATATGTGTGTGTTTATGTCATAAATTAACTGAAAATAGCAGGATTAATATTTATATAAGGCATAGTTTCAAAAAATTTAAATGTGTCAAACCCCCCTCCCCAAACCTCACCCAGAACCAGCACACATAAAAATATTAATAGAGGTTTTCTCTAGATATTGGCATCATGGGAGCTGTATTTTCTATTTCTGCATATTTTTAGATTTTCCATATTACATGTATTTTCTTCTTATAATCAGAAATTTAGAAATAGTCATCAGGGTCATGAAAGTAATCATGGTAAAACAATATTGTTTTATTTCCTAAATCTTTGGCTTACTGAAGAAAGTAAAGATTTTTGAAATGTAGTTGCATCCAACTGGCTTCTACCCAGTTGGCTCTATTCTTGACCATTATTCAACACCTTCAGATAGCATGCGGAATTTTCTTCCTGGTATCGAGCTTTGTAATAGTCCACAGAGCCTTGCGTTCATGGAAGTCGTGGGAAATGCCCTATTTAAGTTAAGTCTGGTGAAGTTCCTGGTTATGTATCTTTGCATTTAATTTACACTCCGGGGACACAATCAAACAGCAAACTGCCAAGGGAGCGCCAGGCTTTGATGTCTTCCCAGGGAGGAGGTTTACCAGAGAGAAGTTGTTTTTAGAGTAAGTTGTCCATCTCGGTCCTATCAAATCATCCCTCAGGGAACACCTGCCTCCTCGTAGTTGATATGACATTAAAGGGGGGAGACTCTGATCTAATTGTGATGTATGTAAACTAGTATCTATTGTAAACTAGCACTAAATTCTTCATGTTATGCATTGTTTGATAGTCTCATAATTTTACTTAGTTCAGTGCTATGAATTTCATTTTTCTATTCTAGGCTTGAAGCAGAATAGAAATCTATCTGCTTGTCTTCCAGAAATAGAATTACATTTAAATTATTTTATTTTCTTTTTTGTAGAATACACACATTCAAAAATAGTGGTCATACTGAGAGTCTCTTCAAGAAACCTGCCGAAGGGATAAAATACTTACAAGAAGTCTACAAAGAAGAACTGCGACATCCCGCTTAGTGCTAAGAATCAACATCTACTCTAGGCCAACCCTCACCCGCGACAGTGCCACCTCCGCCAAGGTGCCCTCTGGCTCTTCTCCTTCTGGAAGCTCACACAAATGTTCCCACAGTGTCTTTGCCAACTAAGAAAATGGCGTGGATCAAAGGGTCAGCTCAGCTCCCAAACCTCGGGGATGGAACAAGGAAGGCAGTGGTCGGGCAGACTCAGGAACAGAGCGGGGGTAGAGTGGTACCAGAGAAACATGTCCCTTGGATGAACAACAGCAGATCATCGGGAAAGCGGTTTAGTGAAGAGATCCCAATGTGAAGTGCACCTGTATCTGGTAATCAGAGGAGATGCACATGGGAGGAAAGCACAGGACACGTTCCTGGGGCCAGACCTGGACCTGACAGCTCACCTACTGTAGCTTTCAGAGCCTGGGAGGGTGGAGAGAGGAAGTGTCCCGGAGGAGTCACAGGTGGTGGGGGGGGAGGACAGGGAGAAGTTGTGTCATTTTCTAAGTGAGTATGGAAAGTAAACTAAAACACTTTCTATGCTACTGCAGGAAGTTTTGGTACAAATGTTTAAAGTAGGTGTTGCAAACCCACAGCTCAATGAAGGCCAGGCAGGGACGGAAACAAGAGGCCCGGGCTGGCGCTGGGCTGCGGGAACCCGGGGAGCAGCCACTGCTTGGCTGGAAACTGTCCACAGGCAAAACCTTCAGCCTCACCGGGCCTTTGACCAGCACTGGAAAGAAGGAAGGTATATGAAACTGATACTTAGGACAGTGGTTGTGGGCCACAGTTTGTAGCTTTTGACTTAAAAATAAAAAAGGCATTTCTGAATAACATTTTAGTCATTTTAAAATGGGGTAAGTGTCCATAATATGTTGTTGAATAAAAAAATATTTGCAGGTGTCCACAGCTCCAATGCCTGCACCGCCTACAGCTTGCCGAGTCCAGCCGAAGGGGGAGGGCTAAGTACAGAGGTCCTGACCATGTGAATGGCTCCTGCAAAGCCAATTGCCTACAAACCTCGGGGTGAAGCAACTGGCTACCAAAACCGCTGCAGGAGTGCGCCCTCCACTGGAGGGGTGAAGAAACCTCATTGCCACTGGCCTGGCATGCAGCACTCTGTGAAACTGGGCCTTATCAGAAGTCCTGGGACTTCTGACTCACAAACTTCCCTCCCAGCACCTGGTGCGAGAACTGCTCAGGCTTCAGAACAGACCAGTAATTCTGACCATTTTGGCTCAGTGGATAGAGCATCAGCCTATGGACTAAAAGGTCCCCGGTTCAATTTGATCAAGGGCACATACCTTAGTTGCAGGCACATCCCCAGTAGGAGGTGTACAGAGGCAGCTGATCAATATTTCTTTCTCATTGATGTTTCTAACTCTCTATCCTCCCTTCTTCTCTGTAAAAAATCAATAAAACTCTACCTAATAAAAAAAGAGTAATATGCAAATTAACCACCACTCTGATACACCCTCAAGCCATGCCCACCAACCACACCCATCAGCCAATCAGAGAGAATATGCAAATAACCCCAACCAAGATGGCTGCCACTACAGAGAGCAGGAAGAAGGCTTGGGTTTCCCTGGCAATGGAGGAAGCCAAGCTTTCTGCCTGCCCTTGCCAGCCTAGGCTACAAAGACAATTGTAGAAGATAAATATATCCCAGATATCAGGGCCTCTGCTTAGGTCACCAGGGAGCATGGCTGGCCTGCAAATCACTCAGGCTGCCCCACACCCCAAGAGAACCCCCCACCCTGATTCAGGATACCCTTCAGGGAAAACCAGCTGGCCCCCATCCATGTACCAGGCCTTTATTCTATATAATAAAATAATAATATGCAGATTGACCATCACTCCAGCACATAAGATGGCTGCCTCCATGTGGTCAAAGATCCTGCCCCCATGTGGACACAAGATGGCCACCACAAGATGGCCAGTAGGAGTGAGCAGTTGGGAGGGACCAGGCCTGCAGGGGAGGGCAATTGGGGGCAATGAAACCTGCAGGGGAGGGCAGTTAGGGGTGACCAGGTCAGCAGAGGAGGGAAGTTGGGGGCAAACAGGTTGGCAGGGGAGCAGTTAGACATCAATCAGGCTGTCAGGGCAGTGGTTAAGAGGTGATCAGGCTGGCAGGCAGAAGTGGTTAGGGGCAATCAGGAAGGCAGGCAGGTGAGCAGTTGGGAGCCAGCATTCCTGGATTGTAAGAGAGATCCCAAATTGGAGAGGGTGCAGGCTTGGCTGAGGGACACACCCCCTTCCCCACCCCACCCCCACCTCTGTGCATGAATTTTATGCACCGGGCCTCTGGCATATATATAAAAGAACAGATCTGGGCTTCCAGATGGCAGCTCCTGGTGCTTTGCAGGAGTCAGGAGGCCTCTCTGGTTGGCCTTTCTGAAGACACCGACATGTAACACCAAATGTGTAACAACTATGCCAAACACACTCAGCTAGCACACTTCATACATGGAACGCTGGTTTAAGAATTCCTATGATGGGAAACATTTCATTCTTAAAATATAACAAGTTGAAAAGAGGGAACAGGAATCAGGTACTGGCAGTTTTTCCATTTGTAAGTGAATTTTTAAAATATAAATGCAGTATGTAAATCATTAATACAAGTCAAATGTTTCAGTGAGCAACTTTCAGCAGTTCAACTTTCTAACAGTACTAGAGGCCTGGCGCACAAAATTCGTGCAAGAGTAGGCCTTTGCAGCCCAGAGGGTTGTCTGGATGGTAGTCCCACTGTTCAGCCATTCGGTCGATTTGCATATTACACTTTTATTATTATAGATAAATAAACCAGTTAAATTTCTCTGTATAATGCCAGTGTTCCATTTTTTAAATAAGTAAATTTCTTATGATGGCAGCTAAATGTTTGCAGCATTTTATCATACAGTAGATTCCATCCATTCCCTATACTTTTCTGCGTTGCCCTACATGCAAGTACATGTTTTTAATGTTGTCTGTCTTCTGTGCTGTTCTTGTAAGTTTGCTATTAAATACATTGAACTATATAAAAAATTTGTAATTCAAAGTATGTTTAATTATTGCATCTTGTAAAAAGCCAATATATGTGATTATGGGAGATGCAGAACAAATTATTTGTAAAGGTTTGGAGTCCTTCATCCCTACATACATTACTCATCGCATGTCACTTGTGATTACCAAATGATTCTAAGATACATTTTTTTCTACCTTCCTCAAAATTGAGATTAGGCTTACAATTACAATTCACATTATTACATAAAATAATGGAGCATTATGCAATCAATGAATCTTAGATCTAATGAAATATTTAAAAATGTAAAGAAAAAATTAAAAAGGAAATTTATTTCATTCCATTTCTTTGACATCTAAAGCCTGAGGAAAATAAACTGGTGGTAATGTTTCTTAGAATTTATCTGTTTATTAATTTAAGCATTAAAAATATCATATAGAAACTTAAAAAATCAGGTACCTTTGAGTAGAAATGATGGTGCATTTCTGAATGTTGGAAAGCACCTGCGTTATTTCACTCTCATCTTAATGGCCGAGTGTCAAGCATCCTCAGCTCACATCTTCGTGGACCCGCACGATGTCGGGAGCAGATTTGGGTGTATATACAAAATCTTGCTTCTTAAGAAGTTGTGGCCAAACTGATAGGAAATAATTGTCAGAACGTGTAATTGCCCAGAAAGCACAGAGTGTATTGCAGGTCTCCGATCAGAGCTGCCGTGGCGCCCCCTGGCTCAGCATCAGGGAGGCGCAGCTCCGCTCAGCACTCCTGAGGCATCCACGAGGCCGGGGCCATATTGTTTGATGAAATAATGAGTAATTCCTCGGAAATAACGTAATGAGTGATTCCTTTCCCCCTCTTATGTGCCATTACAACCTCGACCCTAAAGAATTTTCTCATAAAAGTGTATTACATTCTCTTTTCTTCATTAGCACCTACAGCGTGCGCTCTATTGATGTCAGGGGAGGTCAGGATAAAGCTGCAATCAGGTATATTGCACAAGGTATCACAACAGGCGATACTAAAATACAACACACCCAAACCTAGTGATGTGATGTATTTTTTTATGCTATAGACCATGAAATTATAGAATCTCCCATAATTCTGACATATTATTTTTCCTCCTAAATCATTATAATCACCAGACCCATCTCATGCCTCAATCTCTAAATGATAATGGAAGCAGAATCACGGTATAATCAAGGAAGCTCTCAAGATTCATTTTCAGAAAAATATGATGCTCACCCTCACTAAGTAGAATTCTTTATTAATTAATGCTGTCATTGATGGCATTGCATTACCCACCACCAAGTTTCTGAAAATCTTACTTTATGGCACCATAAAAATCAGAATCTGTGGAAAGTGTATGAATAAATAGTCATGTTATAGTCAAACAGGAACAATGGTCTGGAGAGACTCAAAAATTCCTCAGTCCACTTTTTTTTTCCTTAGGAAATGCACTTTCTCCTGTGAACCGAGTGCATGTACTGGATCTTGTCCTCCAGGCTTTCTCTAAATGGAAGGGGTTGATGGAAGGGACACACACTCTGGACTCCATGAGCCTTGTGCTGTATGAACTTCACCTTTCCTATCCTCTGCATTCCCCACACACCTTCATGCAGGCTCTGATTAGCTCACCCCAAATTTTGGCTTGAATATCAGTCCAACTTTCTTATGTGATGCTTCTAGATTATTTCTAGAACAAGCATGAGGCTCAAACGTCTGAAAGAGTAGTGCATGGCCATGTTAGGCACAGAAAGTATGTATTAGTGAGTTAAGTTAGTGAATTTGTAAACACAGTGCGTGCTTATTTGGCAGAAAATAAAGTAAAAGTCCTATTGACTGTCACTCCACCCCATAATCTCTTTAAGGCACTATTTTCAATCATGTGTACATTAGTGACTGTCCAATGTATTCATGTACATGTATATATATGTACACCCCAGTCTATAACATCTTTCTAAGACAATGGTTAGAGATCTGTTTCAGGAACTGCAATGGCTGCATACTATTCTGTATTATTTATCTGATCCCCTGATGATGGTCTGAAAAATTGATTCCAATGATGCACTATTGTAAACAGTGTTCTACTGAACAACTTGTAATTAAAAAGTGTCTGCATTTTTGTTGGGAAATGAGTTTATTCTCATTTCCATCCCATCTTCATCAGAACTCCCTTTCCTCCTACATATACTGTATAAATTCTACACGTCCTCGATGAAATTTTCTTCTGAATTGCTCAAAAACCCAATCATTTAGACGCACATATGTCAAACACAAGGCCCGCGGGCCAAATCCAGCCCGCCAGGCCTTGCAATGTGGCCCGCACCGCGCTGTCATCACTGCACTCCGCTGTCAGTTTATGACATTGTCAGTTTATGACTGTTCAGTAAACCATTCGGCCCGCGATTTAGGCTGGATTTTAGATTTTGGCCCCTTCTCTGATTGAGTTCGACACCCCTAATTTAGAGCGACAAAGAGTTTTGGTTTTGGAATTAGACACCTGTGTGGCTGAATCACAGATCAGCTACTTACTACCAATGTTCCTTAAGCCTGGTTATCTCCAACCTCAAGTTGTCTGAGGATAAGAGAATGAGAGCCATGAGAAGCATTTAGTTAGTGCCTGGCACAGATATTCTCTGCCTCGAAGAGGCTGGCTTTGTCAGTGTAATGCCTGCTACAATATGATAGCACCTGAGAGAGCAGCATGGAGAGCAGAGTTCAGCCAATCTTTTGTGGGGCAGGAATCAACCTGTCCGGCAGTACTACCGAAGAATAACACAGCCAGCTCAGTCCACATGACAGTATCCTATGTTAGGAGACTAATAAATGTGATCACAAAAGGAGTAAATTTTACATATATAATTTCCCCCGATTTATTAACTTTTACACAAATTTATGATCCAGGTCACTGAGGACTTGAATTCATGCCTGTCTAACATTGAAGCCACTGCTCCAAATTAAAATGTACACTGGTGCCCTGCCGCGTTCTAAGTTGGCTGAGCATTATTTCATGCACCCAAAGGTTACCAGTTCCATCCTCAGTCAGGGCACATAGCCAGGTTGCGGGTACAGTCCGAAGCTGGGGTTAGTATGGGAGGCAAATGATCGATATTTCTCTCTCACATCCATGTTTCTCCCTCTCTCATTAAAAACAGATAAAAAACAAACAAACACATTTTAAAAATGCAAACCTGTTTTTTTTTTTTCCTTGTCCAGTTTAAAGAGAATACTTTATGTAAAAACATTTAAGAATCACAAAAATCACCGGTCAAGTTGGTGGTGTAGGTAAATGCAGTACTTGCCTCCTCCCACAATGACAACAAAATTACAACTAAACTATAGAACAATCATAATTCAGAACCACCTGAAATCTGGTTGAATGGAATCCTACAACTAGGGGATTAAATAAGAAGCCAGTTCAGGACTAGCAGGAGGGGTGAAGATGCAGGGAGGAGCTGCAGAATCAGCTGGTCCCACACTCAGCTTTATAGTTGGAAGGAGATCTTGGCTATGGAAGTTTCCCTTGAAGAGTGAGTGGTCCCAGCTACACACCAGGCCTCCCAGCCCAAGGTTCTGGTTCTGGGAAGAGAATTCAATGTAAAACCAGCAGGAGTTGTGCTGAGTGACACAGAGGATACTACAGTCCTAGGCAGTTCCTCCCAAAGGGCCTGCACGGGGACTTGCTCGCTCTAAGCTCCAGCGCTGGGGCAGCAGCTTGAAAGGAACCTGGGACATTCGGGGAGGGATTAACTTGCCTGGAATCAGGATGAGAGCTGGAGGGGCAGCTTTCTCCCAGACAGGAGTGCTGGCAGAGGCCAGTGTTCCTTTGCTGAGCCCTGCCCTCCACAGAGCCGACGGGCAGGCACCATATCTGAATCTCCATCAACTTGGCTCACACTTTTTACCATACCCTGGTGATTTCCTGAAACCTCACCCCTCCCTAGTTCTAGGCTCATCCAAGCCATTTCCAGTAGCTTTCCCATCCCTCTCTGGTCTCATGATCTGGACTTTCCAAAAATCTCTCAAACAAATAACAGCTGTCCTCAGCATATCCCGCACTTCTCCCTAAGTAGCCCCCGGCCTGGCACCAGCAGCAGCCAACCTTGTTTCACAGCTTGGCCTCTCCTGGCCAACTCCAAGCCCAACACAAATAGCTGATCACTCTGTAGCTCAAGCTGGCTGGCCCCAGGCAGGGCACAGGCAGTGGCTGACTTTGCACCTCCTGGCGGTCAGCTTCAGACCATGCCCGATTACAATCCTACCACCTCCACAAGTGACACACACAAGGGGTGGACCTGATGAGCACCAAAGCCCCACTGAAGCAAGTCTTGCTCAATAGGGTCAGCTCCTGCACAGCAGCTCTTCTGTTGTAGTCACAGAAGATCCTCACAGCCAAATGACCTGGGGGTCAATGCCTCCCAGTGATGCCAGCGTCAATCAAGGCTCAACTATAACAGGATAGTGCACACAGCTCACACAGAGGCCACCTGGAGTGCCCAACTCGAGTGACTGGGGAGGTTGAGACACTGGGCTCTATAGGTCACTTATGATTCAAGGCCAGTCTACCAATTCCAGGAAATACAACAGCTCTAACTAATACATAAAAACAAACACTGGGAAGTAGCCAAAATGTGAGATAAAGAAGCATGTCACAAATGAAAGAACAAGAGAAATCTTTAGAAAAAGAACTAAATGAAATGGAAGTAAGAAAACTACCAGATACATACTGTAGTTCCCCCTGTATAAAGTGCTCCAATGTATAAGACATCCCCTACTTTTCTAATCCAAAATTAAGAAATCAATATTTAAAATATTTTGCTGGTTTTCCTCTTAAGCAGTGGTTTTCAACCTTTCTAATGTCGCGACTCTTTAATACAGTTCCTCATCTTGTGGTGACTCCCAACCATAAAATTATTTTTGTGGCTACTTCCTAACATTTGCTACTGTTAATGAATCATAATGTAAATATCTGTGTTTTCCAATGGTCTTAGGTGACCCTGCTAGAGGTTCTCAACCTTTGGATCACAGCAGTCTTGGATTGTGAGAGGGATGCCTGATCCTACCTGGGGTCCCAGATTGGAGAAGGTGCAGGCTGGGCTTAGGTTCAGCGCCCCCTGCGCGCCCCCCCCCCCACACACACATTTTGTGCACCAGGCCTCTAGTATGTGTGTGTGTGTGTTAGAAGCTTGGTGCATGAATTCTTGCATGGGGTTCAGCCAGCTTGGCCGGGGGGGGGGGCGGGGAAAGAAAGGACATGGGCAGTTGGCCAGCCTGCTTGCTGGTCGAACTCCTGGTCGAGGGGACAACTTGCATATTAGCCTTCTATTGTATAGAATATACACTGTGTGGCCAGATTATTATGCATTCAGAGATCGTAATAATCTGGCCACTCAGTGTATATTTTACTTACATATATCTTCTTGCACCCATCACAGCACCAAATGCAGTCAGGCACCAGTATGCGACTACTTAAATATTTGTTGACTCAAATGACATTTAAAGAATATATATTTTATTGATTTTAGAGAGGAAGGGAGTGGAGGAGAGAGATAGAAACATCAATGATGGGAGAGAATCATTGATCTGTTGCCTCCTGCATGCACCAATGGTAATCAAGCCTGCAACCTGGGCTTGTGCCTTGACTAGCACTTGAACCTTGACATCCTGGTCATAGGTTGATATTCAACTACTGAGCCACACAGCCAGGCTTAAAGGACTTAGATTTTATACTCATTCTTTATAAAATGATTACATTCTGGCACAACTCAGAGGATATGTATTTTGATATTCAAAACCCATGATAATCTCAGAAGTGAAATAAAGTAAGTTTCTTAATATATATAGTTTGTGAGTTCATCAACTTACATTTTAAATATTTGTATTGGAATGTGTCTGCAGAGCTTCCCTACTCAGTATTCATGCAAAAGAAACGACAAATGATGCAAACAACCCCCCAAAGCTGCTTGGTTGGGGGCAATGCTCTGTCCATGTGCTGGATGACCCTGATGGATGGCCGTCTGCTGGCCTTGTGTAGGCAGCACAACATGTAAGGCGGTGTGTGCTTTGGCCATGCCATTCCCCATTCCTGACGCCATCCACTTATATGCATGCGCAGTCTGTCTTCAGAGCCCTCTCCTCTCCTCACTTGCCACACTCTCGCTCATCTTTCTTTTCTGACAGCACTCAAAGGAGTAAGAAGTGGCCAGAAATGGTTACTAATTCCCTTTGAAACTCAAGACAAAATGGTAAAGGCCACAGATGTAAACTTCCTTCAAAGTGTGGCAAAGGAAAGCTCCTCATTATCAACTCGCTGGGCACGCCCTGGTGGTACTTTATACAACTATTCCAGTGCTCAGATTATCACGCACCCGGGGCACAGGATTTCCATTCGACATTCCTGATAATAAATCCTATTGAGAAATTACTCAAGAACTGTGATGGGACACCATCACCCACCAGCTACTTGCCTAAAGATTGCATTAGTGTGTTGTAAACCAATAAACAGTGATTAATGAGGTTACATTTTATGTGTTAACTCAGTGGTGTTCAGTGAAATAAACTTTGGTTGCTTATTCTAGTTAAAATAAAAACAGAGCCATATAATATTTATTTTTCTTTCTTTACTAACATTCTCTTCTATGACTTATCTAGTTGTCTGTGTTTTATTCTGTAGCAGCCCAAAAAGAAAACAAAGAAACAAACGTGAAAATGGTTTTTAAAAGGTAGAGATGTGCCATACTAAGATCATGCCAGGTGCTGCACTGCCCTCAGAGAAGCAAAGGTGCAATAAGAGCACGTGAGCGCTTCCCACGTGTGGGGCCCTGAGCAAGGAGCTTGGGGTGACTGTGCCTTCGGACGCTCCCCGCAGCCACACAAGGCTGAGTGAAGGGCCTCTGCTGCACTTACCGTGAGAGAAGAACGACCACCACAAGACAATGGTGGTGTGTCAGAATAGCTGGCCTGAAAAACACAATGATGGCCATGTCCATGGGCGGTGGAGCTGCTGGAGTTCTCCAGGCTGTTATCGGGGGAGTACATTGTCCTAATCACCTTGGTAAGCTGTCCGGCAGAAAACATTGTAGTATTTTCCATATACAATTACTCTATGACCCAGCATGCTCTTCCTGAGCGTATACCCAAATGGATGGTGCAAATATTTACTGAAGACTTGCACAAGAATATCTATAGCAAAATATCAAAGTAACCCTGAAATAGAAAGAAAACAAATACTTTTCAAAAATAGGGTAAACAGGAGATTGTGGTATATTCACAGAAAAGAATACTGTCACAATGATAATAAAAAAATCTATAGCTACATGCAGCAAGAATGATCTTTCCAAACATAATATTGAGGGGCGGGGGGCAAGGGTTGGACTAGACAAAGGAGTCCATATTATATGAGTATATCAAATAGGTAAAAACAGGTAACCCTGCCCTGGGATGCCAGAAGTCACGAGAGGGGGTGACTCGGTGAGATGGTGCTGACCAGAAGAGCCAGGAGAGGACTTAGGAGCGCTTGGGCTTTAATGGGGGAGCTGGTCCAGGCTTGTGCTCATTTTGTAAAAACTCACTGTGCTCTGTGCCTAGGACCTGTGCTCCTTCCTGTGTGTGTTCTGCTTCAGTAAAACCCTTTACTAAGACACTTCGTGGGATCCGGACTAGCATCTTCCCCAGTTTCTAGGAGCAGACAGGGAGGGTTGATGAGGTTAACTTGGCTAAGGTCACAAAGGGAGAAGCTGGATCTAGGCAGTTTGACCCCAAATGCCTTGCTCTTCCTTGCCACCTGGACACTGGGTTGGAGAGGATGATTTTTGCTGTCTTCTTCAGTGCTCATCACTTGCTCTGAATACCCAGAGTTGAGGGAATGGTGAGAATTAAGCAGGTTCTTAGGGCCTCTCATGCCAGGCCTGGAGTTTTCCCACTTGGTGAGACCTGCCTCTGACCACAGGGACCACATACCGGAAGTGAGACAGGCCACTGACTTTTCCGTGGGTAAAAGACATGTCCAATTTCAGGCATTTCCCTCCAGGTGTGATCCAGGGGAGAAATGTAAAGGGGAGGCCTACAGCAGATGTCACTGAATGTCCTGGGATATGGAACAAAGAAGATACAAACCAGAGGAGCTCCTGCTGAGATCTGCAGAGCAGAAAACTGGGGACTGGGATGGGGCTCAGGGAAAAGCATCACAGTGAGAAGGAGGCAAATAAGGGGTCCTTACTCTTTCTGACGGAGGGTGCTGGTGTGGCCATTGTCACAGGAGCCAGGATAGCGCTCCTTCAATTGAACCTTGCAGCTGTCAGTCGGAAAGCCACCGGCTGCTTTTATGGAATGGTCACTGGGTGACAGTGCTCAGCGAGTGCGTGTATCAGGGTGCAAACAGAAGGCATTTTTGGAACTATCCTTGGAAACTCCTATCTGAGGTGGAATCCAAAAACCTGAATGTGTTTAATAACCGAACTTAGCTCTAAGGCAGCAATGGCACTTAGGGGAAACCGTTGTGGGGAATTGCTATTTGAAGGAAAATGCCTACAGTGGGTTATCCAGCTGGTTCCAGGCACTTGAGGTAAAAGGGCAAGAGTAAAATAAAATGGCAGAGAGAGTTAATTCATTTCTCAAGCAACCCTTTTGTAGGTTAAATTTTAATTTAGTTTTAAATTGCTTTACAAACATTACTCTGATTAAAATATAATAAAATCAAGAACAAAAGAAAGAGTAAAATAAATCCCCAGTAATCCGAGGTATGCAAACCAAATTCATTTCTTAAGTACACTCTTACACACACATACACATAATTTCTTAAGCCCTCCAGGCTTTCTAAAAATTTTAGCATGATGGATATCCTGAAGTTAATTGAAGAAATAATTTAAAATGCGTGTTGATATATTCTGGGAGTTGAAAAAAGATATAACACCAGTGGCTTAGAATTTCAAAGCATGACATAGGATTATACTGCTTACACTCTATTCAAAAGCCATGAGAAAGTGCCATTTTCCCCAAGACACTGCTGACAATTTTTGCATGACTATTTCTGCAACCTAGAAAAGTAGTATCTAATTCCAAATGTTATTTAACTTTATTCTTTATGATTATTATCTAAAAATTATGTTGTAATGTACTTTAGAGAATTCTGCCTCTCCTGACTAAATTTACTTGGGAAGTTGTATATCTGCAAGAAATGTAGCTTGAGTTACTAGCATACAGGATGGGGCAAAAGTTGGTTTATAGTTATGAGTATACAAAACACAGTTTATTCTTGCATTATAATTTATTAATGGTTGTAGTATTTTCCATATGAATAACTGTAAACCTACTTTTGCCCCACCCTGTAATTGTTAATGGTGTCTTACATTAAATAACTAGAGAACGTTCATACTTTTACAAATTATTTAGAGGGAAACCTCTATATCAGTGTTTTTCAACCTTTTTTGGGCAAAGGCACACTTGTTTCATGAAAAAAATCACGAGGCACACCACCATTAGAAAATGTTAAAAAATTTAACTCTGTGCCTATATTGACTATATATAAAGTAATTCTCTTGAATAGGAATCAAATAAACACAAAGAAAGTATTTTATAATTACTTTATTATGAAATATTAAGTAAACAAAATAGTGAAAAATTATAAAATTCTTGTCTTGTCTGCACCTACGGCACACCAGGCAACATCTCGCGGCACACTAGTGTGCCGCGGAACAGCGGTTGAAAAACGCTGCTCTATATTATATATGAACAGCTGTTCAGATATAATAACATGAATAGTGTGATGTAGATTTGATTTTTAGAAATTTGCCTCATGTTGCTTAGATTTTAAGTTTCCTTAAAAAATCTCGACTGTGAGCTTCTACCTCTGAGTAGGACAATGCCGATCACTGTATTCTTACTGGCAATCCCACAAAGCTGAGTGGCTGTGCGCTTTACAGGCACCAGAAGGGAGAGAGGGCTAGCGTGCGCCTGAGCAGAGAGCAGAGCCTGTGGGTGGCACCCGGTGGACGAGCAGTTCCTTTCTGGGGTTGGCTGGCCCGTGGGCAAGCACCGGTGCAAGCAGGACTCTATGGAGAGGAAAGATGACATTCTAGTGCACATGTGTCAAACACAAGGCCCGCGGGCCAAATCCAGCCCCCCAGGCCTTGCAATGTGGCCCGCACCGCGCTGTCATCACTGCACTCCGCTGTCAGTTTATGACATTGTCAGTTTATGACTGTTCAGTAAACCATTCGGCCCGCGATTTAGGCTGGATTTTAGATTTTGGCCCCTTCTCTGATTGAGTTCGACATCCCTATTCTAGTGGCACAACGATGTCAGAATAAAACGTGGGAAGACTCAAGGAATTTCAAATAGCCTATTTCTACATGAAGTGATTAATATAAGGCTGAATGAAAGGCTAAGAAATAAACCAGAAAATTCTGAAGGAATGAATGAAAAATTCCACAAACTTGCATATTTAGGAAACTAAAACTGGGAAGCAGGACGAAGAGGCACCGAGCAACAAAGGAGCACTTAAAAGAGGGAGATCCGCACTCTGGCTCCGGCCGATGCTCCTGGGCACCTTATGATTGCAGATGTGCCGAAGCTAAGAAGCTAAGCGAGCAGAAAGGCGCGCCTGCTGGACGAGAACTGCTGCCTTTTGGGTGTTTCTGTGAGGCTGACACAGAGTGTGGGAGATCAGGGGCCTCTAGCACGCGGCCTTCATTGTGAAGCAGCATACAACACAAGGCCAAAGAGCTAGCTGAGCGTGGTGAAGGGCAGAGCGGAAGCTTCCACAGAGATGGGTTGAGTTGTCAAAACCGACAGCCCAGCTCCAATGTGCATAATCCTGGGCCCATTCAGCCCGTTAGCCCTTCACACAGCTGCCTAAGCAGAGAAAAGAGACTTATTTTGTGGAAGTTCACATTTGAAATGTCTAGAGTTTGTTGTTGTTGTTGTTGTTAATCATAACCTAAGAATATTTTTTCCATTGATTTTTAGGGAGGGAAAGGGGGGTGGGGGGAAGAGAAAGAGAGAGAGAGAGAGAGAGAGAGAGAGAGAGAGAGACAGACCAATGTGAGAGAGACATATTGATGAGTTGCCTCTCACACTCACCCCAACCAGGCCAGGGATGGAATCTGTAACCTATGTATGTGTCCTTGACCAGGAATTAAACCCGCAACCCCTCAGGGCCTACAATCCATCCACTGAGCGTCTCTGGCGAGAGCATCTCTGGAATTTTTTATACAGTGTCTTACATATAATAAGAAATTATAGTGCACAAGAACAGGATGACTACAATCAATAACCAAGAGCAAAAATAGATAGTAGAAGCAAACCCATAGATAATATAGATGCTAACATTAGCTGACCAATTCTTCAACATAGGTATGATTAATGTTCTCAAGGAATTAGAGAAAAAATGGACAAAATATAAGAAGGAGAATTTCAAGATACATATTTGAATCTATAAAAAGTTATTCCATCCCTAACTGGTTTGGCTCAGTGGATAGAGGGTCGGCCTTCAGACTGAAGGGTTCTAGGTTCAATTCCAGTCAAGGGCATGTACCTTGGTTGCGGGCACATCCTCAGTGGAAGGTGTGCAGGAGGCAGCTGATCCATGTTTCTTTCTCATCAATGTTTCTAATTCTCTATCCCTCTCCTTTCCTCTCTGTAAAAAAAAAAAAATCAATAAAATATATTTTTAAAAATTATTCCAAAGGATAGTCTAGCACTGAAAATAAATTATCTGAATTTAGAAACCCAGTGGAGAAATGTAACATAGAGGACTGGTAAACCAAGACAGGTTAATTACCAAGCCTGTTTTATTTAATTCAAAATGAAGCATAGCAAAAAAGTAAAGAAATAAAAATAAAAAGGATGGAAAGAACATAAAAGAGTACAGGAGACATGTGCGACAGGCGGAGTCCTGCCGGGGAGGAGAAAGACTCTGGAAAAGTTCTCAGACAAAAGATATCAAGGTAAATCCTCAAGAAGCTTCAAGAACCCAATAAAGATTTTTTAAAACTCCAACAGATTATGAAAATCAGAAATGGACAGAATCATACTCTAGCCAGCTTTGTATATTATGACATTGTGGGGAGGTGAGCACAGAAAATATACTTAATAAATCTGTGTTGAAATAATTACTCTCCTGCATAGCTTCCCATACCACCATTATTTTTGCAAATATTTCTGTAGAAATTTTACTTGATTAAGCTTGTGAATCAATTATCTTCTAGAATTGTGGAATGCTATTATGAAAAGAGACTTTAGAAATCCTATAGTAAATAGTTTTAAATTGAACTTTGCTGGGTTTTAGAGCTTTGATTTTGTTCCATTAAAAAGAGTCATGATAGGAAAGAAAGAGACTGGGCAGGCAAGCCCAGGGTAGCAGCCTGCTTTATACAAAGTCACCCTGCTTTTATCTGTTTTACTTTCTGCACTTACATTTCATTTCTAAAAGTTCTTCAGATTAAAAAATGGTGTGGAATCATGAATCTATTGCACACCCTCTGCCACACACACTTTATGTAACAGACAGTGTAATTGAGGCCTGGAGACACAATGTGACCTTCTCAAGGTTACCCTGCTAATTAATAGCAGAGCAGGAACCAGACTAAATGTCTCCTGAATCCTGGTTCATGGCCTTTTCTAATACATCACACTGCTCTCCTCATCTAAGAATTTATGCAAAAAAGGATACTTTTGCAACACAATCATTAAGAATATGGTACTTCTACCAGGATGCCTGACTATTTGCTCTGAACTCCTATAAACCCATTGCCTTGCTTTCGCTGAAGGAGACCTAATGAAATGCCAGTGTTCCTCCCACTCTCCCCCATAGTTCATCCTCTTCGCCTCCTTCTGTCCTCCTCCTCATCTCGCACTTGAGTGATGTGGCCATAAGCTTGTGCCATGTGCATCCAATTATGACCAGCTTAGTTGATGGTAACACTTTCGAATCTAAGTTTTAGGTACAAATCCAGCTTCAGACCCATTGATTTTAAATAACAAGTCACTAGTTATTTCAAATTTCCCTAGTGCTACCAGTAAATATACGTTTTTTTGCTTGCCCTTATCTTAAAATTAATGCCTACAATTTAAAGAGATTAATTAAATAGTATTTGGGCAATAAGTATTTGCTCAAAATTCAAAATAGACAAAAGGGGTGGCAATTTGGTTGTCCTCCCATCCCAGTCCTCCAGATAAAAATTCATCTCTTCAGACATGACAAATTTTCTCATGTGCTTCTCCGTCTCCTCCTCTTTTATAAAGTATATATGTTTAAAGAGGTTATGCTCTGATGCTGTGCCACAGCTTGCTGTTTCCATGTAACAACATTTTTAGAGAAAGCTCCTTATTTGTACTCACACAGATGCTTCATTCTTCTAATGGCTGCACAGTGTTCCATTGTGTGGATGAGTGGAATATACTGAACTCGTCCTCTGCTGATGGGCACGTCGGCGGCCCAGTGTTCCCACACAGCAAGAGGTGTGCCAGCGAGGGGACAGCATGCTGTCCCTCTGTGAGAATGTCCTAGAAACGGAACTGTGTGCGTTCTTACGGCAGACATTGCTAAGTTGTTCTCCACGGAGCGTATAATAAATTATACTTCTACCCACATAATGGTCATAACTACATATACTCACACCCTTGCTGACAAGATGGTTACACAGCTTTTTAAGGTTTTAAAGCTCTGCTGGTGAGGCGCCACCCCATCGGCTTGCCTTCACCTCGGGAGGAGAGCAGAGGAGCATTTGTTCCGAAGGCGCCACCTCGCCTTCCCTCTCCTTTGTCCATCTCCCTGTTATGTGATCGATACTTTGCTTATTGAGCTGTAGAAACATTGCCTATTACACATTAGTTCTTTACTGTGATGTGAATTGGAAAAATATTTTTTAATTTGTTGTTGGTCTTTTGACATTTTTATGATGTTCTTTGCCATGTGGAGTTTTTTCATGTTTATATGCTGTAGAATTTATCATTTTTAAAAATGGCTTTTGAAGTTTGGGTCATATGGTAAATGGCTTTTTTTGTCTCTATGGTTAAGATTATATACATATTGTCTTAACCAGTTTGGCTCAGTGGATAGAGTGTTGGCCTGTAGACTCAAGGGTCTCAGGTTCGATTCCAGTCAAGGGCAGGTACCTTGGTTGTGGACACATACCCAGTGGGGAGTGTGCAGGAGGCAGCTGATCAATGTTTCTCTCTCATCGAAGTTTCTAATTCTCTATCCCTCTCCCTCTCTGTAAAAAATCAATAAAATATATATATATTTTTTAAAAAGACTATATACATATTTTAAGGGTCCATGTTTTCATTCAGTATGTTAATGATTTCATTTTGTAAGATTTGGTCTATCAATCTGGCATCTATTTTGCTGTGAGCTATGAAGTAGGGCTACAGCTTTATTTTCCCCCCAGATAATGTATCTAATTTTAAGAGATTTTTAATTTCTATTTTATCATGACTCTTCTAGGTTGTAACTTAAATTCAGAGACCTATTTTTAAAAAATAAATGACACAGTACTGAGCATAAAGTTAGCTCTCAATGTTTATTGAACTGAAATAATATGGACAACAGAGAAATATAAAGATTAGCTTCAATAAAATATATGTAATATGATCTTATAGTTCTTCCTTTTTTTAAGCTAAATAATGTAATTAATTCAATTTCTTTTTTTCTTTCTAGCTAATGTTGTTGGAATACCGTTTTTTTTAATAAATGCATTCCCTTCTTAAAAATAATTTATTTTATTAATATTTTGTCATCAGTACTATATATTTTAATATAAGTCACTGGCAACAACAACTTGTAAAAATTAGTCAAAAATAGACATTTAATCCAGGAGAAAGCAAATCACATACATTCTCTTAGAAAAATATAGAAAATGCTTTTGTTTCTATGCTCATTTTACATATTCAGTATTCTCTATAATGTGTGTACTATAAAGAGGGGTTTGGAAACCAAGTTAAAAAGAAAACTTTATGCATTAGATGAAGAAAAAAGAAATCATAATAAATATATTCTTTAATTAGAAAAAATGTCTAGAGGAATTAAAGAAAAACACGATAGTGATCATAAGTTATTAAAGTCCCCTGACAGCAGCCCTAACACCTATCAATATTTTATGCATATTTTATTTGCCTATTTATTCTGCAGTTCAATAAAAATTACATGTTGCTATGGAAACATGAAAAATCACAGATACCTGCTCTACACAGAGGTATGGCATTTCATTTTCTTTGTGAAACACACATTACAGGGGCTTAAGTCTTATATTAGGTTATAACTTTTGGAAAGTAAAAGTTGTTATAAAATCATCAGTTAGTTATTTTTGGTATTTATACCGATATAACAAATGTGCTAGAAATATTACATAAAAAGTGAAACATAAAATAAACTATGTCTAGAACAAAGTAAGTAAAATCTCTGTTTTCTCCAAAAGTAAGGTATTTTTTATGCTTTTAAAAATAGTATCCAGGGTAAGGCCCACATAAGATTCTTTTTAAAGAGAAAAGAAACAGATTATTTGCTCTCTTTCCTAGAGGGGACCAATAGGGAGATTTGAAGTCCTCTCCTTCCTTGAACTCTCCTGTGTGTCCAGAATCCATTCCAAGGGGACCAAAAATTCCACCCCAAGATTTCCCGGTGCCCTCCACCATGCAAACATTGCCTAGTGATGTCTGCAGTGTCAGAGAGGTGGAGAAATCCTTCAAATCTGCTAACTGTGGAATAAAGAGGAGCGTACCTTGAATTAGATTCCTGTCCCCACTTGAAAAGGGCTCTGACTGTGCGTCTGTACCTGGCCATGATTTTTGCATGAAAATATTCCTTTGTCCCTCTCTGGTGCCAGCCTTCAAAAAGGAACAGGGTTGAAAAAGAAGGAAATAATGTGAGATTTTAAGCAAACAGTTCAATATTCTTTTAGAATGCTCTCTGTATTCAAAAGCACTTTGATTTATATCTTCGGGAGTCTTTGAAACAGCACCTCTTTTAAAAGACCATCCCTGATTTTGGGTCTTTGTTCCTTTATGAGCTTTGTCCCTGATTTCTAATGTAGAGACCCGAGAGGCATGTTGTTAAAGGAAGGAAAAATAATTTTCTAAAAGCCTGGCAAACTGTGTTAAATATGCTTTTGAAAATTAAGTTTAATATAAAGAACGATAAAACCACCACCACAGAGCATTGTCTGTGCCAAACAACTCTTTGGATAAAAATACCCTTTGTTTTCCTGGAATGTAATTAAAAGTGAACCCAAAAGGGCAGCAATAAATCAAGGTGCACAAAAGCAGAAAAATATTATAATTAATACTTAACATAAGTTTTGATTGCTTTTAGAGTAAGTATTAAAAATATCAATTAGTATATTCACAGGTTTTTGTTTTTTTTTTCTTTCCCATTGCACAGCGGAAGGGGCTATTTTTAATTCTGGTTACTACAAACCAAATAATGCACAGTCCCTAATTAAGTAAAAGGCTGCCATTGAAGTGAGAGTTCTGCTGATGTCACACATAATGAGGCACAGCTCCAGTGCCTCCTGAATGGCAGCCTAACGCTGCGAATGAATTACAATGTTAGCGTTCAATCAGGGGCTCGGTATTGTTATTTGTAATAGATGTAAAATTATTGTTATTATTTTTAAATACAGACAAAGGGAAGGAAATTTGAATTCAAAAATCTGAGACTGGGAGGCAAAAATATTAGAAAGTATGTGATTAAAGTGAATATGCTATATTGGAAAATGAAATGTACAAATTTACCAGTGAATAATTGCTTTACATATTATATATAGATAAATAGCTAGGTGCAATATCCATATCTGGGTGGAAATAGATGTGTGTAGAAAGACTCCAAGTAGAATACACCTTTCAGTCTGCAGGCAGTTATTTTAAAACAACAAAAAGGAACTTATGACATAATGAAAGGGTAAAATGGGGTGTATTTAACTTATCTAAGACTCTTCATAAAGTGCTGGCATTTACAGCTTCTATCAGAACATATCGAAGACTCTCTTTCCGAACCATATTTCCAGAGGTACATTTTTGTCTGTGCAGATGGTGAGTTAAGCATGTAAGTCCAATATGGCTGATTGCTTATGGTCCTTGAGTACTGACAGTATGTTTGACTCAGCATGAGGCATGTAAGACGGTGTGCTTTCCACCCTAAGGGGGTTTCAAACTGCAGTAGACAATGACCTCCACCTCTCCTGCCCACCTTACTAATGCCACTCCTGCTGCCTTACCTTCACGTGAGGAAAAACAGGCTGTGATCGGTAAAGGATCCGTTCAGCTCTACAATGGAAGTGGGGAATTGCCCTTAAAGCATTGAGACAGACAGAAAGCCCAAAGTTTGGAGGGAAACAGGATGTTTCAAAATAGTTTCAGGAAATGAACATGTCAAGAAACTAATCAATAAAAATGAGGAAAAGTAAAACAACACAAGGATAATTATATTAAAAAGCCCATTGTTCTACAGAACTAGTGTTTTCTGTTTGTAGCATTCATCCATTGAAATATTGCTAGTCTAGCAATTTGTCTCCTTAGAATGCAAATACTTGTCAATGTCACCGATCTAGAACACGGCCAGTGATTAGGAAGCAAGCAAAGGTTCCTGAGCACTCAAACGCGACCACCCTGAGCGACGAGAGTCACGCCATATGTTCTCAGACTTGGATGTGTAAGAGAACCGCTCGCGGAGCTGGTGCGAGCAGACGGCAGCCGGCAGCCTGGGCTGCGGGAGCCTGGCCGCGCTCCCCGCCCGCTGGCTGCTGTCTGTAAACGGGATCAGGCGTCCCCCCACCTAGGCCGTCAGGGCGGTACCAATGGGTCTGTGTCTGCCTGAGAGCAGTGCCGAGCCCATATTAATTGCCAAATAAGTCTTAATAATTTTTATTATTAAATGATGAAGAAAATGAAGTTTATCTCCCCTGATTTAAAAATTATTTTGTTTTAAAATTATTTCAGACTTACAAAACAGATGAAAGAAAGAAAGAAAGAAAGAAAGAAAGAAAGAAAGAAAGAAAGAAAGAAAGAAAGAAAGAAAGAAAGAAGGAAGGAAGGAAGGAAGGAAGGAAGGAAGGGAGGAAGGAAAGGAAGGGAGGAAGGGAGGAAGGGAGGAAGGGAGGAAGGGAGGAAGGAAGAAAGGAAGAAAGGAAGAAAGGAAGAAAGGAAGAAAGGAAGAAAGAAAGAAAGAAAGAAAGAAAGAAAGAAAGAAAGAAAGAAAGAAAAAGAAAGAAAGAAAGAAAGAGTCTCCCATACTCTTCATCCTGCTTCTCTTAGTGGTGAGACACAGACTCTAGTGCAGGTATCAGAACCAAGAAATGTGCAGAGGCCGCTGCTCAGCAGCCCGGAGAGCGTCTTCAAATGGGGCCAAGTGCTGCACTGCTGTCCTTTTCTCACATCGAGTGTCACTCTCCCGCTGCAGCTGCAGGCATCTCTCCTCCGTCCCATCCAGTCTGGGCAGCCCTCTGTTCTTTCAGGAGTGGCACTGTGAAGAGAGGGCGAGCTATTTTGTAGAATTTCTCTATCTGCGTTTCCATTGCTGCTGTCCAGATCACTGCAGGCTGAGTGGCTTACACACGGCAGGCTGTTACCTCGGGGTCTGCA
The DNA here is from genome assembly GCF_964339955.1 of Pipistrellus hanaki. Lineage (NCBI taxonomy): Eukaryota > Metazoa > Chordata > Mammalia > Chiroptera > Vespertilionidae > Pipistrellus > Pipistrellus hanaki. The sequence continues at coordinate 8,541,621 of NC_140515.1, forward strand.
GCTCAGCGGCCGGGCCCGGCAGGATGTCCGCTGGAGGCCTTGCTGTTTGGGCGCAGGGACAGTCAGACAGTCAGGACGGTCCCCTGCCCGCAGGCCCCGTGAGGGCTCTCTCCTGGGCATGCGGCTGGGCACCTTTCCATTGCACACCTTCTCTTGCCTCCCTTTCTAAGGACCCCGTGTTACATTAAACCACCTGCCTAGTTCATACTGGCACCCCTCTCAGGGCCTGCCCCCATAGCACATCCAGGAGGAGGTGGTGGGCGTTGGGGGCATTATTGGGTTGCTGGGACGTTTGCTCATGTTTAAAGTTGTTACACATTTTTTTTTCTTTTGTAACAACCACAGAAACAGAGTTTTGCCCTCAGTACATTGTGCTGCTTGTTTTGTTGTTGGTGTGGGTGTTGCTTGTTGGTAGGAGACAAACAACTAAGATCTACAATCCCAGGATTCACAATTCTAAAATTAACCAACTTTGAAAATCTATTCTTTTTTTTTTTTTCTCCTTGTGAGTTTGGTACCAATTCATTTGCCAGGAAAGCCTAACCTGAGTCAACATACTAACATCTACAGTTTTATTAATTCCTGCTCCTGAGAGTGTTATGTATTTCCTGCAGAAGGTCTTCATGTGTTTGCTGGCTCTGCCCCCACGCTGCTGCAGGGGCGGGGCAGGGGCGGGGTGTGAGGTGGTTTTCCACTCGCTGGCTTTTGTGCCATCTGAGCACCCAAGCTGCCAGGGTCTCCACTGCGCCCTGGTGCCCGCCCCGCGCCCTGCGCACCGGCCTCACGCTCTCACCGGGCCCTGCGCCCCGGCCTCACGCCCTCCCCGGGCCCTGCGCACCGGCCACAGGCCCTCCCCGGGCCCTGCGCCCCGGCCTCACAGCCCTCCCCGGGCCCTGCACACCGGCCTGCGGGCACCCGCAGCGGCCCTGAGAGTGAGGGCGAGGAGGACACCCAGCGCGGGCGAGGCCGAGGTGCCCGCAGAGGGGAAAGGCCGGCGGTACCAGGACGGGAAGAAGGGCGGGGCGGGCAGGACAGGCCGGGCTCAGCTGCACATGGGAGCCCAGAGGACGGGCGCCTTCGGGACCCCTTTCCATCGGCTTTGGGAGACCCCGCGGGAGCAGGAGGGCTTCTCTGACACGCGAGGCTCTCGGCTGGTCCGGATGCCCGGGCCTGGCTCCATGCCGCCCTGGCACTGGGTGGTAGCGGGTGGGCAGCTTCAAACCCGCAGCCTCTTCTGCCCAAAGCGTCCACGGCAGAGAAATCCCAACAGAGATGCTCACGGATGGTCAGGGGGTAGAGGCTGCGGAAGAGGCCCGCCAGCGTCCTTGGGGCCTAAGCTCAGCAGTCAGTGCCGGCCTCAGCCTCTTCCCTCTGCTCCGGGCAGGCTGGGGGGGGGGGGGGGGGAAGTCTGGGGAGGCTGTAGGGGGGGAGGTCCGGGGAGGCTGTGGGGGGGGGAGGTCCGGGGAGGCTGTAGGGGGGGGGGTCCGGGGAGGCTGTGGGGGGGGGAGGTCCGGGGAGGCTGTAGGGGGGGGGGGTCCGGGGAGGCTGTGGGGGGGGGAGGTCCGGGGAGGCTGTAGGGGGGGGGGGGGGTCCGGGGAGGCTGTACGGAGGGGGGGAGAGGTCCGGGGAGACTGGGGGGAGGTCCGGGGAGGCTGGGGGGGGGGGTCCGGGGAGGCTGTACGGAGGGGGGGGAGAGGTCCGGGGAGACTGGGGGGAGGTCCGGGAAGGCTGGGGGGGGAGGTCGGGGCCTGCAGGCAGCCCTCCCGTCCAAGCTGCAGCGAGTCACAGGCGCAGGCTTTGCCTTCACATTAGATACTCTAGACCTGTGACCGCTCATTAGGATAAGCTTTCAGAGGGAAATGTTAACATACTACCCAAGTGGTGATCATCTTGTTTTATACAAAATAACATTGCATGGGTGGTCATGTATGTGCATGCTTTTCTTTCAGAACTTTTGTATAATCCCAAAGGAAATTTCATAGGATTATTTAAAAACACACACACACACACACACACACACACACACACACCTTCCTGGAGGCTCTGATACCAGTACATGAACTGCTTTCAGCGACTCTTTATTAAGTAGTGAGACCAGGCAGTGTCACTTGAGGACAGAACACGAGACAAGTGGCCAAATTCCTGGGTTTCCTTCTTGATTCTGAGTCAGCACACGGGGAGCCTCCCGGAGCCCGTGTAGCCACGATCAGCACCAAAGGGAATCCACTCCCCAGACTGAGTTTCTTTGACTTCATCCTGAGGAGACAGCCTTGGAGAACTATGCTGAGAGGCACATAATAGATTATGTATTGATGACATAAAGGAGGTATGCAGAATAAGGACTGAAAAATAAATTCTAAGCAACTGTGATGATAAAGGCATTGTTTTACTCTTTTCAAGAAGAGAAAAAAGGCATTTTAATTAAAAAATTCATTCATAGACCAAAGTCTTACCAATACTCTACTTTCTTCCATTGTTTTAGTCAGAATCTGAGATGGCTTTTAAACCGGAGAAGTTTCCATGAGATTACCATTTTCAGCCTCAATGAGGGCTCAGAAGCAGCAGTGCCAGCAACAGCCCGAGGCCGATGTGGAGACCCCACTTCCAACCCGCACCTGTTTGGATGCTGTGCTCACCCAGTGCTGAGCGCTGGCTGAGGTGTTGCGAGTTAAAAGGAAAACTGTAGGGACAGTCTCAAAACTGTGGGAACTCTTGTGCACTTTGCTTTCAAAGTCTCACGTTTTCACGGAGCTGCTCTGGTTCATGCAATGAGACTTAGAAGGTAAGTCCCTGCTCTGACACCTCTTTCTCCCACTCATTTCAGAAACATATCCCTCGAAGTCTGTTTAGAAACAAATTTTGGTCCTTTGCCCATTTTCTATTGGATTGTTAATCTTCTTTTTGTTAAGTAGTATGAGTTACCTGTAAATGTTGGAGATTAAACCTTACCAGAGATAACATTGACAAATATGTTCTCCATATTTGTTCTCACTCCATGCAGTGAGCTTTCTTGTTGTTTTGTTGATGGTTTCTTTTGCTGTGCAGAAGCTTTTTATTTTTATGTAGTCCCATTTGCTTATTTTCTCCTTAGTTTCCATTGTCCTAGAGCTGTATCCATAAAGATATTGCTACGACGAATGTCTGCTATTTTGGTGCCTATGGCTTTTTCTAAGATTTTTGTGATTTCCCATTTTACATTTAAGTCTTTTATCCATTTGAGTTTATTTTTGTGTATGGTGTAAGTTGGTGGTATATTTCATTTTTTTTGCAAGTATCTGTCCAGTTTTCCCAACACCATTTATTGAAGAGACTGTCTTGACTCCATTGTATTCTCTTGTTTTCTTTGTCAAATATTAATTGAGCATAATGGCATGGGTCGATTTCTGGGTTCTTTGTTCTGTTCCACTGATCTAATGTCTGTTTTTGAGCCAGTATCAGGCAATTTTGAGAACAGTGGGTTTGTAATATAGCTTGATAAGTGGTATTGTAATCCCTCCAACATTGTCCTCCTCCTTTCTCAAGATTACTGAGGCTATTTTGGGTCTTTTTTTATTCTAGGTGAATTTTTGGAGAGTTTGTTCTAGGTCTTTGAAGTATGCTGTTGGCATTTTAATGAGGAGTGCATTGAATTTATAGATTGCTTTGGATAATATAGACATTTTAATGAGGTTGATCCTACCAATCCATGAACATGGTATATTCTTCCATTTGTTCATGTCTTCTTCTTCCTCTTTTTTCAGCATCCTGAAATTTTCTGAGTACAGGTCTTTTATCTCCTTTGTTAAATTTATTCCTATGTAGGCAAATGACCTAAATAGATACTTTTCAAAAGAGGACATTCAGAAAGCCAAGAGACATATGAAAACATGCTCAAAGTCACTAATCATCAAAGAGATGAAAATCAAAACAACAATGAGGTATCATCTTACACCTGTCAGAATGGTTATCATCAACAAATCAACAAACAAAAGTGCTGGCAAGGATACTGAGAAAGAGGAACCCTTGTGAACTGCTGGCTGGAATGCAGACTGGTGCAACCACTGTGGAAAACAGTAAGGTGTTCCCTCAAAAAATTAAAAATGGAACTGCCATTTGACCCAGTAATACCACTTCTAGGAATATATTCCCCCAAAACAGAAACACCAATCAGCAAGGACATATGCACCCCTATGTTTGTAGCAGCACAATTTACAATAGCTAAGCTTTGGAAACATACTAAATGGCCATCAGCAGATGAGTGGATTAGAATACCATGATACATCTACACAATGGAATACTATGCTGCTGTAAGAAAGAAGGGATTCTTACCATTTACAATAGCACAGATGGAATAGGAGAGCATTATGCTAAGAAAAATAAGCCAGTCAGAGAAAGATAAATACTACATGATCTCACTCATTTTTGGAATATAAAGAACATTACAAACTGATAAACAAAAATAGATACAGGGGCAAAAAATAGCATGGAACAGACTGTCAAACTATAGCAGGAAGGCTGGAGAGGGTTGGAGGAAGTGGGAAGGTAAAAGATCAACCCAAGGACTTGTATGCATGTATATAAGCATAACCAATGGATGCAAGACACTAGGGTGGGGTTGGGGGGGAGGGGGTCAGGGCATGTGCCAGGGGATAGGGAAGACCAGGGAAAGGTCAATGGGGAAAAAAAAGGAGACATGTGTACTACTATTTATAATACTTTAAACAATAAAATAAATAAATAAACAAATAAATAAATAACAGGATAAACAACAAAAAAAGAAACAAATTTAGAAGTATTATGCCATTAATCATTACTATTACCTGTCTACATCAGTTACATAGAGTAATGATATGAGTGAATTTCTCTGGTTTGGATTTTTTCAAAGTAACTTCAACCTTTCAGCACATGGGGCACTTTCTGTGTGTACATGGGAGGGAACACAGCGGAGAGCCCACCAGGTGCAATGCCAGCAGAGGGGCCAGGAGTCACCTTACCTGGGCCCAGAGTCTGGGCTGCCTGTCAATCAGCCAGCTTCCACTGTGTCCCCTCACTGTGAGCTGATGTTAGAGAGAGAATTTCATTTAATAGGATGAAAGTTTCAAAGTGTTTTTATTTTAAATATGGGACAGGAAAAAACAGTATTAGAATCACTTCACTTCATGAAGAGGGCAAACCATGTTAAACCTATATAATAAAGAGGCAATATGCAAATTTACCATCACACCTTCACAAGATGGCTGCCTACAATCAGGCTGGCAGGGGAGTTAGTGAGGGATGACCAAATGACTAAACAGCAGGCTGCGTGGGGCAACCATGCTGGCAGGGAGTTCAGTTGGGGGTGACCAGGCCAGCATGGGGGCAGTAAGAGGCAACCAGGCTGGCAGGGTGGCAGTTAGGGACAATCAGGCCAGCAGAGGGGGGCAGTAAGGGGTGACCAGGCCAGTAGGGGGAAGTTAAGGGTGATCAGGCCAGCAGGGAGGGAAGTTAAGGGCAAACAAGCAGGCAGGCAGGTGAGTGATTAGGAGCCAGCAGTCCAGGATTGTGAGAGGGATGTCCACATGCTGGTTTAGCCCCAATCCCCTGGATTGGGCCTAAACTGGCAGTTGCACATCACCCAAGGGTTCTTGCATTAGAGAGGGTGCAGGCTGGGCTGAGAACCCCCACCCCTGTGCACAAATTTCATGCATTGGGCCTCTAGTTCATTATAATTTGAGGCTAATTATGTGTGGATGACACTGAATAGAAATAACTATTTTATATCCAAATCACAGTATATTTAAGCTGTAAGGTAAGTAAGGAGAACATAACCTACACTGAGTTCAGAGCTTTTCTGAGACCACGTTTCAGTATTTTAAAGTATGGATGCTCTAGTGCTGAAGGATTGTGGGGGGATGTGCAGGGGGAGGAGGCTCTCTGGGCCCTCCCCCTCTGGAAGCACCAGTCCCATCCTTCTACATTCTGATGTGTTTTCAGTTCATTTTACTGAGTTATCTCACATTGAAAGTACTAGTCTCTGGACAACCTTTAGCTATGTAATCTCATTAAACCTAGAACCAATAAGTCCCAAGGAAGAAAACTAGCAGAATTCAAGAGCATAGGCCATAAGGTTTGGTGCAAATGGGGGCTTGGGTAGAGTTGTGAACACTGAATAGCGTGAGAAGTCATGAGGAGGAGGGAGACAAGGATGAGCATGATGATGATGATGAACAATGACGAAGACAGGACAGGATCTGGTTGCTAATTAAATTCAGTCTCCTCCACTGACCTTCTGGGATAAAATTTCTCTAGGAGATAGACATTGTTTTTATCTGCAAAATGGCCTTTCCAATGGGACTCTGGCCCTCACCCACCTTACTATGTGGGACTAGCAAGTGCAGAGCAAGGAGTTGCACAGAGCTGAGCGTGTGACTCAGGCTGACCAGTCCGTGGCGCATCCTCTTTTGGACACAGCGACTGGTCCAGGGGTTCACACATGGCTTAAGCAGGTGGAACTCTCTTTCAGTTTTAATGTACAGCTACGGGGAGAGGCAAGGTTCTTTCCGTTTGGATAACCAGCTATCCAGAACTAGTCTGAGGAGATAGTGCTGCCAGCTGCAGCCTTCTTCTGTGTGAGAGCGTCTATACTATCTACAGAGAAAGAGAAAACAGAAAATAAGCAAGGAGAGTCTAGCTGGCCCTGTAGCCATGGAAGAGCCAGGCGGCCGGGGAGCCTCTGAAGGCAGCCCCTCCTGAGCTCCCACAGACAGTCCCTTCTCAGTTTCATGAGGAAATCAACTTCTTCTCCCAAAATGTTAGCTTCCTTCTAAACGGGCCTAGTTTGAGTGTTTTTTGTTCATAAAAATAGAAGAGTTTTGACTAATCATACATGAAAGCCCAAATTAGTTTTTTTTTTTAATTGCATAGTTAAGAACCCAGAAGACAGTAAATAATACTCAGTTATGGTGACTAAATTAATTTCTCTACTTGAAATGACTGATATGACTATAGGCCAATAACTGAAACATGCATAGCAAATTGGCTTAATGAAACTACATAGACTTGAAATTAATTAAACAAAAAATATACATCTCTAAAATATTTATATGCATTAATTTAACTGGGGCTTATACCACAGGTTAAAACTTTTTTCAGATAGGCCAAATAGTAAATGCTTTTGGCTTTGTGAGCCATATGATCTTTGTCACAACTAATGAATTCTACATGAAAACAGCCATAGACAATATATTAACACGTTAAGAGGCCTGTCAGTCACCGATGACAAAACAAGCTGGGCGCTTAATGTGTTAAAAATGGCATCGCTGGGTCCCAATAAAACTGTTTACAAAACAGGTGCTAGGCTGCATTGGCTTATTGGCTGTAGCATGTCAGTCCTTATTTAGAAGTTCAACTCTGGATTTTTCTCAACTCACTTCATTGTGAATTCCTGAAATAGCTACACACACTAGATGACATTTTTAGCTCTATAGAAGATTTGGAACTATGTATGGAAAAATTTCTACCCTTGAGAAGTTTGCAATATAATAGAAAAATAAAGCAAGTTTATCCCTAAATTATCATTCAAACCAGAGGTATGATTATTGTATGGAAACCAGAGGTTAAGATTAGATCCACTGAGAGTATTCTGCCCCCTGCACTCCCCATAGCCTGAAAATATATTATTTACTCAGGATGACACTTAATCCTACTTTATTCTATGTTGCTATGTGACCGGGAGAGAAAACAGGAACAAATAAAGCAACACAAAGATTCCACCCTTTTTCTCTTCCCTTTCCTTGAAAGGTAGGTCCTTTGTCCTGTTCAGGTAAAGAGACCTTTCAGTGTTAATTTGAATTTCATGGTGGCAATGTGGAATTAAAATGGGAAAGATGGCTGGTGGCCCTGTAGCTCTACTAAAGGAAGAAGGTGATACATAAGGAAAGTTCTCCAAAACAGTATGCATGTCAGTCTGCTCTGTACTCCCCGGGACTCCCCACTTCCTGTTCCAGATTGGAACGAGATTATTGGGGAGAGATTATCAATCTAAAAATATCTCTGTTGCTTCTGAATGTGTAGAGTCAGATTTCTGTTGCTTTTGAGACTGATAAGATGCAAGCATCTAGACAGGAGGAGAAGGCCCAGACTGAGTGAATATTAAATATACACATGACATTGGATGCTCAGAGTTAAAGGTTTCTTTGGAAAGCACAACTAGTACTACGTCCTCTTGCCAACTGTTTTCTGTAGAACCCTGGCGTCCAAGACAGGTCATGAGCAGGTGGTGGAGACAGAAGGAGAGATTCTGTGGATTAGACTTGGGACCTTTGCCATCAGTCGGGTCAGAGCTAATGGGTTGATTTTAATCTGTTTTACATACTAGGGTTCCAGATGAGATCACTGGAGAAAGGCTGGAGAAAGAAATGCTTCGACACTGCCCAGGTGAACTAGAGGTGCCACTCGGGGCATCAAGTCAGGAACTGGGCACCATCGCACAGTTCCTTTTGCTGACCCAGGGCTGCTCTTTCCTATGCATTCTCGAGTGAGGCGGTGGGCAGCCCGAAGGCATACATGTCAGTGGAGTGATGCTGTCGTTTTCTCTGGTCACTTAGCCACATACCCTCTTCTCCCAATCATAGAGAACAAAGTGAGAGCTATGACCTCATCAATAGAGTGCTGCACCAGCTATAAAGATGAAGATGGGGAAGAGAGGAATGGCATTGACCCAAGATTGGAAATAGGAGGAGTGGCTAGATTTGGCTGTCCAATAGTTATTGATCCTAGGTCACATACTCCAAGATAAAACCTCAACATTCAGTTGTTACTGATTTATTATGTCTGCTCTTCCATTAAACAGCCACCTCAGGCATGCCCACAAAGAACTAATCTAAAATCACTTGGTAATCTGTTTAAGGTTGACAAACAACAATTCTCACAGCAACTATAATAGCAATAACATCAACAATAATTCAAGAAGCTGAGTGGGTTCCAGGCACCTGTTCTAAGCACTTCAAGTTCAACATCAACTGAGTGTTGAAAGTTAGAAGGGAATCAGAGCCCACCCACTTTTCTTCAAGAATGTAGAAAGGACCAAATGTAGCTCTATCACAAAACATTTCATATACGTTAAGCAGAGCCCACCGAAATGAAGGACTTTGTGGCAGCCCTCTGGAAATTAGCAAGTTTGCAGGGAAGACTGCCACATTGAAGACAGACTGTGCAGTGTCATGAAGTAAACCATAGCAGCCTTCCCTATTTAAAAACATAGAAAGCTTCTTGATCAATCAACAGATTTCATCAAGCACTTGGTGCACTTCTTTTCCATATTCTGTTTGACTGTTCAGCTAGGCCCATGCGATGTCTTAGCCACAGAACACTCACTGAATTCAGGGCAGATGAGGACTGTCACCAACAAGATGACATGGGCCTTCAAGGTAAAGAATTAAATCTATACAGCCAGCCCTTTGTATCTGGGGTCTGTATTGGTGGATTCAAAAACCGCAAATCAAAAACGCTTTCAAATACAGTCACCAGCACATTGTTCCCTATGTCTCCTTTCACGAGGTCCATGAGGGTGATGATTGTCTCTGCCCGGAACAGGATGGACCATTTTCTTGTCATTATTTGTAAGCAACACAGTGTAGCAGCGCTTGCATTGTATTAGGGATTATAAGCAACCTAGAGATGATTTGAAGCACACAGGAAGGTGTATTTAAGTAACATGCAAATCTATGCCATTTTACGTTAGGGACTTAAGCATTATTGAATATTGTCTTCATGTTTTTTGTGACTAGCTAATTTCATTCAGCATAATGACCTGGAACCAGTCCTCCATGGATATGTAGGGATGGCTGTACACTTAATTTTTGATGACTTTCATAGGTAATCTTTCTCCTCTAAAGTTGGATAACATATTTTAAAAACAAAATTATTTTATTAACAGTAATTTGCAGTTATACTATTAAAACATTTAAATTACAGCTAAAAGTGCACATTTTAAGATTTCACTGAAAGACAAATTATTTTTAATATTTTTACACAAATATTTAGTTGCTGGCATAAAGGCTGTGGGTATCCGAAGCCAGGGGAAGGAAACTGTAACAGTTATAAAGGTAACAATAGGCTCAAAATATAAAAAGGACCAATTCAGCTGGTTTAAAAAAAGAAAGGAAGCACAATAGCACTCTAGTAAGTTCACCTATTGTATAATTACAGGTTTTGTATACATGTGCAGACAAGCAGACAGAATAAAACCTCCTCTAGGAAATTCAAAAAATTTGGCAGGTCTGTCCAGGTGGGATGTGATGCTGGTACAACAACAAAAAGAACGTGGCTGCAGCTGGGGCTTGGCCTAGCGCGGAATTTGGCTTCTCTTCGCTAAACAGCAGTTTGCTGCAAAACTTGGGAAACAAAGAGAAAGTGGAAAGTGCTAAAGAATGAAGGCACAGAACTCAGGTAGCTAAAAAAAGATGTTGTCAGTCACAGACTTTGCCAGGCAATGTTTTTGCCTTCATTTCAGAGAACAACTCACTTGAGATCTTTCAAGAACCTCAGAAGACAAGAATTTCATAAACAAGGCTCTTCGGGAGACAAATGGAACTGTTTTTAGGACAGGAAGCTGTGTTGTTATGTGCACTTCACAGATGGGTTTTATACTCAAAAGCAGCTCAAATGTGACGGGGGTTGTGGAACTGATGACCCAGACTTTCAAAATCGATAGCCAACCTGTTTCTTATGTAAACACAGTGGTTGGTTCCCACACTGGCTTACTCAGTAAGTAGGAAAGTCAAGGGATAATCAATCCAGCAATTCCATCTCCGGGTCTAAACCCCAAGAATTAAAAGCAGGAAATTCAAGAGATATTTATATGCCCATGTTATTGTTCACAATAGCCAAAAAGTGGAAGCACCCCAATGTTAGTTATGGACAGGTGGGTAAAAAAATAGGGTATATACTTACAACGGAATACTATTCAACTTTAGAAACGAATGAAAGTCTGACACATGCTACAATATGCATGAACCTTCAGGACGTTATGCTGAGTGAAATTAGCTAATCCCAAAACCACACACAAAGATTGTCTTATTCCTCTTATATGAGGCTCTCAGAGTCTAATTCATAGGGATACAAAGTGAAAGAGAGATCCCTCAGGTGAGGGGGGAGGAGGGTGCAAAGTTAGTGTTTAATAAGTGTAGCTTAAGTTTTGCAAGATGAGGAAGTTCTGTGGATGGATGGTAATCATAGGCATGTACTTAACCAGTGAACTATACACTTAAAAGGATAAAGATGATAAAATTTGTGTGATGTGTATTTTACTACAATTTTTTAAAAGTCCCCTTTGGGGGTGTGGAAAGAAGTGGCCCAAAATGATGACAGCACAGCCACTGTGTGAGTGCCACAGCAGCCAGAGGTGGGGACCAATGAGTGAAGGGCTGCTCTGAGCGGCAGCAGATGCTGGCAGTGTGTTGCCCACAGACCTCCAGCACTTACCTGCTTTGCACACGCCCTTCCACTTCCAGCTGCCAGTCCTGCCCTTCCGGGTGTGCAGCAGGCCGGAAGAGCCAGGAATTAAAGCTCCTGGGAAGCAGACCTCAGTTAGTGAGCAATGGGAATGGTAAGAACTCCAGTTCCTCACCATTACTTCTCCTCTTTCCTTTCTGTGAGGGATCATTTTATGTGTCAGTGTGGCTGGCCATGGTTCCCAGAGATTTGGTGGGCATTATTCTACATGTTTCTGTGGAAATACTGTTTACATCAGATTAGCATTTAAATCAGCACTGTGAGTAAAGCGATTATGCTCCACAGTGTGGGTGGGCTCATCCGGGTAACTGAGGGCCTGAGCAGAACAAGACTCCCTGGTGAAGAAGGCAGGATCCTGCCAGCAGATGCCTTCAGACTGGAAATGCACCACTGACTCTTCTCTGGTCGCCATCCTGTGGGCCTACCTTGGAGATTCTGTGCCGGCACCTCCACAATTGTCTGAGCCAACTCCTTGATCTCCCCCTCGCTCACTCTCTCTCTAGATAGACAGGTGATTGACACAGATGTCCTCTGAGTCCAGTTTCTCTGGGAAGCCCTAAGTAGACTTCTCTACCACCAGATGTGTCTTGGGATCACTTTCCCACTCTACTATACTTGCTCTTAAACCCTTGTCATGAAACAGTAATTCCCCTTCCAGAGCATCTGTGGTGACATCTGGAGACATTTTGGGTAGTCATAACTGGGGTGCCCATGGGATCCAGAAATGATACCCAGCATCTTACAGTGTTCAGCATAGCTCCACACAACCAAGGCACATCCAGCACAGCATGGCAGTAGAGCTGAGGTTGAGACACTCTGACTAAGGAGAGAAAGGTAGATGTTGCTGGACCAGGAAGATGTTCTAGAATTGGGGTTATTAAAAGTCTGTAAAACAAACAGACAAAAGCTTAAATACTTGCGAATGAGAGGGGTACAAGGCTCTGACAGGATGAAGTCTCCTCTGCCAGCCAAGTGGTGCCTGAGCTGTGCTTCTTCCCCTTACATCAGCCAGGTCAATGCTGGGAACAAAACTCTGTGGGATTCACCTCTGCACCAACAATCCTAACACAGAGAAATTGGGATTAAAGAAAGGTCTAGTAGGATGGTTGATGGTGGACAGAGATTTTTCCTGGATTTTCTAATGTTGGACTAATGAACTAAGTGACTTGTGCCAAAATCTCAGCCTCACAGAACATGACATTAAAATTAATGCCTCAGGAAAAAAGACCAATTATTTTATGTCACTGAGCTTTTTGGGAAGGTCCTCAAAAGCTTATCCTTGCCAAAGCTGTGTTGTGAGTTCCCTGAACTCGTGGCCTGGATTCCTGAGACTATGGAGAACATGGCTGGCTAGCTCCCTGGACTAGTGGCCTGGATTCCTTAGACGATGGAGAGCATGGCTGGCTAGTTCCCTGGCTGGTGGCCTAGATTTCCTAGTGTGTGGAAAGCATAGCTGGTTGTTGTCTGCATGCTCATTGTCTGCCCTGGAACAAACTCTGTCTTGGCCACACTAAGAAGTGAATGTGTGGACACTTCCCCATGCTCTCCAGGAGGAATGACCCACCGCTCAGCCTGCCTGGCCGGGAAAGCCTCCTTTCAGGACTCCTGTCCACTCTGGGTCCTCCCGGGGCGCCTTGTTGTCAGCGGTCTGCATTGTTGGCGTTCTCTGGGAACAGGACTGTAACAGGCGCTGCGATGTCACAGTGTGTGTTCCCGCTAGCTAATCTGTGCTGTTCATTTTCAGACAATCCGATTGCCGGGCTTGCCTGGCATCTCCGGGAGTGGGGCTGGATCCAGGGCAGAAACGCGGGGCAGCAGTTGGTGAGAAAATAAGTGAGAGTCAAAGGGAAGCCTCCAAGAAAACATTTCTGGCTGCGTTGCGAGGACTTGGATTGATCTGAGGCGGAGATGTTCCTGGAGAGTCTTGATTATTAATGCGCCTAATTGCGCAGTTTCCATGTATAGACTGGGATCCCATGAAGGTTCCCCGGGTGGGACTGACGGTGCTTCAGCTTCTAGTCTCGAACAATCTGTTGACTAGAATGCTTACGATTAAAGCCTCAATTGTGCCACGGAAAATGCCAGACACTGTTTTTGGGCTGTAACAATAGCTTTTGTGCCACCTGATTCCAGGCCAGCATGAGAATAGCACAGAAGAATAACAGAACCTGCAGTTTCATAGATAAAATTTGGGGAAAAAAATATGAAAGGAAAAGAGTCAAACATTATATTTAGCTTTGAAAACTGTGAGCTGAGACCCTTGTGTACTGAAAAACTAATGGATTTGAATTCTAATTTTATCTCTGTTGTGAGTTATAGTCTTGGAAGAGTTACTAAGTTCCACTTGGCCTTACTTTCCTCAACTCTGCAATAAAGACCAGGATGGGATCGGGTTTGAGGCCCCTCCCAGGCAAGCATTCTAGGACATCTCAGCAAAACAGGCAAGTCAGCCTTCAGATCAGAAATATGCACTTCACAATAGTCATTAACTGATTCCAAAAATCACTCAATCAAAGGCAAAAACACTGTTGAAAGAGGCAAAATCAATTTTTTTTGGAAAATCATTATATAAGCAGTTTCTTTAAGTCCATAAATCATTCTAAAGTGTATGAAGAAATGATTGGCATGACTACGTGGGAAGAGGAGTGTTTTTAGGGGAGGATTTCTTTCTCATCAGATGTTCTACCCTTTAACATGCAGAACAGTTTCAGACCCAGAGAGAAAAAAGCATAAATTGTTATATGTGAAACTTATGTCAGTTATGGTCTCAGTGTGGATTCTCCTAAAAACAGATCCTGGGACAAGGTTTTGGTGCAGGTAGTTTATTTGGGAGGTAATACAGGAATCAGAATAGAAAAAGGATACCTCAGAACTTCATTGGCTAATCAAGGTCCATTTATTCAAGGATCAGAGTCCCAACTCAAGCTTAGATTAAAGAAATGGGGTTTCATTTAATGGTACCACATAAGTATATGTTGACCCAAACCGGGCTTTTATGGGCTTCACAAAGACTAGAATCAGAAACTGAAAATCCTATATAATAAAGAGGTAATATGCAAATTGACCATCACTCCAACACACAAGATGGCCACCCCCATGTGGTCAAAGATTACCATCATAAGATGGCCTGCAGGGGAGGGCAGTTGTGGGCAATCAGGTCAGCACGAGAGGGCAGTTGAGAGAGACCAGGCCTGCAAGGGAGGGCAGTTGGGGGCGATCAGGCCATCAGGGGAGGGCAGTTAGGGGCAATCAGGCAGGCAGTCAGGTGAGCGGTTGGGAGCCAGCAGTCCTGGATTGTGAGAGGGGTCCCAGATTGGAGAGGGTGCAGGCTGGGCTAAGGGACACCCCACTCCCCGTGTGCACAAATTCTGTGCACTGGGCCTCTAGTTCAGTAATTAAATCTTTATTTATTAAGGGTATTTCTCTCTCTTTCTCTCTCTCTCTCTCTCTCTCTCTCTCACACACACACACACACACACACACACTCACTTTCCTCCACCCATCACCTCAATCCTAACTTCTACTGACTTATTCTAGGGCTGCAAATATCCTTCACTCATAACCTTTCAGTTCTAGTAATCCTTTACAAATAATAATTTTCTGTTTTAAGTTCTTAAGAGAGTAACCTATTGTACTCATTCCAGTTCACACTAGGCCAGACAAGCTATAAATTATGGGAAACAGTACAGGTAGGTCAAGTTCTCATCTTCAAGCAGCTGTTGCAAAGGCCAGGGTCAGAGACCTCAGTTTCTCAGGAGGACTCCGGGTAGCACAGGGACTCAGAAAAGGGCATACTGAAGGTAGGTAGTAAATTAAATGTCTAGGGCTTCCAGAATAGCCCCAGAGAAAGTAAATAAATTACTTTATTTTTTATATCACTATAGTTTATTGATTGACATATTTTAAAATAATGTTGACTAGTACTAATTTGAATTTACAATCTATGATTTATATTTGGGACCTTGGGTAATTAAGTGAAATAACCTTTTGGGGCTTCACTTCTGTCTTCCTCAGGTGGAGGTAATGATCAAAGGTTGGCAAACTAGCACCAGTGGACAAATTCCTGCTAGCTGCCTGTTTATATAAATAAAGTTTTATTGGAACAGAGTCATGTCTACTTATTATATACAATACTAGGGGCCTGATGCATGAAATTTGTGCACTGGGGATTTGGGGTCCCTCAGCCCAACCAGCCCCCTCTCACATACTGGAAGCCCTCAGGAGATGTTCTTCTGACAGCTTAGGCCAGTGCCCCACAGGGAGTGGACCTAAGCTGAAGTCTGGCCTCCCTTTGTGGGAGACAACTGGGCTGATCAGGGGAAGTCACCAGCCCCATCACCCCACTGCTGCAGCCACTGCCAGTCACCACAGCGACCAAGGTGTTTTCATCAACACAGACTCCAGTCCCTTCACCAAGAAAAAATAACAACTTTCTTTAGGCATTTTCAAGGTGTGTCTTTCATAGGATGTGCATTTCTTTCTTTCTTTTTCTTTTTATCCTCACCTGAGAATATGTTTCCATTGACTTTTAGAGAATGCGGAAGAGAAAGGGAAAGACAGAGAGAAACATAAAAGTGAGAGGAACATTTTGATTGGTTGCCTCCTGCATGAGCCCTGATCTGGGCCCTGGCCAGGGAGAAGCCTGTAACCTAGGTACATGCCCTTGATCAGAATCAAACCCAAACCCTGCAGTCAACAGGCTGAGGCTCTACCCACTGAGCCAAACTGGTGAGGGCAGGATATGACATTTCTTAGTCCCTCCAGCAGCGGATCTTTGTTTTTTTCTACAGAAGTGTGATGGAAAAATCCTAGATCACCTTTTTGGATTCTTATTACCCAAGTTACTAAGAATGTTACCAGTGGCATACAGGAAGATTAGCCGATCTGCAGTCAGAAAAGGTGTTTCCTCTATAGCTCACACCAATCATGGGCTGGGCCCTGCCCAGGGCTAAAGCTTCTGCTCAAAGCTTTAGGCCTGGGCAGGACCCCTCCAGCTCCCTCTGATCACTGGCTCAGCCCCTACCCAGGCCTACCGAAAGCCTCTTGGGCAGGAGTGGAGCCCCAGCTCCCTGCGATCGATCACAGGGGGTCTGATCCTGCCCAGGCCTTACCTCACAGTGACCTGGATGCCAGGATGTTCCTGGGACACAGGCCCTGGGCACCTATGTATGCAAATTAACTGACAGCTTTTATTGGGTTAATTTGCACAGTCACTCTGATTGGTTATAGGCATAATGAAGGTACAATGAATTTACATGTTTGTATGTTATTAGGTAAGATTATAAGATAACAATGACAAAGTTGAGTAATTGGGACAAAGACTTTATCTCCTACAAAGCCTAAAATATTTACTATGTACTGAATTGTTCCCCTTCAAATGCATATGTTGAGCCCACTCACCCACTGTGATGACATCTGAGGGTGGGCCTTTGGGAGCTAATGGCATTCTAATGGGTGATGAGGAGAACCCTCATTATGAGAGCAATGGCTCACAGGAAGAGGAAGGGAGGGAGTCTCTCCACGTGCTTGCACCAGGGAAAGAATATGTGTACGCACAGCCAGGAGGAGGACACATGCAAGAAAGGGCACCTTAGCTGGTTTGGCTCAGTGGATAGAGAATCAGCCTGCAGACTGAAGGGTCCTGGGTTCGATTTCGGTCAAGAGTTCATGCTCAGGATGCGTGCTCAGACCCCAGTAGAGGGCTTGCAGGAGGAAACTGATCAATGCTTCTCTCTCATCATTGATGTTTTTTTTTCCCCCCTCCCTCTCCTTTCCTCTCTGAAATCAATAAAAAATATATATGTAAGGAAGAAAAGAAGAAAGGAAGAAAGGAAGGCAGGGACAGGGGGGGGGGAGGAGGAAAGGAGAAAGGGAAGAAAGGAGGGAAGGAGGGAGGGAGGGAGAGAGGGGAAAGAAAGAAAGATAGAAAGATGAGAGAGAGAGAGAGAGAGAGAGAGAGAGAGAGAGAGAGAGAGAGAGAGAGAGAGAGAGGAAGGAAGGAAGGAAGGAAGGAAGGAAGGAAGGAAGGAAGGAAGGAAGGAAGGAAGGAAGGAAAGGAAGAAAAGAAAGAAAGCCCTTCATGAGGTCCCAGGTTGTCAAGCACCATGGTCTTATCCAGCTCCTTGGCCTCCAGAGCTGTGGGAAGTAAGTGCCTGCTGTTTTATTCAGTCTGTGGCATTTTGTTACAGCAGCCTGCATGGACTGAGACTATCCATCCTTATAGACAGTTTGCTGACTCTAACTGAGAAAATTATGATGGTTCATTGTGATCATGATTCCCAAACACACTTTCTCAATGTGCATTACCTTCTCTTGCTGCTCTCAGAGTGCACTCAGGCCTCTAAGACCCCAGACCTTTTAGGGGAAATGTAGTCCACAAGCTCAAGATCAAGGAATTGGTTTTTATGCATTTAATATACTCTTAAAATCTTTGCAGGTTTTCACTTAATCTGTTAAATGTAGCAGTGTGTTCATAACTTAATTTGTATATTTTAGCCATTTGCATTAATGCAAGTAATTGGCAGGTACTACATTAACACACAAAAGTAGTTAATGCCACACACAATACAAAGCATATTTAGTTCTTTATTATTTTTGCTAAATAATACAATGCACAAATCACAGAACTGAAAGGCCTGAAAAGATGCATGAAGGTAGATTCATTCAGCCTCAACTTTTGGGCAGCATTCCACATCAATTATCCGACGAAAATTGTTGTATGTTAGTCATTAAAATCTCCAGATAATAAGGTTTCACAGAATCTCTTGGTAATGTGTACCACGGACCCACAATTACTTTATTGGGATATTCTCCTGACATTTTCCCTGCTGTTAGGCCTTTTCACCTTGTTCTCGGAGGTCTCAGCGGCTCCTCCTGTCTGTGCATGGCATCAGGTCACAGAGCACACTGGTCCTTTCCCTTGTCCTGTGAGCGGCAGCACAGCCACCAGCTCAGGCCCCCCTGAACAGGGAGGCCTCGCTCCCACAGCCAGGGCACAGGTGAGCAGAGGAGGAAGGTTAACGTCACCTCAGGACCCTATCCTGAGGAAGTGAGGCTTCGGGGACAAAGGGGCATGTGTCCATGTGTCTGGTACAGCGACCATTGCCTTTCTTCTGACTGTGAAGCAAGAAGGCTGCCGGAGTGAGAGCGCTGTAACAATCCCACCTCTCACGGACAGAGGCATCTCTTCGGAATTTTCTGTTATGTTTTATTTCAATATTTGAAATGTATATCTTTGATATTAAATCTATATCTTTGATAGGGAAAGAAACTCCAGGGCATCACGACAGTAACATGCTTAATAGATGGAGACAAGCGAAGTGCGTCAGGACCAGAGAGGGCCAGGTGACAGTCCTATCACATGAGAAGACCGCTTTCCTGAAAACACTTTCCACGCGAATGAGGCTAATAGGAATCTAGCCAACTGTATTTCTTTGACAACTTTGTAGTTAAAAGCAAAGTAATGCAAGTGAAGACATGTTTAAAACCATATTTTTATATTTCTCTATCCTCCCAGAAAAAAACACACAAAACACATTTAAAGAATACTATGTGCCAAAACCGGTTTGGCTCAGTGGATAGAGCATCGGCCTGCATACTGAAGGGTCCCGGGTACCATGGTTGAGGGCACATCCCCAGTGGGGGTGTGTGCAGGAGGCGGCTGATCAATGTTTCTCTCTCATCAATGTTTCTAACTCTCTATCTCTCTCCCTTCCTGTCGGTAAGAAATCAATAAAAAAATATATATATATTTTTTAAAAAAGAATAGTATGAAAAAACACATTCAATTTTTGAGATTTATTTCTCACTTAATGAATATCTTACACTATAGTGTTGTATGGCTTCCTGCCATTCCTTGTTCCTCTTTTCCATGCTCTCTCATCAGAGCTGGTAGCTTTTTGCCATCAGCCCTTAGACTTGGTGACAAGAGAAGATTCCCAAAGAAATCACAGTTGAAGAAGAGGAAATAAAGGCCTTTACTTAGCAAAAGTGCTGTTGAAGAGAGGCACTAGTGACATTATTTGATAAGATTGGGACTCTCAAAGCTGAGCTATATCCATCCACCTCTACCACGGGGACTTTTAAAATAGACAGTGGTGAAAGAAGCAAAGCATTTGGACCATATCGGCTGACATAGAAACACACCAGTAAAAGCTGGAACATTACTCAGTAACTATGCATGTGAGCTAGAAACAATTTATCATATCTCTTTGCAGATATAAATAATTATAAGATAGTGACTACATTTCTGGAAATATACATGATTTCAAAACAAATATTTTTCTGAAAATTTTAAGCCATACCTCACTCCTATTTAAGAATGTGATGTTTGTAGGTTCAGTCACTGGAGAGATCACTGATCTAATGTGTAATTATTACCTAAAATAGGTCAGATGGTTTTTACACGTAAGCCATGATCCTCTCTTTACTGTCTCAGGTAGTTTTGAAGAAATACCTTAAAATAGCCTCATTTTTATCCATGTAGAATTTATTTTCTGGGCACCTATGTTGCCATGAAATATTATATTAATTGTAGTTGTGCAACATGATGATTTGATATTTTTATATATTGTGAAATGATCATCAGAATAAGTCTAGTTAATATTGTATCCAGGTAGAGTTCTGAAACTTAACTATTCTCTTAAAAAGTTGTTTCCAATTTTAGAATACCATTAATGTATTTTCTAAAGAAAACCTAGGCTGAATTTTTAGTTTCAATGTATTCAATTTTCAAATTAGATTAATGAAATATGTTATATGCTAAAACTGCTTTTTAATTTCGTTCCCATCACATACTCACCAAACACTGTGAGAGGCACCTTTAATCATGCTGATTTCAGGCAGGTTCAAAATGTCCTGGAGATTGTAGATTTCAAGTTGAATTAATCATCATCTCCCTCCTTCCAGCCCCACATGAAGCAGGTCCCTCCTCCTTCCCCCCTTTTCTTTGTGTGTGTGTGCATGTATCTGTACAAGTTTCTCAACACCATTAATTGAAGATACTGTCTTGACTCCATGGTGTGTTCTTGTCTCCTTTGTCAAATATTAATTTAACTCAATGACATGGGTAGATTTCTGGATCTCTGTTATGGTCCAGTGATCTATAGGCCTGTTCCCAGTGCCAATATCATGCTGTTTTTATTACGGTGGCCTTTTTAGTATAACTTGATGTCTGGCATTGTGGTTCCTCCAACTTTGTTCTTCTTCTTCTTTTTTTTTTTTTTTTTAATATATTTTATTGAGTTTTTACAGAAAGGAAGAGAGAGGGATAGAGAGTAAGAAACATCAATGAGAGAGATACATCAATCAGCTGCCTCCAGCACCCCCCCCACTAGGAATGTACCTGCAATCAAGGCACAAGCCCCCGACCGGAATTGAACCTGGGACTCTTCAGTCCACAGAACATAGCTCTAGCCACTGAGCCAAACCGGTTTTGGCCAACTTTATTTTCTCAGGGTCCTTTTTGGTTCCAAGTAAATTTTTGGAATTTTTTTTCTTCTAAATATGGGAAATATGCCTTTGGTATCTTAATAGGGATTGCATTGAATCTGGATATTGCTTTGGGAAGTATGAACATTTTAATGATGTTCATTCTATCAAATCTAGAACCCAATATATTCTTCAACTTGTTTAAATCTTTCGCGCTCTCTCTCTCTCTCTCTCTCTCTCTCTCTCTCTCTCTCTCTCTCTCTCTCTCTCTCTCTTTCAATGTTCTAAGGACAAGATTTTTACCTTCTTAGTTAAACACAAAGTGCCTTAATTTTTTTTATTGCAATGGTAAATGGGATTTTCTATTTAGTTTCTCTTTCTGAGAATTCATTATCCTATGTAATAAAAGGGTAGTATGCTAATTGACTGTCACTCCAACACACAAGATGGCCACCCCCATATGGTCAAAGATGGCTGCTCCAAGTGGACACAAGATGGCCACCACAAGATGGAGGATCAGCCCAGCAGAGGGGGGCTGTTGGGAGGGACAAGACCTGCAAGGGAGGGCAGTTGGGAGCAATCGGGCCAACATGGGAGCAGTTAGGCTTCAATCAGGCTGGCAGGGGAGTGGCTAGGGGGTGATCAGGTTGGCAGGCAAAAGCAGTATGTGATAGGGAACTAAATTAAAAGATCCTAGTGGGTTCGGGCCTAAATGGCAGTCTAATCTAGGCCTCAAGGGGTCCCAGATTGGAGATGGTGCAGGCTGGGCTGAGGGACACCCTCCCACTCCCCATGCACAAATGAATTTCATGCACCAGGACTCTAGTGGTATATAAAAAGGCCATTGATATCTGGGTATTAATTTTGTATCTGGCTACACTGTCTAGTTTATTTATTAAATCAAGTGATTTTTTTGGTGGAGTCTTGAGGGTTTTCTATGTACAATATAATCTGGGAATAATGAGAGTTTTACTACCTCCGTTCCAATTTGGATGTCTTTTATTTCTTCTTCTTGTCTGAACAATGTGGTTAGGAATTCCAGTGCTATGCTGAATAAATGTGGTGAAAGTGGACGTCCCTGTCTTGTTCCTGTTTTTAGGGGAAATGATTTTAGTTTTTGCCCATTGAGTATGATATTGCCTGTAGGTTGGTCATATGTGGCCTGCAATATGTTGAGGTATGATCCTTCTATTCCCACTTTGCTGAGAGTTTTTAAAATGGGTGTTGGATTTTGTCAAATGCTTTTTCTGTATCAATTGATACAATCATGTGATTTTTGTCTTTCAGTTTGTTTATGTGATAAATCACATTTATTTATTTGTGAATATTGTACCAGCCATGCATCCTTTGAGTAAATACGACTTGGTCATGGTGTATGAACTTTTTAATATATTGCTGGATGTGACTTGCTAGTATTTTGATGAGGATGTTAGCATTTGTGTTCCTCATGGATATTGACCCGTAATTCTCTTTCTTTGCAGTGTTTTTATCTGGTCTTGGAGTTAGGTTAATGCTGGCCTCATAAAAAGAGCTTGAAAGTATCCCTTTATCTTAGATTTTTTTTATTAGTTTGAGGAAGAAAAGTGCTTGTTCTTCTCTTACTGCTTGCTAAAACTCCCCTATAAAGCTATCTGGACCAGGGCTTTTATTTGTTGGGTGGTTTTTGTTTCAATTTCATCAGTTGTTATTGAACTATTCAGGTTTTCTGAGTCTTCCTATTCCATTTTGGGAAAGTGTATTTTTTTTTTTTTTTTGGAATCTGTCTATTTCATCCACATTGTCCAGCTTCTTGGCAAATAGTTGCTCATAGTATTTTCTTATAATCCTTTGTGGTTCTGTGGTGTCAGTTCCTTCACTGCTTTTGTTTATGGTTTTATTTATTTGGGTCCTTTCTGTTTCTCATGGGTCTGGCTAAAGGTTCATCCATCTTGTTCATCTTTTCAAAGTACCAGTTCTAGGTTTCATTGAACTTTTGGATTGTTTTCTTAGTCTCTATGTCACTTATTTCTGCTCTAATCTTTATTATTCCCATTCATCTACTTACTCTGGGGTTTTCTGGTTGTTCTATTTATAATTCTTTAAGTTGTAGAGTTTAGTCATTAATTTTTCTTCTTCTTCTTCTTTTTTTTTTATTTTTTTTTTTTAGGTAGGTTTGTAATGCTATGAACTTCCCTCTTAGGACTGTTTTGCTCTGTCCCCAGAGATTTGGGGTTGCTGAGTATTCATTTTCATTTGTTTCCAGTAAGTTTTTATTTATTGATTGATTGATCTCATTGGTAACCTATTCCTTATTTAATAACATTCTATTTAGCCTCCAACTGTTTGAATGTTTTTGAGTGTTTTACTGTAGTTAATTTCTAATTTCATTCCATTGTTATCTGAAAAGATTCTTGATATAATTTCAATCTTCTTGAACTTATAGAAACTTATTTTGTCTCTTAACCTATGGTCTATCTTTGAGAATGACCTATGCACACTTGAGAAGAATGTATATTCTGCAGCTTTGGGGTGAAATGTTTTATAAATATCAATTAAATCCATCTGATCCAATGTGTTCTTTAGAGTCACTATTTCCTTGTTAATATTTTGTTTAGAAGATCTAGCCAATAAAGTCAGCAGGGTGTTAAATCCCCTGCTATGACTATATTGCTGTTGATCTTCCTTAAAGTCCTCTAGAAGTGTTTTAAAAATATATTATGTGCTCCTATATTGGATGCATATGTGTTTACCAGGTTTATATCTTCTTGTGGAATTGATCCCTTTAGTATTATGTAGTGACTTCTGTTGTCTCTTGTGATGGTCTTCACTTTGAAGTCTATTTTGTCAGATACATGTATTGCCTCCCTGTGTTTGTTTTTTGTTTGTTTTGTTTTTTTCATTTCCATTTGCTTGAACATTTTTTCCATCCCTTCATTCTTGTTTATGAGTCTTTAATTCAAAGGTGAGTCTCTTATAGACAGTGTACAATTGGTTCATTTTTTTTAAATCTATTCAGCAATTCTATGTCTTTTGATTGGCACATTTAATCCATTTACATTTAAGATTATTATTTATAGATACTTATTTATTGCCATTTTAATTATTTATTTCTATGTTTCTTTCTCTGTGTATTTTTTCTCATTACATTTCTTGCAGTGTTGGTTCAGTGGTGATAAACTACTTTAGCTTTATTTATTTATTTAGGTCTGACAGCTCTTTATTTCACCATCTATTTTGAATGATCGCCATGGTAGACATTGTAATCTTGGTTTCAGATCCTTGCTTTTCATTACCTTGAATAGTTCATGCCATTTCCTTCTGGCCTGTGGAGCTTCTGATGAGAAATCAGCTGACCAACGTTTGTATGTAGCAGATTGCTTTTCTCTTGCTGCTTTTAAGATTCTCTCTTTGTCTTTAAGTTTTGCCATTTTAATTATGGTGTGGGCTGTTGGGTTCTACTTCTTTGGGACTCTCTGTGTCTCTTGAACTTGTGTGACTCTTTCTTTCACCAGGTTAGGGAAGTTTTATGCCATTACTTATTCAAAAACATTCTCTATACCTTGCTCACTTTCCTTTCCCTCTGGTACTTCTTTATGTGAATATTGTTACATTTTTCATGTTGTCCCACAGTTCCTTCAAGCTGTCCTGTCTTTTTAATTATTTTTTTTTCTTCTTGGTCCTCTGATGAAATGATTTTTTTCTACCCTATCTGGGTGTGTGGGAAGAGATCAACCAAAGAACTTGCATGCATATATGTATAACCCATGGACACAGACAATAGGATGGTAAAGACCTGGGGTGGAGGATAGGAGCAGGCAAAAAGGGGTCAATAAGGAAAAAAGGAGACATTTGTAGTATTTTCAACAACAACCAAAAGATTTAAAAATAAATAAAAGAAGATCAAATTAAATATAAAACAAAGTAAAGCAAGAAAATCATAAAAATTAGTTAAATAAATACAATAGGAAATAAAAAATTGAGAAAAATCAATGAAATAAAAACTGACTCTTTAAAACAACACAACATTAATAAGCCATTAACTAGATTCCCCCTGAAAAATAAAAAAAATATTCAATTTATTTGTATAAAGAATAAAAATGGAAACATAACTAGTAACCTCACAGAAAATATTTTTTAAAAGATGGAAGCAAAAGGGTTGCATAGTAACCAAGGAGTGAAAAATTGGGAATAGATTATTCATTTAAGATGCTTATTGATGAAATAAATTAATTAATTAAGGCAAAAGCTTAAGGAGGGAATAGTAAAAATAGGTTTCTGGGAAGAGAGCATATTTTCAAATTGTGATGGTTAATGTTATACAATATATCAACCTGACTGGGCTAAGGAATGCCCAGAAAACTGTAAAACATTATTTCTAGGTGTGTCTATGAGCCTGTGCCAGGAAGAGATTAGCATTTGAATCAGCAGTCTGAGTAAAGAAGCTTTCTCTCACCAATGCTGTGGGCTTCATTTAACCTGTTGAGACCCTGAGTAGAACAAAAAAGCAGAGGAATGGCAAATTTGCTCACTTTGCTTGTGCTGAGACATCCTTTCCCTACCCTTGATTATTGGTTTTCCTGATTCTCAAACCTTTAGACTTGGGTCAGGATTTATTAGTCCCCCTCCCCGCCCTCCTTTTCAAGGCCTTAGACTTAGGCTTACATTATTGGCTTCCCAGGATCTCAGATCTTCAGACTGGATTATACCAGTCATTGGTTTTCCTGTTTCTTCAGCCTGCAAATGGCACAGTGTTAGATTTCTCAATGTCCATAATCATGTAAACCGATTCCTATAATAAATGCCCCCTTATCTGTAATAAATAAATAAATAAATAAATAATATAAAGATAGAATATATTTGAATAATGCATATTTAAATAATAAATACATTTGAGTAATAAGTCAAAAAGAACTTCCTACAATGGGTTAAAGACACAGAAACAAGTACTAACTATTTATATTATTTTTATTTTAACCTCTAAATAAAAAATAGAGCTACTTAGAATGGTTTAGAATCATTCCAGTCTCAGAGCATACAAGCAAATTCAAGAGTTCTGGCATAGTCTTTTTTAGCATAGGATTCTGAAGGACTATAGTCAAAGGGCATACAAGCAAAAAAAGGCAAGCAAGCAGGCTCCTGGTGACAGAAATAGAAGCAGGAGAGGAGTCTGTGATCCTTCTGACAATTTATAAGGAAAGCTTCACCTGTCATAACCTTCAGCGCAGTAGAATATCTATGAATACTCCAATAACCATGGTTTATATTGGAATCACCAAGTCAGCAGCTCTGATAGTATTGATATGACATAGAGGAACGGACCTACTCAGCCCGCATTCCAATCATTCACTTCAGCCTAACCCAGGACTTTAATGACTGCCAAGCTTCACATTTGCTTGCACCCACTCATCTTAGACATGCGCTTCTGACAGCTTATTCAAACAAAGGAGTCTGACCAACTCCCAATGCAGGACATAGAGCGTTCTAGTGCTGAAGAGCAAGCCAGATTTATAAATTAAAAATAAATTCCAGCAATGTTCAATAAATTACATATTGCATACTATAAGAATTACATTATTATTGCCATAATAATATATGGCAGTTATTAGAATTACATCAATAACATATGCAACTGCTAATGGACTTATAATGTAGCATGCCATTGGGAAATAAAAACTAAACTATATTTTTTCCTGTTACCAAACAAATGCTGCTATAATCTATATAGTAATTTGAAACTGAATAGTTATAAGTAGAAGTTTATGCCCATATTTGCTATGCATATGTAGGCCTCTGTCACATAATTTCCCCCTGAAGTTAAATAAAAGGGAAATGTCGCACACAGAGTGTTTTTATATACCCAAACTGTCTTAATTATTTTGACTGACTAAACAGACTAAGACAATTTATTCAATTAAGAAAATTGAACTCAACCAAAAAAACCTCAGAGAGGTCAAAGCAATAATCAACTTGGTCAAAAATCAAGGAGGTTGATTTGATTGGTAAAATCAGTCAAAATAGTCAAACCAGTTTTTTGTGTATAGACAGAAGTACAGCATGTCATCATACCTTGCTCATTGAAAAAATTTACATTTACTAATACAAACTCTCTGAGGGCAGGGGCGCAAAATGTTCCGATTCTTATTTTTCAGCTAAAGAGTTTTAGAGAGAAGTGGCTAGAAAGTTACCTGTAAGTAGATTTCAGATCAGCTAAAACATGGTGACTTACAACAATGATTTACTATTTCTCACATTCTGTTAGCTGGACAGTTTTTGCTCCATTTGGAACAGACTGAAGTCACTCTTACAGTTGCATCTCACTGGGAGCTTGATTGGCAGTGGAATATCCAAGATGACCTCTCATGCATAAGGCACTATTTAATAGGCTGGCCTGAGTGTTGTTTTCCTTCTTGTTTTTAAATTACGGTTTAGGATCAGTATTTTCTGTACTAGTTTCAGGGACCCAGGCTGAGCTTCTTTCTGTCAAGGCAGTTGCCTTCCAAGTGGAAGTATGTCTAAGGGGACAAGACAGGTGCAAACAGTAACTGAGCCGCTGGTTCATCACACTTGCTGATGCCCCTTGGTCAAAACAAGCCCAGAGACACGTGGGAGGGACCACGCAATGGTGTGACTATTGGGAGATGCGGTTCACTGGGGGGTCACCAAGGTAACACTGTACAGCACCACGGCTGGTTTGTTCTAGAGCAAAGATTAGAACTCAGGCCTCTCATCAAACCAGCCTGACACTCCAGTGTCACCTTTCCTTCGTAACATCAAGAGGATCCAGCACTTTAGCCTGGGCTGTGTCATTAAATTCCAATAGAGCAGACAGTTTAATATTGCATATCTGCTTTGAAGGTACCAGTTAAACTTCTCTCCCAGTTTAAAATCTAATCATTTTCATCTAAGAAGGAAATCTGAGACAAGCCTTTATATGCCTTCATATCCAACAACTAAAAACCTTATGGTCTCAAGAATGATCTTGCTATTTATCATCCTACCTTAAATCAGTCCAACACTGGAGTTATTATTTCCTATACTGTATGTCTGAGACTGCTGAAAACCATAATATTGATGGCTTGAATAATAATATGTAAATCATCATATTGACTTTCCTGCTCAGCTTCCAACTCCAGAAGGTTCTTGATCTGGAAGAACTCGCGGCTCATCTTTTAACGTGCTCACCTCTACCTGCGGCTTCTGTTCACAGCACACAGTGCCGCTGCTGAATATGCTGACATTTGAGGAGGTCCATTTCTTGCAATGTAGCACAAAGAATGCCCCAAACCAGCCATCCTCTAATGTCTTGGTCTCAAAATCTTTTTATATCACTAAAAATTACTTAAAACTGCAAAAAGCATTTTACATAAATTATTCTGATCAATATTTACTTGCTACAACTGAGAATTATTTTAGAGGCACACATTCCATTGGCTGTTAGAATGATGACATCATGACATGTCATGTTGCCACTGTGCCTCTCCGGTGCCCTCAGGAGGGCAGGGGAGGGAACATAGCAAGTTGCATCTTATTTATTATTATGAAAACAGTTTTGATCCTAGAAAGTCTCAGAAGCTCTCAGAGGTTCCTAAGCCACATTTCAAGAACTTCTGTTCCAAGTAATTTCCACCTGAAGTCTAAAAGGTGCCCTCAGAGAATAGAACTGACATGAAAGCACCCATCGGAGCTGTGGGAAAATTGCGACTGGGACACCTGTTCATGTTTTGTGACCAAGGGCTCTCCTCTGACCTCCGTATTAGGTGGGGAGGTCAGAAAAACCGATCAGGTCTGGCCCAGAGCGGTCCATTTCCTAGATAGCAGCTCCACTGGGCTCTCAGCTTTGTGCCAAGACCCCTTAGGGTGCCATGTCACAGTGAAGGGTCAAATGAGGGGGACATTAGGACATATCCTCTCAATATTGATTTTAAATAAAAGAGAAAAAAGTCCCCCTCAGATTTGTAATGATGGGGCGCCCTTTCTGGGTTTTCAGCCCATTTTTAGGATGAAGTTGTCCCGGGTTGGTGGTGCTTCCAGGCACCTGCAAGGCCAAAGGCATGTCTCACCTGGAGGGACGCACTTAAGCTGAATTTTAAAGAATCTCCCACCCATGCCATTAAAAAGTAAGCTCACAATTTTTTTAAATCATGAAATAAAAGAAGAAACAAATTGCTGAGTAAATGGGCAAAGAACACAAATATAAAGATTGTAAGGTAAGAATGTTTTATATGCTTTTAAAATATATATTTTTATTAATTTTCTACAGAGAGGAAGGGAGAGGGATAGAGAGCTAGAAACATCCATGAGAGAGAAATATCGATCAGCTGCCTCCTGCACACCCTCAATTGGGGATGTGCCCGCAACCAATGTACATGCCCTTGACCGGAATCAAACCTGGGACCCTTGAGTTCGCAGGCCGACACTCTATCCACTGAGCCAGACCGGTTAGGGCATAAAGTAAGAATGTTTTATATGCTTATAAAAAAAAAGATTTACAAACATGTAAGGTGAAAAGGGATAAATTAGAATTTATACTTATAAAAGCTTGGGTGGCCCTCATGTTCTCATGTCATGACAAGATGGCCACCCCCACATTGTCACAAGATGGTCACCACAAGATGGTCGTCAGGGGAGCGCAGTAGTGGGTTATTGGGCCTGCAGGGGAGGGCAGTTAGGGGGGACAGGCTTGCAGGGGAGGAAAGTTTGGGCAATGTGGCTGGTAGGGGAGAGTGGTTGGG
The DNA here is from genome assembly GCF_964339955.1 of Pipistrellus hanaki. Lineage (NCBI taxonomy): Eukaryota > Metazoa > Chordata > Mammalia > Chiroptera > Vespertilionidae > Pipistrellus > Pipistrellus hanaki. Next base: position 8,571,233 of record NC_140515.1, read on the forward strand.
GGAGACCAGGCCTGCAGGGGAGGGCAATTGGGGGTGATTGGGCCAGCAGGGAAGGGCAGTTGGGGGTGATTGGGCTGGCAGGGGAGGGCATTTGGGGACATTAAGGCCTGCAGGGGAGCAGTTAGGCATCAATCAGGCCAGTGGGATTGGGCCTAAATTGGCAGCTGGACATCCTCTGAGGGGTCCCAGATTGGAGAGGGTGCAGGCTGGGCTGAGTGGTCCCCCACCCCCTGCAGTGCACGATTTTCCAGCATTGGGTCTCTAGTTTCTAAATAAAAGAATCAAGTTAAACAGTCCATGAGGATCTGACTGTATTGCAGTCCTCCCATACTACTGATAGGAGAGTAAATTGGTAAAACCACTTTGGAAAACTGTTTGATAATATTCACTAAAGCTGAATGACACACTCCATGACAAAGCAATTCCTGTAGATATATCACAACAAAAATGCTTCACATATGCTCACCCATGAAATATGCAAGGGAGTTTATAACAGCACTACTTATAGTGTGCATTCACTTTATAAAGGTGAACCTCAAAAGCTGAGAGAGATCATGGGAGACAACATTTTAACTTAAAGATTAGACATTTCGCAGAATTAATGCAAGACCTGAACCCAGTGTCTGGAAGAAAATAATTTCCCAGGCTGATCCATATAAGGAAATACACACTCAGACACATCATGAAAAAACTGTGAAATAGCACAGATAAATGGCAGATTCTAAAAAGCAGCCAGGAGAGAAAGGGTAGAAATTATGGGGGAAAATTTTAATGCTGGCAGCAGCAGTAGAAGCCAGAAATCACAGAAGGATGTATTCAAAAGTCCCGAGAGACAGTAATTATCAGCCTGAAAATAATCTAAATTGGGGGAAAGTTATGCAGAATCATGGCATGCGGATCCTTTGTACTGTTCTTCTCATCAGGATTTCCTACATAAAAGGGCACAGAACACTTCTCAGTTGTTTGCGAACTGTAAACAGGTAGTTAATGAAATTGCTGTCAATAAAATGTGCTTTATCCCCTGCCATGGGCTGAAGAGATGTGATCAGCCTTGTCTAAAAGCACGCTCACTCTCCCAGGTCCCAGCATTATCTGAGAGTGCAGTAGATGCTCAAGAAATAGATAAGTAGGAATATGGATAAACAGATACATACATACATACATACATACACTGACTTTGTGCTAACTTTCTCATTTGAATTTGACTCTGAAGCTGAGCGCCTCTTGGGCCCAGTCCCAAATGCCCACTTTCGGAATTTGGAGGCCAGGTCTGACCAGTGTGACTTGCCCTGAAGGGCAGGCAGGGAGACAGGGCTCTGCGCCAGGGGCACAGGCTGTCTGGGGACTCTCCTTGGAGAGTCATGCTGCCCAATCACATCACTGGGGGCCCCTGCGGGCTGTGGGGAGGGCCCTCCTCTTTCTGAGTGAACGTGCCATCAAATTCTGGGCACTTGTGAACATCTTCGCCCAAGGCCCAGAATTTATCTAACTTCTCAGTCCACACACACACACACACACACGCACGCACGCACGCACGCACACGGCATGGCACACTTTACAAAGTGTGTCACATTTCCTGAGAGAAACTGTCTCCCCGCCCGCCTCTGACTGGAAACCATGGCAGCTGAAAGTCTGGCTTCTCCCCGCGGACTATTAGTCACCCTATAAAAGTTAATTTAAAACAAATTAATCCATAAATCTTTACATTGTCTGCAAATACCACTATAAAAAGCCTCTCCTTGCCCTGCACTCTGAAGGCAGTGGCACTGCGTGTTAGAAAATGGCCTCCTTCTCCGGGGGTGGTGAAGGTCACGGCGTGTGACCTGCGGCCCCGCCATGTCTCCCCAGGAGGAGAGGGCTCAGGGGCCTGGCTGCGTAGGCTGGGCCAGGGGGAAGCTGCTCTAAGGACAGTACCTCAGCCAGTCCTCAGTCAGGCTCAGGGCTGGGCCAGCCTGGGCTGAGGGGTGGGGGGCTCATGGACAGGCCAGGCTGGGCTGAGGGGGGGAGGGCTCATGGACAGGCCAGGCTGGGCTGAGGGGGGGCCTCAGGGTCGGGCCAGCCTGGGCTGGGCTGGGGGGCCTCAGGGTCGCGGGTCTCCAGGAGACAGCGGTGACCGTGCATCTGCACCGTTAGCACTGGGTCCCCCATGAGAACGCAGGGGCCTGCGTCAGGCAGAGGCTGAGAATGGCAGCTTGCAGCATCGCTGGCTTGATGTCTGCTGAAAAGCCAAAGTGCAAACGGTATTTACTCTAGAAAACTGCTTTGAAATGTTTGTGGAGCATGGTAAGCGACCAGAGTAAACATAATGTTTCCAGTCTTTTCTAAGCAGGTGAGGCTGTAACTAGAATCACAGCCATTTAAAACACTGCTTTATTTGGTCCTTGTGACTTATATTGCCACCACCTCTGGCAGTTTGGAACTTTTAAGAACACATTTTATTTTTTTTCCATAGAAAATCCTACTCTTTATGCTGAGTGATTTCTACCCTGCACACTTTTTAAATGGCTGACTTCTCAGTCAGAGAGGACTCAGGCGGTGCTCAAATCAGTGAAACCCAAAGGCCCCCGTTCCTTTGTCCAGGGCAGCTGGGGAGACCCGTGCTGGAGTCACCCTCTGCGGAGGCTCGGGGCTGCGGCTCCGTAATGGGGAGCAAGGCACTTAGCGAGCCTCTAACATCAACGCCTGCACCCCCACCCTGACGGCCCAGCGCTGCTCCATTAGCTGTAATTATTCCATTTGTGAGAAATAAGCGTTAGCCATTTTCAGAGGTATACTCACAAATCATTTTTAAAGGATGAGTTTCATGCACTTGAAATAATATATTTCACAACAGCCTAGGCAACAAATCTGTGCGAAGGCCTAAATTCAAATTAGAAGAGCATTTAAAATATTAAAGTGAAATATATTCAGCAACAGAAATTATTACGCCTGTAAAACCTTAAGAGACACACACAAGAGAGAATATTAGAACCAAGTAATATTAGAACCAGAAGACTGCAGATGTTCAGTTTGTGAACGCATTAGGGCTTCACAAGGTCCAGGTTTCCTGCCACCTGGGACGGACTTGTACGCCTGAGCCTGGAGTGGGAGGCCAGCTGCAGTCCCACAACCACACAGGGGTCTGTGGCCTCTGTTCTGAACAGTGGGAAGTCAGCGGCCATTTGCAAATGCAGAGGTGAAGATGTGGATGAGAGTGAGTGCGGGAGGCTGAATGTGGGGGAAAGAGGTCGCTGGAAAAGGTTTAGACCTTCCCCTCTGCCTCCTGGACATCATTCCAGAGTGTGCGCAGGTTCTTACACTCAGCAGTCCCAGACAGTCACCCACCTTGCTTACACTCAGAACAAAACCACCATTAGCCATGCTGTAAAGGCCATGGTGCCAGATAGGCATGACGTGGGCAGCTCTCCTAAGCGTACCACACGTGATGAAGTGTACCAAGCAAAGTAAACACTGAATGAATAAATCACAAAGTAACTGTAAAAATATTGGTATACCTATATGTGGAGAGGCCTGGTACACGAAATTAGTGCATGAGGTGTGGGGAAAAGGATGGGGTGGGGGTGGGGGGGTAGTGTCCCTCAACCCAGCCTGCACCCTCTCCATTGGGATCAGGTCTAAACGGGAAGTCAGACATCGCTCTCACAATCCAGGACTACTGGCTCCCAACTGCTCACCTGCCTGCCTTCCTGATTGCCCCTAACTGCTTCTGCCTACCAGCCTGATCACCCCCTAATCACTCCCATGCCAGCCTGATCAATATCTAACTGCTCCCCTGCCAGCCTGTTTGCCCCCAACTTCTCTCTTCTGCTGGCCTTGTCACCCCTAACTGCCCTCCCCTGCAGAGTTGATCACCCCCAACTGCCATCCCTTGCAGGCCTGCTGCTTCCCAACTGCCCTCCCTTGCTTGCCTGATCATCCACAACTGTCCTCCCTTGCAGGACTGGTCCCTCTCAACTGCCCTCCCCTGCTGGCCATTTTGTGGTGGCTATCTTGTGTCCACATGGGGGCAAGATCTTTGACCACATGGGGGCAGCAATCTTGTGTGTTGGAGTGATGGTCAATCTGCATATTACTCTTTTATTAGATAGGATAGAGGCCTGGTGCATGGGTGGGTGCCAGCTGATTTTCCTGAAGGGTATATGGATCATGGTGGGGATTCCCTTGGGGAGTGGGGCAGCCTGGGTGAGAGGCCTGTGGTGGTTTGCAGGCTGGCCATGCCCCCCGGCAGCCCAAGTGAAGGCCCTAGTATCTGGGATATATTTATCTTTTACAACTGAAACTTGGTAGCCTGGAGCAGAGCCAAGCCTTCTGCTTGCTCCGTGGCTGCCGCCATTTCTGTTTGGATTTGTTTACCTTCTATAATTGAAACTTTGTAGCCTTGAGTGGAGGCCTAGGCCAAAAGGGCAGGCGGAAAGCTTGGCTTCTTCCATTGCCTGGGAAGCCCAAGCCTACCTCCTGCTCTCTGTGGCTGCAACCATCTTGGTTGGGTCTATTTGCATATTCGCACTGATTGGCTGGTGGGCATGGCTGGTGTGTGTAGTGGATGTATGGTCAATTTGCTTATTACTCTTTTCTTAGATAAGATTATATTATTACTAGTGCACGAATCCGTGTGCCAGTAGCTCACTGCCACCCTCCTGTAGCTCCCCCCTCCCTCATAGCTTGCTCCCCTGTCCCCTCCTGTAGCTCTCTGCTGCCCCCTTGTAGCCAGTAGCTCTCAGCCCTCTGCCCCACCCTCCTGTAGCTCTCTCCTTCCCATCCTCCTCCCCCCATAGCTGTCTGCCCTGCCTCCTCCTGTAGCTCTCTGCCGCCCACTTGTAATTCACTGCCCCACCCTCCTACAGATCCATGATCTGGTCGTTACATGGTTGGTCATTACACCTCATGCCGGAATGGATAATTAGGATATTACCCTCATATTATATAGGATTATATTATACTATAGGCCCGATGTATGAAATTTGTGCAAGAGTAGGCCTTCCTTCCTCCAGCTGCCAGCAGGTGGGGACCTAAGCTTCCTTTACAGCCCTGGCTTCATCTGGAAGGTCAACTAGAAGGACATCCAGTCTAATTAGCATATTACATTTTTATTATTATAGATTATATTATATTATATTATATTATATTATATTATATCATATTATATTATATCTATATATAAAAGCCTAAGCGACTGGCTGACCAGCCCACTGGCTGACTGGCCAGTAGCTATGATATGCACTGACCACCAGGGGGCAGACACTCAATGCAGGAGTGGAAACCACAGGCAAGGAAATATGGAACATGGAACAGACTGATGAATCTCAGAGAAAAGGGGAGGAGTGGGGAGGGCAAGAAGAGATTAACCAAAGATCTTACATGCATACGAGAGACCCAGTGCACAGATTCATGCACTGATGGGGTCCCTAGGCCTGGCCTGTGGGGATCAGGCTGAAACCAGCTCTCCAACATCCCCCAAGAGATCCCAAATTGCAAGAGGGTGCAGGCCAGTCCAAGGGACCCCACCTGTGCACAAATCTGTGCACTGGGCCTCTAGTTATATTATATCATATTAGAAGCCCAGTGTTCAAAATTTGTGCACTCAGTGGGGGGGTCCCTCAGCCTGGCCTGTGACCTCTCACAATCCAGGAGCCCTCGGGGGGTGTCTGACTGCCGGTTTAGGCCCTCCCAGGGAAAGCGGGCCTAAGCCGTCAGTCGGAAATTCTTAGCTTTGTTGTGGAAGTGTGAGAAGCTCCTGCCACCACCACTGCACCCACCAGTCATGAGCCCAACTTCTGGTTGAGTGGTACTCCCCCTGTGGGAGTGCACTGACCACCAGGGAGCAGCTCCTGTGTTGAGCATCTGCCCCATGGTGGTCAGTGTGTATCATAGTGACCAGTTGTTCTGCTGTTCAGTTGATTTGCATATTACCCTTTTATTATATAGGATTATATTATATTTAAGCCTATCTATGTTTCCATAATATATCTCATATGTCATAAAATGATAACTCAATAAATTTCTTTCCTTCTGCTTTTTTGTGGTACTACATTGACACCACAGGTTGGCATGGAGTGTGCTCTGCCCACTCTGTGCGCTGGGCATCGAGGAGCAGGCGGTGACTCCTCTGAATATCACCCCCCACTTCCCAGGACAGCGATTTTCAACTTTTTCATCTCGTGGCACACAAACCCATTACTGAAATTCTTCAGTGCACCAAAAAATATAATTTTGGCCAAACTGACAAAAAATAGGTGTAATTTTGATTGCTATATAAAAATAATAATAGTAATTACCTACCCTTTTTGATCCAAACTGACTTTTTCACATTGGACAGCTATTGTTGGTTTGACTGTTGTCATTTTTTAAAATTTGACAATCTAAGGAGAAAGAGGTCAGCGTTCCTGACTAAATAGTCAGATATTGCATGTTTTAAAAAATTCTTGCAGCACACCCGTTGAAATCTGTTGCTATGAAGGAATTGTCACTGGCTGGTCTAGTCTGGTTGAGTGGGTGCCATGTGGTCATTCGGGCTACCCTTCTTATCTCAGTCTTCACCAAATGGAACTACTCCTGTTTCTATAGTTGCCCAAAGTAAGATGCTTATATTCTGATGATTTAATCAGCTAATTTCTTCAGAAGGTTTTATTTCCTTATATTAAAAAAAATCTGCCTCTGTCAATGTCTATAGCTCTTTATCTTTCTTATTCTTTCCTAAAATATACTTTAATTTGTTATATTATTATTCAATTTCTATTCACCAATCAGAATTCTGAGGGGAAGAGGCCAGGGAAAAGCCTTTTGGAGAAGTTCCTCGGGCAGTTCTAAGTCCACTCAGGGATAAGAAACTGCTCTAAACTCAGTATAACTCACTGGTCTGCCCAGCGTGTGGGCACAGCCTGGCTCGTCACGTGGTCAGGATGTGATCTGGTCCAAGGCACACCCAAGCTTGCAGGGTGCCATTGCCCTCATCCATGGGACGGAACAACAGTAGCCTCATGCAACTGTAAGAGACGTACATTGCATAAAACTTGTACCTCCTTATGGAAATTCAATTTCTTCTCACCCACTTGTGTTCTTTGTACTTGTGAGATGCTTTCCAAACTTATTCTGAGGAAGAGGCACATTCCCGCCTGGAGCTGGCACTGAGGTGGGCTTCTTCCTGGGGAATTCCATTAAATGCCTCCTTCACAGCCGTCCCACCGCGGAGTGACTGTCTACTCCCTCCCTCCCCAGTATGCACTGATGGGGCTGCCAGCCTTTCAAACTGCTTATTAGCATCTAGGGAGACTCTAGTCCTGGGCGAGAAAAGACAACCTCATTTGCGTACTTTTCTCAGGTGCACAACGAGAAGATGTCTAACAAGAGGCATCCAGTGAATACTGAGGAGAAGACTATTGAAAGAAACAGGCAGGTTTTAGATTCCAAAGAGTATAGTGTTTGATATTCTTTATGTTTTTAAAATTGGAATGCATTAATTGTTTTCACCTCCCAATTAAGACATGTTTGAAGGGCCCTGGCCCAAGCCAATCCACACGGAAGATGACCACGAAGGGAAATGCTGGTGGTTGCGGTTTCCATGGAGAACCCCGTGCCTTCCCATGGCTCCGTGTGTATGAAGCAGGCTGCGTGCTCAGGCAGAGGCTCAGGCCTTTCAGAGAGGCTGGACAGACGGTCCGTTTGATCCTGACAGCGTGATGGGATCGGCTCATGCTCAGCAGAGGTCTGGGGACTCCGCAGGAGAAATGAGAGTGACCCGGATGGCTTGCCCTGCATTCCGGAGCAGGTCCAGCCGCAAGCTAGCTGAATGGCCATGAGGAGCAGCTGGCTGATTTTGCTTGGGAAATCGGGAGATAAACAGGAGAGCCTCTGTTTCACAAACCATAGAGGAACAGACTTTGGGACAATCAAAAGTTAAAACAACAACAAAAAACCCTTCAGAATCCTGGAATTAAAGAGGCCCTAATCCACTTTCCAAGAAGTCAAAATGATGACCCTTGGAAAATTCTGAAAGGCACAAAATGTGTCTTCTGCATCTCTTACCCTCTCTCTGCCCCTTTCACCAGCAGCCAGAGGCACCCCTCCTGGTGCCAGGAGCCCTGAATTCCTGTCAATCTTTTGTGATGGCTGAGTGATTGGCATTCTCTGAATGAAACTCATTCACACTGAAGTGTTACCTTGAGCTCTCATTTGCATTTAAACCCTTTTCTTTCTGTGGAATTGCCAAATTCCCCCACCCCCACCCCGCCCCCTTCTCAAAAGATTTTCAATCAGAACACTGGAGAATCTGGTAGGGGCTAAATCTGTGATCACAGGATCACCCCTGGTCAGTTTTCTTGGGTCTGAAAGTGAGAGGGCAGGGCGGGGCGAGGATGAGCTCCCAACTCCGCCCCGCAGGGCGGAGTTATCCCTAGCCCTCAAAACCCCTGGACTGGGAGAAATTCGCGCTCTTCCGCCATGCTGCCGGCGTTGGTAGGAAGGGCCCATGCTAGCATGGTGAAGGCTCTTTTGTTTATTGCATCTGACTTGGCTCCCTGGGGCATGCTTTGTGTTTCACTTGGGGAAAGCAGGAGGCCTGGGAGGCTGAAGGGCTGCAGAGAGGAAAGGTAGGGAGGAATGATGGAAAGAAGAAAGCAAAGGAAGGGAAGGGGGGAGATGATTCTGTCTTTATCCTAGAGTGGATGACTTCCTGACCAGTGGCCCTGTCTTGGGGGTCTGGATTGTAATCCTGGCGATGCTTTTTCCCAGCGTCCATGCCTGGCCACCGTCCCTTCTCCCTGCAAGGTCTCGGCTCTCCAGACTCCCACCGTTTTAACGCCATCAATCCAATCCTGTTCCTCTCTCCCAAGACATGGACAGACATACATTTTGTCTGTCATATTTTCGGTAGATTTTTTCCCCAGGCTCATACATTTGAATGGTTAGAAATAACCCTGTATTAGTTTATTGTTCCAACATCTGTTTCTGACAAAACACGCAGCTTGAATCTCTTATAGCAACTACCGTGCCCTCCCAGAGCCTGGTCACCAGCCCTCACTCCTCCGCCCCCAGCATTGGGCAGGGGCCTGGCTGCACCCAGGCACTGGGAGCTCAGGGCCTTCCTCCTACTTCTCTGACTTGGGGGTTCGGGGGGGCGTGGAGGCGGGGGGGCAGGGAGGCAGGGGAGAAGCGGGGAGGGTAACAGCCTGCCGGGCTTGCCTGTGCAGCAGGGAAGATGGATCTGCAATGCCTGTTCTGGGCCCAGGCAACTTCCGGACACTCACTTGCCTCCTCCTGTCTAAGTCTCATGAGCAGTCTTACCTCTGAGGCACTTTGCAGCTTGTGGCCCTGCTCACACGCCTGCCCTTCCACTCGGCTTGTGAGAGCTTTCTTGGTCAGAGCCTGTTTGCTGTGAGGTGGTGGCCTGACTTCTGTTTGAGTGCTCTAAGCATCTAAGCACAGCATCCCAAGACATTCCCTTCCCAGAGACGCCTCCTTTGATAGCTTTCAGACAGCCTTCGGGCAGGTGAAATGCCATGGAAAGTCCAGCAAAGCAGTTAGTCTGAAACTGCAAAACATCTCACACTGCCAGGTCTGTGGTAGTGTTAGAGTGGCAAATGCTTTATATCAAGGCAAAATGAATGATGATAATGATGCTGGTAACTGTTACTTATCCTTAAACTACAGACTCGCCCAGCAAGAGGCCAGGACGGCTTGAGGGGATAGCAGACTGCCATCTCCCCTGTCCTCACTCAGCTCGGACCAGCAGCTGGGTGCCACTGTGGGAATCCATCCCCGTGCGTTTGGCGTGTTGCTTCCAGTCCTGTGAGGTTGACGCCCCGAGTGAGGTGTTTTCCTGGGGAGACGGACTGTTTCCCAGCCACAGGCCGGCCTGGGAAGCCACAGGGCAGCTGCCTGCAGTAGACAGGAATGGATGGCAGTGAGCCGTGCCCCCCGGGATGGCCCTCGGGAAAGGGCACTCTGCAAGGCGGAAGTGGAGTGGCTGCAGGTGGCACACAGGCGCAGGCGGAGATGGGGTTGTGGTGGAACCCGGCCCGCTGCAGACTGACAATGGCTTGATGGCTCTTCCTTTCTCTGTGCTCTTCTGTGTCTGCAGCTCCGCCTCACACAGAGCGCAAGGATAGGAGGCCTGATGCACCTTTTCTCATGGATTCCAAAAGTGCGTGTGTTCTAATCATGTCGGTGAGAGACACAGGCCAGCTGGGTAAGCAGAGTACCCGGCCTAGTCCAGGTGTGGGCCCTCGGCCAGCTCCTGCCTGCTCTAGCGCCGCAGATCCCACACACAGCACCGGATGCTGTGGTCCTTACCAGGCCTTGCCCCCAGCAGCACACAACTAAACTGGAGGTCTCTCCACATGTGTGTGGCCACTGTCTGGTCAAGTAGGGGAGAGGGGAGTTGACGTTGGAACCCTAACGTTATCGACGGCTGGACGTCCTGCATGTTCAGGCCTCATGGTGAATTTATGAGGTAGCACCTGCATTAGCCAGCTAGTGTAACCTGCACGTACATAGACGCAGTCAGTGCACCTGGGACTGAGGTGTGATCCTGTGAGCATAACGCAATGCAACGCACCACAAGCCAGAGTAGGAAGAATGCATCCTGCTTGGGAAGCAGGACGGAAAAGGGAAAAATTTCTGTTTCTCTGTGTAAAGCATGTCCTAGAATGCTAAATGCAGCTTTATATTCTAATAGTACACAGCAAAGAGCTTATGATCCTATATAATAAAAGCCTAATATGCTGAGTGTCCAGTTGTCTGTTCAACCAATCAAAGCAAAATATGCTAATGATATGCTAAGGCCACTCTACCTCTTGCTATGATGGGCACTCACCACCAGGGGCAGTTGACCAGTCGACCAGTTCCTATAACGTGCACTGACCTCCAGGGGGCAGATGCTCTGACTGTATGTTAGCTTGCTGTGGGGGTCCGCCAATCAGGACTGACAAAGATGGGCTGGACATGCCCTGGAGCCCTCCTGAAGTCCCCCTCTGCTGGCCAACCTCCTGCATCCCTCCCCACCCTGACTGTGCACTGGTTGGGTTGCTCGGCCTGGCCTGCACCCTCTTGCAATCCAGGACCCCTCAGGGGATGTTGGGGAGCCGGTTTTGGCCCAATCCCACAGGCCTGGCTGAGGGACTTCACTGGTGCACAAATTCATGCATCAGGCCTCTATTATACTTAGAAGCTTCCACATAGGGTTATGGGAAAAAGAAGCCGAGAGTTTAGACCCATTGAATTTTCATCCCATGCATGGCTGAGGAGCTTGTTAATGGCAGAAGCTTAGTTAGGTTTATTGTGTCAAAGTGCCTTCATTCTTCAGCATAAGAGATCAAAACGACTCAGCTCTCCAAGCCTCATCTGCTCAATGGGAATAAACGCTAGGTTCTAGCAATGCTTAGCACAATGCACAGAACACAGGGAAAGCCAAGGCAACCAGAATTAGCATGAAAACTAAACTAGTGAATTAGTATAGTTACAACTCGGCTTTTAAAATAAGTTAATATTTCTATTATGAAGCAAAGTACAAAAATTAAGACTCCTGGCATTTTCATGTCTATAATGTATGATTCAAATGCCTTTCTCCGGGACAAATTGCTGGGGAGAGATTCTAATGCAGCATTCTCGCGTTATGAACCGGGAGCCTGTGCCTTGTAAACTCATGGGGTGAAATCTTATCCTTTGATCTCCAAAGTATGACAAAGAGCTATTGATTGAAAGCATATTGTCATTTAAATGACAATTAGGGATGGGTGAAAGGTGGTTATTCAACAATGCAAGCCTCTCTGAATGCTGTCAAGGATGACTTAACCTTCACCCAAACACACTTCTGGAACTTCTGAGTTACAGCGTGTCTAAAATCAATGTGCTTTTCTTAAAGTCAGAGAATCATGTCATTGCTCTCAGATGTTGAATTTGGTCGTTTTGAATCTGGTGGTAAAAATCTTTCAGAAAGCTTTGCTCCTAGTCACAAAACACTTGTGTTTTAACAAAAACCCAGTGCTGTATTTGCCCCGTAATGTGAAATGAAATCACCCAGTGCATTTTCCTCGAGTAGCTAGTTATGAAAGTATATGCATTTTCAAAAACCCAGTGCTATGTGGGCGATGTATGTTTTAATTTAGAGTGCTTTAAATAAGAAGCCATCCTTCTGAGGCACATTGCTCTGAACTCCATGTCTCTGATTACTGAAAACAATGTTCAATCCTAAAGTCATTAGGTGGTGCCCGCGTTAGGGAGACAATGGGCAGAATGGACACTGTGAGCGTGTGTCTGAGTATTTATGCTGCATTACGGACCCGCACACTTTGCCACAGGAATACACGCTATTAATAATCTGCTGGGATATTGCAGACACACACACAGACACACACGTGCTAGCATGCTATGCCTGCGCTGGCTGGACGCAACTCCATCTCACCGCCCTGCTCAGGCCGAGTTCCCTGCGGCTCGCAGGATGCAGGCAGCGTGGGGCTGGCTTACATCTCCGGGATTCAAGTGCGTTTAGAATTTATTTTGTCAAAGCGCTCGCTTCTCTCTCTCTCTCTCTCTCTCTCTCTCTCTCTCTCTCTCTCTCTCTCTCTCTCTCTCTCTCTCTCTCTCTCTCTCTCCCCTGTCTCTCTAATGTATGCATGCCTGTCTGTTTTCTCAGGAACGCCAAGCCTTCCGGGGATGACATCAATGCCAGGGTGCCTTTGGCAGCGCTCGCCCAGCCGGCCATTGTCTGGCAGCTGTGAGCAGGGAGCGGCCAAGGTCGTCCAGCCCCTTCTCTGGATGGGCAGGAGCTCCAGGGACCCTTCAGCGCTGACACATGCGGTCATGGCTCAGGCAGGTGCCAGCGGAGCGGGAGCCCTGGGGGCAGTGGCAGGCCCTTCAGGGAGGGGGAACCTCTGAAAGCAGTTCTCACTGAGCCTCCAGTTCACTCTGCAATTAGATGTTTTCTTCTCACTTGCAAAGCAAGCCTATCCAAAGTGTGTTTTCTGTGCTGCAGGGGTTGTCAGGTGTCTGCCATATAAGCGGGAACCCCAATCTTACCTGTGACTTGAGAACCCTGAGTAGAAAAATCACATGTGAATGCCATCACTGCAGAATGGGGTTGGGAAGAGAGAGGGGGAAAAAAATACATATATATATATATATATATATATATATATATATATATATATATGTATATATATATATATCTCAAGCTTGACATTGCTCAGATAGCAACTTCTCTTATTAGGAAACTTACAGTGTCTCCTTGTAACCCTGAAAAATGAGACAGAAGAATTTCCTGTCAATATAAAAAGGAAATTTATGCTATCAAACTTTAAGGATTTCTGTTCATCTATTGTAAGGAAAATTGACTAAGAGTCTCATTATGATCACGAATATTTATTGATACATTATTTTTTAATGGCAAAGTATACATTTAAAGGAAAAATTGATTTTAGTGCTATTCAGGCAAATACATCTAAGTGTTTAGACAATGAGCACAGGCATTCAGGATATTGAGGAGAAGAAAGATGTTTTACTGCCGCCTTGTGGACAACGTACAAGAACTGGGTGTTTATTTAAACCAATGGGTAAGTTGTGAATCTTGGTCAGATAATAGAACCAAATAAATAGGTATGAGGCACAGGTTGGGATAAGTTAAATATTAATTAATTGAACTTAGTCAGAATAGCATTTTCTTTTTTTAAACCCAAGAAGTTTCATAAAGTCTTTAAGTGATTATGCAATGTATGTCAAGAACTTCCACAATCAAGTGACGAGGAGGAAGTGAGAGGGATAGAATTAAATATTAGTAGTGGACTTTAATCTGAATGACATTGATTTGTCTTTTTTAAAGCAAAATAGTTTTATAGACACTTTAAGAATTTTTGCCATTGTATTTCAAGAATATTTAAAAGATCGCAGCTACCATAGAATTAAAAGCACACTAGAAAAGCAGTGATAAGAAAAGCTGAACATAGTCTAGGATATTTTTAAGGTTTTTTTTTAATTACCTATAATAATAAAAGGGTAGTATGCTAGTTAGACCGGACATCACCCCGGATGCCTTCTGGATGAAGCTGGGCTGGAGGGAAGCGTGGGTCTCTGGTGCCAGAGGGCAATTGGTGCCTGCAGCTGGGGAGAGAAGGTCTACTCTTGTTTGAATTTTCTTGCATCGGGCTCTGGTTATAATTATACTTTTATTGATGTCATAGAGAAATAAAGAAGAGAGATCGAAACACCAATGTTAAAAGAGAATTATTGATTGGCTGCCTCCTGCGCACCCCACACTGAGGATTGAGCCCACAACCCGGGCATGTGCCCTGACCAGGAATTGAACTGTGACCTCCTAGTTCCTAGGTTGATGCTCAGCCACTGAGCCACATAGGCCGGGCTAGAATATTGCTTAAGTACAACTTGAGTTTACAAGTGTGCTTCCTAGGAGGGTGATGTGCTTTCTGATCGTGGCTGGAATGAAAGTGTCCAGTTTGTCTTTCTGCACAGAAGGTGCTTGTGTTAGCCACCTTCTAAACGTGGGCATGACAATGAGTTTTCATTGGATACATTTGTAGTTACAGACAAATGTTCAGGTAGAAGCCTAATTTCAACCTAGCTTCCGATCCCTCAGCAAGCGTGCCGCCACTCAGCTGGGAACCCGTGCTGAGCCACAGCCACCAGCATGCTGTGCTTCACCTTCCCACCGTCCCGCTGTCGGCTAAACGCCGAAAACGCCCAGCCGATCCGCCAAGAACAAAGGTGTCTGAGCAATTTGCGTGGTGAATCTAATTTAAAATGGAAATAACAATTACTAGATTTTCATTAAAAATGTCTCTAAGCATATCAACTAAGCATGCTCTGACATGTAGGACATTATTTTCTATGATTTTGTAGCTACTGTTGAGTCATATTTTTTCCCTGGGAGTGGGTGAAAGAAGGATCTTCAGTGAAACAATCTGAAAATCAATAGGCCAGGATAATCTAAATTTTGCTAAATGACTTAAACTTTAAATAATTCATTTTGTATATTATACAATCTTGATTTTAATGATAAATAGGTACAGGAAATTATTTAAGTGAACTAAATATAAATCCATGTTCTCTACCAAATAACAATCAATACCACATAAGCTACAAAGCAGAGTGCTGGGATATTCCTTTTTTTTTCTTTCTTGGTCTTGAACATGACAAACCTTAAGTAAATATCACTTTCAAAATTTCTGTTACTTTTATTGCAGTATTGCTTTTAGATCATTGATGAATATATTGATCCCTATCTTTAAAACAAGAGTTTATAAACTAGAGGCCCAGTGCACAAAATTTGTGCATGGAGGGGAAGGGGGGTGCCCCTCAGCCCAGCCTGCACCCTATCCAATCTGGAACCCCTTGGGGGATGTCCCCCTTCTGGTCTAGACCAGCAGTCAGACATCCCTCTTACAATCCTGGACTGCTGGTTCCTAATCGCTTATCTGCCTGCCTGCCTGGTCATCCCTAACTGGCTCCCACCCCTGCCTGTCTGACCATCTCTCACTGCCTCTGCATGTTGCCCTGATCACCCCCAACTGCCCCCTGCTGCTGGCCAAGTCACCCCCAACTACCCCCTTCCTGCTGGCCTGGTCACTCCTAACTACCCCCCCTGCCAGCATGGTCACCCCTAACTGCCCCCCCTGTCAGCCAGGTTGCCCCCAACTTCCCCCCCCTCCTCTGGCCTAGTCACCCCTCACTGCCCCCCCTCCCCCTGCCAGCCTAATCTCCCACAACTGCCCCCATGCTGGCCTGGTCACTCCCAACAGCCCTCTCTGCTAGCCTGATCATCCCCAACTGCTCCCCCTCCCCCACCAGCCTTGTTGCCCCACACAGCCTGCTGTTCAATTGTTTGGTCGTTCCTCACTAACCCCCCTGCTGGCCTGGTTGCCCCAGGCCTGATCAGTCATTTGGAAATCTCTCAGGCCAGCCCTGAGTGGCTGGGCAGCCACCATCCGAGGCTTGCCTGAGCCTCCTGCTGGCCCTGAACAGCTGGGGGGCTGAAGGGACTGGGTGCTGCCATCTTGTGGTTGTGGGTGTTGCCATCTTTGAGGGTGTGGCAGTCAATTAGCATATTCCCTCCTTATTGGCTGTGGGTGCCACCATCTTTGTGAGGGTGTGATGGTCAATTAGCATATTCCCTCTTTATTAGAGAGGATTATTTCACAAACATGTTGTTTTTGCCTACCATCAGTAGGATATTAATTACTTACTTTTCAATGTTGTTGAGTGTTCGTTATTTGCCACTCACTTTGCTTGTATTCTCAGCTTAGTCTCATTACAACCTGTGAATAGGTTGTTATTATCTCCTTTTTGCAGATCAGAAAAGGAAGCCTCAGAGGGGTTGAGTCAATTAGCCATGGTCACACAGCATTTCCATGGTTCTTGGAATAGTATCAATGACCTTGAGTGCCCATCTGCTGCCTCTAACTTTCTTTGGGGAAAAAACATCACCTGCTTTTTCAGTGGCAGCAAAGCTAATGACTTGTATGCTTGCTAATGACCAAAGACCATCCAACTACATTCAAACAAACATTTGAATGAATGAGAACTCTGTTTATGATCTACTTGTTAATTAACTTAATAGATGTTTATTCAGTGTTTTTTCTGTGCTGGGTACATTGCAAGGAGCAGAGGCACAATAATGTCACATCAGGATGGTAACCACATCTCTGGAGCTTACAGTTCAGACACAAGTTTCAGAATATGAAAGTGAGCAGAACCTGGTCCTGCATTACACAGAGCAAAAAGCAGTAACTCTGTGCTCAAGTGAGGTTTGAGTGGCCCTGCGATCTCCTGTTTCTGAGAAAGTTAGAAGCCATTTGTCTCTCACCTTAGTTTCCTCCTCTGTGCACACAGATTTGTACCCAGAGACTTAGTGTAACGTGCAATGTCACTGGCCCTGTGCCCAGTGACACATTCCAACAGGCCAGGGGGAGCAGGTGCTGTGGGAACAATTCAGGAGTCATGTGAGAGTGCCATTCCAATGGCATTGACACGGTTCTCCAGTGGCTCAGGGGAGTCAGGTGCCAGAGAAGGTTGATGGAAAGGTTTGGATCTTTTGGGAGAAGCAGCACCTGCTGGGTGGAGAGTCTTCCATGTAAAAAGGCATAGAAGGTCAGTATTTCTCTGGGGCTGAGAGGTATGGTGTATACAAGATTGGGACAAGATGTCAAGTCAATTCTTGAAAGTCCTAAATTTCACATTTTAAGGATTGCATTCTGCAAATAATTTTGGAGCATATATTTTCTGTATCACTTAGAAATCTTTGACTGCAAGCATAAGGAAATCAAACTCAGGTGAGATTAAAAATGAGATGATTTAGATGTAAAGAACTAGAAATTCAAAACTGACACTGGCTTCAGGTGAAGTTTGATGCAGATGGCACCATGCCTGTTCTGTTGTTCTCTCAGCTCTCCTCTCTTCCATGTGCATCATCTTCAGGTGAGGCTCTGCTCTTAGCAGCAACATCTATAATATAATAATAAAAGCATAATATGTTAATTTGACCAGGCATCCTTCCAGACATCCTTCCTGATGACCTGGACTAAGCTGGGGCTGGGAGGGAAGCCAGGGTCTCGGCTGCCAGAGGGAAGCCAGTGCCAGTAGAAGTGGGGGGATAAGGGAGAGAGGAGACGTGGAAGGTTTACTCTTGCATGAATTTCATGCATCAGGCCTCTAGTTGTCTATAAACAGTGAAGTCGGGCCTCTTGGGCTCTATGTAGCCATCCTTTTACCAAACACCCTCTCCTAGAAGGAAGACATGTTGATTGCACAAGCACTCCTCAAGAGCAGGACCACTCCCGCTAACCCACGGGCTGTGAATGATAGAGCTAAACTTTGGGAGCTATTGGCTGAAGGAGAAATGCCAACAACCAACATGTAATTCTTTCCCTAGCGATAGAGTCTCAGTTGGAGCCAATCCCTGGAAGGGCTGGCACCTAATTCTTTTATAAATTATTAAATTAAACAAAAACAAGAACAGAGTAAGTATACTTTCCTATTTTTAAATAAAGACTATATCATGGATATGCTTGAGACACAGTTATGAATGATATGGCTAAAAATAATTCAAAAAATATTATTCTCCAATTCATCAATGTGTAGTCACAAAAGTGGGTCTTTGAACTAAGCACATTTTAAGGTTGATTCTGAACCACATAACAATTCCTCTTTAGTTCAGATTTCTTTGAAGTCTGGTTTTGTTTTTGTTTTTGTTTTGTTTTGTTTTCCATGCCAACAAAGGCCAGAATGAGTTTAAATATGATGGCAACAAGAAAAGTTCAATTAGTCGTTCATTGCATTTTTCCTTTGTGCTTCCCAAAATGTTTCCCTGTGTAAGCTTCTAATATGTATAGCTGTAGATGTGTCATCATCACTTAGTTGGAATGTGTGCGTTATTAGAACCACATTAGGCAGTAAGCAAAAACACATGCCCCGGAGTCCAGTTATGAGCTTTGTGCATGTTTTCTTTGAGTTGAAACAAAAGAGTAATGACCAGCAGCATTCAGCGACTTAGCCTGGTCTCTATCCTATTAGGGTCGTATTCCTAGGGGAGAGCTCTGGTTTTAAACGTTATTTGCAAAGGGATACAGACTTTTTTATTGTAATTTTCCACAAGCAGTTTCGGAGTAGAGCAGGGGAAACACAATATCTCAGGACTCGAGGACGCCCTTCTTTTCTGAAATGACTGGTGAGTGGCCAGGACACTAAGGAAAATCATGATTTGTGCTTCTCGTTTAGTAAGGTAGGCTTTGTGTGTGTGTGTGTTTTTCCCATTTGCAGCTTTTAGCTTGTGGCGAGGGGAGAAGGGTCTTCGGAGTGAATGTTCAGATTGATGATGTGCCTTGATGAGTTGGGATCCAGGGGATGTGCTGAAAGAAAGTCATGCCATAGTTTATTTTTATTGCTGATACAGTAACATGTACAGTATTTTATCCAAAGTCCATAAATTAAGTTTACTAAAATATAACTTCATTATGCCCCTCTATTCAATAGTGTTTCAATGTAGCTTACCAGGGAGAGTCTCTTTTTATTGAATTTATTGGGGTGACACTGGTTAACAAAACTATACCAGTTTCAGGTGCACAATTCCACAACACATCATCTGTACACTGTACCGTGTGCTCCCCACCCTAAGTCACGTCTCCATCCATCACCATTTATTCCCCTGTACCCTCCTCTGCATCCTCCCACTCCCTACCCCCTCCAGCAAATTATCTGCAGTGACCCTCCCCTGCCCCAATTCTGCCTGTACATGGCTAGTCTGACAGTGAGTGCTAGAACATTATTGTCCCTGTTCATCAGTTTTTAGTGTCTAAATTTTAGACACTTAACTAAAATTAGGACATCCATTAACTTATTGAATGTTTATTGAGTCCTACTATGTGCTAGGCATTGTTTGAGGATCTGTAGATGTGTAAATCAACACCGTCTCTACCCTCATAGGAATAATGTCAGAAGAAAGTCAAGGATTAATTAATTACATGTTTGAGGAACATTTTAAAAAGAAAGAAGAGAATAATTAGCAAAGAGCTATGACAACATGGGAAGGCTGACTCTACACCAGTCTGCGGGACAGATGGTCAGAGGATATGTACCTAAGGAAGTGGTACTGTGATCGATGGATGAGGGAGTTCGGTCTCTGAGCTGAGAGAGAGCAGAATTCAAGGCGGGATTCCAGACCAGCACCAGAGTACAGAGCACCCACAAGGTGCCCGTGACCGCCAGGGCCCCAGAGTAGGCAAGGCAGATGCTGGAGGCCATGAAACTGACTCCAAGTGTCTCTACTTTATCTTACAGGCAATGGAGTATGCATTTGGGGGTGACATGAACAGGTGTGAGTTCTATGTGCTCACTCTGGCTGTTGTATAGGAAAAGGCTCTCAGCCTGTGTGAATGTTTCCATTATGTTGAAATACTCTATTTCTCCTCATTTGCTTCAAAATGGCTACATGGACTCCTGACTTAATGTCTTTAGTCACCAAATCGACAACTAGTAGATTTATTCTAACAATTGGTTTAACCAGGTTTTTTATGGAATTAGATGGGGGCTGTGCTTTTTTCAGAGGCCAAGTTTTCAGTTACTTCCAAATTTCAGAATGCATAAGGGTTTAGGGTGGAAGTTCTTTTGGAGATCGCCAGACTCACCACCAGCCAACTCCTAGCCTTTGACACCAGTCTTCTTTTAATCTTGTTCGCCCTCCCATATTACTGCCCCGAGATATTTTGATCATAAGACATAAGAAATTATTGAATGGCTGATTTTCTAATTGTATCTTTCAAGAAGTCTATGCCACTTAGTTGATAGAATTTTTAAAGAACTTATTTGATGAAAGACGAATATATGCCCCAAAAGAATAGAAATGTTCATGTTAATTCAACAATTCTTTAAAATAAGTAGCTTTTCTGTTCTTCAAGCTAGTAACAAAAACTCTGATATACTGGGCCCGGTTACACAGGAAAGGAGTACTCAGCGCTCTGGTGAATTCGTTTCCCACGATGCACCTCCATCTTTGCTTTGGCCACCAGGCTTCACCGGGTCAGATTCAGGCACTTCCTGTGTTGTAAAGGCATTCACTAGGCGTTAAGTAGCCTCCCAAACCTAGAATTAACTTACAATGAGTTTTGCTTCCATCCTTTTGCCCAAATTTTCTCATTATTTACTGTGAACATGGTTCTGTAAGTCACCTCAAGTGATCTTTTTTTAAAGCAAAGTGGATTTTTGTCTTGAATTCTCCCAACAACATTCCCCTCTTTCCAGGCACTTTTAGTGTATTAAAATATGTGTTAAACAATGTTTCAACATCATTCCGTACTTTGAAATATTTGTGGGGTTGAAATGCAAACAAATTACCTGCAGTAATCTTCCCCCACCACAGTTCTGCCTGCATGGGCCAGCCTGACAGTGAATGCCCCATAACATTTTAGCCCCATAAAATAGTATGCTAGAGTTTGGCCCACCTTCTCTAAGTGGGCTGTGCATTCGATCTGATTTTGTTGCTGGGCCCACCCCTAGGCTGAGAGTAAACAAGCTTCAAAGGGCAGGGGAAGGTCAGCCTCAGAGGAGCCAGCCACCGCCACAGTCAGCACAACTGAAAGGGTCCAGCAGTGCAACTGAAAGAAAATATATGTCCGTGGTCATTACAACCATCCATTTTTAATATTTTCTTCTGTTATTAACAAGTATTCCAAAGAGATAATACTTATTAATTTTCTTTCTTTTTTTAAACATTAAATGTTTTTTGTAGGTTAAATGGGTTTTGTCTATTTCAGCACATGGACAGTTAGGGTGTCAGCAATGCCCCCAACCTAATGTCATTAACTGTTCAACAGTGACTTTAAAATAAGTAGCTTTTTGGAAGTTATGTCTTTGAAGTTTCATTAATTAGTCATATCATTGGGAATGTATAGCTAAAGTAAATTACAGTGTTTAAAATATCTACTCTTTCAATGTGAAAAATGAAAGGATTCTGCTACCTTGTCTTTATACTAATGAAGATATTATTAATTGGTTTAGCAAAAACATAGATCTAACCATAATGTGCAACAGTTATTAACGATAATTAACTACAGATCATTGGCTTGAAACATCTCGTCCAAAATGATTTCTGAAGGGCACATTATTCTACGAGATAAAATAATTAAATTTCTAACTGCTGCATGAGACAGCTGTGGCGTATCTAGTGTTTTAATTTCTTTTGTTCTATTCTCACGATACACTCACAGTTTTAGGCTTTGAAAATGCTCCCCGTGTGTCATAGTGAGCTCTCTGTTCAATGTGCTTGGCTGAGATCTTTCAAGTCTATGGGAAAATTATGATTGAAAGAAAAGGATTACGATGACATGAGACTCATTGAGAAGCCCACATAAATCCAGCTTCTCTTTCCTGCAGAAGGGAGTATGATAAACCAAATAGATAGAGAACTAAATACGTTACTTTAATGAAATAACTTCCAACACATCCCTCACACAATCCATTTTTAAAAATTTAAAGCCTATCATTTGCAAAATAAATAAAAATATAAGTATGAACTAATGCCAGGTACTCATGAATTAATAAATAATTTAATTTAATTAAAGTACACACATAATATAAAATTAAACAATTACAGTAAAGATAGCTGAGGCACTAGAGTAGAAAAGGCTGTTTATTATAATAAAAGCTATAAGATAGAAAAATTCTGATCATATTTCTGAAAATTATTTTACTTGCTGCTTACTGTTTGAAGATCAGTTAAATTAAAGGGGGGAAATTATGACTCAGATGCCTCCTGGCTGGCATGGCTCAGTGGTTGAGCATTGACCCGTGAACCAGGAGGCCACAGTAGATTCCCTGTTAGGGCATTTCCCTGGGGATGGGCAGAAGGCAGCTAATCAATGATCCCCTCTCAACATTGACCTCTCTCTCTCTCTTTCTCTCTCTTTCTCTGACTTCCTCTCTAAAATCAATAAGAACATATTTTAAATAGAAGACTTAGATGCCAATAATAGTAGTTTTAGAAATCCTAAACAAAATTATGGCCATAATATTTAATATTCTAGAACATTAATATATTCATTGGTGACCATGTTTAAAATGAGGTCTGAAATCCGTTAGCCTCAATGTCAGATGACCACATTTTTAAATATTTATTGTTCTATCTTGTGACCAGGAAGTTTCTCTGTATGAAAACCAACAGTGAAAAATAATACTGATGATTTTTAGAAGGAATTCAAATTTATAAAAAGTCTAAATTTATAAATCCTGTCTTAAGTTGTGGGAGGCCCAAAAAGGCAATGTGTTTTGAGTCCAGTTCAAGACTTAAGTGTAAGTTATTCTTATTAGACATATTATCGTTGTCTTCAATCCAGGAAGTGCACACTTGGTACAATAAGATTTTTTTAAACCATAAAAAATAAAGGCATTTCTTGTTAAGACTGAAGTTTATGCCATGACTGAATGAGGAAATTTTAAACTTGTGAAATTTATACAGATGCTGATTCCAGATACTTGGAAAGAACAAACCCAAATATTTAATGCATGCCTTTTCTTCTCAATGTTAGAATTTACTTCCGAAAGTAACACACAGAGGGAGAACAGGTCCTGTGGCTAAAGTGAGTAAAGTCATCACAACCTTGTCACTGTAGAGCAATATGTCAAACTCACAGCCCGAGGGTGACATGCGTTGTTTATTTGGCCAGTGTTAGTCTTTGAGTTTGACATGCTTGCTGTAGAGTCGTTTTTCTAAAGGTGAAGAGTGTGTTCTGAGCCCTGGTCCCCTAAGAAGAAAGAACAAGTGTTCTTTAGTCAAGGGTTTGAGCACACAGCACACTGCCACTCCTTTTATAAATGTCCGTGCACAGAAGCAAATCCAAGGCCCTGGAAATCCCGTAATCCCAGTCTCCTCTTGACCTCGCTCTGAAGCCTTGGGTTTTAACTCACCGAGGAGACTGGGTCATGGGCCTGTGGAGATGAGTCTGGTTTGATGTCAGGGCCCCCAGAGTCCCTTCTCACACTTCTCCTGTGTGACATTCTCTCATCTCTGGCACCTATTTCATCGCGTCCTCCTACTGGAACCACTTTTAAGGTTTTGGTTAGATATTTGCAACTTAGTGAGTATCTAAGTTGCCTTATTATCTTTCTAGAGATATTTGTTTTTAAAGTGTCCGTTCTAACTGCAGAATAAAAGACAGACACATTCATAGCAGAGCGTGGGGTGACACTGCACACAAGTATGTGCTCTCTTCCTGGAAGAGGAGGCAAGCTTTTGAAAGCATTGCCAAGGCCATGCGGCCACTAATGGCCGGAGCTGGGGTTAGAACCTGTGCCTCTTTTGGGCCAATTCAGGGCACTGTTCCCTGGTATTTTTGTACATACATTAGCTGTGGCCAGGAACCCCGGGTGCCGCCGAGCTGCATTTGGCATGCAGAGGCACCCGCTTGTCTGCCCAATGTTTACTTTTAAAAATATAGAGAGTCCGTTTATCCATTAGCGATCATCAAAATCCAGATTTCCTACATTTCCTACATTTCTGTGTAGTATGGCGCCCACTGGCTGGATCTCTCATGGCCACCCACTTAGAAAGGGTGCCCCTTCCGCTCCATTGTCACGAAGGGAGAGTCAGGTGCCATTTATTGCCTTAGTCTCATGCTGATTAATTTATCCCAGGCTGGCTTTTCTTACTTAGATTTCCTATTTAGATTTTGTAACCTTTTTTACTTTCAATCCCTGGTCACAACCACTTACATATCTCACCTCTCTGTGAGGGTCCTTTCTGTCTGCAAGTCCTTTCGCCTTCCCTGCTGGCGGAGTACTGTAGGTAGTCCCCAGGATGTTGCCCTTCCCTTAGTGACCGAACCAGCCCACACTGGGCCTTCCAGCTATGTCTGGGCTCACTCCCTCTGGGGTAGCCCTGATTAGAGCCTCTGCCTTTTCCAAGCCCCCTCCCTGCTGCAGCAGGCACTGCACGCTGGGAGGGAGCAGGTCTGTGACTGGGGCCCAATAATGGTTCCCCAGAAGGCTGTCCTTACATTGGAGGCGGGGCATCATCTCCTAGGAGAAGCTTCCCACCAATGGGAACATCGGCACAAAGGCCGCAACACGCAAGGCCCACAGACAGTCCCCTCCTCAGCGCTCAGTCCAGAGAGCCTGAACGATGTGCGATGGCTGTGTGCAGCTCCCATAGACATTCCATGGGCCATTACTCAGTCTGAGGGCTCACCAGCGCGTGATGAGCTTTAGTGAGAAAGGCAGCTTGCTTCTGTCCATTCCTGAAAATCAAAAAGGAGTGGTCAACATAGGCATTATCAACAGCCCAGAAACCCGCGTTCTCCCGCCTCCTGCTTTGTCCCCGGCCTGCTCTGATGCTGGGAGAGGGGAGAGTGAGCGGGGGAGGCAGGGACGCTCTGCAGTCAGATGGGGAGGTGGAGCCATCTGCTCTAGCTTCGGAGTTATTGTTGGCTCCTAGCTGCAGCCGTGGTTTGGGTCTTTTCACAGTTCATTTAACTGGGGGAGGGCGTGCATTCAGAGGGAGGCCTCTGGTGGCTGAGGTTTCACAGCAGGTTTTCTGCTCCTCTTTCTAACAGGCCTGTTCTAATTCCCTCTCTTTTATCAGACCCACTTTCTCCCCCCTCACCGCCCTCCCCTTTCTTTCTTGGCCAGGAATCACTACTCCTGGATGGTCCTGCACAGGTTCTCCAGCCCCGAGCCAGGATATTCACTAACTGTCACTCACTCGAGATATTTACTAGTAAAACGCCTGTATGGTGTCTTCTGGAGGATTCTTGTTGTATTTCAAATGCATCCAATAATCCTGATTCTCACTAAACTGTCAGTTCCACAGGTATGTTCTGTTAGCATAGGCTTTCTAGAAGTTTTTTAAAAATATTATTGTACATTATTTCCATTGAAGTTCTTTCCATGGGCTATGTTCTGGGTGGAGGAAAGGCTAGGTTCTTGGAACTTTTCATTTCTCGGTCCTCATAATTTTTCTTTTTCTTAAAATGTCTTCTCTATCTTTTTTTTTCCCATGTAAGACACATTACCTCCAGAAAAATGATGAATTATGTGTAAATGACAGCAACTCCAAATTACTCTGAATATTTCCTTTCAACTGTGCAACTCGATATCTGCACAGAGAAATACTTCCTCTCTCCTGGGCTGGTGACATAACTGTACAAATATATATCTACCCCTTTCCTCAATATTTTTTTATTTGACAGTTTTCTTTTAAAATTTAAGTAAGTATTGAAGGCAAAAGAGAAAATTAATATTAAATCTAAAATTAATATTTAGATGAAAAAAATAAACCTTGTTTTGCCAATATTAGTCCTTTTGAAATTAACTTATTGTAGCAAAGTGTAAGAAAAGGTAATGATGAAAGAGGAAGTAAAATTGGCCGATTCTTCCAAGAGGAAGCTTATATTACCAAGAAGAAAAGAGAAAAAAATAAGTCCTGTTGAATTCACTGATTAAAAACTACATTATACAGTCCCCACCTGCTCCCTTCCTAAGCTACAACGTCAGCCCTCCAGCTCCAGTGCAGCCTCGGATTCCTCCTCCTCCAGCACCTCAGCCGCAAAGGCAGCACAGGGCCACCCCTGGGGGTGG
Source organism: Pipistrellus hanaki (assembly GCF_964339955.1). Classification (NCBI taxonomy): domain Eukaryota; kingdom Metazoa; phylum Chordata; class Mammalia; order Chiroptera; family Vespertilionidae; genus Pipistrellus; species Pipistrellus hanaki. Next base: position 8,597,297 of record NC_140515.1, read on the forward strand.
GATCCTGGGCATTCCTGTGCTCCCTGACGCGTCTGGATATCCAGACTCCCGACAATCATCCGTGGCAGGAACCACTTCCAGATTGTCTCCTGTGGTATTTGTTGTATACTAGGTCAGTTTATCTCATTTTAGATATAAGGAGCCTACCGCTGTATGATGGATGGAGGGTAAGATTCCAATGCTTGGCTACGCGAAGGCTTGTGATGTTTTAGAAAGAACCTTAGAGCCCAGAGACTCAAGTTTGATTCCTACTTCTCTTAGCTGCCAGCTCTGGAGAGTCAACAGGATTCTCTTGCCCCAGTTTCCTACAAAACAGCAATAACCAGCAACCCCTTCCCAAGGCGCACTGCGGGAAGGAGCGGTGATGGTGAATCTCAGGGCTGGAACCCGCACTGGAGCAGGCGGTGATGTCAGTGCGTACAGTGGAGTGAGACCCACAGGACAACTGAGAGTCTCTGATCTGGAGGGAGTGGGAGAGCCCATAATAATCCTGGGACTTTCTGGACCTCTGAAGGGGCAGCTGTTCCTTTTTGGCTCCAGCCAGATTTTGCAATGAAAAAAAAAAAAAAAAAAAAAAAAAAAGGGTGCCTGGTGTTGCCAGACTTTCTAGGAAGCAGGAACTATGCACTTTTATGTGAAACCTCGCAGGTTCCAGTTGTTGGCAATTAATTCCATTGTAAAGCTCAGCGCAAGGCAAACACGGCAGGTCTTCAGGCCACATACGCCCTGCGAGCCTGCCGTGGTGACCCGGGATATGTGGACAAGTTTGGAACAGAAACTGCCCTGTTATAGATATGCAAAAATATTTGCCTATCTCTGCCTGGTATGTAACAGCTAGCATGAGAAAAGAAAAGTAATGGATTGGTGCTCTCTAGAAAGATATCAGATTGCTGACTCGTAAGGCTCAGATGTATTACTTAAGTCAGTGTTTTTCAACCTTTTTTGGGCAAAGGCACACTTGTTTCATGAAAAAAATCACGAGGCACACCACCATTAGAAAATGTTAAAAAATTTAACTCTGTGCCTATATTGACTATATATAAAGTAATTCTCTTGAATAGGAATCAAATAAACACAAAGAAAGTATTTTATAATTACTTTATTATGAAATATTAAGTAAACAAAATAGTGAAAAATTATAAAATTCTTGTCTTGTCTGCACCTACGGCACACCAGGCAACATCTCACGGCACACTAGTGTGCCGCGGAACAGCGGTTGAAAAACGCTGACTTAAGTCAAATATTAACGTGTTTAGTCTCATTGACCATACAGATGCTTAACCTGGGCACAGCGAATGGAAAGTTCAGCTGGATCCTGTAACTTTGCAACAGAAGTTTAATTCTGTTAGGAAACATACACTTTAAAGATAGCCAAGACGCTTCTGAGTCACATCGAGGAAAATCACTATTTCTGCTCCTGGCCCGCGTTCCTGTGGTTCCCATAAGTGAGCAGCTGCCGTCTGGATTTTTCTTTGTCTCCAGAGGAGCAGGACCTGGTTTTAGCTGGTGCATCTTCCTGTCGTTCACTCCTTAAGTAGTTTAACTTACTTTTAACTGCTACATGCCAACAAAGCAGGTTGCTTAATTGGTTTGACCTTTCACAGTATTTTTTAATTTTTCAATCTTAGTTTCATAGTTCCATCTGGCCCTTTAAAACGACATCTGGTTAACTGTACTTAACCAGCTGATCACTGCACAGTTATTTTTAAATGTAATGTATGCTTAAACAGATGTTATTTTTATAGATGTGGATCCGAGCTGCACTTGTGTACGCGCTCTGTCTGCATAAACTCGCTCTGCAATCCGAATGTTGACACCGGAATTACAAGCGCGGACGCGCCTGAGCTCGGCGCATTGTGCCGCGCTGCCGCGCGGCGTGTTAGGTAAACACCATTCAGTCCTTTTTTCTCTCCTCGTTGCACATAAATAAAACATTAGCATTTAGTTTATAAAGTGATGAACATTTTGCTGTGTTGGGTTTAGCTTTATAAATACAACTGCTGTCAGCAAGAAAAAAGGATTTATTGAATAAATAATAAGAAAGCTAAGGGAAAATGAAAATATATATATTATGCAAAACACCGTGTCTGCGAAAGGGTCACGGGTCCTCAGCGCATCTGGTGCTGCCGAGGGGGACGGTCCCCTCTCCCCCCAACAGCCCGCATCCTGGGCCCCTCACGTGCGTCTCAGACTCAGTCCAGCACGAGAGGGGAAGTAAATTCTTCGGGCAGAAGTCTGAATGCCTAGCTGTCCGGGGCGTAATTAGCATTTACAGCAACTTACATGGCTTCTTACACATGCACTGGAAATTATGAGAAAGCTGCATAGAAAAAAAACCTAAATGGCCATTTAATTCTACAGTTTTATTTTCATGGTTTTCTACCAGAAAAGACAGAAGAGCTGACAGCAGTCTGGGAGGTGGATGGAAAGGCTCCCTCATCCTGGGAGCATCTGAGCTGCAGAATATCCCGCCTCAGAGAGAAGCAGCCGTGCCAGACTCAGGGCTCCTGGACCGTGAGGGTGGGTCGTTTGCCACACAAGGTTGCGTCTTACTTGAGACAAAGAAAGTGGTCGCAGTTGAAATGTTTTACTGAGAACTTAAAGAGAATCATTCTCAAGGTTAAAATGTGCTGCTATACATAATTCCTCGGTAATTGATAGACATTTTCCCTCTCCTGGGCCCGCTTCCCATGGAAAACACCACGTAACATCTGTTCCCAAACAGCCTTCTGCGGAGCGCCGCGCCCATCGGGCAGCCAGGTGTCCGCCCAGCTGCCCTGTCAGCGGCGGGTCCCAGGCGCCAGCAGAGGGTCCCCGGTGCAGCGGCAGGTCCCAGGTGCCAGTGGCTGGTCCCAGGAGCCAACAATTTGTCTCAGGTGCCAGCGGAGGGTCGCAGGTGCCAGTGGCGGGTCCCTGGTGCCAGCAGCAGGTCCCAGGAGTCAGCAATTTGTCTCAGGTGCCAGTGGTGGGTCACAGGACTCAGATGCCAGCAGTGGGTCACAGGAAGCAAAGGCGGGTCCCAGGTGCCAGTGGCTGGTCCCAGGAGACAGCAATTTGTCTCAGGTGCCAGTGGCAGGACTCAGGTGCCAGCGGAGGGTTGCAGGTGCCAGTGGCGGGTCCCTGGTGCCAGTTGCTGGTCCCAGGAGTCAGCAATTTGTCTCAGGTGCCAGTGGCAGGACTCAGGTGCCAGCGGCGGGTCCCCAGTGCCAGTGGCAGGACTCAGGTGCCAGCGGTGGGTCACAGGCAGCAAAGGCGGGTCCCAGGTGCCAGCGGAGGGTCGCAGGTGCCACAGCAGGAGTTGCACCCGGCCTCACCCAGGCCTGCCAGGCTCCCTGGGATGCAGAGCGGGGCCCGGTCTGGGGCAGTCGCCGTGGCACTCAGGTCCGGCTCCGCAGAGCAGAGGGCGCTTGGACGTGAGGAGGACATCGCGACAGCTACACAGCTAAAAGCTAGTGAGGCTGCAGGGGAGCCGCAAACAGGAGCCTCTCCCCGCCCTGCGCCAGGGAGATGCTGGACTGGGGCGGGCTCCCTGCGGCGGCGGGGAGTGGGCGACTCCCTGTGGCCGGAGGGGGGCTCCCTGTGGCCGGAGGGGGGCTCCCTGTGGGCGGGGGGGGGGCTCCCTGTGGCCGAGGGGGGGGATGGGGGGGCTCCCTGCGGCTCCCTGCGGCCCTGCTGGCCCTCTGGAGCCCCTGCGCTGCTCTCCGGAGGCCGGGCCCAGGCGCCCTGGCGGAGGGCCGCCTTTAGGGGAGCCAGGCGCTGGGCTGCAGGGGCCTTTGGCCCCAAGTTCACCCCACAAAGGCTCTGTGCAGCCTGAGCGGAGTCTGCCCTGGAACCGCCCAGGAGCCGCCCAGAAGGCCTCAGAGCGCCTGTGCCCCGCAGGCAGCTCCTCAGGTGGCCAGTCCGCTGCCCCCGCTCCGGCTGCCTCCGTCTCCGGGGCCTGCACCCCGCCCCCGCCTCTGGGCAGCCCCTTCTCCGCTGGAGCCCCGTTCTGAGCCTGCAGGAGGGGGAGGAGGGACCCAGACAATTCTCCGGGAGACAGTCCAGGCCTCTGTGTTGGGGACCCCTCGGTGGTGTTGTTTGAGGGGTGCACACAATAACCCCACCTAACGCACAGAGCATGGCTACCAAGAAGAGCGCCGCCTGCAGGGGGCAGACAGGCCGCCCTGGCTGACCCTGACCGGTGTGCCCTCAGGGCCTCAGTGGGCATGTGGAGGGGACCGCATGCAAATCACACTCCCGGCCAGAAAACACAAGTTTGGCCAAGCTTTTTGAGTTCTGGCTATTAACTTTTTCACTGCTACTTCATTTTTTTTCTGAAAAATTAAAGGTTCAGAGATGTACAGTCACTTCTAGCTGATATTTGCACACATACAGGAGGAGCCTACATTTGTTGGAAATATTTTTATCATATCCTGTTCCCCAGAAAATAAGACAGTGTCTTATATTAATTTTTGCTCCCAAAGATGAGCTAGGTATTATTTTTCCATGAAGAAGAATACGGAACATATTTATTGTTAAATGAAAATAAAGGAAATCTATTACCTGTATACGGTACGGTAGTATGGTAGTTGTCAACACAAACCAGACAAACTGTGAATTCTACAGTATCAAGAATTTACCCATTTATTCAATGACAATCATGTCATCATCTCTGGAACATCATCATAACAGTCCAATTCCTGAATTTCCTGGTGAATTTCTTGTGACTCCATTTCTTTCAGAATCAGTGGACCAAATCTCTCATGTTTAGCAATAGCATTCTGAGACAGAGCCTACGGGGGCCTTATTTTCGGGGGATGCCTTATATTTCACTCAGAAGGAAACCTGTAAGTAGGTCTTATTTTCGGAGGATGTCTTATTTTCAGGGAAACATGGGTATTTAACATTTCTATAGTATAACAGGTTGATTGTGCCCTTATTTCTAATACTGAAAAAAGGAAACAATACTAATAATATAGCCTAATATGGGACTGATCAAGTAACAAGGAAAATCATGTCATAATGTGAAGTGGAAAAATAACACAAAAACATATTGCATATATACCATATAATTTCAATAGGAATATGACATAGATGGGCATGGAAAAAAGACCTTGAAAAGTATGTACTAAAAATATTCCTTGGTGGTACATTTATGGATTATTTTAATTTTCATATTTTTATTTTTATGTATTTCCCAAATGTTTGACATTGAAGGTATGTTACCTAGAATTAGAAAAAAAGTGATGGAAAGCATAATAAAATGTTATATTCTAAGGAAAGTGTTTTTTCCTTAATAACAGAAGCTTTGCACTTGGGAGCAAGAAAAGAGCTCCGTATGGAGTACACTGAGCTCCATTTTGGACATAATTCCTGAGATTGGAAGGGTGCTTAAGGATGCTTTGTCCTCTCAGTGAGGGCCTGTGGAGACAGTCACGATCTGCTTCCTTGATTCTGACATATGTCCTATGTCAGAGGACGGCAAACCGCGGCTTCTTTGGTCTCTTGAGTGTGGCTCTTCCACAAAACACCAATGCGGGCGCGCACGCACAGTGCCATTGAAACTTCGTGGCCCTTGTGCGGAAGTCAGTTTTGGGCTCTCAAAAGAAATTTCAATCGTCCTGTTGATATTTGGTTCTGTTGACTAATGAGTTTGCCGACCACTGTCCTGGGTGATCTTCTCGACTTTATTAAGGCCCATCTTTTTTCCCCCAAATCCCTCCAGCGTCCTTCTCTTCCTAGACACAAGTTTGTGGAGTGCCCCCTCTGAGGCGGGCCTCGGGGAAAGAGCCTCCCGTGGAATCTGCAGCCTCCGATGGGAGACAGTGACGAACAAGCAATAACCTATCTAATGAGCACACCGCTAGCGATGTCACCGCCCCGATGGGTGGCCGAGGGGTCCAGTCCATGCGGAGTGGGGGGGCAGCCCCCTGCATGGCAGTGACATGTGTGCTAGGAACTGAAAGCATACGGAGGCACTGATTGGCTGTACCCCGTGTGGGAGGATCCTGATGGGAGTGTGGTCCCCCCGAGTCACAGTTCTCATCCCTCCTGTCCTGACCCTCCCGGCCCGCAGGGCTGTGTGGGAGGAAGAGCTCAGGACCCATCGGACTGGGTGGTATGGAAGACGTGCCACTCAAGTCTTCCGAACAGCAGACCCGGGCTTATGAACACATGCTGCCGATCCAGCCGGCGACCTTCCTTCCAGCTCTCAACACAGCCTGCCCCGCGAGGGCCTCTTCCGACCAGAGGCGCTCTGACCGCTGCTCCTGGCGACGGCAGGGAGACAGAGGGGAGGGTAGCTGCACTCTCCCTTCGAATGAAGTGGGAGTTCATCTCTCCGTTGTGCCTTGATGTAAAGTCAGTCATTAATATGAATATCAAACTGTGCAAAGTTACTCCTGGGTTCCTGGAATGCTCTAATCAAATATCTAATAATTTTAATACGCTGTCAAATGATCCATTGGAACTGTCAGCATTCATGGCTAACTGTTTATAATTCTTAATATTTTTTCTTAGTAAAAAATATTTTGGCCTAATTTCAAAATCATCAAAAAAAAAAAAAAAAAAACTAGACACAGGTTGTTCCAAACCACTCGTTCTTTTTGAATTTGTAGCAATTACTTTCCAGGAAGAGATGCCCACCCAGCAGGAAGGAAGGGCGGGAGGGAGTGGAGGAATTTTTGCCATGATGGATGCCAAGAGTGGCTTTTGGGTTATTTCCCCACTGGCTTGATCAAATCAAGCATTTGCACTTTAAAAAATAAAAATAGTAATACATAGAAATTAAAACATATAAACATGTCCCTCCACGTGAGGAGGGCAGTGACATCTATATTAATAAGGGAATATCACTCTCAAATCAGATCCAACTTAAGAACAAGGAAGACAGCTTTGTGATGCTGAGCCGTGGCGGTTCCCACAGTGTGTGGGGAGGGAAGGCTGGGCTGATAAATGCGGGAACGAGCGCTCCCGCCTCCAATGAAAACAATGCCGATCACAGAGCTCACATTCCCAGGGCCGGCGTTTAAAACCCACCACAAATAGCTGTTGCCTTCCAGACAGTATAATTGATCCTCCTTGTATCAACACCAAGTTCCCTTTCAGCTTCCCCGCGTTCACTTCTTTCTGCTTGGCATTGTTTTCCCTAAACGGCATTTCCACTGACAACTCCGCGGAAGGCACTGTGTAATTATCATGTCGCTGGTTTCTCTTTCTGCACTTCTTTTTAATTACAAAATAATACCTTTTCAGCGCCTGCATCTCTGATATCTTCACCAGCGTTGGGTCAATATAGCAGGGCGCTCATTACGGAGATGTTTAATCGGTGATTCCTCCTAAGCGGGCTGTCTCCAGGCGCTGGGGCAGCGCTGTCTGTGTCTGGGAACTGACTGCCTCCTCCGGGCAGAGCAGCTGCAGGTTTCCCCTCTTCGTGTGGGAGCCGTGGCAGCACTGCCAGGCCGTGGCCTGCACTGATTGTGGGCTGTCCTCGGGCAGCAATCACGTCCTGGGGCTCCAGCACTGCTTCTGGGGAAGCTCAGAATCACCCCAGCCAAGGCCTCGGCCTCGGAGCTCCCGTGAGCAGGGGAAGCTGCTTCTGTGACACCGCAGCTCCCAGGTCCGCTCTGACTACCCCAGAGCGCAGGCTGCTGAGGCCGCAGGTGCAAAGGCTGTATAAAATTGCTATATTGTTTTCTCAACCACAAAACACCCTTTAATGTGAATTCTAACTACATAAAGCAACGAAACCTGATCAGTTTCTCAATTATGTATTGGTAAGACCTTACGCATGAGTTACAAGTTCAAGAACCGAGTGATGATCCTTGTACGCCCACCTTGTTAAGAGTTTTTATCAGGAAAGGGTGTTGGATTTTATCAAATGTTTTTTCTGCATCAATTGATATGACTATATGATTTTTATCTTTCAATTTGTTTATGTGATGTATCACGTTTATTGATTTGCGGATACTGTACTATCCTTGCATTCCCGAAATAAATCCTACTTGGTCGTGGTGTATGATCTTTGTGATGCTCTGCTGGAGCCGATTTGCTAGAATTTTGTTGAGGATTTTGGCATCTATGTTCATAAGGGATATTGGCCTGTAATTCTCTTTCACTGAGTTGTCTTTATCTGGTTTTGGTATTAGGGTGATGCTGGCTTCATAGAAGGAGTTTGGAAGTGTTCCTTCCTCTTGGATTTTTTGGAATTGTCTGAGGAGGATAGGTTTTAGTTCTTCCTTGAATGTTTGGTAAAACTCTCCTGTGAGCTTTTGTTTGCTGGAAGCTTTTTGATGACTGTTTCAATTTCTTCCCAAGTCACTGGTCTATTGAGATTTATAGATTCTTCCTGATTGAGTTTTGGAAAGTTGTATTTCTCTAGGAATATGTCCATTTCCTCCAGGTTGTTCAGTTTGTTGGAATAGAGTTGTTCACAGTATTTTGTAACAATCCTTTGTATTTCAGCGGGGTCTGTTGTTATTTCACCTCTTTCGTTTCTGATTTTGTTTATTTGGGTCCTCTCTCTTTGTTTCTTGGTTAGCCTGGCTAGCGGTTCATCTATCTTGTTTATCCTTTCAAAGAACCAGCTCTTGCTTTTGTTGATTTTATGTATTGTTTCTTTGGTCTCTATGTCATTTATCTCTGCTCTAATTTTTGTTATTTCCTTCCTTCTGCTTACACTGGGCTTTTCTTGTTGCTCTTTTTCTAACTTTTTGAGTTGTAGAGTTAGATCATTTGTTATCATTTTTTCAAGTTTTTTGCAATAGGCTTGTAGGGATATGAACTTCCCTCTCAAAACTGCTTTTGCTGTGTCCCATAGATTTTGGATTGTTGTGTTTTCACTATCATTTGTTTCCAGGATGTTTTTAATTTCTTCCTTGATTTCTCTGGTAACCCAGTCCTTGTTTAATAGCATGCTGTTTAGTCTCCATGTGTTTGATTTCTTTGGATTATTTTTATTGTAGTTAATTTCCAATTTTATGCCATTATGATCTGAGAAGATGCTTGATATGATTTCTATCTTCTTGAATTTGAAGAGACTTTGCCTATATCCCAAAATGTGGTCTATCTTTGAAAATGTCCCATGTGCACTTGAGAAGAATGTATATTCTGTGGTTTTGGGGTGGAATGTTCTGAAGATGTCGATTAATTCCATATGGTTTAGTGAGTCATTTAGGATTGATATTTCTTTGCTGATTTTTTGTTTAGATGATTTGTCAAAGGATGACAGTGGGGAGTACAAGGATCATACCTCAACATAATAAAAGCTATATATGATAAACCCACAGCCAACATCAATGGGCAAAAACTAAAACCATTCCCTCTAAGAACAGGAACAAGACAGGGTTGCCCACTCTCACCACTCCTGTTTTACATAGTACCGGAAGTACTAGCCATTGCAATTAGACAAGAAGAAGATATAAAGGCATCCAAATTGGAAAAGAAGTAAAGTTATCCTTATTTGCAGATGACATGATATTGTACATGAAAAACCCAAAAGACTCCATTAAAAAACTAATTGACTAAATAAATGAATTTGGCAATGTAGCAGGATACAAAATTAACGCCAAGAAATCCATGGCATTTCTATACACCAATAGCGAACTTGCAGAAACAGAGACTAAAAAGGCAATCCCATTTACCATCGCACCAAAAAAATTAAGATACCTTGGAATAAACTTAACTAAGGAGGTAAAAGACCTATACACAGAAAACTACATGACACTGAAAAAAGAGATAGAGGAAGATGTGAACAGATGGAAGAACATAGCATGTTCATGGACTGGTAGAATCAACATCATCAAAATGTCCATATTTCCCAAAGCAATCTATAGGTTCAATGCAATTAAAATACCAATGGCATATTTCACTGACCTAGTAAAAACTCTTCAAAAGTTCATTTGGAACAACAAAAGACCCCGAATAGCCACAGCAATCCTGAGAAAGAAGAGTAAAGTAGGAGGGATCTCAATACCAGATTTCAAGCTGTATTACAAAGCCACTGTTCTCAAAACAGCCTGGTACTGGCACAAGAACAGACATATAGATCAATGGAATAGAATTGAGAACCCAGATATCGACCCAAATCACTATGCTCAGTTAATATTTGACAAAGGAGGCACAAGCATACAATGGAGTCAAGACAGTCTCTTTAATAAATGGTGTTGGGAAAATTGGACAGATACATGCAAAAGAATGAAACTGGATCACCAACTTACACCATACACAAAAATAAACTCAAAATGGATACAGGACTTAAACATAAGACAGGAAACCATAAAAATACTGGAGGCATCCACAGGCAGCAAAATCTCAGACATATGCCAAAAGAACTTCTTCACTGATACTTCCCCTAGGGCAATGGAAGCTAAGGAGAAAATAAACAAATGGGACTACATCAAAATAAAAAGATTTTTTACAGCAAAGGAAACCATCAACAAAACAACAAGAAAGCCCTCTGTATGGGAGAACATATTTGCAAATGTTATCACTGATAAAGGTAATCTCCAACATCTATAGACAGCTTATACAACTTAATAAAAGGAAGATAAATGACCCAATTAAAAAATGGGCAAGGGATCTAAATAGAATCTTCTCAAAAGAAGACAGAAGAAAGGCCAAGAGGCACATGAAAACATGCTAAAGTCACTAATTATCCAAGAGATACAAATCAAAACAACAATGTGGTACCATCTCACATCTGTCAGAATGGCCAACATCAACAAATCAACAAACGACAAGTGTTGGCGAGGTTGCGGAGAAAAAGGAACCCTGATGCACTGCTGGTGAGAATGTAGACTGGTGCAACCACTGTAGAGAACAGTATGGAGCTTCCTCAAAAAACTGAAAATGGAACTTCCATTTGACCCAGACCCAATAATCCCACTCCTAGGAATATATCCCAAGAAGCTAGAAACATCAATCAGAAAGGATATATGCACCCCTATGTTCACAGCAGCACAATTTACAATAGCTAGGATTTGGAAACAGCCTAGGTGCCATCAGCAGATGATTGGATCCAAAAACTATGGTACATCTACACAATGGAATATTATGCTGCCATAAAAAAGAAAAAAAATTCTCATCGTTTGCAGCAACCTGGATGGAATTGGAGAACATCATGCTGAGTGAAACAAGCCAGTCAATGAAAGAGAAACACCACATGACCTCACTTATTTATGGATGATAAAGAACATTATAAACTGAAGAACCAAAAGATAGATATAGAGACAGTAAAGCAACAAGCAGACTGTCTAATTACAGCGGGGAGGTTGGGGAGATCTGGGGGAGATAAGAGATCAACCGAAGGACTTGTATACATGCATATAAGTACAACCAATGGACACAAAACTCTGGGGAGGGAGGGTATGTACGGGAAGGGGGGGCATTGGTAATATGTACAAAAATAATAATTTAATAAAAAAATATATATATTAAAAAAAAAGAACCGAGTGAAAGGAGGTGAGGCCAGCAGGTGATGCTGAGGCAGAGAGTGCAGTGCCAGGGGAGGGGGTGCAGTGGCACGGCCAGCCTCACAGACAGGTCCTAGCTCCTGTGCAGTTGCTTCTCAGCCATTTTCCCTCCCAGTGCTTTTCCGGAGGAGGGGACCAGCTGTGTGACCTTGGGCGGTTACTCCACCTCTCTGTGCCTCAGCTTTCCCAACTGCAAGGCAGGGCCCGGAGAGCACCCAGTGCGCCTCTCTCAGCCAGGGATTAGAAGACAGCCTTCGAACTCCTAGTCCTTCACGCTGGCCAGCCAGTTTCCATTCCTTCCTCAGGAGTGGAGCTGTGGAAGGCCCTGGCTGCATGCTCCTGCTCCTGCTGTCTGTGCTCCAGTGTGGAGGCTGCTGAGCTGCTCCGGGCAAGGCAGACAACCCTCCCCTCCACTCCCAGCCGCAATGCCGCCTCACAGCTCCACCTTTTTTTAATTGTCAGCATCCCAGCCTCTACCTGTTTGCCTTCCTACCTCAGTGTTCCCTTACTAAAGTCTGACAAATGTGCTGCTCACTCCCCCTGTGCCCTCACACTGAGGACTGGGCGCGCTGCCAGGGACATGGTGCGGTGATGTCTGTCCCATCCCTGCCTTCTAAGGGTTTTAAGCTGAAGACAGCCATGAGCTTGCCTTTATTTTGATAAGTCAATGCATCTTCATACATAAGAACTAAACATATGGTAATTGGGTAAATTCCCCCCGTGGGAATGAAAAATACTCAGAAGAGCAAAAGCTTCCTGTAGAATTAATTGAGAGGAGACAGGAGAAATGCTACTTATGGACATTGTAAAGATCATGATATGGAAGAGGGCGCTAATTTATTATATAAATCTCAGAAGTGCTAATCCTAGATTGATAGGTCAAAGTTACAGTTATCACAAATATTATAGAAAAAGAAGCTTGAATTATAGGTGAAATTTTAACTTTTATGGAAACACTGCTTAGACTTACATAGTAAACATGTATGATAGACAGTCCACAGTATCTTATACTCTGTCCCCTACCCCTGGATAAAGAATGTGAGCGCTTTCTAGTTCTGACATGTACAGTATATCACTGAATAATGCCTGTGTAGCTTCAGAACCTTACTTGTCTTAAGGCCACATTAATTAATTATTGTATAGCTCCTCCAAAAAAAACATACTTGAGCATCTACTGAGTGTAAGGAGAGCTGGCTTTGAGAAGAACTTCTGTGATAGCGTTTACACTGTGGTTTTAGCACAGCCCCTGTAGGTTCATTCAGGCCCACGTAGCTCACTGCTTTCGGTACCCCTGAAAGTGACGTCACCACCTTCATTCCTCCGAATTGCCAGACGTAAGGAAGTGGCACCAAACCACACACAACAAACCAAGACCAAGACAGAAAACACAGACAACAAAGTCACTGTGAACTAATTCTATGTCCAGTGATATAAAAAGTGTTTGAATTCTCAGAGAATTCAATTCCATCATAACAAATTAGATATTAGTAGTACACTTTCCTCTATGCTTCTGCTTATTCAAATATTGATATTAATCAATATATAAAAATCTTTAAAAATGCATAGTTAATTTGATTATTATAATTGTACTCTCTTAACCAATCCCCTCCTCATGAAAGCATTTAACTCAAAGAAAATATAAAGTATTACTAGGATTTCAAAGATTGAAATCACCTATGATTTTGACTTTAAAGACAGAGCATGAGCCTTTTAAGTGGTATCATTTGGGGGGAGACTACAGTATGAACTTTAAAAACAAGACTAACTAACTTAAATTTGATCTTTGCATGTTGATAAATTCAGAGAGTAACTAATACAATTCTGAGAAATTTGATTTTTTAGCTTTATTTTTAAAATCTTTATTGTTCGAAGTATTGCGTAGGTCCTACTTTTAACTTCCTTTTCCTTGTTACAACTGTTACAGACATCCCCACTGTGAGGCCCTGCCCTGTTCCCTCTGCCAACACCACGCGGTGGGCTGTGTCTGTAGGTTCTGCATGTGTGTTCTCTGGCTAACCTCCTTTTTTCACTCATCTTTTCCCAGCCTCCCCCTCTCTGACAGCTGTCTGTTTGTTCCATCTACCCATGCTGTGGTTCATCAGTTTATTTTGTTCATTAGATTTCACATATGTGTAAGATATGTGATATTTGTCTTTCCCTGACTGGATTATGTAACTTAACATAATACTCTCCAGGTCCATCCAGGCTGTTGCAAAGGGTAAGAAATCCTTCTTTTTCACTGTTGCATAGAATTCCATGGTGTAACTGTAGCACTGCTTTTTTATCCACTCGTCTGCTGATGGGCACTTGAGCTATTATATTTCCAGATCTGGGCTATTGTAAATGACTCTGCTATGAACACAGTGGTGCATATATTCTTTCTATTGGTATTTTGGGTTTCTTAAAATATATTATCAGAAGCGGGATCACTGGGTCAAAGTTCCATTTATAAATTTTTGAGAAAATTCCATTCTGCTTTCTGCAATGGCTGCATTCCTACCAGGAGTGGGAAAAGGTTCCCCTTTCTCTACAGCTTCGCCAGCACTTGTTGTTTGTTGATTTATTGATAGTAGCCATTCTGACAGGTGTGAGGTGGTACCTCATTGTCCTTTTAATTTGCATCTCTGATAATTAGAGATTTAAGCATTTTTTTCTATATGTTTATTGACCATCTGTATATCTTCTTTGGAGAAGTGTTATTCAGGCCCCTTGCACATTTTTTAATCGGATTGTTTGTCTTTCTGGTGTTAAGTTGTATAATTTCTTTATGTATTTTGGAAATTATCAGATGTATCATTGACAAATATGTTCTCCCATACAGTGGGCTCCCTTTTTATTTTGTTGATGGTTTCTTTTCCTGTGCAGAAGCTTTTTAATTTGATATATCGATAGTTCCATTTGTTACTTTTTTCCTTTGTTTCCTTTGCCCTAAGCAATGTATTGGTGAAAATGCTGCTACCTGATATGTCTGAGATTTTACTGTCTCTGCTTTCTTGCAGGATTTTTATGATTTCACAACTTACATTTAAGTATTTTATCCATCTTGAGTTTATTCTTGTGTATGGTGTAAGTTGCTGATATAGTTTTATTTTTTTGCATGTACCTGTCCAATTTTCCCAAAACCATTTATTGAACACACTGTCTTTACTCCATTATATGCTTTTGCCTCCTTTGTCAAATATTAATTGATCAGAAAGATGTGGGTTTATTTATGGGCTCTCTGTTCTGTTCTTATACCAGCCCTAGCCTGTTTTATTATGATGGTCTTTCAGTATAGTTTGATATCACAGAGATGTAAGAAAGTTGGTACAATATTTGAAAGAAATAAATATTATATGTAAATAAAATGAAAGATAAAAATCACATGATCATATCAATAGGTGAAGAAAAGACATTTGACAAAGTCAAATCTAACACCCATTTATGATTAGAATAATAAAAAAAACTCTCAGCAAAGTGGGAATAGAGGGATGATACCTCAACATAATAAAAGTATGACAAACCTACAGCCACCATCATACTCAATGGGCAAAAACTACAAGCATTTCCTTTAAGATAAGGAAAAAGACAGGATCTCTGCTTTCACCACTCCTGTTTGACATAGTGTTGGAAGCACTAGCCACAGTGATTAGACAAGAAGAAGAAATTACAGGCATCCAAATTGGAAAGGAACAAGTAAAACTGTCATTACTTGCAGATGACATGATATTGTCTGTAGGAAACTTTAAAGTCTCTACCAAAAAACTACTAGATTTAATAAATAAACTATCAAGATACAAAATGAATATCCAGAAATCAGTGGCATTTTTATATACCAAATAGAGGCCTGATGGACAAAATTTGTGCAGGGGGCTGGCCTCCACCTGCTGCTGCTGCGGCTGCCTCTGTCTTGGCCCCCGCAGCCCGGGCTTCATCTAGAAGGTTGTCTGGAAGGATGTCCAGTCTAATTAGCATATTACTTTTATTATTATAGGTAATAACTATCAGTAAGATAAACTAAGAAAACAATCCCATTTACTACTGTAACAACAACAAAATGTGGTAACTGGAAAAAAATTTAACCAAGAAGGCAAAAGACCTGTACTTGGAAAACTATAGAACATTGAAGAAAGAAATTAAGGAGATACAAATGGAAGTGTATACCATATTCATGGATTAGAAGAAGAATTAATATAATTAAAATCTCCATACTACTCAAAGCAATCCATAGATTCAACACAATTCCTATTAAAATACAAAGGGCATATTTCAGAGATGTGGAACAAGTATTTAAAAAATTTTGTGGAACCATAAATGACCCTGAATAGCCACAGCAACCTGGATAAAGAAGATCAAAGTTGGAGGTATCACAATACTAATATCAAACTATACTGTAAGGGAAATTAGACTTTTAATGGGAGATTTTGAAAATCCTGACAGTAACATGATTTTAATAAAAGGTCCTTCCCAATAAAATTTGTACACAATAAATAATACTTAGTAAACATAACACTCTTTTGAATAAATAGTTAAAATATTTTGGCATCATAAAGATTACCATTGTTTATCTTGTAAAATTAGTTTTGGAGCAGCATCATAATGTGAAGTTTTACAAGATTCATGCCTCAGTGATGGGTGCTTATCCTATATAATAAAAGCTTAATATGCTAAGTGTCTGGTTGTCCGGTTGTCTATTCAACCAATCAAAGCATAAAATGTTAATGATACTAAGGCTGCTCAATTGCTATGATGTGCACTGACCACCAGGGGGCAGTTGACCATTCAACCTTTCTCTATGATGTGCACTGACCATCAGGGGGCAGATGATCCAACTGGTAGGTTAGCTTGTTGCTGGGATCTAGCCAATTGGGACTGAGCGAGACAGGCCAGGCATGCCCTAGATTACACATGTGTCAAACACAAGGCCCGCAGGCCAAATCCAGCCCGCCAGGCCTTGCAATGTGGCCGCACCGCGCTGTCATCACTGCACTCCGCTGTCAGTTTATGACATTGTCAGTTTATGACTGTTCAGTAAACCATTCGGCCCGCGATTTAGGCTGGATTTTAGATTTTGGCCCCTTCTCTGATTGAGTTCGACACCCCTACCCTAGAACCTTCCTGTGGTCCCTCCCCAGCTGCCAACCTTGTCCCTCCCAACCCTAATCATGCACCAGTAGGGTACTCAGCCTGCCCTGCACCCTCTCACAATCTGGGACCCCTCCGGAGTGGTTGGAGAGGTGGTTTCGGCCTGATCCCACAGGCCAGGCTGAGGGACTTCACTGGTGCATGAATTCATGCACCGGTCCTCTAGTAACTAAATAAAAGACATAGGGTGGGATGACTACACTGTCAAACTACCAGTCTACGGAATTTGATGTAAACAAAGGGGGATTGAAACTTCGTGTCTGAGTCAGAAATTGGGGGCTTACAGAACTGTAAACACCACCAGGAAGCTGGTTCCAATGGTTCAGCTTCACAGTTTAAGACAAAGTGGAAATGAGCACTTCCTTACAGTCGTTCTCCTTTCACCAGCCCCTGCTGCATTTTCTCACATTACTTTGATTTCACTTGTAAATTTGAGCTTCATTTGTGCTTGGAAATAAGTATTTTAGGAACTCCCCAAAGAAATAACTCAAATTAAATACATACCTTAAAGTACAAATAAATTTTGTAAATAATAGTGCATAAAATTTTATTTCCTGTTTTCCAATAATATGAGATTACAAGAATAATAATGTTCTTTTTAAAAAAAGCAAAGCTGTTTTAAAAACAACAGCAACAAAACTGTAACTGCAGTCCTCCTGGGGAAAGGCTGACAGTTCTGCCCTTAGCTGGCAAGTAGAGGGGAAAACCTGTCTCAATAAACACTTTGAAAAGTGCTTCTTTTTGTGTCATCAGTTTTGCCCATACTGGTTAAACATAAGGAGTCAAAAGTTGTGCACGATGTAAGGGTGGTAGCAATTCCATAACTGACTAAACACTCCCAGTACAAGGACTCATCTTCTATCAGAAACAACAGAACAGGGTAAGGAAATGTTCTTCAGGGAAAACATGATTGTTCGCATGTATCTAAGCTACAGCTGGGTGAACTGCTGGTAACCAAATGCTGAGCTGGAGATGACAGCAGGAAGCAGCTGTGGCCTAGTGTCTTCTCATTTTGTGAACCAGTGACTACGGGTCAATGGAGAGCATCGCTCCATATTTAGCATTCTGCATTGCTCCAAGGTGTTTGAAAATCGTTAGATATTTCACAGCTTGTGACAGCTAACAAAACCTTAGTTTTCTAATGCGAAACACTATGATAAAAGTTTTCCTCACTCTAAGAAGATTGTAAATATCATATTATCTTTTCAACCAACTAATATCATGGAAACTTGGCAGGGTGCAAAAAATAAGGCAATGTAGTTCTATATTTTCTAGTACTCTCTGACTTATTCAAAGAGAGAGTGGATACAGAAAATTTTTTTTCAGGTAAAGAGAAATTTGGTGTGTAATGTTGTAATACATAAAACTCTGAAGATTATAGTTGTCTAAAAATTTACCCCCAAACTCTTCCCTAGGTTAAGCATGTCAAACTCAAAAGCCAAATAAACAAGGTGTAAGCGTATGTGGGCCACAAAAAAACAGAAACTTCAATGTTCATAGAAACGTAGGTTTATTTGATAGAGACATGCTGAATACAAAGGGCTGAAATAAATGAGTCATTGTTAAAGTAAATAATAGAACATTTTAATAAAAATTAATATTTTTCTTGAACATTAACTTACTAGACACTGAATAACTGCACAAATTAATAAGTGTAATGCAAATATACCTATTTTTCTTGTTCTCTGAAAGCGAAATATTTCCTTTGATCACACCAAACAAGCCAGTCCAAGACTAATGACAATCGGCTGCTAAAATATTCGCTGCTGGTATTAGTGAGAGAAGTGGTGTGCCTGTGTGAAAGGCGCTTAAGAGAAATGAATGCAACACCATTATAGTAACCAGTCATTAGCGAAGGTTGTACTTCGTTAATAATTATGTGTAACAGGATACTGTAAAAATTAAGTCAAACATTTTAATTAAAACATTTCCTACATACTGTTATATTGGCTGGACCACAAAAACATTTGTTGTGGGCCGCATGGGGCCCTCAGGCCATGTGTGTGACAGTTTGACATGCTCGCACTAGGTGGATGTCTTGCTCTCACTTCACCTTATTATTTATTTATTTTTTTATTTATCTATTTGCTCAGTGTGCAGATTCAGACGTCAGAGGTTCTGAGTTTGAATTTGAACTCCACTCCGCACTAGCTTTATAACCTCAGGCAAGAGATTTGCTCTCTGAAGGTCAGGGCTGCACCTGCAGAAATGGAAATTGCAACCTACATAACAATTCGTGAAAATGATCAACAAGATAATATTAAGTTATCTTGTTGTTACTGTTATATAATCACTACTACTGTGGCTGCTGCTACTCTTACTACAATTATTAACCCTGAAATTCCGTTTAAAATACTTTTCTTAAGACAATAGGGAAAGTATTTTAACACAAAGAACAGCTCAGGATATTTGAATGGCTTTCATTTGTGCCCAGCTTTGTAACTTACTACTTAAGTGATTTTAAAAACATCACGATTCCTAAATGACATTTGGCTTTCTAACTGTAAACCTGGAGTAAAGATTATGTATGTATGTAAATCATAAAACATCCTACAACTGCTAATTGTGAGGAAAGTAAGAAACTGCAACTTTTAAAAAATATGTTTTATTTATATTTTACAGAGAGGAAGGGAGAGGAATAGAGAGCTAGAAACATCAATGAGAGAGAAACATCAACCAGCTGCCTCCTACACACCCCCTACCGGGGATGTACTTACAACCAATGTACATGCCCTTAACCGGAATCGAACCTGGAAACTTTGAGCCAAACCAGTTTCTGCAGAAACTGCAACTTTTTAAAGAAAAGATACTACCATGTAAGGTCAATGACTATTGTTGAGGTGAAGCAATTTCTATGACTTATGTGGGTTTATCTGGTGGTAAATCTCAACACACACACCCAATGTACTTATCACCGTAAGTAGTTGGAATCAGTCGAATACAGTTCCTTCTGGCTCACTTGCTGAAACATGCCAATCACATGTTCTCCAGTTTTCTCACCTAACATTTCTTTTGTCCTTTGGTGTCTTGTGGTCATTTCTGCAGGGAACATAGCCTGACCACCATAGGACTGATCAAAGTGTTACTGCATCTCCTGTCTTACAACAGATTATTGTAACACTCCCATTAACAAAACATCTGCCAATGTTCTCTTCTATGTGCGTGACAGTGAGCGAATTCCCTTCCCCTTGGGACACCTGGCACTTGTAATTGAATTCAAGAAAAATTGACAAATGATGGTGACTTTTAGGAATTACAAAACTCATCTAATAGGACAATACCCAAATTCTAGAAAGCCTGGAAACATTTTGCATAATCTTAATTGTAAATCCATTTTCAATTTTGAGCTGATATGCTGGTTCATAAAATATTACTTTGCATAAATATTGCCTTTATACCTTTTTCAGAGTTATGTATGGTGGTGCATAAACCTCAGCATGATATATACCACCGAGGGTCATTTACATGCAGTTTTAAATAATCTCTGCATGATTTTTGTCATATATTGGCACAGTTCATGTTTTTTTAGACACATTTTTATTTTTAAAAATTTATGTCTTATTTTGCTAAATGAGCCCATAAGTAAAACCTAGGTAAAATATTTGCTTGGACAGTCACAAAGGCAGTGTATTGTGTGTGTGCGTGCACATGTGTGCAGTGTGTATCTCTAATAAAAAAGTAAGCTTTGAAAATAGGACATAATGAAAAATGGAATGATGATTAATTCCTTACATCTTTATTTTTTTTAATTAATTGCCATAAGTTAAGTCATTGTTCGGTGTTTTGCACATACATTTCATACATTTTAAAGATTTCAAATGCCTGCACTAGTATTGGTCCTGGTCCATTTCACAGCTATGGGTTTCAATAAAGAAACATAGAATAACAATTACAATTCAGAAAATCTAAATGTGAAACTATGCATACTAACATAATTTTCACCATGGTAAACAAAGAACAGTGAAGTATTTTCCATTAGCCAGAAGACAGGACGATGCCCGCCGTCTTCCTGTGGCAGTGGGCTCACTGTGCTCTCAGTACTTTGGCTGAGCAGCTGGTTGGACAAGGGCCCCTTTCTTTCTCCCAATCTCAGCGTTTCCATCTCACAGCCTAAGTTTCAAAACAACACGGACCCGTGTCTTAATGCAATGGTTTTCCATTAAGAGTTTTATTAGAATGTTCATATGTTCTAAGATCCAAAAGGAATGGTGTTCAGCATGTTTCCTAACGTGGTCTCCATTTAGTCTCCATACCTGAGGCCCTTTCTCTGTTGATGACACTACATGTCCTCTGGATGTTCTCTCTGGCCTAACGGGAACCCCACAGTCCCAGGTTTTCAGCTCCTGTGGTTTGCTTTCATCGATTATTTCTGTTTTTATTTTTCTTTAACAAGTTTCTTATTAAATTATAAATAAAAACATATGTTGATGGTGGTATTCTAAACATATTGCTTTGAATAATAGGAGTGTTTATTTCTTTTAAACTCTACGTGATTTACTGTGTACTAGTTAAATGTTCTCCAACAACATAACCACATGTAAATCACCCAGCGGAACCCACACCCTAACTGCAACCAGGTCTACACCCATGTGACTCCTGGGGCGTCCCCCACGATATGTGTGGGTGCGTGCTCACGTTTCCCTGGCAGTTGTTCCTCTGGAAACCACTGCCTTCCTGGTCCCCCCACGGTTCCTGGCACTCCCCTGGTTTACACCTGATTGAACACTGTCCCAGGAATTGCTCCTGGCGCCAGCAGTGAAGGAGGTGCTGATCCGCGAGGAGACTTTCTGTGGGGAAGCACTGCAACCAGGGCGCATCAGGGGCACCCTGCAGGACCCTGAGCTCCTCGGGGGGGGGGGGGGGGGACCAGGGCGGGGGACCTGTCCCTCCAGGAGTACGGTGCCAGCTTCTCCCTCTACAGCTGCTCCTGGGCTTTGGTCTTGTGGGGGAAAGGCATGCACAGTAGGTTTGATGATTTTATGTTTGTATAAATCATTACTAGCCCGTTCAGCCAAATGAAATGATTTAATTTCACAAAGGCGCATATAGATAAGTCACAGACGCTTTACAGGCCTCACCTTTCTGGGATTAAGGAACCAACAGCTATCCCTGAGCTGATGCGTTTGCTGCAATAGGATAGATGATTGCGCTAGTAGATGGACAGATGAAAGTACAAAGGAAGCACAAGTTCAAAGGGAAGCAGCTGGCCTGGAAGTGCCGGAGCCAGAGAAGCACAGGGAGAAATGAGGTGAGTGGCAAACAGGACACACACTCACTTCCTACAAAAAGCAAAGAAAAATGTAACCACACCTTATGGAATGTTGAGAAGGAAGAGTTGTGGAATATTAATGTGGAGTAGGGGAAGGAAAAATAGATGCAGATGGAATGTTGAAAAGGCCTATAATGGACTGTCTACGAAGGGAACTCTGGGTAAAAGAGACAGATGCCTGGGGCCGGCAGCAGAGTTAAGATAAGGCCGTCCAGATGCTCAGTGCCAAGGCTGCAGGAGTGAATGCTTCCCCGGAGGGCTCCCCTCCGTGGGCCTCCCCTCCGTGACCCTCCCCTCCACGAGAGCTCCCTTTGTTTCCCCTTTAGTGCTGTATCCCCTTCGGAGTGTTACCAAGTCACTCTGTAACCCTCTCTCCCTCCTAGGAAGCTCAGACACTCGGGTAGCCAAACTCTCCAGCATGGCTCAACGCCTCTGAAGCACCGGAGCGCCACAGGCATCTGGAAACGTGTTTTTTCTGAATAAAAGAATGAATGAATGAAACAACCATGCTTAGTAATCTTGCGAGAAATTAGAAAATCCAGGGTCAGGTATAGCTAGAAAGAAGGGGCTCTTTTTAAAAAGTAATTTCATTGATTTCTTAGAGAAAGAGGACGGGAGAGGGAGAAAGAAACAGCGACCTCGGAGCAGAATACCGTTCCTCTGGTTCCTGCCCTCCTCCTCCCAGGGCTGGAGCCTGCGGCCCTGGCATGTGCCCTGCCTGGCAATGGAACCAGCACGTGCCCTGACCCGGAACGCACAGGATATGCCCAGCACCTGAGCCACCCCGGCCAGGAGAAGGGCCTCTTACGTGGGCCTTGTGGGCATGCAGGAGAGGAGAGAGAAGACACCGGGGGAAACAGCTCTCAAGGTTGACAAAAGTAAAATTAGAAAGGAGGGGAGTGTGGAGTGAAGGAGATCAGCATAGAAATACCATGTGGTCTCACTGATAAACTCATGAACAAAATAGAACCAGAGGCATGGATACATAGAACAGACTGACAGCGGTCAGAGGGCATGGGAGTGGGGAGGCTGGATGGAAGAAGGTGAGAGGATTAGCCAAGGACATACGTGCAGAGCCCCCACACAGACAAGAGTGTGGGATGGCCAAGGGAAGCGGGGCAGAGGCTGAGTGGAGGCAGGCAAAAGGAAGGAGAGTGGAGACTTCTGTAATATGTTAACATTAAACATAGAGCTTAAAGATATTAAAATTGTTGTGAACCATAAATTCTTATACTTTGGGCCTTTCTCCAAAATGGGGTAATTTTTTTTTTCATTCAAACTTCTAATATAGTGATAAGAATAGCTCTTTTTTATTCAGTGCATATTATGTGCCAGCTACTGTCTCATTCTTGCATGCATTTTGTTAATCCTCATGATTACCATAGGTGGGAATTACTGTATCATTAGTTATATAATCTGGCTTTCCTAGCTCATCTCTCTCAGTCCTTAAGCACCTACAACCCATATCCTCTGGATTCATTGTTATGAAGGTCGCTGGTGTCCTGCATGTCACTGACTGTTCATACCGTCCCTTTACCAGTGCACAGGCCACAGAGCAAGTGTGTGGGGATCACCTTGAGAATGGCATGGCTAACCAACTGACACTCTGGACACGTCTCTGGTTCCTTTCTCTACAGAGTGACCCAAAGAGAGTGACTTCTGATGGCACAGCCGTGTGTCCAGGGGCACCTAAGAGTAGACTGAGCTGCTGAGTGGGGAAGCAGAGGCATGAGACGGGCATGTCTGAGGACTTCTTTCTGCCCACTGGGTAAGCCGCTCCGTCTGTGCAGAGCCCTGGCTGAGAAGGACGTCAGCTTCACTCCCAGCTCCAGCTTCACTCCCTGAGGGCTTGGAGAGCACGTTTCTTCATCTCAGTGCAGTTCTAGGATTGTACCACGGGGATAGCAGCACCCACTTTGTGGGTTTGATGTAGAGATTGCATTAGAACACTGATTTTCAACCGTTAGCATGTCACACATAAACTAATTACTAAAATCCGGTGGCACAAGAAAAAAATGTATTTTCTGACAATCTGACAAAAAAAAAAAAGATATAATTTTGATTCATTCACCCTGGGAGGCTATTGTTCTGTTGGCTGTTGCCATTTTTTTAATTTGACAATCTAAGGAAAAAGAAGTCAGTGCCCCTGACTAAATCGTCAGCTAGTATGTTTCAAAAATTCTTGTGGCACAACAGATGAAAATCACTGCATTAAATATTTGTGTGGTGCCTGGCACACAGTGGATACTCACTAAATGGGACTGATGTTTTTACTACACAATAGCAAGAATATATTCAATAGTTTTTGCTATCTAATTGGGCAAAATATTAGAGCAAATAATATATGAAGCAGCATTTGACAGAATGTACACTAGTTTCACTAAGCTTATCACTTTTCTTATAGCATTTGTCCGATTGCTCATTAATTTGAGAGAATAAATTGTTTGACTTTTCTTTCTTTATCCTTCTTCCCTCATTCACTTAATCTGTTACCATGCTAATTTATTTCTAAATCTCAAGATGCTTCCAATCACTTATATCTAACCTCTTCAAGAAGATTTTAGGTGACTGTAACCAAAAAATAAAACAAAACCAACAATGCAGTTTGGCTACGTGTTGCAAAGAAAAACAAACCTGTGAGACAGGTGCTGGTGCAGAAAGGAGAGGTTTCATCCATGCCCTGCCTGGCCTGGGAGAATGGTGGACTCCCCGCTCAAAGACCATCTCCTTCTCCTGCTCAAACCTGGGTTCTTATAGAGATAGGGAGGGGAGGGATTTTTTTAATCCAGTTATCTTGCTAGCTTTTGGGATGCTGGGATCCTATTGATGCATCTTTCTAGCTTAAGGCATGCTCAATATAAGAAACCACCTCTCTCTTATCTCGGCCAGTGGGGTTGACTCCCCAGTGCTCTGATTATCTATAGCAACATCATCTCCATGAAGTTAGAAAGACAGCCTATAGTCACAGTCCCATCTCATCTCACATTTAAATGAGCATCCCACACCCTTCACTCCTAACTTCCCTCATCTTTGTCAAAGGAAACACCATGTTCCATGTGTCTTAGCCTGGAAGCCATTTCCTATGATCACATGTCTTTGAACATATTGTTTTCTTCTGACTCTTCAACAGTCCAACATAGCCTCTCCGAGGACCCTTCTCGGCCTCTGAGGCCCATATGATTCTCTTCTGAACTCTGAATAAGATTAGTTAGAGTTGAGAAGTTTGGGTATTTCAGTGTATATGAGTCCTTTCGGGAACAAATAAGGTCTCTTTAACATCTACATTTTTGCATGTATGAAAGGCTGATGTGAAATAGAAAGTGTTTGTGAAACCTATGTAGTTTGAGAGAACAATGACTGTAATATTAGGAATTTGACAGTGGAAGGATAAACAGAGTGCTTGCTAACAAATTTTCCTACTTAATTTTTTGTCTGGGTTTCAGTCTGAATAATACTTTGAAAATATCATTCTGTCCTCTTTCCTTATATTTTCATCTATTCTGTAGTTCTCCCTTTTGTTTTTCAGACAATCGTATTTTATGTTATTGAAGGATGACACACAGTGAGTCTGAATGAACAAAGGGGATGGATGCGTTTTGGAGTTTAAAAGGGCTTACTTCTCAGGTCAATGAGAAGGACCCATGTTCTAACTGAAATATTGATACATCTCATCACACTCCTGAGAACAGACAGGGTTTCCAGAGCGGCAGGGCCTGGGGAAGACAGATTATGAGGGAACAGAGAAAGGGCCAGAGACACAGGAGAGGAGCCGCTCACTCAGGAGTGGAGTGAATATCCAACTGCATAGGCTTCATTTGAGCAAGAAGCACCTATTGGCATTGGCCTGGCAACCAGACCAGGAAGCTGCCATTTCAGTGAACATCACTGATGCTGGTCCAGAGCAGCCATGCTGCTCACCTTACCCTTCAGCTATTACACTTCAAAAGGAGGAAATCATTGTTTTTACAAAGAGAATGTTGACCACAAATACAAAACACTGAAAGAGATTTTTAAAGTATATACAGGACCTGAATAAAATATATAAATCAAATATGAAATGCCATAGAATTATTAAATTACTTATATATACATATATACAAGTATTGTATATGTATTGCTCTTGAATGACAGAGACCCTACAAAACTTTTTAAATTATAAAAATGCTAATTTCTTCATGATTATTCTAATAAAAATATAATCCAATGTATAATGAAAATTAGAGAAATTGACAAAATAATTCTAAAATTCAACAACTCTTCACACCCTCAGCTCCCTTTCCTTCTCCCTCCTCAGGGAGGTACAATGGACTTCTCAGTGTCCCATGAGTGCATGCGCGCTCCCCTCTCTTCCTGGCTAGTGGTGCCCCTCACTCATTCCTCAGACCTCTTTCAAGTGTAAGGAGCAGCGCCCAGCACTAAGATGAATGGCTCCACGGAGGAGGCACCCGGGGTTCACAACTGGTTCTGTCATTCACATGCTGTGAAGTTGGCCAATTAAGTAAGCTTCTTCACACTGCTTAACCCACGCTTTAAGAAGGGGACAATAGCTGCACCATCTCCACCAGGACAGTGGGTGACTGACAGCTTCGGGAGGGGGTCGGAATGTCTGTGTGACACATCCAGTCATGAGACCTGTTTCTCTCAAGCTCACCTTGGAAAGGCAGGCTGCCAGTGCGACTTCTCTGAGCCCTGATACAGACGGTCCTGGGCCAGTGAGCAAGCCATGGCTTTGGGACAAAAGATGAGCTGAGACTATCTGATTTCACTTCTGGTGAAACTCATTGGTGGTGGTAGAAAGAGTACAAGTAGAATGTGGAGACAGTCAAGCTGCATGAAGAGAGCGTAGCCAGATCAAAGTCGCCTACCTTTATGCCTAATAACACTGATGGGTGAGATCATTCATTCCCATCCTCCTGTAGAAAACAAATGAAAACACAGAAATAAAGCTTAAAACATCTTGGACACATGGGCTTGCTGACTAGGTAGTAAGGGATATGACAGCAATATCTGAGTGGAAGTGAAAATCCAGATAGACAGTGGATCCTCAAAGTAATCACAATTCTAGAACAACTTGGATAATTTTGGTGGTTGCACTGGGGTCCAGAGAAGTCAAAGCTTTGGGCCCACCAGGAAGGGAGTCTACAAAGAGAGTCTCCCTCGGTACCCGGGGACCTAGCAGGGCGTTAGCCGTTAGGTAAGGACAAATTAAAGGCAGACTGGCCACATCCTCCCAAACCTCAAAGCCTTGCAAGTTGTCTGGCTGCAGAGCAGAGCAGAGAGATGAAAACGTTTCTGGGAATTTATAACCACAAAGTGGCCTTAGGGAAACTCAAAGCAAAGTAACCACACCTGGGTAGTCCAAAAATGTCCTGTATATAACTCTTCAGGCTTGGACTGTTTTAAATATGATGATGTTTATAATAATGATGATGAATAGACAGAATATAAAAAGTTATCATTATAACCATTTTAAAAAGATTCAATCCAGTGGCATTAAGAGTATTCACAATGTTGTGCAGCCATTATCACTATCGAGGTCCAAACATCTTCATCACCTCCAATGGAAACCAGACCCGTTATACAGCCACTTCCCATTCTTCCCTCCCCAAGTCGCTGGGAATTTCTAATCTGCTTTCTATCTCTACCAATTTGCCCATTCTGGTCTCCTTCGAATGAATAGAGTCATATATATGTGGCCTTTTGGGTCTGATTTCTTTCATGCAGGATAATGTTTTCAAGGTCCAACTGTGTTGTAGCACATCACTAGTCCACATTTCATTTATCTTTTCATTTCTTGTTGTATATTTGTTTCCCCCCTCCAGCATTCCTTGAACTATTTTTAAATGGTTCTGCACAGGCAATGACCCTGGGCACATGGCAGAAACAAAACAGATCTTATAAGAGAGACATGTTGATCCCAAGAATTCATATAATTTAGGGAGTGACACACACAGACACAGGCAAGCAAAGAGGAAACGAAGCGCCACAGCGGACAGAGCAGAAGCCACTGGCAGCAGCAGCCTGCAGGCCCAGACCCTGGATTACCAAGGACAGCATCTAAAACACCTCATCGAACACTTAAAGAATTTTAAACTTTATGTACAATGAGATAAATGAACAACACGTCATCAATAAATAGTAGTGTAGTGGAAAACAGATAAGGAAAATTTGAGACATTTGAATGAAAATGCCTAAAGTTTGGCATATCAAAAACAATACCTGAATAATCACCTATGCTTAGAGAATATATTATTTTTAATTCCTCGACTCTACATGTGATTTTTTTCAAAATACATTTTTTTTACTATAATTGTTTGATAGTGAGTTCTTCACTAATTATTACATTGTTCATATGAGCTACTCTATGATATACAGCTTCTCAAAGATATTTCTAGAATGTGCTGTGGTAAAAGACAAAGTTTGTATGTTTTATTCTATAAGCTTGAAGATATATAGAAGGGCTTGGCAATGAAGTCCAATCCCCTCCCTAGGGTGTGGAAGAAGGTGTGAGATAACAAAATCTGGGACATTGGGTAGCTGTGGAATCTTACTTTCATCTGCGAATATAAACATGAACACAAATAAGTGAATAAAATTTGACAGACAGGCAAACAATAACAACGCAGGAAGTTGTTTTTAGATTATGACACAGATGTTCAGGTATTTCATTTGAATAACATTTAAGAATTCTTCCAAAATGCCATTCCTAACCTCTGTGCGTTAAGTGCGTACAGAAGAGCAGATCACAGGCATGGACAGGAGCTGGGCCCGAGGACCGCCTGGGCTGCGGACAGCCGCCGCGCAGAGGCCGCACAGCACAGCCGCTCCGCCTCACTCGCTCCCAGTCACATACTGGGGGGCGGGAAAGGAGGTTTCCAGGGGAAAATAACTTTTCCTTACAAATTAGTACAGCACGATACGGGCTTAGGAGGCAAAACTGGTTGTATTTAAGTCCTAACTTCTTAAGGAAAGAAATGCCAAGTAATTTTTTTATTTTATCTGGCTAAAAACTGTATAAAATGTTATGCTTAAAATTGAAGAAATTCAAGAACATTTACCTGCAGGTGGTGCTCACTTCGCAGGGCCTCAAGTTCCTGGGCCCACGGCCTGCAGCCCTTCCGGCAGCTCAGTGCTGCACCCTCCGCCGGGGACAGGCACCCTGTGATATTTAAAACACCGGACTTATCCCCAAACGGCCTTTGTTTCTATAAATATGAAGAGAGGAGCGGAGCTTAACTTACACTCAGCCACACTATTAATAGAGATGCTGTTTTTATGTGAGATGTTATTCTGGGGCCTATTTAATGAGCCTGGAAAGACAGGGATGACCACGTGTCACCCGCAGGGAAACTTAAAATGCTCCTTCCTGCGAGTGAGCCCTATTTTACCCTCTGAACTCAGATAAGCACATTCTATTCTGAAATGCTCTCTCTTAAAAAGGACTCCAGAAGCACAAAGAGATGGATTAATTGCATTAAACACTGACATATTAAGTATTAAGTTAAAGAAGCCAAACTTATGCAAATAGAAAATTTATCATTTAATACCCAATTGAATCGAAATGAATTCTTTTTTACTGTCATCAAGTTTCAAAACATTTTAGGCATGGGATAAGAGGCAATTTATCTGGCATTGTTGAAATCTGAGAAAATAATTTTTCTTTTATATGCCGGGAAGAATCAACTTCTATTTATAGACTACTAATAAAAAACTTTCAGAATAGAGACTTTTTTAGAGAGGTCAACGTCAGGAAAATACAGACCATTCATTCCCAAATCAGCACTTTCTTTCCCAGGCCACCGTCTTACGTGCGGGCTGGGCGAGCCGCCCCGCAGCTGGCCTTCCTCTGGGCACGTCACACAGCCACCAACTCCGGAGTCCTGCGGTTTCACACAATAACATAAAAATGAGTAAGTTTTTTCCTTCCCGTCTTTATAAATCCAAAGGAAGGAACATGACTATCTATTATGAGCTGTACATTTATTAAAGTTTGCCACGCACAGCTCACTTGTTTGGAAACTGTAGCTGCAACTGCTCCCCGGAGGATACAGAGCGCAGGGCCCGAGGGCGCCAGGCCCGCTCAGCTGGCCCTGCTCTGCAGGTCCCAGCCTTTGGTCTGAGCTTGGCCCAGGCCTGACCCTCTCCATGCTCAGGTTTTCACAAGGAAAATCTATGTATACAAAAGCCAAGCGTCAGAACCATGGAATGACCAGATGTACTGAAACAACCAGAATGACAAGTTGCTATGACGTGCACTGTGGCAGCCAACTGGCCTGATGGGCCCCAATCCGCTCCCCCCAACCTCTCCTGACCCCTCACTCTGACTGGCGGGCTCCTAATCGGCCACTCCCACTCTGATTGGGGGCAGGGCCAGGTAGCCAACCTCCCCCAGCCTCTTCCCCTGCCAGCCCAGCCCCATCAGCCTCCATTGAGGCAGGCTGGCCAGACAAATTCATGCACCGGGCCTCTAGAGGGATATAACAGTCAATATCCCCCCTATGGCGTTCAGAGGATTCATGAGTTAAGCATGAAAAGCATTCAGATGAATAAATGCCCAGTAGATATTGCAAAAGTAAAAATAAAACATTACCACAGAAAGCTGGGTAATAAAATTATTATTAGTGGATACATTTCCAATTTGGTGTAAATTTTCAGAATTTTTTGATGTTTTTCCTATTCTATTTCTAACCCTCCTCCTGTTTGGATCGCAGCAGGGCAGGCCCATAGCTGTCCTTCTGTCCAAAGCTCCCACATCCTTGCCTCTGGGTCATGATGACCACAGGAGAAGGAAGGCGGGCACAGGCAGTGTCAGCGGGGAGGTGAGTTATTTGAAAGGTTTGTTGGTCATTTTAGTTCACAGACTAGTCCTTACCCACTGACCCAACTCCTCTGTCCCCCCAACCCCAGCAGCAATCAGTTCCTTAGAAAATAGCAACATCAACAGCTTAGCAGCGGCCAAGGAAAATGACAGATTTTAAAGGCGAGTCCAAAATTTGAACTCTTATCAAATTTGAACAAGATTTGTAGAATTATTTAAACACATTTGTCCATAACCATCTCACATTTGCATATGCAAATCTGAAAACCTGCTTATGAACATATAGGTGGAGATTTCTTTTTATTTGCAATAGTAGCAGTAGCAATAATGGCTATGATCTGTGCTACGGCAGCATTTTGATACACTGTGCAGACTGTCATCTAGTTCACACAGCTCTGTTAGAGCGTGTGACACAAGGCTTCTCCCTTCCTCCTCCGGGGCCAGAGCCCACACCTGTGATTAGGTTCCTCTGACTTCCGAGCCCTGCTCTTCAGACCTGCTCTCAGCGGCTGGTTCTGTTAGGCCGTTGCTCAGTCTCACCCTCCGGGCTGTGGAATGAGGGCACCTTTCCGACTTCCCTCAGAGGGAGAGGACCCCGCTTCCTTCAGGAGAGACCCCGCTGCAGGGTCCCCAGGGCCCCCTCGGCCCTACCTGACATCCCAGAAAGAGAGCGGGGCTTATTGTCTCTCTGATTTTATTCCTCAGATGTCAACCAGGTCTGTGGACATAAAAAAGAATGGGCTTTTGAAATAATTTCCAAGGACTTGTGATTTTTTTTTACTTGCTAAAACTTACACGTGCTGAGATTTGAATTATATGTCAAATTCTCAAATCAGATGTAAAAGCTATTGAAAGACTTAACAGCTTTCAAGATCAAGTTGAGAGGCTAGATATAGTTGAAGGGGAAATGATATATATTCCATTTTAATGTTAGAATTCAAGTTATTTCAACTTAGCTGAGGTGGTAGCCATAAGGTTTGTGTGTGGAAAACAGATGAAAATACTAAGTCCATTTTAATAGTGAGAACATACAGACTAGATGGAAAATTTAATGGAAGCATCTTTCTCCTGGTTTTCTTTCTTGTTATTATATTTCAAGCAACAGTTCTGTCCTGCCAAGTCATCATCCTACACTGAATTTAGAACTCTTATGGGCACATATTTCAACAGAAAGATTCCCTTCCTGTAAGGCTAATAATTTCAGGCAGCTTTTTTGAATGTCAGTGGAAATTTAGGGTGCCCCAATAATATATTGATTTCCAAAAGTAGAAATGTGGTTTTAATATAACTGCTTGCCAATATTACTGTCATCCTCTCTTGGGCTATATTTATTTTTAAAAAATGAAAATGGTAGTTTCATTTTAGCAAGAGCAAGTATGGAGATCTTTAATTTAAAAGACATTGGTAAATCTTGTGTAATTGCTTCAGCATTGAATTAACACTGCATTTTCTGTGAACTCATGTATTCAGATGGTGATAGAGGGGGGACTCAGGGAAGAACCCGGAGATTAACCACGTCGTTTCCACTGATGTAGGAAGGCATGGGGGTTGTGGTTGGTGTGCAGAGGGATATTGTGTGGACAGCATGGCTCAAAAGAAGCATGCCTAGTAGAAGGTAAGTGAGAGGGCATTCATGGATGAGGTAGAAGTTAGGAACAAAATGCAGAGAAAATTATTGTGGAGTGATATTTCTGTGAGCGTTTGCTCAGCCCAGACACTCAATACCAGTGGTAAAACTGGCAAAGGAGGAAGACAGCTTTGTCTTTTGACTTGTCTAGGTGGCTTTATTCTGCTACAGAGTAAGACTTATGAAATTGGTAGGTTTTTAAAATAATTCATTATTAAAAATAACTTGTTATTAATCTTTTTTTAATAGCAAAGCAAAGCCTTTTTTATAGTAGGAAATGTAGAAATACATGTGAGGATAAACAAAAAACTATTATAAACTTACCTTCATAGATAAACAGTATTGAGAATGTTGTATTCTTTCTAAACTATATCCTTACATGTGTGTATGTGTACATGTTTGTAGAAAGCAATAATGAAAGCAGAAATTGTTCAGTTTTGTAATCTACTTTCTGTACAGAGGTTGAAAATATTCTTCCGGGAGTTATTTTTTCTTTAAAATTTAATCTCTCTATGTAGACTAAATAGAAAAATGTGAATTCTGGACTTAATACTGGAACACCTTTGTTCCGGCCCACAAAGTGGCTAGGGATGTGGAAAAGACATAAACTCTGAGGGGAAGAATCCTTGCCGTATTGGATTTCTTATTATAAAAAAAATGCTGGGCAGAAGCAAAAACATATTATTCACACACTAGATTTTGAAAAAATCCAGGGATCATAATGTGCTACTAAATCTAGAAAGAAATGAGTCATGTTTGTTTGTTTTGTATATCCTATTCACACAGTTATCTAACAAGCATTATTTTCTTCAATATATGAGAGATATTAAAAATACAAGCCAGACTTTCTGGGTTTGAACCCCGAGTCCTAGCCTCAGCACCCCCTCCTGTGAAAATGGGTAGGATTAGTAAGGTTTTGTGAAACCAGATACAGTTCACTGATGCCAAATGCCCTTATTGTGGCCGTGGTTAGACTCCAGTGGCTGACCACTCCCCTTTGATTCCATGGAATTCTCCAATACAATTTCCTTCCTTAACAATAGAAACTACAGTTTCTTACTCTTCTATGTGAGGCTCCTATCAGTGCTGTCTGACTTACAATGAGGAGCAAAAATGTACCAACAAGCAACAACGACAAAAAATCAAATCTGCAAAGAAAAACCCTCTCTGTATCTCTGTCATCCAGCCTTAGGTCATTCTATGAGCTATCTGATAAAAATCCTTTGGTTAAATTTTTAAAACTTAAGTTAGTCCTATAATAGCTGTAGCTATTATAGAATACCAGTTATTAAATGGACTCAGAAGCCCTCAAGGCTAGGATAGATTTCAGTGTTCAAAGGGGAAAAATGTTTAGAAGAAAGTTATTTTTCTACATGATCAGTTATACAGAATATCTTCAAATCATGACAATGTTCCTTTCACTATATGACCTTGTGAAGGAGGAAGAAGAGTTTCCCCTACCCTCAAATAGTGACAGTTTTACTTCTTTCTTTCTAATTTGGATGTCTTTTATTCATTTTCTTGTCTGATTGCTGTGGCTAGGACTTCCAATACTATGTCAAATAAAAGTGGTGAAAGTGGACATTCTTATCTTGTTTCTGATCTTAAGCAAACCTCCCATTGCCTTTTCCTATTAAGTATGATGTTAGTTGTGAGTTTGTCATATATAGCCTTTATTATGTTGAGGTATTTTCCCTCTATTCCCATGTTGCTGAGTTTTCATTATAAATGGGTGCTGGATTTGGTCAAATACTTTTTTCTGCACCTATTTAAATGATCATATGATTTTTAGCCTTCATTTTGCTTATGTGCTATATCATGTTATTTGATTTGTGGACATTGAACCAACCTTGCATCCCAGGGATAAATCCCACTTGATCATGGTGTGTGATCTTTTTTAATATATCGTTAAATTTGGTTTGCTACTATTGTATTTTGTTGAGGAATTTGCATGTATGTTTATCAGGGATATTGACATGTAATTTAATTTTTGTAATGTCTTTGTTTTGGAATCAGGGTAATGCTAACCTCATAAAATGAACTTAGGAGTCACCCCTCTTCTTTAATTTATTTGAATAGCATGAGAAGAATGGGTATAAATCTAATTTGAATGCTTGGTAAATTTTACCTGCAAAGCCTTTTGGGAAGGACTTGTGATTGTTGGTAGATTTTGATTACTGATTAGATTGTGTTAGTAGTAATCAGTCTGCTCAAATATTCTGTTTCTTCATGATTCAGTCTTGAGAGATCTGAAGTTTCCATTAATTTATCCTTTTCTTCCAGATTGTCCATTAGTTGGCATATAATTGTAATACTTTAAAAAATAATCTTCTGTCAGTAGTTATATCTCCTCTTTTATTTTTTATTTTATTTAGTCCTCTCTCTGTTTTCTTCATGGTTCTGGGTTAGGTTTATCAATTTTGATTATATTTTTAAAGAACCAGCCCTTGTTTTCATTGATCTCTTTTATGTTTTTAGATTCTATTTTATTTATTTCTGTTCAGATCTATATTATTTCTTTCCTGCTATTTAGTTTTGGGTTTGTTATTATTGTTTTTGTCCCTTTAGGCATAAGGTTAAGTTGTGTATTTGAGCTTTTTTTCTTATTTCTGAGGTAGGCCTATGTTGCTATGAATTTTCCACTTAGGACTCCATTTGCTGGGTCTCATAGATTTTGGGTGGTTGTATCAATATTTTCATTTTTATTTGTCTCAAGATGTCTTTTATTTTCTTCCTTGATCTTATTGTTAGACCATTCATTGTTTGGTAGCATGTTATTTAGTGCCATCTGTTTGTGTGTTTTTCAGTTTTCTCCTTGTAACTGATTTCTGGTTTCACACCATTGTGGTCAGAGAAGATGTTTGATTTGATTTCAATCTTTTTATACTTATTTAGACTTGTTTTGTGGCTTAACATATGGTGTATCCTGAATAATGTTCCATGTGTGCTTAAAAATAATGTATTTCTGCTGCTTTGGAATGAAATGCCTCAAAAATATCAATTAAACATGTCTGGTTTAATGTGTCATTTAATGCCACTGTTTCCTTTGTTGATTTTCAGTCTGAATGATCTATGCATTGATGTCAATGGGTTGACATCAGTGGATTACAATACCCACTGTGACTGCATTACTCTTGATCTCTATCTTTATGTCTGTCACTATTTGCTTTATATATGTAGGTGCTCCTATGTTGGGTGCTTAAATGTTCACAACCATTATGTCTTGTTGGATTGTTCCCTTCATTATAAAATACCTGTGTACTGGTATGTCTTTGGATCTGAGGTAGGTCTCTGTGGACAGACAATATATGTTTTTAAAATAATTCATTATTAAAAATAACTTGTTATTTTTAAAATCTTTTTTTTAATAGCAAAGCAAAGCCTTTTTTATAGTAGGAAATGTAGAAATACATGTGAGGATAAACAAAAAACTATTATAAACTTACCTTCATAGATAAACAGTATTAAGAATGTTGTTTTCTAAGAAAATCTTATTTCCTTATACATTCAGTTATCCTCTGTCTTTTGATTGGAACCTTTAATTCATATATATTACAAGTGATTATTGATAGGTAGTATTTATTTCCATTTTATTATTTATATATACATTTTTTTTTGTGTTTTTTTTGTTATAGACATTTCTTTTAATATTGGTTTGGTGGTTATAAACTTCTTTGGCCTTTATTTTTTTCTGGAAAGCTGATTATCTCTCATTCAGTTTTAACTGACAGCCTTGCTGGTAAAATAATTTTGATTGGAGGTCCTTGCTTTTAATCACTTTCAGTATTTTGTGCCAATCCCTTCCAGCCTTTTAACTAACTTTCTGGTGAGTAACCAGCTGACAGCCTATGGGAGCTCCTTTGTAGGTAACTAACTGCTTTTCTCTCGTTGCTTTTAAGTTTCTCTCTTTGAAGTACAGATTGGTAGTTATAAAATGGCCATGGGAATATAAAGTACAGTATAAGAAATGTAGTCAGTAACATTGTAATAACTGTTTTTGGTGACAATTGGGTACTAGAAATATTAGGGGAATACTTCATAAAGTATATGATTATCTAATCACTATTCTGTACACCTGAACCTAATCTATACTAATAAAAGGGTAATATGCTAATTAAAATGTATAGACTGGACGTGTTCTGGACATCCTTCTGGATGTCCTTCTGGATGTCCTTCCTGACAAAGCCATGGTGGCTGCAAGGGTTGAGGAGGGCTGGCAGCTGTGGCGGAAAGCCGGCCTAAGCCATCAGTACCACATCCCCTGAAGGCTCCGGACTGTGACAGGAGGCAGGTCGAGCTGAATGACCTAATCCCGCCCCCCAGTGCAGAATTTTGTGCACCAGACTTCTAGTAGAAAATAATATTGAATGTAAATTAGAATTGAAAACATTTTTTTAAACATTCTCTCTTTGTGTTTAAACTTTGTCATTTTACTTATGATGTTTCTTGGTGTGGGTCTCTTTGTATTCATCTTATTGGATACTCTCTGTGCTTCCTGGAATTGTATGTCTATTTCCTTTGCCAGGCTAAGAATTTTTCAGTCATTATTTCTCCCAACAGTTTCTCAATCCCTTGTTCTCTCTCTCTCTTACTTCTGGTACCTCTATAGTGTGTATGCTGTTAAACTATTTTTATTGTAAAAAGATCTTTTTTTCTTTTTGCTGTTTCAATTGGGTATTTTTTGTTGCCTTGTCTTTAAAATTGCTGATTTAATCCTCTGTTTCATCTAATCTGCTACTGACTTGTTTCTAGTGTATTCTTCATTTCTGAGTTGTTCTTTTTCTATGGTTCTATGTTGTTGTTTTTAATGCTTACTTGAGCATCCTATAACCAGTGTTTTGAACTCTGTATCTGGTAGATTGCTTGCCTCCATTTCATTTAGTTCATTTTATGAAATTGTGTCCTGTGTTTTCATTGGGGTGTGTATTTTTGTCTCCTCATTTTGGCTGCCCCCCTCCTATGTTTCCTTGTCTTATCAGGATAACCTGTGGGGCCCAGTAGTGGTCTCCCTGATCTCCTGAGCTGAGTGATGGTTGTGTGTGCCTTCCTGCTATAGTTGAGGCTCAAGGGCTATTGGCAAATCAGTGGGTGGGGCTGACCCTCAGGCTGACTGGGTGTGAATACTGGCCATGACCACAGAATATGAACTGCTGACGCCATGGAGAAGGAATTGCCCCAGCTGGCTCTGGTGCCTGTTGAGACCAGTTTTTGGGTGTGCTCCTTGTGGAGCTAATCAGGTGGTGCTCGGTTATGGTCTGAAGCTGGCCTCTGAGAGTTGCTTCTGTGGCCATTTGGGAGTGACTCCGCTGCAGGTTAAGGTCAGCTGCTGCTGTGTCCCACCCAGGCAACATGGTAGGAGCTACAAAAATTCATCCATTGACATGCTGCACACTGAGGAGGCTAAAAAGGGCTAATTCCAATGTAACCCTGATATTTGGGAGGAATGGGGGGGGGGGGGGAGTGCTAGCAGTCTGAATCCATGCCTGCAAGCCTAGTGTACATTCTTAATAAGCTATAATTAAGTCACTACCTCCTTCCCAGAAACGGGTCTTGCAGAACCTGTTACAGAGGCCATTGGGCTGTGGACAGGGCACTGCCCGGAGGGAGACTCATTAATGCTGGCACCAGGCCAGACCATCAGATATGGCCTGGAGACCCCCAACACCTGGGGGCCTTCTTGCAAGGCCCACAAAAAAGACTGGAGGCATAACCCATGTGTGTGGGACAAAGACCCCAGGAAGATATAAAGGAGAAGCCCCCTGCATGTTACTTTACTCAGATTTGGAAAGTTATTCCCTGAGTCCACCGGCATAAATAAACAGTGTCCCTCCTTTTCTTTAGAGCATTGCTTGTTTTTTCTTTGGTCTTCTGCAACACTGCCACTAGCACCAGGCCTGGGACTAATCAACAGAAGGCACCGGGCACCCTGGATCTGCCACTGCCTCAGGCTGCCTCTAAAGCTCAGCCCAGAGAAGAGCCTTGGGCCATATTCAAATTGGGTGAGGCGAGTCACCAGGATGGCCAGAGTGGTGTTTACTGGTTAATGCAGATTCAGATTCGGAGCTAGTTCCAACTCTGTGGCTACTCACCGACAGGCACAGGAAACAGTGACCTGCGGAACGTGACGAGTTTTCAGGGAGGACTGCAGTGCCTGTTTGACCAGCTGCCTGCCTCTGAGAGAGCCTCAGGCTGGTGGGGTTGGGGTGCTGATTGTCAGGCATGGG
Organism: Pipistrellus hanaki; assembly: GCF_964339955.1. NCBI lineage: Eukaryota > Metazoa > Chordata > Mammalia > Chiroptera > Vespertilionidae > Pipistrellus > Pipistrellus hanaki. The sequence continues at coordinate 8,635,809 of NC_140515.1, forward strand.
GCAAGGAGAGGTCACCAGGCTAATGCAGATCCAGATTTTGTGACAGCAAACACCCGTTGGCCCCACATTGGGTGGGCTCAACACAGGAAGATGGCACCTACCTGCCAGCTGTATGAGGGCTCAACCCGGGACAATGGCAGCTGTCCCTCCAGCTCCCATGTGGAAGTCACACCACTCAGTCTCTCCCTGCAGGCTCTGGCCCCTCCTGGGCCTTTGTCCCTTCGCCAGAGCCCAGGGCGAGTGCCTGTGAGAGAGTGAATCTGTGTATGGCCCTTTAAGAGGACACCTGGGTTTCCGGCCTCTCTTCCACCCAGATGGACAGAATCCCAGCTGATTTTCACAGCCAGATGTTAGGTAGGCTCCTTTTCCTGGCACTGGCTCTGCCAGCTGGGGGGTACGGAAGGGGGAGAGGCCTTCTGCAGCTGAGATAACCTCTCCTAATTCGCAACTGCCATGCGGTGTGGGACCAGCCCATTTGGGTCTCCCCCACCACCAGTCTCCAGGTGGTTCCTTTGATCTCCTTTGCTGTAGGAGCTGTTCAGTGGTCTGCAGCGGCTCTCCGGGTGGGCTGTGCTGTAATTGGTTGTAATTTTGATGTGGTCCTGGGAGGAGGTGAGCATAGTGTTCACCTGCTCCTCCATATGAACAGGACTTCGTTAAGTGGCTGAAGGAGGAGGTGGGAGGCAGTGTGGTGAGGGATTACCAATGCATTCCATCATCCGCACACCCGGTGGCTGAGCCTGGTGGCTCCAGCCCCCAGTGGCGGGATGGGCGGCTTTTTAAGGACTTTTGGTGGCTTTTCTGGGCGGGCAAACCTCTGTGCAGGTTGGACAGAGAGATAAGAAATGTGGTCCCAGCAAGCAAGTGTGGTCTCAGCAAAATGGCCTGAAGGTCATTCCCGGGGAGGGGCATCCATTCAGGTATTTGATCAGACCTAACAGAATTTGCAGCCATTTCCAACAAAAACTCTAAATCCAGGAGGAGTAAAAAGGAACTGCTTAAATAAAACAAAACGTATTTACCATGAACCAATGCAATCTTAACTAAAAACCATTTCGGTTTCTGGTTATATTTTTGCCATTTTTAACCCATCCCATTCCATTTCCCATTCCTCCCTGTTATGAGCACACATGTTTGTTTGTCTATATTTCACCACTGTACTTTGTCACAAATAAGAAAAATTAAATTATTAAATAATCCAAAAAGGAACATGAAAAAGTAGCAGCAAATGAAAATAATATAGGAAAAGTGACAGACTGGAGGAGCAGGTTAAAAACTACCTAGCAACTTAACTTAATTTCTCTATTCTGAATCTGTGGTAAATTGAAATGTAGCTAAAAGCATATTATGGGTTAAAATTTCAGCTGATTTTTTTTTTTTTTTCATTTTTAAATTTTTTTTTTTATTGATTTTTTTTTTGCCCCCCTCCCTCCCTCCCGTACATACCCTCCCTCCCCAGAGTTTTATGTCCATTGGTTGTACTTATATGGATGTACACAAGTCCTTCGGTTGATCTATTATCTCCCCCAGATCTTCCTCCCCTCTCCACTATAATTTGACAGTCTGCCTGTTTTTTTACTGTCTCTATATCTGTCTCTTGGTTCATCAATTTATAATGTTCTTTATCATCCACAAATGAGTGAGGTCATGTGGTGTTTCTCTTTCATTGACTGGCTTATTTCACTTAGCATGATGTTCTCCAATTCCATCCAGGTTGCTGCAAATGATGAGAATTCCTTCTTTTCTATGGCAGCATAGTATTCCATTGTGTAGATGTACCATAGTTTTTGGATCCAATCATCTGCTGACGGGCACCTAGGCTGTTTCCAAATTCTGGCTATTGTAGATTGTTCAGCTGATTTTTTAATAATTAAGCGATCTCTATGATAATAGTCTCTGAAACGAAGAAAACCAAAGTGAAAAACTGATCCCATGTTACCAAAGGGAAGAGCATGCATTTGTGTATCACCTCAGCGGTGATGCTGGTCCACGGGGTGAGGTTTGCATGTAGTTAGAGTGCCCAGTGACGGTGGAGGCTGGGGGGGTGGGGGGGGGAAGGGCAGTGGCTGCAGGAGTGCTTAGTTAGCCATCATTGCCCCTGTTTGTACCTGGCTCCTACGGGACTCCAAACTGGAGGTGAACTGTTTGGAAGAACAAAGCAAACCTTGGTAAAGGCAGCTGGGATCAGCAAGGAAAGGAAATAAAGTAATTTGTTCAAGTTATATATTTAAATAGTAAGAATTTTTTCCCTGAAAGTAACATAAATTTGGAATCATAAAAAAAAAAAAAAAAAAAAAAAAAAAAAAAAAAAAAACACAAAAGAAAATAGGAATGTTATTTCTGTGCTTTCTTTTTTTAAAAAAAATATATTTTTATTGATTTTTTTACAAAGAGGAAGGGAGAGGGATAGAGGGTTAGAAACTTCGATCAGTTGCCTCCTTCACCCTCCCCATTGAGTATGTGTCCACAACCAAAATACATGCCCTTAATGGGAATCGAACCTGGGACCCTTGAGTCCACAAGCCGATGCTCTATCCACTGAGCCAAACCGGTTAGGGCTCTGTGCTTTCTTTTAAGGACAAGCTGTGTCTTTTTAATTAAATTAAAGGAAAGTAAAAATGAAAAATAATATTATTAAGCCCTTTACCTAAGAAATGAGCATGTCTAAATTTTCCAGCTTTCTGGAAAGTATGCTGTAATGAAGATTTTTTTTTTTTTTTTTTGTCATTGAAAAAGGAAGGCAAAGCTCTAAGAGGATCTTCTCATGATTTCCTAACTTTTGCCACATTCAGGACTCTCAGTCTTAATCTAATTGCGAAGCCACAAACTGGCAGGGAGATAAGGGCGAGGCAGAGCCAGATGCAGAACCACAGCAAGAGTTCACTATTATTTTTAAAAGAAGATGCGAAATATTGAAATTCTGATTCCTCATTCTTGTGACAAAAATTGCAATGAGAGCAGGAAATGGTCCCACATGAATCCACTGTCCTGGCAATGATTTAATGAGGATGGGAAGTGCTGAGAGCATAACTAATTCGCATTATGGTCGGAAAGTTGTCATCTGGAGGTTCTGCTCAGATGCCACGGAATGAAGGATGTGGAGCATCAGCTGGGGAAGCGTGCCTGCGGTGACACTGCAGCCTGAGGACCATGCGGGGTGTTCCTGACGGAGGGGGAGGGGCGGGGAGGGGGGAGGGCATGTAGAGCATGGAGTTTGCTGAATGACAAAATAGGAATCCGTTTCAAGGTGGCAGAGGTGCCAACTGGGAGAAAAAAGCCAGCAGCTGGACAAAGACAGCGACGGGCCCACTTATTAAACAACAGGAAGGAGCAAAGGCGACCACTTGTGAGCATTGCCAGGAAGCTGCAAAGCCACAGGTCTCCTCCCGCAGATGGCTGGGGAAGGGCCTGGACCAGCAGTTGGCAAACTCATTAGCCAACAGAGCGGCAAACTGAGAGCCGCAGTCTGCCAACCACTGGCCTAGACAACAGACACATGCCCGGGAAAGTCTGGGCTCGCAGGGAAGGTACCTGGCAGTCGGTCACAGCTGGGAGCAGAGTGAGGGCCAGAGCAGGTGCGGCCACTGGAAGAGCAGGAAGATCTGAGAGGCACAAGCTCCCAAACAAAGGCGTTTGCTCTCTTGTGCTTGCTCTCTGGCGTGCCAGGCTCCGGTCTCTTGCTGGAGATGGCAACGCTGGACACTGCTTTGCTTCCTGCTCTGTGGAATCGCAGCTGCACCTCTTCCAGGACTGGGTTAAGGGAAATGGGACTTAGAAACTGAGGTATGTAATTCCATGCAAATAAAGCTGGGGGTCAGTATCTCAACGGATTGGGCTAGTGCTCCAGAAAATGGCAGCTTCTCACCTATTTTTATACATGGCAATCAAAGGAGGGGCATGGGTGGGTTACATGAGATCTACTGGTAATAGACTGTAGAGGCGGGAGAAAGCAAAGCTGGGAAACCCCTGGGATTGGATAAAAAGTAAAATGGTAGACATAATTTAGGTGGATGCAGGAACAATTAACATGATAACAATGAAGGAATTTGTGGAATCTGTCCTGGCACCTACCACATTAGGTTGTGCCCCAGGGGCTCCAGAAAAAGGGAAGCTACAAGTTACCCAGACATTTCAAGGGTGTGTTATCATAGATGCAAAAGGACAGATGGGCTCAGTTAAGGTAAAGGTTGACCTTGTCAGCAAAGATACCTGCCTAGGAGATTACTACCCACCATCTTGGCTTTTAGTTAAAGTTTCAGACCATCCTTTGTGGTGACTCCAGGTCCCTGAGTTTGTAAGACCTCCATGCAGGCCTCCCCTGAGCTGTCAGCTCAGCATGTGGCCCCTTTCGTCCACTCTTTCTGTCACATCTCAGCCTCCAGTAGGGGCTCTGGAAATGCTTATTCTAGTGGAACCCCAAGAGCCCAGTTCCACTGGCAATGGAGAAAGATCATCCTGCATTTCTCCTATAACAACAGGAAGTAATGAAAAGATCGAACGACAATGCTCAGACTGGTGAAAGCTGGCTAATTTGGACACGTTTGTCTTCTTGTAGAGGTAGGTCAGCTTGTTAACAGCAATTGATTTTGTGGTTCTAATGCACTCTTTCCTTTCCACCCTGAGTAAACAGAGTTTACCTAAAATCTCTGATTTAAACATTATTAGTGAAGTTATCAAAAGACTCCACTCCAGCAAGAGAAGCTCTGGAATAATGCAGTCAATGGGAGAAAGAACATCATTTACCTCTATTATGTTGAGAGAAACCAGCACACGCTATATCAAGATTATATAGAATTTATAGCCACAAATGACAGCAGTAACTTATTTCTTATTACCAGACAAGTTTTGACCTATTTCTCTAAGTAGAAACTCAGGACAGTTGTGAGCACCGAGTTTTCTCAAAAGTCTAGCCTTTGGTGTGCATGTCAAGGTAATGTTAATTGTCTGCTTACATTTAAGAAGACATGTTACCATACATGGAAATCATGAAGAAATCATCAGGAAAAATTGAGAAATAAAGCTTCTTAGCTATGCATTTTCAAGTCTGACTTGCTCCCTAAAGTTCTAGCTGGTCATTTAAAGTGATTCCTTAAAAATCCCTGTGTAAATTTGGTGTAACATTTAGCATGGTTCCCACACATGAATCCTTCGGAGAACAGAAATGATAGAGGCATGCTGAAGCTCAAACAATATAAGCCTCTTGGAAAAGAAATGGTATTTTATAATTACCATAGCAAAGCAGCATGTAAATCATGTTCCATATTCTTTCTATAAAATAACAACAATAATAATGATAAAGGTGGTGCTTTTTCCATTCAGTTTTTTAGTAAACTTTTTTGTTTAAATACAATGATGAAGAGAATATTTTGAAGATGAAAAGCAAAAATTTTAATAAAAATAAGAAGTGCTGTGATTTTCTCACTGTTAGTCAGTCTTTCAGACTAAAATAAATGAGCCTAAGCCATTAGAAAAAAATTATTGCAAACTTCTGTGTGCCTAAGCCCCTACTTTGCATTTTGATTCTTATTTAAAATATTGATTCTATCAAATGGAGGAACAGTTAGTGTCAGCAAGAAGATGATGGAGAAAACGAGGTCAAAGGGAACAATGTAAATAGTGGATTTATTTATTTACCCTTAGGTGAAGGTGCCGTATTTCACTTATAGTGAACATTTATTCAATTTATTTTATTAATTTAATCCTCCTAAAGTACTACTTCACACTCTGATGCAATTTCAGATCAAACAGATCACTGTGTACTTGTTGAATTCATGGTTGATGGTATGTGAATTTATAATCCAGAATGATTCATATTGAGTGAGCTCCTTATTTTACTCCATGTTACAGAGAAGGCTCACAATGAAAGAATGTGATGGTCAAGGAAGAAATGTGAAAGATATCCTCAAAAGGTGAACTATACTGTTCGGTAATAATGTCTAGTGAAAATGAAATATTTAATGTCCGCATTTAGGTTCCCGCTCATTTATTATGTGGCCATGTAAGGGATGTCAAGTGCTGATGAGATTTCAATTTGACCTGGCAAAAATGAAGTAAGCAACATACAGTATTTCATCCATTATGTCCATTTTCCCAATGAAGGATTGGTTCCATAATACTTTTTATTCAATTCAATGTCAAGGTCTTAAAAACAAATTTTAAAAGCACTTAAGAGGTTCCTTTAACAGCTGTATTTAGTAACAAATGACAGATATCTATTAATGCAAGTACATTTTGTATAAAATATTTTAATATGGATTTTAGGTGATAGTATATTCTTATTAACATCAGGTGTAAATTGACACATCACAGCAGCTCTTTTAGATGAAAGATCCATTTAGTCTCATCTTCAAATTATGGATTGATACAATATTCTGTGCCGTAATGGTTCCAAAAGCATTGTTAGTGCTATGTATTATTCATGTTTTAGGCACCATTGTTTTAGTTCATAATAGACTGTTTCACGTTGAGAGTAAAGTTTATAATGAGCTAAAAAGGCGACCTAACTGTGCTATTTTAATTGGGTCACCTCCTTGCCTCCGAGGACATCTGGGTGCTACATCCATACCAACACTGGGCATTGTGCTCGAATTTGAGGAATAAACATCTTTTATTCCTGAATGTTCTATTCTTATCACATAAGCACAGTGAGTGAGATGAGATGTTTAAAGGTGCATATAATCATCAGGTATTATGGTTATTGTGGGTAATTCAATTTGTAAATTAAAATATTTAATTGAATTAAAATTAAATGCAGTTTGGCTATGGGCCAACGTATTTCCATTAGGGATAAAACAAATTCTACTGCCTAGTTGTGGAATCTAAACCTCATCTAACTTGCTTCTCAAACCATGCGAGCATGCAGAGCTACGTGGGCAGCGGGGCTGAGTGGGTCAGCGCAGGAGCTCCCGGCGGGTCTGCGATCCTCCCACCGGCGGCCCATGATGGCCGCCAGCGAGGTGCAGAGGCTCAGAGTGGACACCACACAACTACGGACCGCCAGCACTGGCCATCCTCCTGGAAGGTAGTTTCCAGGTTCCAACCACTGCATTGGATGCTGTACCGAGAGAATCAAATGAGAAGTTCAATAAAGACTTGTTTAGCATAACAGACTACTCCATCGTCGGTGACCACTCACTTATTCCTTGGGCTTGATCCCCAATAAAAGTTCGTTTAAATCAAACCCCTGGTTGAGCTGCATTCTCGGACTGAGTGAGCCCACCGGGGGCCATGTAAAGGCCTTTAAAGCAGCATAGCTAATTATCAGACAGTGCTTCCTCTTCTGGCTGACATTAACATCCTGCATCAATAAACACTGCTTTTAGTTTTGTGTTCTAGAACACCAAAAACAAAACTAACCCTTTCCTATAGATCAGATCACTGTATCTTATCAGTTGTTATTTTCTTTTTCTTTTCTTTTATTTCTTTTTTTTAAAAAAATATTTTTATTGATTTTTTACAGAGAGGAAGAGAGAGGGATAGAAAGTTAGAAACATCGATGAGAGAGAATCATCGATCAGCTGCCTCCTGCACACCCCCTACCGAGGATGCGCCCACAACCAAGGTACATGTCCTTGACCGGAATCGAACCTGGGACCCTTCAGTCCACAGGCCAACGCTCCATCCACTGAGCCAAACCGGTTTTGGCTATTTTCTTTTAAATTTTATTTGTTATGATTTTTGAACAAAACACCTTCACTTGATTCAAAACCCAAAAGAATCAGGATGTGCTGTCACAGACCCAGGACAGTGTCCCCATCCAGCCCAGGACTGAGCGCCACAGCTCTACCGGCGGGGGGAGGAACCAGGAGGATGGCCAGCAGCCTGAGGAGGAAGCTGGACCTTGGCCCCCTGGGAAAGGGGCCACCATCCCCAACCCAGACTGGGAACCTGGCCCCAATTGGGTGATTGGCGCCTGCCCGCCTGGGACAGCTCCTGTGCTGAGCATCTGCCCCCTTGTGGTCAGTGTGCATGATAGCAACAGCCGTTCTGGTCTTCCCATCGTAAGGGTCACTTAGGCTTTTATAGAGAGATTGTTTTAGTTCCTTGTCCCAGTCCATATTGATAACATAACCATTAGCTTCCACTTATTAAACATTCAGTAGGTGCCAGGCCTGTAATATGCACTAATTCCACTGCTCATTTTGTACAGACCCCATCACTTTTGCTTCATATCTTGTAAAGATTCAATTTACAAGAGTCACCTCTTTTTGTAGTCACTGGCCCTGGAATTGTAAGCATCATTCCCAGAAAATCTCACTCTTAGAGTAGTCTAGGCTTATGGTATTTAAAATACCACCTTAGAGTTTGGTGAAGACACTGCTGTACAGTAGTAAGCCAGACCATGTCTGTCTCTTGTAACGTAGGTAGTATTTGTGCAAAGCAGAACATGCACTTAGTTTTCATATCTAATTTTGTAAGATATAATTTTATGAGAACCTGAAAAATCTCAATTTGAAGTAGTGCGCTATAAAAATATTAATGAAGTTTCACTTTATGCAAAAATTGAAATAATAGAAATTTTCTCCAAATTCAAAATTTCATCAGAGACTGCAGTTTAAAGAATGTAGCCCAGGAAATTGTGTTCTTGCTACTCTCAGAAAAGACTGCTCACCCGCTTTGATTTATCACGTGGATCACAATGGGATGTGCTGGAGTTTAACATTTTAATATTCACTGTTATTAAGAACCATTTTAAGCTATCTAACAATAAGCCACATAGTTCTAATACACATATTTATCTATAAGTCTTTACTTAAGAAATCAGGGGAGCATCCCTTTAGACCTATCTCTGTAGCCCTCCATCCTTTGCCCTCATTGCCTCCTGCCCTCCAGGCAGGCAAGCCACTGGTCATCTGTTTGTTCTGTGTAATGGCTCTGCTCACAATGGCATTTGGATACCTGTTCTAGGGCTAAAGATATTTGAAGATCAACTGTCTGGATTCTATGTCTAAAGAGAATTCTGTTCCTGTCCTCCTTTAAACTACGAGGGCATGGTGGAAATATGTGCTTTGACAAGGTAGTTGGACAAATGCACTTCATTCACCCACTCTAAACTCCCCTTAAAAAGGCCTGAGAAGGTAAACGTGAAGAAAAAGCTATCCAAAGCCCAAACAGAGTTTCCAATGATTCTGTCTTCCCGAAGGCAGCGGGCCGGGCCCCTTCTTGTTTGATCGGTTAACCCGTGGAGGAGCAGAGTCCTCAGGTGCAGCGTCTCACGTCAGAGACAGCGGCTGTGCTGAGGCGAAGGAGGAGCCATCCTCACTCTTCCCTGTCTCCCAGCCCGGACCTCCGCCCACTGTGGAGCTCTCTGCCTCAGGAAAATACAGATCTGCACAGAGGAACGGACAGGCTTACAGTCTGTGCATGTCCCCACACATTCTATCAGGCTAGGGCAGACAGTTTATTAAAAAATAGATAAGGATAAAAATACCTAAATGACATTTAATAATGTTGAGTTAAAAACTTTGTATAAAGGTTCATATGCTATATAAAGCCTCTTTTAAAATCATTAATCAACTGTATTCAAAAGTATATATATAATAGACTAAAATATTAAATACATTCTCTAAAAAATTATTTTCATAGAATATAGAGTATGATAATGTTTAATTAATATTAAACATTAATAAACATTATACAAATGGATATTTTAAGAGCAGTCTTCTTACTGCCCCAAATGATTTTTAAACAGAATCAAATACATAATTATAAATTATTTTGGGGATAATAAAAATGAGATGGTTATTTATAACATTTTGTGTGATCCCACCAAATATAAACCAAGGGACAAATTCAAAACATGACACTTCACATTTAAAATTTTAAATACACAAACAGACAATGGGCCAGGTTTGACCTGCTAGTTATGTCTGCCTACTTCTGCACCCTTTCCCACCGGGCCTACATTAGCCCTCAGAACGCTCTCAACCCATTTCGCTGGGCAGCCACAACTAGAACTGACAGAAGACATAAACCTCATGCAGCCCTGGTCTTCAGGACTCTCAGAGAGCACCGCCCAGTGTGAGGCAGTGCGCTGGTGTGCCTGGCCGGCTCTCCCAGGATGGAGGCGCCATCGCCTTGCTAGACCTAACCTGCTGCAGCCTACGATCACAGCCTCCTCCTCAGGCCCCAAACGCTTTAAGCTAGCCATCAACTAAGACCTTGAAGCCTTCTCCATATTGGTGCTGTTGACCACACCTTAAATGCCTGATAGTTTAGATCCAAAGGCATAATTTCAACTTCAACTCATTTAAATCAAATTAGCGTGCCACTGCACCTCATGCCTGCTCCATGTGGTGCCTACACATGGTTTTAAACAGAGCTCCTGAGCACACCGTTTGAAGCTTCTTCTTTGATAACCAAAATAGCCATGTTTTAAATCATTCTCCCCGTTAGGGGTTAAGATCTTTGAGGTAATATTTATATTCAAACTGAACACAATATTTACACCAGCAAATAGATTTTTTCACAACATATAAAAATTATTTTTTTCAAAACCATATCGTTGATCTACTAAATGAAGAAGTAAAGATAACTTTAAAATTGTCCTAGTAGTTTGAGCCTCCTGGAATTAACTCCAGCCAGAAGAGCTTTAGACAAGTAGTTTGTTCAAATAATTCCGTGATTTCCAACTCAGTCGCTTGGTTGAGAAGCGAAATGCCTGTCATCAGGGCAGATAAAAGGGGTGTGCACACAACTGCGTTTCATAGTGTTAAACAATGAAAATGTGAGTTACTGCTGTAATTCAGCTAAAACATTAACTACTGGCCTGAGGCAGAGTTGAAGAGTTGCCGGTGCTATCCAAACCCGAGGAAACACTTTAGTGTGTGTTTGTTACCTTCAGGTGCACAATGGTCCTTCCTCTGTGACGGGAGAAGAGCCTCGTGTCTGGTCTGTAATTTCTTCCCCCCTCAGTACACTTTCCTCAGTTTCAGCGAACACCTTCAAAATACAGTTATTTTCACTTTAGGGCTGGTTTTCTTTGTGAAAAGTATTTTTAAAAATTTGGTAAACTCCAATTTCTTGAGAAAGCAGAATATTTTCAATACCGAAGCTGTACTTGGATCTGTTCTTTCGCACCAGTCAGCAGGCTTCTGTGTGAGGGGCCAGAGAGCAAATGTTTTCAGCTTCACAGGCCAAGAAGCAATGCCCACTGTGACCCACTGTCCTCCCGGAAGCGCCAAACGCCTTTTCACAGCCTACATTCAGCCTGTGAAAACGTTCCTGGACCTAATGCCACCAGGTGGTGGGCCCGATTGCCCATCGTTTGGTGACCCTGCTCCCGAGCATGGCCCATTAAACAAATCAGATCAGAGGTGTCTGCATGTCCATCAAAGCATGAAGAAACAGATCTGAAGGCTTATTTGAAGAGAGTACTGCATTTTGTTGTGTGACAAGATAGATTACAGTTTAAACATCACCTTAGTACCATAAAGATCATTTCACATGCACCTTTCCAGATTATTTCAACAGAAAAAATGAGGACCCAGAGAATCCTGTTTTTTGTTTGTTTGTTTGTTTTTGTTTTTTTCACTTAACAATTACTTATTGCTGTTTTCCAGCTGTGTGATGGGCAACAGGAAGAACCAGATAAGACCAATGCCATGCCTAACTCCTAGTCCCTCCCACTGGAAAGTGATAACATTTATAAATGACACCTTCACCCTACATATAAAGATCAATATGTCTCATAAAGCAATATACAAAAGGTTTAAACATAGCTATCCACAAATGAAACATGCAGTACTCTCTTCAAATTAGCCTTCAGATCTGTTTCTCCTGCCATACAAATAATTTAAATAGAAATATATTTATAATAAATAATGGACGCGCAGCTCTTTGTAACAACTTGAGGAAGAGTAACATGCATTCTAAGGTGAGGTGACCAGATGTCCCGCTTTTGGCGGGACAGTTCCCATTTTTAACTATTTGTCCTGCATCCCACGGCATTTTTAAAAAGTCCCAATTTTTTGAAAGATTCTTTTAAATCTTTTGGACTTTTTTAAAACTCCGCAGGAGGAGGGACAAATTGTTAAAAATCAAAACTGACGTCTGGTCACCTTATTCTAAGGGAAAACATATAAAGAATTGCAAGCTTTCCAAGTTAGAATATTTTACTTCTCTTTCAAAAAAGAATTAATCTCATATCCAAAGTGCAGAGAGAATGCTAACTCTCTAGGACATTCCGCCCCATGTCTCACCCAGCGTGTTCACCTGTTTTCCGGCTGCACAGCGCCTCTGGCCATCCTCCTGCATTGGGGCACTTCCTGTGCTGGCAGCCTGCGCCCCAGGAACAGGAGGAGCCCTGCTGCCTCGCCTCCCTCTCTGAGTGGGGCTTTGCCCACAGATTTCCCTTCGGGGGGGCAGCCTGGAGAAACGGGGCCACACACGCAGACCTGGTTCTCTCCGGAGAGCAGAGAGCCAGGTGCTGGCTGTGCAGGGCGGGCAGAGCGCTGGGCTCTCGCTCTCACATCAGGCCCAGGCCCAGGCAGCAGCCACAGCAGGAGGTGGCCATGTCCCTCATGTGGGGCAGCTCTCCTCAAGCCCTCCCTTCCAGGGCTGCTGGGCTCCTTGCTTTGCAGTCAAGGCTAATACTCGCCCTGGCTGGTTGCTCCCTAACTTCATCTGTCTCAGGCTATTGCTGCGGACTGAATTGTCTCCCCTAAAAGATGGGCTGGAATACTAACTCCTGGCCCCTGTGGCTGTGGCCTTGTTTGAAACAGAATCTTTGCAGATGTGGTTACATTAGGAGACAGTCGTGAGTCAGAATCCAATGTGACTGGTGTCCTTGTAAGGCAATAGGAGAGGCACATGGAGGAGAGTGCCCTGTGAAGACAGACATGCACAGGGAAGAGGCCACGTGACAACGAGGGAGATGGAGGATGCAGCTGCACACCAAGGACCGCCAGGGACCCCAGCAGCACCAGCAGCTGGGAAGAGGCCAGGACACGTTTATTCTCCCCAGAGTCTCAGGGGCACCATCCTGCTAGCGCCTTCATTTTGGACACGGAGGCTCAGCACTGTTAGGGAACACATCGGTGTTGTTTTAAACCACAGCCTGTGTGTTCAGCTATGGCAGCCCCAGGGAACTAATGCAGTTGGCTTCCTCTGAGGAGACCCAGAGACAAGGATCTAGTGCAAGTGCTCCCAGGAGAAGCCAGGGAGAAAGTAGAGGACGCGGGATGGGACAGACTCAAAAGCCAAGGAAGTGTGAGATCTCAGGCAAAGTCTCCGCCTCAGCCTGGAGCTTGCAGTGAAAATAACATCCAGAGAGTGTGCAACTGCAGGCAGGGGAGCTGACTCCTTCCTGTTGGACAGCCAATCAGACACCTTTGTGGGCTGGCCCACCACACCTCATTGCCGGCACTTCCGTCTCTGTGCTTGTTGGCAAAGCAGCAAGGGTAGCCCTTGGACGCCATCTGAAGAAAGGTGTAGGTGCCAGCCTTGCAAAATAAACTCTCGGGTGGGAAACACACAGACACAGTATCTGGGCAAAGCACAACAAAGTATAGGTTGTGTCTCCTATACCCATTAGTAAACTTCTTTTCTGCTCAAACTTCATAGAGTTCAATCTGTTTGCAACTAAGAACACCTAGCAGAAGAAAATCATCTGTCTTTTTAAAATTTATCCTATAGTTTTAAGTCACTTATCTTTTAAAACATAGACAGTCCCTAGAATGTTGTGGAAAGAAACAGTTTTTAAATAAAGCAAGTCATGCTTTAAATGCATTAAGGGAAACTCAGTATTGAGAGGAAAACTTGTGAGACACGGAGTGAAATGACTATTCAAGCACACCCATGTGTTCATAATATGTTTCCACTGAGCCCAGTGGCGGTTTGAAATTGTGGGCACCACCCACTCTTGAGTGGCAGGTCTGGCCCCGCCTCCCTCTCAGGCCCTTGAAGTAGCCATGGTCACTGCTGATCAGGCTCTCTCCCAGCACAGGTGTGCAGAGCCCCCCGCCATCCCGCTCCCAACGCGCTCACAACCTCCTTCTGTCTGGTCAACCCATTATGGCATCCCAGTTAATTAGCATATTTCTCTATTTTATATAGATAGATAGATGGATAAGCCTATTATCAGCAAATATAGAGCAGTATATTTGTGACTATAAAAAATATAAGCTGTACTTCCTGTTTACTGTTTTTAATGGTTCTTATGCCAGTATCTGTGAGATCACTTAACATCACTGAGCCTCAATTTCCCTTTCGGTGAAATGTTGGTATCATTACTATGAACTGCACTGGAGATCATTACACCACTTACAGAAATGCTTCTGGTGAATGTAAATGATTACATAAATATAGGGTGTCCCTCAAAACTGTACACACATGCACATTTTGGAGCATACCCTATATAATGATATTAGGAAACACATAAGAAAATGGGAAGTACAGTAGATCCTCTGGGATTACAAGGGAAAACACAGACCTGGTTCATGCGGCCTGCGGAGGCCCGCAGTGGGAGTTTTCCTCTGAAAGGCACAGGCGCTGCAGTTGTCACTGGACTCCAGGAAACCCGAGAACATTTATCTCTGACTCTAATTCCAAATGCAGCAGGTGAAACTCTGGTACAGCTCAACTTCCCACAGAGCGTGCGCGAGGAGGTGATGTGCTGAGCCGATGTGCGAGGCCTGAGCTTACGCTCCTCGGTGTGATTTGAGATTCACTGTCCTGGTGGGCAGGCTGTGCGTTATGAACAAGGCTAATACGAGTTTGGCCATAGGAGAGGACTCTGCTCTCTGCATAAAATCGAGCTGGTGAGCTGCCAGAGTGATAGCCAGACCCTGAAACGCCTTCAGGTCCCAAGGTAGCCCAGGTCACCGCTCGGCCAGTAGCCAGCACTTTCTTCCTTGAAACTGCTACTCAATTTATGGCATTTTAAATGAAATAAATGCCATAATTTTCTTTAGGTTTTTGAGATCCCTTTAATTAAGTATGTAGGAAGCGTACCGAATGCAAAGTAATAATAGTCTATAGAAAACTGTTCATCACTTTCAACAGCTCATTTGAATACAGATGGTGGTTTTATGGACTGCTAGTTTCCAAAGAGAAACCAAAGAAACCCCCTCTGTCTCTCTCTCCTCTGGATATAATCCTTGATTACTGGTATATAAAATGTGTTTATGGTGATCTGGTTTTTGTTTGTTTTTCAACCTTTTCTTAATATAGAGATTCGGCAAGAATTTACACATTCTATATGTTTACATTTAGGCAGGGACCACTTCAGTCATTTCTGTTCAAGTCCAGTTAAGGTATGCTGATATTCTAGCCCGGCCCCTCTACCCTCAGAGAGAGGGCCCTTCCCTTCCTTCTTTTTTTTCTTCCTCCTTTTCCTCCTCCTTCTCTCCCCTCCTTCTTCTCCTCTCCATCTCCGTCTCTGTCTCCTTCTTCTTCTTCCTGTAATATCTGGATCACATTTCTTCTCTCTTCATCACTTCTATTCTCATTTCTAGCATCTTCAATTTCTAATAATCCACAGACCTGTCTTTCCTTGTCTATATATGCACAGACCTCCTCTGTATTCAAAAGGAAAGAAAAATTAAAACAAAGGGCAGAGGGAGAAAATGGGAGGAAGAGAAAGAGGAAGGGAAGAAAGAAATAAGCAAAGGAAGGAAATGAAAAGATTTGCACATATATCACTTTTAGTTAAGCACATACACATACCTACGTTAAATTATTGCAAGACTCTCGGCTAGGTGTGGGAAGTAAAGATAAATTAGGCATTAATTGCCATCTAAAAGAGCAGATATCTCACTTGTCAATAACCTAACACAAAGCAAAGGGTGGACAAGCCCCCTAAGACAGCACAGACAAATGACAGTGACAGTGGAAAAGGGAGAAGGACATTCACTTCACCAGAGGATGGAGAGGGAGAGAGTCTAACGGAGAGACGGCTCCTGAGACTGGCCTTGGAGGATAGTTCAGATGTGCGCTCCTTCCGCTCTCTCCCGTCAATGTCCCTACAAAATCCTTTAAGCCCTGCTCCAGGTCCCCTTTCTAATCACCCCCACCCCCTTCCTAGATCACCTGCTTTCCACCCTCACCCCATCCCCACTGATTCTTCAGAGAATACTCATGACACTTCCATGTTCAAACCCTGCATCTTAGTAACCTTTGATTTAAAGAAATTATTTAAGAACAAAACTTGCTCTCTTCTGAATGTCCCTACACAGCTTTATTCCAGGTTCCTTCCTACATCCACCCCAGGCCAGGGACTCTCCTCAGAACTGCTTAGTAACTCTACCACCCTGCAGTGTCATGGGTTTGCCTTGTATGAAATCCTTAAAAACTTAGTCTAAGGCATGACTCAAGACTGAAACACACGCTCTGGAAACCTAAGTGCAATGGTATTGTTACCAGAGCGTCTGCCTCAGGTGGGCCTGCAGGGCATGATTCCTGACCTCATGTAGGGCACATTTCACAGCACGAGTCCAGGTGGGTTTGAGAGTTCGTGCAGTAAAGGAAGGGCTTCGGGAGAAAGGAGCAGGAGAGCCTGGGCAGCCCTGCTCTGGGAAAGCAGTGAGCCTGGGGGGCTGCTGAGCTCACTGGGAGGAAAGTCATGTGATGGCAGTGAGCCTGGGGGGGGGGGGGACTGCTGAGCTCACTGGGAGGGAAGTCATGTGATGGCAGTGAGCCTGGGGGGGGGGGGGGGGGGCTGCTGAGCTCACTGGGAGGGAAGTCATGTGATGGCAGTGAGCCTGGGGGGGGGGGGTGGAGACACTGCTGAGCTCACTGGGAGGGAAGTCATGTGATGGCAGTGAGCCTGGGGGGGGGGGGGGGGGGCTGCTGAGCTCACTGGGAGGGAAGTCATGTGATGGCAGTGAGCCTGGGGGGGGGGGGGTGGAGACACTGCTGAGCTCACTGGGAGGGAAGTCATGTGATGGCTGTGAGCCTGGGGGGAGGGACTGCTGAGCTCACTGGGAGGGAAGTCATGTGATGGCAGTGAGCCTGGGGGGGGGGGGGCTGCTGAGCTCACTGGGGGTGAAGTCATGTGATGGCAGTGAGCCTGGGGTGGGGGGGGACTGCTGAGCTCACTGGGAAGTCAGAGAGGAGGGGGCCTTGGTGACATGATCAGGGGCTTGGCCTGTACAAGCTGCCTCTGCCCACTGCTCCCTGGTTGCAAGCCCCGTGGAGACCCTCAGGAATGAAAAGTTCATGCCCTGAATGGGCGTGGGTGCTTGGGAGAGAGCCAGTGCTGAGTCTGTCCTGAGGGCTTTTTCTCATTATTATTTTTCTTAAGGTGAGACTCTTTGGGGAGGGTTCAGTAGAATATTCATCACTTCTCCTGTTGTGTTTTTAATACTAAGGCATCAAACTGTGTGTCTAGGGAAGTTTGGGATAATTCTTTGGTCTGGTTTACTGTTACCTTAGGCCAGTCTGGCTTTAGGGGTTTTGTTATTTGTTCCCTGACTTCATCTGTCCTTGGGTTTTGCTGGCACAAATGGCACTAATTGGCCTCTGATTTCTGCGCTCCCAGGGCAGGTGGTTTAGGCTGTGTGTCCTCCGGTCCAGAGTGGAGGTGTAAGCCAAGGCTCTCAGGTGTCCGTGGTTGGGGAAGCTGAGGTCTTGAAGTTCACAGGCTGGCTGCCGGCTGCCCACATTGGACTTGTCTAAGTTTCTTGTCTCGGTTTCCTCATTCCACTGGCCCTGAAATTGTCCTAGCTTCTTACTCTCCTGCCATAGGATCATCTTTGGGAATCTTGTGTTTTGACCCATGCTCACCTTTTACCAAGAATCAGTCCAAAAAGTCACCTTTAAAAATCATATTCTAGTCCTGTCTGGTTTGCCTCAGAGAATAGAGTGTCAGTCTGCTGACTGAAGGGTCCCGGGTTCAATTCTGACAGGCTCGGACATGTGCAGGAGGCAACCAAATGATGTGTCGCTCTCTCACATCGATGTTTCTCTCTGTGTGTCTCTGGCTCTCTAAAAATCAATGGAAAAATACCCTTGAAGTTTAGAAATTAAATAAATAAATAAATAAACAATCATATTCTACTCCAAACTGCATTCATGAGAAATCAGTGTTTTTGCTAAAGATGTTGAAAAAGGCACTCCCACCAGCCACTGGCTTCTACTGGCCACCCACGTCGCCTTTTCTGTAGATCGAAGACCGAAGTTACACAAAAATTCAAGCTAAGATGCGCTGCTGCAACGGAGTATAAATTAGGAAGTGATTATGGTAGAAAGGAAGGTACTAATATTTTTATCTTACATGGTAAGGTGTTGAGAGCAGTCAATGAACATAAAGTGACAGTTCAAATAAATTATTGAGAGGTAGAAAGTTCTTTAGAAGGCCAAAAAGAAATCTATCAAAAATTGGTAGTAAGTGGGGAGATATAAGATGGCAAGCAATGCCCAATATTTTATGTTCAAATTTGATAAATTGAGACATAGTAATGAAGCAAATTATTTAACATTTTTGGGGCAATCCTTCCAAAGAACTAAATAGGAAACCATTAAAAGTTATTTTCTTTTGTGAGTGAGACTAAAGGTAGTAATGAGTGAACTGGCTAGCTACTGCTTTCATTGTAAGTCTCATTTTATTTTTACAATTATGTACATAGATTTATTTATTGAAATTTCACACAGAATAAAATTATTGGAAAAGTAATTTAATATCAATCACTTAAGTAAATGATGTTTTTTTTACTCTTTCAATCATAATGCCTTAACATAATAAACATGTATTTTCATGACAAATCTAGATCCTAGCAGAAATGAACAGATTCAGTCCTCACTGGCATTGCTCAGTGGTTAGAGCACTGACCACACACCAGCGGGTCTTGGGCTCGATTCCCATCCCAATCAAGGGCACTTACTTGGGTGGCAGGCTTGGTCTCTGGCCTGGGCCTAGGCCCGTGTGGGAGGCAATCAATCCACGTGTCTCTCTCACATCAATGCTTCTCTCTTTCTCCTTCCCCCTCTAAAAATCAATGGAAAAAATATTCTTGGGTGAGGATTTTTTTTTAAAGAAATAAGCAGATCCAGATAGAAAGGTTTAATTTAAAAATAATGGGGGAAATCTTCAGAGGAAGATGGTTTTATTTATGAATTTTTTAATGTGTATTAAAAGATTTAAAAACATTTAGCATAAATGGCCAGTGCCAGGGCTTCATTGGAGGTCCTTCGTGTTCAGCCAGTGCACCTCACCTAAGAGCAGAGAGCCCTGTTTTATAAACTGCCCGCTGTGTGGGCTGTGCGGGCTCCTCTGCTTCCCCCTCTCTTCCCTTTCTCTGGCGCTTTCCGCCTGTGGGTGGTTTCCCTCACTGCTCTCTTCTTGTTCTCCTCTAATTTCCTATTCTTATTCGACTAACCTCCCGTTACTTGCCATCCATAGGAGAGTGTCTGAGTGTGCTTTCAATTATGTTTCACTCTTAGTGAGCAGTTTGTTATTGTTCCTTCCTCTCCTTTAAAAAGCCGACCAGTGTGGGCTTCTGTGTTTCTGTTATTGGAATAATGACTGGGGCACAGGAAAGGCAGGTGGGAAGGAAGGAGGGAGAAGGGGAGGGGAGGAAGGAGTGGGGAAGATCTGAAAAGCAAAGACTGGGGGAAGAAGTGTTGGGCTCTTTGTGTCCCCGCAGCCTTGTTCAGGTTTGCCCTTTGCGCTTCTTGATGGGGAAGCTGCCACGGTGCTGGGCGGAGTGGCCACTCTTGTCTTTAACTGGCGGGTAACGTGGCATGTGCTGATGTGTGTGACTCTCTGTGTATTCACTGTGAAAGGATTCCCTGGGACAAAGATATTAAACTACATATTGAAAGATGGGCTGTTTTAAAGGAGATAAATATTCATTTTTCAAAGTTGGGGTAACTTAAAGGCTCAAATTTGATAAATTAACAGGGAGTGTATAAGAAATCAGGCAGGTTGACCCTATCTATTGACAAGTTTCTAAAGATGCATCTCCCCTGGAGATGGAACATGTGCCTGTGGCCTCTCCGTGTGGGCGGCCCAGGGCAGGGCCCTGGGAGAGACAGGCACTAGGGCGAAGGGTCAGAGATCCAGGGCATTTGAAGGTGTGTCCATTGCGTCACAGCTCGTATTAGGAAGAGGCAACTTAACAAGACTCAATATATTAAAAACGTATTGCTGACACCGGTTTGGCTCAGTGGATAGAGCGTCGGTCTGCGGACTGAAAGGTCCCGGGTCCGATTCCGGTCAGGGGCATGTACCTTGGTTGCGGGCACATCCCCAGTAGGGGGTGTGCAGGAGGCAGCTGATTGATGCCTCTCTCTCATCGATGTTTCTAACTCTCTATCCCTCTCCTTTCTTCTCTGTAAAAAATCAATAAAATATATTTAAATAAAATAAAATAAAATAAAAACGTATTGAACTACACTTACAATGGGTGCATTTTATTTATGTAAACTATACCGCAATGAGGTTGGTTGGAAATCAATGCATTCACCATTTTCCTCATGTGTGTAGTCTGTAGCTCAGGCATGGTATTCATGATCTCATCAGTTACCTGGTCCACGGCCAGAGCTGGGCTGGGCACTGGGTGGATGAGAGCTGTCTGCCCACATGATGCTTCAGGCTGCGGAGAGGCGTTAGTCAGAGGTGCACCCACAAATCTAACTGCGGGGACACCCGCTGTGGAGGGAGGCACGTGTCCCAGGAGCACGCAGTCGGGCCGCCCAGCCCATCCCCGAAGTCAGGGCTCTTCCTGAGAGAAGGGGCCAGGGCACTGAGGTCTGAGACGCGGGAGCTGGGACAGGCCGTGGGAAGGGAGTGCCCACAGGTAGGCAGGAGGATGTCCAGGCCTGTGCCGTGGATCCGGCACATTCAAACATCAGAGACCCGAGGAGGAACCAGAGAGGAGAGGACATGGTGTATAGCGCTCATGACCTCAGTTAAGGAAAAGTGAAGCTAAGCATGGTTGTGTGGGCATAATACAATTGCAGAGGTCAAATAGCCCGAAGTGCCGTTCTTTCACTTACATATTTACCGAAAATCATTGGCCAGCGGGGTGAGTGAGACACGCCTCCCTCACTGTGCCCGGGAGGCAGCACAGACAGCAGCTGGGAGCGAGCCCCTCCCGCTGCCACGGGCACACCGCACCCTGTTTGGGGGCATTCCCCACAGCAGCTGCTTGATGGCTTCAACTACTTATTTGGAAAACATTGTCTTCTACTCAAATATAACTTTTAATGGGTGGTATTTTTACCTAAAAGAAATGCCGCAAACATGGAAAAGCAAGGAGCTACATTTTATCACAGGAGTACTCAAGTCATGAAGTTGTAAAAATCAAACCAGACATGCTGTTCTATGCGATGGGTCATTTTCAGACTAAGGTTTGGATTGAGGTTTTCACTTTTAGAGCGGAGAGCCGGGTAGGCAGCCGGCGGGAGGCTGAGATTGCTGAGAGTCGCAGCTTCACTCCGGGAACCATGCGCTGCGGCCGCGGAGCTGGAGGCGCTGGCCCGAGGCGGCGTGGATCTGAGTTCTGGAACCCAGCGCCGGTTCTCCATCCGACTGTGCACACCACCCTCCCTCTCTGGGACCCTGGACCACACACATGATCCCTTAATTTCCAGTGTGCTTTTTGAGGACAATGGCAGTTCCATTGCAATTGGCTTGAAAGACAAAGTGAAATAACGTCAAGAAAATTATCTAATGCAAAAATCAACACTCAGTTCTTCACCATCTCACCAGGTAACATTAGGCAGCTCTGCGGGGCTAACAATCTACACCTCAGGCTTCTGGGTGCTGTCCAACAAAACTGCCAGTTCAGCGGGAAGCGGAGCGGCAGTCTGGGGAGGAGGCCTCTGCACACTGTCCGTGACCATCAGCTTCTGGTCCCGTCCCTGGAGGCACCATGCGCTGCCTTCCCTCCGGACCTGCAGGTGCCCGCACGCGGCTCCCCGCAGGCAGCGGGCTCTGCAGACAGGGGGCGCTCCGGTCACTGTGCTGGAGCCCCTCCCAGGAAGCACATCCCAGGGCAGGTCCTCATTTCCCACCGGAACGCCTTCGGAACGACTTGTTTTATTTTCATGGCAATTTAATCATTACATGTTATTAAATAGGGTTATAAAACGGCAATTATCCCTCGGGTGCTTGAACTTGAGGATTCTCTTGTGAGCTAGCCGCCCTGAGTACCCTTTTCCTTGTGACCTTGGGATTAGTTAGTTGGCTAGTTATTCTAGACTCTAACTTTGAATGCAAAACGAGAAAAACACCACTTTTACGAGCAGGCTGTAAATTCCCAACTAATGCTTAAAGCACATTTTATATCCTTTCATCTGAGAAAATTAAAGTAAATGAAAATATTTCATTATTAATAATCCAATTCTCTTTGAATCTTTGATTAAGACCATTTTAATATGTGAGATTTTCAAAATCAGGTCATATTCTACATACATTTTTGGCAGTGGAAGCTATACGCAAGTAGACAAATTCGAGTTAAAACTAATTTTGCAGGAAGATCTAAAACGGGCACAGTGCCTCATGGATTAAGCATGAAACAGCGGGTTCGGGTGTGGCTGCCTCACAAACCGCAGTGCTCCGCGTCCAGGTTCTCCCGTCCTCGGAGGGAAGGCTAAAGGGGTTTGCTGGTGTGAGACACCTTCGCTTCCTTCCTGGACGTGCACATGGCACTGAGCTGAGTGCCGTGTGCCTGGCGGACACGGAGCCCTGGGAAATGGTGCCACTTTGGATGCAAAGGTTTCGTTTTTGCCCCAAACCACTGACTACCATGTACCGTGCCGGGTCTCTCCCCACCACCCTCTTCTTACGCTTTGTCCAGGCTTTCTACAGGAAGTGGAGATGTTCGGGAAGTCTTAATGAATATTGACATTTCAGTTAGACCTTATTTTATCAGCTTAAACTTTCTTACCGTGCTTCTATCCCACGGGCAAACCTACTAGAATAAGGCAGCTCCGGGGGAGGGCTGAGAGGGTGAGAGCTAAAGGGAAGTGTCAGACACCGTACAAAGTTGTGCGCTGAACTCTGCGTTACCCTTCCCCTCTCCCCGCCGCCGCGCACGCACAGCTGCTCATGGCATGTAATCAACTGATTGTTACACAGGCATTTTCCGCAGCTATGACAACCTCAGATTTATGAGGTCAAGAAGAGCAGACTTAATCCATTCAATAGCTGCAATTTATCGTCTGATTATAATTGTATACACAAACACAGCGATGATTTAGATGACATAGTGTAAAGATGAAATCCGTTTATTTTAAAAGGGTTTCTAACCTTTAAAATATGTTGCCATGAACACCTTTTGATGTCCGCTTTTAACAACACAATTATTATTGTTTTATTGATCAGGGTTTTATTAGGGGATTTGACACTTATATTTCACGTTAATAGAAAAAGGTTTAATTTTTCCGCACAATTTTAACAAGAATATGACTGTAATTAATTATATCACTATTATGTTTTTAGTGTCTAGGAAGAAGTGCTTCATTTATCACACATGTCTTCCCCAGCATATGGAAACCTCCTTTAAAAGACAGGAGTGTGCTCCTTCCAGAGAGAGAGGCTCTGACACGCCGGGATTTATGGTGCTGCGTGCAGCCCGGTGTGCTGGGGTGGCTTTCTGCGAGGGGACTGCAGAGCCGCTCAGGTGGCTGGGGTGGCACCAGTCTGCCCATCGCTGGGTCTCTGAGCACTAATCAGAGGCCGTTCCCTAAGCCTCCATGGGTCCAGAAAATAACCGCAGAGAAGGCCAAGTGGTGTGGCCGAGTAACACAGCAGTACACACTGCAGATATTTTCTCCAGTTTGCAATTTATATATATATATATATATATATATATATATATATATATATATATATATATATATGATTGATTTTTTACAGAGAGGGATAGAGAGTTAGAAACATCGATGAGAGAGAATCATTGATCAGCTGCCTCTTGCACACCCCCTACTGGGGATGCGCCCGCAACCAAGGTACGTGCTCTTGACCAGAATCAAACACGGGACCCTTCAGTCCGCAGGCTGACGCTCTGTCCACTGAGCCAAACAGGTTTCAGCCAGTTTGCAATTTCTAACAAATGGCTAACCATCGCTGCACACTTACTTGGCTATTCATGGCAGTTTTGCCCATTTAATACCTACTGTTACACGACATCAGTGCCTGTAAGCGTGATGCATAACCTACAGCATACACACATACATATGTATGTGGGTAATATTCATACTGATCTTTAGTTGCATGTTAATTACCTATTACTTCTCTGAAATATCGTGGCTCTAATATTCAAGAGAACTAGAACCCTTAAATACAGCAGCATAATTTGTTTCTGTTTTAAAATAATTTGTATCACATCTGACTAAAGCCAATCTTTTTTCTTGTTGAATTTTCATATTTTGTTCAATAACAGTCTTATTAAGTCACATAAATTTTAATTTCACTTTTTATATTACCTGCATATATGAATTACACTTTCTTATATACTGCTGTACAGTATCGGTACCATTACATAGAGTTTCTATTATATTAATCCATACTTTCTAATTAACACCTATGATTTGACACATTTAATCTTTAGATACATGGTTTTGTGTTTTCTAGAAATCTTTGTATATTATAAGGTGTGATCTATCTATATATTTTTCCTAAGTTTTCAGTACAACGCTGATTATTTTAGTTTATTAGGAGATATTTGATTTAAGAATCTAAGTGGTGAGGCGTTAAATATTTAAAAGAATTTATAAATATGAAATTCTATACTGAGCACTATATAGAATGGATTTAAAAAAAGGTATACAATATATTACAAGATGGCAAATGACGTAAAATCAATAGTTGAATTGGTAGCATGTTCTACTGTAATTAAACAGTCCTGCTCACTTACTTTTCTGCCATCCTGTTTCAAATAGCAAAATCCCAGTGGAAAAACACAAGCTCAGTGTTTCTCTCTCCTCTTTGAAAGAACAGAATCAATATTATTATAACAAAGTGAGCATCTCCTGGTAATTCAAATTTGAAAAGACAATCCATACCTGTTCTTGCCACAGGTCATCCTAACAATACTTATAGAGTCTAGATTTTCGCTGTTTTGTAAACAATCCCTGTCTGAGCATTTTCATTACCGAAACGACAGTTTTAATATTAGACCTGGGTTTCCTGGAAACTTGGAATGCTCAAACAAATTGCCTGCATTCCATCATCCTCTAGCTGTAAGCCTGCTGTGTTGCTCAGTGAACTTTGCATCGTTAGAAATATCCCACTGAAACGGCAGAATAATTTTTGAGTTGCTGATTGATGGTCTCACTCATTCAGGAGTATGTACTGAGTGCCCACTATGTTCTTGGCACTATTCTAAGCCCATTCAACATGTCAGTGACCAAAACACATAAAGATCCTTGCCCATTAAAGATCATATTCCAGAATGTGAAAGATGGGGAACTAACTTAGAGTAAAATGTTAACAGCCAGGGTGTGGGGTGTAATTTTAGATAGTGTGGTCGGGGATGGTGCATCAGAAGGTGCCACCTGAAGGAAGAGTCCCAGGAGGTGAGAGGGAGCCACCTGGTATCTGGGGGAAGGTGTTTCAAGCACTGGAGACGCCAGTGCACAGGAATACGCGGAAGCAGTTTTGTTGTGTAGGGGAGTCAGTGGGCAGGTGCAGAGTCAGGAACAGAGGTGAGAACTGGGGGTGGGAAGAGTGTGGCAGGGGATGCAGGCGAAAGAGGTCAGAGAATGCAAAACAGCTTGAAGTCATTGGCTCTCTGTTCTGAGTAGGACGGAGGGCTATTGCAGGGTGCTGGATAGGAAGGAGCTGAAGCTCATCAATTCACGTTTGGAGAGGATCATTTAAAATAACTAAGACCTGCCAGGCTGGCGTGGCTCAGCAGTTGAACCAGGAGGTCACAGTTTGGTACTCAGTCAGGGCGCATGGCTGGGTTGAAGGCTTGATCCCCAGTGTGGGAAGTGCAGGAAACAGCTGATCAATTATTCTCTCTCATCATTGATATTTCTATCTCTCATGAAATAAATAATATATTTTTTAAAAATAAAATAGCTAAGACCTGAAAACAGACTCACTAAATGAGTGGATGAAAAAGATTTAGTACATTTACACAATGGAATACTATGCAGCTATAAAAAAGATTTCTTACCCTTTGAGGCAGCATATAGGACCTCAAGAGTACTATGCTAAGCAAAATAAGCCAGTCAGAGAAAGGCAAGTATCACATGATCTCACTCATATGTGGGATACAATAAACAAAATTAAGTGAAGAAAAGAAATAGATCTAGAGACATTGATGCATGGAACAGACTGACACATTTCAGAGGGAAGGGCTGGGGAGGTGGCAGGAATAGATTAACCAATGAACTTACATAGGTGACCCAGTTACTAACGTGGATTTTTTTTCAACAGATGGAGTTACACATATGTTGATATTTATGTGATTTGATAGGTATGCTATTTTATTGTAAGCAAGCTTCAAAACTTCATGTCAAATTGGCTGAAGGTGTTAACATCAGAGATATTTTTAGACTTAAAAATGTAGAATTTTGTGCAAAAAAAAGAGCATTTGTAGGAAGTTTTAATTCATTTCTTTATTTTAAAGAAAAAGTTATGGTATACTTCGAGAAGCTTATTGTGAACATGCTCCACCTCAAGATATTTGTGAACGCTGGTCTAAAAACTTTAAAAGTGATGATTTTGATATGAAAGACAAAGAATGTCCAGGTCAACCAAAAAAGTTTGAAGACCAATAATTACAAGCATTATTAGATGAAGATGCGTGTCACTCTAAAACAACTTGCAGAAAGATTAAATGTTGCTCAGCAAATAATTCCTGATCATTTATAAGCAATGAGAAAGATTTTAAAGGAAAGAAAATGGGTGTCACATCAATTGAACGAAAGACAAATGGAAAACCAAAAAGTCATCAGTAAAATGTTGGTTCAATGGCATGAAAGAAAGTATTTTTTGCACCAAATTGTGATGGGTGATGAAAAGTGGATTTATTTTGAGAATCCCAAATGCACAGTATCATGGGTTGATCCAGGTCAACCATCAACATTGACTGCAAGGCCAAATCGCTTCGGAAAGAAGACAATGCTCTGCGTTTGGTGGGATCAGGGAGGTGTGGTGTATTATGAGCTTCTAAAACCAGGTAAAACCATTAATACTGATCACTACTGACAACAAGTAATCAATTTGGACCACGCTTTGATTGTGAAACAACCAGAATGTGCCAGAAGACACGGCAAAGCAATTTCTTCATGATAACACCCTATTACACACTTCAAAACCAGTTAAAGACACGTTAAAAGATCTTGCCTGGGAAGTGTTAATCCACCCACTGTATTTACCAGACCTTGCTCCTTCAGATTACCACTTGTTCAGATCTATGGCACACACACTTTCTGAGCAGCACTTCAAAACATACAAAGAAGTGGAAAAATTGAGTCTCTGAATGGTTTGCCTCAAAACAAGAAAAGTTCTATTGGGACGGTATCCACAAATTACCTGAAAGATGGTGGAATGAACATTACTTTGAATAAAGCATTTCTGATGTTTCTCTTGAAATTATCATGTTTTCTTTGATTACAAAATCTACCATTATTAACAGGTACACTTATGCATAAACCATGGACACACAATAGTGCAGTGAAGGCCTGGGGAGGGGGTGGGATTGGGGTTTAATGGAGGAAGAGGGGGGACATACATAATACTTTCAACAATAAAGGTCGGCGATAATAATAACAAAGAGCTTTGATCTTCAGAGCAGGCTTTCAGGAGATTGCATGGAGCAGGGAGATGACAGCAGGGGTACAGTGGAGAAAGGAGGGAGGCTCGACCAGGGATAAGACATGGCAGTGGGACGGAACTCACTGTGCACCTGACTTAATGCCATCCTAGCTAGCAGCACACACCTATATGCTTTTCTTAGATAAAACTGATAAAATCAGAAACTATCTAGGGTAACACTTCTATTTTCAGATTAGGATCAAATTCTAGAAAAAGAACTTCTCATAAGCATCATTTACACAAAATTCTTAAAGGTTCTATTTTTTTCTCTTATAGCCAAAATGATTGTTTCCATATTATTTTTGTTTCATTATTTGTAAACTAGAGGTCATTAGCACGAAGATCCATGCAATAGGCCTTCTTTTCCCTGGCTGCCGGCATCCGTATTCCTCCGGCACCTGGGATCTTTGCTCTGGTCTCCACCTTCTGTCTTTGCTCCAGCTGACCAGAGTCTTCTCCACTCAGGGTGGAGTGCTGCTCCTATAGCTCCCTCTGGACCCTCCCCTCCCCATCATAGCAGGCATCCTGCCCCCCCCTCCCCCCCCCCCCCCCCCCCCGGCTCAGCCACTCCACACCTGCATATACAAATTAACCCACCATCTTTATTGGGTTAAATTTGCATACTCTCTCCTGATTGGCTGGTGGGCACCATGAAGGTACGGTTAATTTGAATATTTCTCTTTTATTAGTGTAGATGATACTTCCTTAATATATAGTATTATTTATTAAATATTTTCTTTTATCTCTGAATGTCCATGTCTTTTTGGAACTGTGATTATTTAAACAGATCTATGGAATACCAACTGCTTCATAATCATTCCTTCATTCTTCATCAGTTGAGGATATACTACAATCCAAGCACCGTGCATGGCCTTTAGCTGGTCACACACTTGAACTTTAAATGGAAACACTCCCCCCCTGCCTTTTTTTTTTTTTTTTTTTTTTAACAAGTATTGTTATCCTGCTTCACCCGGGACCTCAGACCCAGACCCTTCGTTTGCAGCATGAGCCTTCCAATCCCACACAAAGCATTTCTTAATCACTCGCACCTTGAAACAAGTTGTAACAGAAAACAAAGGGCATTCTGCCCTTAGACCCTAGAGCAGCAAGAACGCCACGCATATCTCAGCCTCATGCTAAGCAGGGCCACGGCCCAGGCTGAGCCCGGAGCATGTCCCTGGCAGCACTGTGCGGGTTTAAGCATGAGCAGGACTTCAGGAAGCACGCTGAGAGGACGATAACGTCTCCTCCGGCTCCCTCCCTGCGGAGTGGTGAGACAGACTTGCTGAATCACCCACGCCTCTCCGTTCTACCTCCTGGTAATTTCTGCTGTGCTAGGTTTGAGTTATGTTTGGAAATAGCTTCTTCTTGGGTGGAACTAAATATATCAGTTACCCTCCAATGCAGCTTAGATGTTCTTAAAAATCCCTACTTTATGCAAATGAATCCACACAATAAAAACCACAGGTTTATGGAGGGAATGGGGTGAGGGGTACAACACACAAAAACATAAATAAAGAAAATAAAAGTAAAACAAAACCCAGTAAAAGCGATGGCCTAGTTTTACAGGTTTAACGAATGCATAACTCTGACCGTAAATAGGGTGCCTCGCAGTGGAAACAGCCCTGGATGCTGCTCGCGAAGTGGCACAAGGAGGCTGCAGCCTGGGGGTGCCGGGGTGGCGGGAAGAGGGCTGTCTGGAATGGCTGCGGTGCTGTCACCAGAATGAAGGGAAACGTGTTCAGCAGGTGTGGTGAGCTGATGTGAGTGACTGGGGAAGCGTGTGCAACTTGCACATACCTGTGTGCCTCTACTTAGCTGGTGCATTCCCCGCATTTACCTGGTGGTTCTGAAAGATGACCGCGTACATATGCAAGTGCAAAATCCAGGCATTGCTCAAATTACTGCCCAGTATATCATTCATGTTGTAACACTTTCAAAACTAGTGTTCTAGCAGCATTGCTGTGGTTTGCATTGGCTTTGAACATAGGGTTTAGACAAGCCTTACCCAGACAACTGGTTTGTGGAAGCTTGAATAAACCCCTTCGCCGCTGATGCGCTGTCACTGGCAGGCCGGTGAGGGAGGGTGCCTTTCTGGACTAGAAAACAGCGCGCTCTCTCCGGGAGCTGCCTGCAGGGGAGGCGGCTGGATTTCAGGCATTTTCCGACTCGGCCAGGTTGATGTTATGCTAACCCAAGGTGGACTTTAAAGAGTTTATTAGCCAGAGTCACCAAACGCTTTGCCAGACCTTCTCTAGTTTAACGTCAAAGCTCTGCTCCTCTTCAGCTGCTATGGTCCTATTACGATGGCTTACAAAAGGTGATGCTGCCTAATTCTTATGGCTCCAAAACACGATTGTTAAAAAGCCCTCACCTACTTAATGTTATTTTATCTTCTACTAATTAAAGGGAATCCCGTTAAAAGGAAGCCTAGATATAAAACCAAAAGCAAAACCAGAAAGAAAAACTGATCAATGAAACTTGATCAAAAATACAATTTCAGCTCATAAAAAGACAGTTTCGCTTGAAAATCTATTATTGTCCAAAGCATCACATCAACAGACTAAAAAAGAAAAACCATATAATATCAGTGGAATCAGAAAAAACCTTTGACAGAGTCCAATACCTTTGATAAGAACCTCAGACAAACCAGGGATGGAGAGACTGCTTCAATTTGAAAAAACTGCTGTAAAGTACTCACAGTTGTGAGAAACTAAATCCTCTCTGCTAATATGAGATGTCCTGTCTCACCACGCCTATTAACATCATAGTGGAAGTCCCAACAAATGCAAAAAGACAGGAAAAGGAGATGGAAGGATCACATATTGGAAAGGAAAAGGTAAAACTTTGTACCCAGAAGACACAATTGTCTATGTTAGTGGTCGGCAAACTCATTAGGCAACAGAGCCAAGTATCAACAGTGCAATGATTGAAATTTCTTTTGAGAGCCGAAAACTGACTTTGCATGGGCCTCTAAGTTTCAATCACACTGTATGTGCGCGCCAGCATGTGGTATTTTGTGAAAGAGCCGCACTCAAGGGGCCAAAGAGCCACATGTGAATTTCGAGCTGCAGTTTGTCAACCACTGGTCTATGTGGAAAATCCCAGTCACCAAAATATCTCCCAGAATTAATAAGTGATTATAGCAAGGTTGCAGGACATAAGATTAATAGGTAAAAAAAAAAATCAATCACTTTCTCATATACCAGCAATAAACTATTGAAAAAAAATTTTAAATTAAAAACATAATGCCACTCACATTAGTACCAAAAAAGTGAAAGGCTTGGGTATAAATCTAACAAATTACAAGATGTACATGAGAAAAACTGCAAATCTTTGATGAAAGAAATCAAAGAAGAGCTAAGTAAATGGAAAATATTTTATGTAATGAAGACTCAAAATAGTCAGATATCAGTCCTTTCCAACTTTATCTATACATTTAACAAAATCCTAATCAATCAACATCCCAGAAAATTATTTTGTGGATACCAATAAACTGATTCTAAGGTTTATATGAAAACAGAAAAGAACTGGAATACTCAACACAACAATGAGAGAAAAACAAAATGGAGGATTGACACTACCTGATTTTAAGAGTTACTATCAGCTATGGTAACCAAATCTGGTGAAAAAATAGATCAACAGAACAAGAGAGAGAGCCTAGAATCAAACCAAGAAAATGTAGTCAACTTATATTAGACAAAGAAGAAAAAGAAACCAAAAACGCCTGTTCATTTCCCCCTAGGTAAATACATTTTAAACGGAATATATTGGGGTGACATTGCTCATAAGAGTATATAAGTTTCACATGTACATTTCTATGATGCACCATCTGAATATTGTATTGTGGGCCCACCCCCCAAAGACCAACCTTCTCCCATCTCTGTGTATGTGACCCCTTTACTACCTCCGTCTGTGACCACCGAACAGTTGTCTGTCTGCGTGCCTGAGGTTCAGTTTCACATCCCACATATGAGTGAAATCATATGGTTCTTAACTTCTTCTCTGTGACTTACTGTACTTAGCATGATATTCTCAAGGTCCATCTATGTTGTCACAAATGGCAGTATTTCATATTTTCTTATGGCTGAGTAGTATTTTGGTGTATATATTTACTATGGCTTCTATGTCCAATCATCTAGCGAAGTACACTTCCTCTGTTTCTAAGCGTAGCCACTGTGATAATGCCCAAAGAACACAAGTGTGCATGTATCTTTGTGAATAAATGTTTTAAAAACTTTGAGTAGAGGGGTTGTTGGGTCACATGGTAACTCTATCCGAACTTTTCTGAGGAGCCACCACACTGTTCCCCAGGGTGGCTGCGCCAGTTCACATCCCACCAGCCGTGAATGGGGTTCCTTCTTCTCCACATCCTCTCCAACACTTGTTCTTACTTGTCTTTTTGAAAATAGCCTTCTAACAATTGTGAGGTGGTGTTTCATTGTACTTTTGATTTGCATTTCCCTAGTAGCTAATGAAGTTGAGCATTTTTTCACATGTCTTTTGGCCTTTTTTTTTTTTTTGTCATCTTGGAAGCAGTGTCTGTTCAGGTTATTGGCCCATTTTTAAGCAGGGTTGTTTGTTTGGTGTTTGATAGATTTTCCCTTCCTCCAACTGATGGACCAAGAATGACAAACTCCACCAGCGGCCAGACATTCCTGAGCACTGAACCACCAATCAGCGCCTGCCAAATACCCTAAGCCCTGATTCCTAAATCCCTAGGTCCCTAATCATGTGCCTTACATGAAACCACCAATCAGTGTGTGCTGAGTGCCCTAAGCTCCACCCCTTCTCTTTCCTCCCCTTAAAAGCTGCCTGCACCCCGGCCCTCTTCCTCTTTCCCCTCCAGAAGGCAGCTGGCGGCATATTCTCCTTCAATAAAGCCTGTGTCCTGGTATACCGGTCTCCAGCCCCTCTGTTTCATCTTTCAGTGTTGAGTTATATGAGTTATTTATTTTGAATATTAACCCCTGTCAGAACTGTTGTTTGCAAACATCTTCTCCCATTCTGTTGGCTGCTTTTTTCTTTGGTTGGCGGTTTCTTTTGCTGTGCAGAAGCCTTTTAGCTTGGTATAGTCTCACTCATGTATTTTGTCTTTACTTTCCTTGCCTAGGGGGTTAATTCACACAATGTCCGCTATGACCAAAGTCCATACCTTTAATGCCTATGTTTTCGCCTATGTACTTCTTTCTTTCTTTTATTATTTTCTTTTATATTTTTATAAATCCTCACCTGAGGATATTTTTCCAATTGAGTTTTAAAGAGAGGAAAGGATGTGAGGCCACTGCCAGCATGGCCTGGGCTCAAAGACTAATACATAAGACAAGAAATACAAATTTGGAAATTATGGGGGAAGCAGTCTTGAACTTGGTTCCAGGGACCAAGTTTCATTGAATCTGTGTTCCCATCTGTTTATTTACTAGAATACACAATTGCCTTTTGGGAATGCACACAGCCATATCAATGGTAATGTTTGGTAAACAGTAAAGAGATCATCAGGCTTGGGGGTTGCCTTTGGCTATTGAGTCAGCAGCAGGTAATAAAATGCAGATATTCAGCCCTGTGAATACCAGAGCCCCATTCAGCCTTCTGACTGGACTTCCCCATTTATATTCATTACTGTGGATCTTGGCTTCCAGCAGAGAGAGAAACATCCATGTGAGAGAGACACATCCATTGGTTGCCTCCTGCATGCTCCCTGACTGGGGCCAAAAAACAGACCTGCAACCCAGGTACCTGCCCTTGACTGGAAATCAAAATGGAAACTCTTTGGTGTGCAGGTCGACACTCTAACCACTGCCCCATGCTTGCCAGGGCTGTGTAATTTATTGTTTCAGATTTTATATTTAGGTCTGTGATCCATTTTGAGTTATTTTTTAAAAATATATATAGATAGGGACAAATAGTAGTCTGGTTTAATTCCTCTGCATGTGGCTTTTCAATTTTCCTGGTACCATTTATTAAAGAGGATTTCTTTTTTCCTTGTATGTTATTGGCTCCTATATTGAAAATTATTTGCCCATATACATGCCCATTTATGTTTGGGCTCTCAGTTCTGTTCCATTGGTCTGTGCATCTGTTTTTCTGCCAATATCATGCTGTTTTGATTACTCTCACTTTGTAGCATAATTTGAAGTCAGGGAGTGTGATACTTTCGGATCTATTTTGTTTTTCTCATGATTGCTTTGGCTATTTGTCATCACTGTGGTTCCATACAAATCAGATTATTGTTTGTTCTATTTCTTTAAAACATGTCATTGGTATATTGATAAGTATTGCATTATATCTGTATATTGCTTTGATTAATATTGACATTTTAATTATGTTGATTCTTTTAATCCATGAACATGGAAGATCTTTTCATTTCATAACATCTTTCAATCTCTTTTGATAATACTTAGTAGTTTTCAGCATATATAGGTCCTTCACATTAAGTTTATTTCTAGGTATTTTATTCTCTTCTTTGCAATTTCAAAAGGAAGTATTTTATCCATTTCTTTTTCTGAAATTTTATCTTTATTATATGGAATTCAGTGGATTTCTGCACATTAATTTTGTATCCTGCAACTTCACTCTATTTGTTTACTGTTTCTAAGATTTTTTTAATGAAGTCTTAAGAGTTTTCTTTTTAAAGAATCATGTCATCTGCAACAAGTGACGCTTTTACTTCTTTCTTCCCACTATGTTCCTTTTCCTGCTCTCTCTTGCATGATTGCTCTGGCTAGGACTTTCAGTACTATGTTGAAATGGAGTGGTGAGAGTGGACATCCTTCTCTTGGTCCTGACCTTAGAGAAAATGCTTTCAGTTTTTCACCATTGGGTATGGTATTACCTGAGCATTTGTCATATATGGCCAGTATTATATTGAGATGCTTCCACCTTAAACCCATTTTATTGAGTGTTCTAATCACAAATGGATGTGATAGCTTATCAAGTGCCTTTTCTGCACCTATTGGTATGGTCATATGGTTTTTATCCTTTATTTTGCTAATGTGGTATATCACATTGATGGATTTGTGTATGTTGAAGCATTCTTGTGCCTCTGGAATGCACCCTACTTGATCATGACATAATATTTTTAAAAACCCTTTCAACAACTGGTGCTGGAATAACAACATCCATGTAAGAAATGAAAAGAATTTAGATACTGATCTTACACCTTCACAAAATTAACCCAGAAATGATTATTGACTAAAATGCAAAACTATACAACTCCTAGAAGATAAAACTGGAGATGATCTTGTGGCATTGGAATTGGCTATAGCTTTTTATATACAACACTAACAGCATTGTCCATGAAGTAAAAAATTGGTAACTTGAATTTCATTAAAACTAAAAAGTTCTCTTCTGCAAAGGACACAATTAAGATAATGAAAAGAGAAGCTACGGTCATGAAGAAAATGAAGAAAATCTTTGAAAAAAAAAAAAAAGCCTAAGCGATTGAATGACAGGTCAACTGGTCGTTATGCACACTGACCACCAGGGGGCAGATGTCCAATACAGGAGCTTCCCCCTGGTGGTCATTGTGCTCCCACAGTGGGAGTGCAGCTCAGCCAGAAGCTGGGCTCA
The DNA here is from genome assembly GCF_964339955.1 of Pipistrellus hanaki. Lineage (NCBI taxonomy): Eukaryota > Metazoa > Chordata > Mammalia > Chiroptera > Vespertilionidae > Pipistrellus > Pipistrellus hanaki. The sequence continues at coordinate 8,671,093 of NC_140515.1, forward strand.
CAGTGAGCTGCTGTGGCACTGGCCTCTCCTGCCTCCATGGCAGGGTTACTGAGTGGCAGCTCCAGCAGGCAGAGCAGGGCTGAGACGAGCCGAGCAGCACAGCACCTGGCCCAGGCTCGGGCTCCTCCCTGGCCACCTGCTGCTTCACACACCACTACCTCCCCCTAGAGGTCCTGGATTGCGAGAGGGTGCAGGCCAGGCTGAGGGATCCCACCAGTGCACGGATCTGTGCACTGGACCTCTAGTATTTAATAAAGAAATTATATTCAAAATATATAAAGAATTCTTAAAACAAAGTAAGAAAAATAGCAACCCTATTTAAAAATTGGGGAAAGGTCTGAACAGACACCTCACCAAACATGCAAATGCAGATGTCAAATACGGTTATGAAAAGATGTTCCACATCATATGTCATCAAGAAAATGCAAATAAAATAACAAAACACCATGGCACACCTATTGTGATGGCTGAAATCCAAAAGTCTGACAACACCAAATGCTGACAAGGACATGGAACATCAGGAACTCTCATTGCTGATGGAAATTCAAAACAAAACGACTTCGGAAGACAGCTTGGTAGTTTCATGTAAAAATAAACATAGTCTTACCATATGATCCAGAAATTGTCTTCCTTTTTGTTTACCCAAAGAAGCTGAAAACATATCCACACAAAACCCTTCACACAGATATTTATAGAAACTTTATTACTAATGGAAAGCAATTAAGAAGTTCTTCGATAGATAAGTGAATAAACTGGCAATAATATACAATGGAATATTATTCAGTGATAAAAAGAAGTGAACTATCAAGCCACAAGAAGACAGAGAGAAATCCAACTTAATGCATATCACCAAGTGAAAGAAACCAATCTGCAAGGCTACATACTGTATGATTCCAACTCTCTGACATTACGGAAAAGCCAAAACTATGAAGATGTTAAAAACAACAGTTGTCAGGGTTTGAGGTGAGGGAGGGATAAATGAATGGAGCACAGAGAATTTTTAAGACAATGAAAGTATTCTGTATCTACTGTACTGATGTATATGCAATTACTCATTTGTCAAAAGCCATAGGATATACGAATGTGAACCTAATGTAAACTATGGGCTTTAGTTAATGATATTTAATCATTTAGTCATCAATTGTACAACTGTACCACATGAATGCTGGATATTAATAAGACGAGAAAATGTGAGAAGCTGAGGAGTTTATAGGAAGTCTTTATTCTTTTCACTCAAATTTTCTGTGGAAAATCTCAAACTACTCTAAAAAATACAGCCTATTAATTAAAAAGAGATAACTTAAGAAAAATGAATAAACAAGCTACAGATTGGAATATATATGTACATATTCCTTTGTTAAGTATTTGGCAATTCCTGTGCATATACATATTCTCAGTACTTTGCGTATGTACTGTGAGTACAAATATACACATGTATATATGAATTCATATACATATGAGTATAGAAATGAATATATACATTCACAGTACATATATTTCAAAAAGGAATTATATCTAGATATATAAATAACTCCTAAAGATGAACAATAAAAAATTAGCTTAATGCACAATTAGCAAAAATGTTTTAACCGATACCTCATAAAAGAAAATATATAAGGGTTAATTAGCATATGAAAAAATGCACAATAAGTTAAGAATTAACATCCATTAGAAAAACTAAAATAAAAAGCTGATAAAACCAATCGTTAAGAATATGGAGAAATTGAAACCCTCAGATATTGATGCCAGGAATGTATAACAATACAACCTATTTGGCAAACTGTATTTTGTAAATATTTTCAATTTTTGACGACCATGACCAAGTATTCTGCTCCTTGGTATTTATGCAAAGAAATAAAAATGTTCACACAAGGACATATCTGACTTTTCTGAGAGGCACTATTCATAACAGTGAAAAGTAGAAGACACGCTGGTTATCTATACAATAAATAACCACTTCCCTATATAGGATGAATAAACTACTTACACGTGTAAAAATGTCAAAAACATTCTGTTAAGCAAAAGAAGCCAGAACATGTTGTATGATCCATTTATATGAAATCCAACTGTAAGTAAAACTAATCCATTGTGATAGAAATTAGAAAACAGTTGTAAGGGAAATTGCCTGGAAAGAAGCATAAGATAAATTTCTGAAAAAATACACTTTATCTTGTTTGGGGTGATTTTTGAATAAAGTGTCAGAGACAAGCGTGTGCTCTATCTAGAGAGGTATATCACAGACTGTTCACGTCAAGTAGACAAAGAGATGGTTTTTCTTTCAGAGAGTTCATTATTGGTGTGTAAAAATGCCATTGATTTCTGGATGTTAATTTTGTATCAGGCTACTCGGCTGAATTCATTTATTAAATCTGGTACTATTTTGGTGGAAAACCCACATAGTTTTAAGCCTTCAACTTTTTCTTCCTCAAAATATTGTTGGCTTTCTAGGCCCTATGCATTTCCATATGAAGTTTAAAATAAATTTCTAACATTTGAATAGATTGTATGAAATATATAGGTAAGTGATCATGACAATATCCAGTCTTCTGACCCATAAAAAGCATATATCTTCATTCATTTAGGTTTTCTTTAATTTTACTCAGCAGCATTTTATAGCATTCAATGTGATGAATTCTCATATAATTTGTCAGATTTATCCCTGAGTATTACAGGTATATGACATTGTAAATAGTATACAATTCTTATTTTAAATTTTATTTTCTGATTGTTTATTGCTAGTATGTAGAAACACAACTTATTTTATATTTTGATATTATATCCTTCTACCTTGAAAAAAAAAAAGCCACTAAAGGATCTGTAAGAGAGTGAGAATGTTGGAGCATGCTTCCAGAGAGGCCGTGGACTATAGAGTTATCAGTGCTGACATGAGTCCAGGCCTTGAGATACGGTCTCATGGCTCCTTCTCAGCATGTAGGCCTTCTTTCAAGGGCAGAGCAGGACTGACTATGTTTTGTACTATGTAACTGTCTTGTATAATTATGTCTCCGACATAACCCCTTTCCGAGAAAGACCATAAAATATATCAATTACCCGACCCTTAAATCAGCCAATAGAAATACAGAGGGAAGTAACCCAGCATAACCGGACCCTGGCCCTCACCCCACCAATCAGAACCAGGCAACTCAGTGGTCCAAGCATCACCCCACCACCCAACCCTAAACCCTATAAAAGGACTACACTTTCAGAACTCAGGGCTCTTTGCATTCTGCCACTGAGTTGGTAGAGGCAGGGAGACCAGACTCGAGTTTGAATAAAGGCTCTTTTGTTTTTTTGCATCGGACTCAGCTCCCTGATGGTCCTTGGGGATCTTGAAATCTGGGCATAACAGGATCTACATTGATAGATAAAGATGTCCTTGAAGTTCACATAAAATCAAGACATTCTATAGTATTTCCAAAGCCAGGACTTTGTAATTCACACAAATCATAGAGGATATTTGCACTAGTATGAACTTCACTCATTGTTCTTAGACAACCTGAATATAACCTATTTGGAATGGGAAGGTGATGCGAAGTAAGATCACTTACCCAGTTGCTGTGTGTTCTTCTGGATGGTCCCTCCCCTTAGGCAATGTCAGCTTCTTTCTCCAGTTTCCCATTCACCCTCTCTGCATTGACCTCTCAAAGATGGCAAGAACCAGAGACAACGGACTTACGTGTGTCAGGACATACAAATAACTCCACCATCTATGAGGACTTTAGTCTGGGAATGGCTAAAACCTCTGTCTACAGGCCTGGATGTGAATCTGATACAGGAAGATTGCTTTGCGGGGGAGGGAGGAACTCACACCATTTCTTGCCACACTTGCAGAAGGAGAGGGATTTTCATTTTGTGTCTAATCTTAATAGAATCAGAAGCCTCAACCCAGGAATCCTTGCTGGAAAGCAGATTTTCAAGTGTATTTCACACAGGAGAACCGCTTGACCAGGGCAGGTTTCCTCCTCACAAAGGCCTAGTGTTTGCATTTCTCCTCAAAATCTCTGCTCCGGTCAGCGCTCACACCAATTGCTTGCAACACACAATTGTTCCCAATAGATTTGCTCCACTGGATTCCAGGAATTTGGGGACAGGATCTTCATTCAAGCTGTCACATTTGGTCTCTTTATTGTCAGGCAGTTCTCAAATGGCCAGCCTTGAGAAACAGCCTTTTGGATGGCATCGAACAAGAGGCCTGCCAAGTTTCCTACTACTATGGTGTTAGCCCATGTGTAATAGAAAGGATCGAGTGCGACTGAATTAGTAAGTGATGTATGAAGGTTTAAGCAAGCCATTACCAAACAACAAAAATTTCTAGATGATACATTTCTGAACATTTTCTACCAATCAATATTTCTTTCTCCTGTTACATTTTCAGCAGGAGTTATACATTCAGACCAACATAGGCTCTTGACAATGTCAGATACAAAGAGCCCTGGCTACTGCACTAAAATAACTTCAAAAATATTTATCTTTTTTGAACTTAATTAGCCCCAATAGAATTATTAAAAATGTTTTCTTTCGAATAAATGTAAAACTTAGTGTTCCTAGATATTTCTGTCCATTAGTGTAGGAGGTAGACAATTTGAGGTAGCTCTCAGTATACTTGTTAAGGGAGTTCATTAGCAAAATCTGAAACTATGTTGAGGAGCTCTTGGTTCAATTTCTTTTGTGCTCCTAACAGAGGATGGTAGTGCTAAAGGTGATGCTGGAATCACTGAGTTCACATTTTTATTTGACAAATGAAGATGAGGAATCAAGGAAACTAAATGTACGTGACCATATTGTCATGGCTTATTCCAAACAGGGCAGTAACAGGACACTGATCTCTTGACACACAGCCTAGTGTCTGTCACATCCAAGTGCCTCCTGCAAACATTCTTTATTCTCCTCCTCCTCCTCCTTCTTCTTTTTGTTCCTTTAGCTCAGTGGTTCTCACCTGGGACCACTTTGCTGTTTAGGGGACAATGCCCGGAGAAGGTTTTGGTGGTTAGAATTGGGGAGTGGGATACTAGTAGCATAGTAGATAGAGCCGAGGGATGCTGTTCAATATCCTACAAGAGTGGTCGGCAAACTCATTTGTCCACAGAGCCAAATATCAACAGTACAATGATTGAAATTTCTTTTGAGAGCCACATTTTTTTAAACTTAAACTTCTTCTAATGCTACTTCTTCAAAATAGGCTCGCCCAGGCCGTGGTATTTTGTGGAAGAGCCACACTCAAGGGGCCAAAGAGCTGCATGTGGCTCGCGAGCCACAGTTTGCCGACCACGGTCCTACAATGTAAGGGAGTAGACAGCTTCCCCACAACAAAGGATTATCCCAATCAGAATGACCACAGTGCTGAAATTCATAAAGCTTGCGCTAGTTACATTCTGCAGTTATTAAAAGTGGATATAATCTAGAATAGTTTTTTAAAGTAGAATCTTTTATATTCTTAATGACCTAATATGCATAACTCCATATGCAAATAGAAGCAGTAGTTTATATATTTATTTTATGAGCTCAAATCCATAACTTTTACATTAAATGAAGCCATTCAATGGAAATGAAAATTAATGTGTCAGTGACAGCCAGTGTGAGAAAACTTGGTATTTAACACATTGTATTACATTTTGTTGTTTTTCATTATCATTTGAAAAAATTGTAAAAATGTGTTTAAAAGTGAACAAACAAAACGTTAGGGATTACCTTTACAGAGCACTGAGTTCTGGGGGCCACATTTTGACTGATATATTCATTATAACTCCTAAATAATATAGTCAAGGTATTAATGTGCTGAGTTTCTAAAAATTAAACACATACCTTTATACAAATATAAAATTAACATTTGTAAAAAAGTATTTTAATGAGGGAACTCGTAAAACATTAAAATTGGTTCAGAGGAGATTATGAGTAACAAGCATACACACACACACACACACACACACACACACACACGAATGTTGACAAAACAAAGCTTGGTACTGTTCTATAGGGCAATAAAGTGTAATATTTGGGGTCATCTTTCAAAAGGTTGGAAATTAATTGTATCTCTACTGAACAAAATTAATTTACTTTCCTATGAACAAAATTATTGCAGCTTAACTTCTACCCCAATAGCCTTGTGAAACAGCTTACATAAGAGACCATGTAAGGTGCATGCCCCTCAATAATCCTAAGCCAGGAAGGCTGGCGAAGCAGTGCCCAGCAGTCACTGAAAGATGCCTACTAATCTCTTTGCCCTTTCCGAGTCATTAACAATTTTCTCTGACACAGTCAGGCCTCACATGTCTATGATACGAAGAGCACTTAGTAGAGCTCATTCATTTCCAGGCCTTACGTTAGATCTCACTCCTCCATTCTGCCCACCTCACCCCCAAGGACACACCGAGTTCTGTTTCTAAGAAGCACCCATAGGTAGGTCAGCTGAGCCCGTACTTACAGACCTCACTTATAGTTAGAAGTGTTAATTGCCTAATGTAAAAATAAACCAGGAGAACACGCTTTCCTCCTGATTGCCTGGCTGTTTTCTGGTACGCACAGCTGAGGGGGAATTAAATGATCACCGCTGATTAGAAGCTCAGTGCTTGTTTTTATTTGGGGAGCAATCTGGAAGAGACGCCGTCAGCGGGTGTGGATGTGACCCCCATGCTGAGCGGGTGCTCCCGGGAGGAGCAGCAGCGCTTCCAGAAGGAAATCCCCGCAGAATAAAGCCACGCTGGTCCTGTTCCTCCCGAAAGGAGGGAAAGGAGCATTTACAATATACTACCGACTCAGAGAAACACACTTATTCCCCAAACCTGTAAAACACAGGAGAGTGCAAGAACACAATAGGTACCTTTAACCCCAGACCTGCAGGTAAACTTCATGTATTAGTATGTTTCTTTCCTTCTGTTTCTCTGTCTTTCATAAATTTATCTCTGTCTCCCTCTCTTCCTCAGCCCACTGCTCTTCCTCTTTTTATGTACATATTTACTTATTTAAAACATTTTTAGTTTATATCACATACATAATTTTAGTAACTTATTTTTTCATGCAATGATACACACACACACACACACACACACACATATGATCCTTCTCATTTACTTAAAAATTTTTGGCAACTTCTAAGTGGATATGTGAATTTTATTATAACTAAATAAAACAAATGTTACTAAACTTTTTTATATAAAATAAGTATGATTGCTTACTTTATGTCTAATCTTGGAATATATGAAAAGAAAATTGTTTAATTATTGTTTATTCAGATAAGTGCCAACAGAAGGAAAAAAACATACTTTATTAATCAAATTTCAAACATCGTATTTTGTTGTAAACTTTTTTTTTTAAAATATATTTTATTGATTTTTTTACAGAGAGGAAGAGAGAGGGATAGAGAGTTAGAAACATCTATGAGAGAGAATCATCTATCAGCTGCCTCTTGCACACACCCTTGTGGGGATGTGCCTGCAACCAAGGTTACATGCCCTTGACCAGAATGGAACCTGGGACCTTTCAGTCCACGGGCCGACGCTCTATCCACTGAGCCAAACCGGTTTTGGCTATAAACTTTCTTAAGAACTGGCTTCATTATCACACTTATTAGAGTTTTTTTTTCCTTTTTTTAGATATATTTTATTGCTTTTTACAAAGAGGAAGAGAGAGGGATAGAAAGCTAGAAACATTAATGAGAGAGTAACATTGATCAACTGCCTCCTGCACACCTCCCCCCCGCACTGGGAATGTGCCCGAAACCCAGATACATGCCCTTGACCGGAATAAAACCCAGGACCCTTGAGTCCGCAAGCCGACGCTCTATCCACTGAGCCAAACCGGTTTTGACTTGTTAGAGTTTTCATAGGTGAGTCTAAGGAGAATGAAATGAAAAAGTCTTATGTTTGTTAGTTAATTCACAAAAATTGTTATGTACACTACACAGAACAATATGACAGTATTTAATTTTCTAAATTCCAAAGGTGTCACACAAATTTGTGCCAGAAAACTGAAATTGTACTTCTAGTTCAAATTCCATTACCTGAAAGATTGTTCTATATCAGAGGTCACTAAATAATGTTACTTTTAATCAAATATTGTTTAATACAAAAAGGAAAGAAATTGCATGATGCATTAAAGTTAATGAAGATAAAAACAATTCTCAAACTCTAAAAACACAATATTTGGTGCTGATTATCACTGTTTGAGATAAACATGAAGGTGGGGGATTAGGGATGAAGCAAATGGAAACTGGGGGGAAAAAATAACTTAAGAATAACAAACAACATTTTTCTCATTTTTTCCTTTGCTACTTTCATAGTATGAATTTTGCCTTACATAGACTATTAAATACAGACTGTCTCTGATTTTTTAAAACTTTTTTTCAATTGAACCTCATACTCATCTAACATAATATTGGAAAATCACAGCTTTATAAATCTTAGCATGTTAAATACAAGGTTTTTCTTAAGTTGCTCACACTGACTTTCTCCTTTGTGATGTTTGTGGGTTGCATTTTTTAAGGAACCTGGAGGAGGCATGAGTCAATCCATCTCCATTTTTTCTGGTGTAAAATAGCGGCATAATTTATTTTAATCAATGTAGCCCTCAGCCATTTCAAATATCTTAGGGAAAGGAATGAAAACCTCTAGAGAACAAGAAAACTGGAAAGTGTGAATCACCTACATTTCTCATTTACCCATGCTAATTAAGACCACGCATGTGAAAGTTACCATCTGAAGGAAAATTAAGCCAATTAACCCACTGATGAAGATAATTTTCAATATTCTATCAAGAGGCAAAAATCCTCACCAGCCCCTCTTATTCCTGCTGTGGAAATAATTTGCGTGCAGTCTCTCAGCGCTGAGAACTTCAACGAGTGTCACGCCAGTTCTGGGGGTTCTAATTGCGACTTTTATTTAAATTCTGATTTTCTGCCCCACAGCTTGATTTCTCATTGGTGGAACCTGATTGCTTTCAGGCCTGATTAGGCTTTATTTGTGGGGCCTGGGAAACGTGCATGGGTGACACGCTCCCTGTTCAGGAGGAAACCCTGTAATATCCAGCTCGTCTATGTCAACTGGAGCATGAGAACCGCTGAAGGTTCTTGAGGGAAGGGATTAATTTGGGAGCATTAATTACCAAATAATTACCTCCTATGTGAAAGTTACCCATAAAGATGCATCTCAGGATCTAAAGCTGTTTCTCAGATGAGTACATTTCCCTTTAATTTCAGCATATGCAGCATTCTGTCTTTTACTGTTTTTCCTATGCATAGAGTCAGCTAGCGTTTTACAGTAAAAATGCCTTTACCAGCTGAAATGAGCATTTTACTGTGTAAGATCTTTCCTTGCTCTGGGGAGGGAAGACTGAACAGACCAAAAAAGATAAATATGTATTTTAAATATGTATTTTAAATGGCACCTGGAGTATTTTTAGACATAAATGTCAGTTGTAATTATTGTCTATCTAAACATCTAACTATTTTTAGTATTTCAGAAATAATGACCTGGCTTGCACAGACAGAAATGAAGTGAAGTGCGTTGTCTGCAGGGCCACTCCGGTGTTTGATTCACACCCCCTGCTCTAGTTCTCCCTCACTCCAGCACAGGCCGGCCTGCTTCCAGCTCACATGCTCCTGGAAAATGCCAGTGCCATTCCATAATGGAAAACAATCCAACAAGAGTCTCCTTGGACATTTCAGGATGATGACTTTTTTACACAACAAAAATCTGATTTGTTTTCATTTAACATTTCAATAATATAGAAATGTTATACAGTTAACAGTGAAAAGCACAAGCGATTTGATTATACTACTACTTACTATATTAGAGATGTTCAAGTAGACTTTAGAATAACTGTTTTCCTAATTAATCATCACGATCATATGTCAATGGAAATAACTGCATTTCACCCAGCTATATTTACCATTGATGATAATTTATGAGAATAGTGCCTCTCATTGTACATTCATTTATGGGAAACATACGTTAGAAGGCAGTCACACTCTCCACTTCAGCGGGACCAGGGCTGCACATCGCCAGCACACTCTGGGAACAAACGTTTCTTCTCCTCGGAGCGTGCTGAGCTGCCCGTGGAGATGCCTGCGTGGGCGTCTTTCCTGCTTCGGGCTATTGTAATGGAACCCGTGACACTCAGTAGAAAGCACAACAAAGGCCACCAGGTCGGTAAGAGAACACACGAGACAACTTAACTGTCCTATTACTAGCTTATTACCAGTCAGCTTGCCGAGTTAGCTGGGACATGGACAATGAGCCATACGAGTCAGAATCCAGAGGTCGCTCATCAGTGAAGCTCTTTACACAACACGTGTGTGTGTGTGTGTGTGTGTGTGTGTGTGTGTGTGTGTGAGAGAGAGAGAGAGAGAGAGAGAGAGAGAGAAAGAGACCCATCAATTACCTCATGTATGCTCTCTGACACTAAGGATTGAACCCATAACCTGGGTATGTACCCTGACTGGAAATCAACCCACAACCTTTGGGTGCACAGGATGATGATGCTCCATCCAATTGAGCCACTGGCCAGGGCTAGTTCCTTTCTTTAATGAGGACTCTGACAATAAACCAAGTCTATAGGACAAGTGGTATTTATGCATAATAAAGTTTCATAGAGAGAATAATTGTTGGGTTCCTACATGTTGAGGAATCTGTTTTTATTTCCTACACTAGAGACCCAGTGCACAAAATTTGTGCACAGGTAGGGGCCCTAGCAGCTGCCAGCTGGGGCCTCCCTTCCATGGCTGCCAGCTGCTGGTTGGAGCCTTCCTTCGTTCTGCACCACCCCCTGGTGGTCAACACATGTTATAGTGAGAGAGCAAATTCCCGGTCAGTCTAAATCCCAAGGGGACACTTTGCATATTAGGCTTTTATATAGATAAATAATTTATACCCTGGAACTAACTTTTAAAAATTTATTTTATTCTTACCCAAGGATAATTTCCCATTGATTCTCAGAATGGAAGAAAAAGGAAAAGACAGAGACAAATTTGATGTGAGAGAAACACATCAGTTGGTTGCCTCTTGCACATTCCCTCAACAGGCCCCTTACTGGGGAGGAGCTTGCAACCTAGGTATGTGCCCTTGACCTGAATCAAACTTGGGAACCTTAGTTCTGCAGGCCAATGCTCTATCCACTGAGCAATAATGGCTAGGTCTGGAGCTGACTTTTTAAACCCCATCTTCTCATCAGTGCCAGATTGGCAAGCACAAAAGCATCTAGTCATAGTGCTAACCCACAGTGCTGATCAGACAGAAAGGACCAATGATGATGTAGTAGAATGACATAGGTCTTAAGTGACGCGTAGCCTCGTGCATTACCTCATTGATTTAATGGAGGAGATAAATAGACCAAAGAAAACAGAATCCAGCTCTTGGGCTGTGAGCTGTCATTTTTTTTTTTTTTTAATTCAAAAGAAAGAGGATACTTTTGACTTTTAAGAGCCTGGCTATGTAAGAGATAAAAAATGTGTTGTTACAAAAATCTTGTGTTGAATATCAAAAGTAAGCTCAGAAAGATCCAAGCACACCTTGTATTATTAGCTCCCTGGCCACAGTCTCCCGTCCAGATGTGGCCTGAGAAGGTTTGTCAGGGAGCGCTGCTGAGACGCAGCCTGGGGCAGGGGAGGGGGCTGGCCCGAGGAGCTGGCGGCAGGGGCCACAGCCCAGGCCTGGCCCTCCTGCAGCTGGAGGCTCTCCCCAGTGGGTCCAGTCCGAGGCGAGGATTTGGTCTGTTTGCATCCATTTATTGGCCAGTTACAGGCTGGCATTGCAACTAAAGGACTTAACCGTTGGTTTATAACTTGCTTATGGGACATTATTACTATGAATTTTACTGAATGGAAAGTGGCTCTTCTTGTGATGTGTATTCCTTTAAGCCACATGTGTCAAACACAAGGCCCGCGGGCCAAATCCAGCCCGCCAGGCCTTGCAATGTGGCCCGCACCACGCTGTCATCACTGCACTCCGCTGTCAGTTTATGACGTTGTCAGTTTATGACTGTTCAGTAAACCATTCGGCCCGCGATTTAGGCTGGATTTTAGATTTTGGCCCCTTCTCTGATTGAGTTCGACACCCCTACTTTAAGCAATTTAAAATGAGGGTGAGGGGTGTGGGGTATGGAGAAGGAGTAGCGATTCCATTTAAATCAACCAGAAAATTATGTGGCTGGTTAAAAAAAACAACTGATCAAGGTCTGCACAATGCGTGCAGAAAGCCCACTTCATATCGTATTTAGATTGATTTGGATGACAACACCAGGAGAAATGTAATGTAAATACCACAACTTTCCCAGCCAGTGGTGGGAAACACACTGCTATATATAGCGTATTTACAGCAGAAAAAGGAGCCAGATTTGTCCCAATTAACCTTGTAGCTAGATGTCCTCCAGTGCTTACAAATGACAGTAATGAGATGCAGACAAGACAATGCATTAAACATCATTGGCATATAAATTAAATTCACATACAGCCTAAAAGGAATAGATACCTTTATGTACTGGACACGCAGGGAAATTATTAAGAAGCTATTTCATAAGAAAAAGCTAATTAGAAAGAAAATTCAATACTTTCTCTAGTGCTCATCTCCATCAATGCTGGAAACAAGTTTGACCACGAACTAAGAAATTGTTCCCACTGAAATTACTGTGCGAGGTATGCAATTAATTTTATGATTGTCCCAATGGAAGCTACAGTAGCTACAAATACTTAGATGCCCATTATCATTTTCCTCTATATTGGCCTACATTTTAATTTGCTTAGGTTTCTATCTAAAGCTTATGAATATTTTAAAATAGATCCATCTTTACAGCAAAATAATGATAGATAGAAAAACAAGATAGACCTTTTGCTGTGCACAGAATCCAAACTCAACAGCAAAAAATGTGAACTCTATATGAGAAGATTGCTTTTAAAGGCCATTGGTGAGGGTACATCATTAAAAGATAGCGCGGTGCCCAACATGTGATGACATGACTCTTGTCAGGAGCTTGGCCAGGACCTCGGAGGGTCGGCAGGACGGGGGCTCTCTGATAGAAGGCAGTGGCCACATCGGAGAAGGAGCATCTGCAGGGTCTCGGCGCTGAAGACAGCTGAACTTGGCTTAGGACCCTGGCCTTTCCTGACAGTTTCTAGAAAATATTACCGTCGTCGTGAGAGGCTGAACACAAAACTGGGTCTTGCAGTTGTCACAGGCTAATAACTGCTGCTTTGTTCTGCGCTTCTGACTAAATGCAGCAGGAAGGCTTCAACAATAGCGGCACCAGGAGGGAGGGCCGCCCCACCCACTCCCCGTTGCAAACTTCACCCATCAGCGGCTCAGACGTGCGGTACAATGGTGTCGGAGCCACCATCAGAAATCAATCAAAGGCAGTTTCTTTTGTGAGTTTTTTTTCCTTCTTTTTAAATCACAACAACTCTGAGAACCAAGGAGGAAAAGCAAGCTTATAAACAAAAACGAAATTAGTAACAGCAGACCCATTGCCAAGGGCAACATGCGTTTGACAGGAGACGCGCGGATGACAGATGAGGCCGTGTTCTCAGTCTGAGTTCTGTCTGAGAGTGACTCCGGCACCTCAGGAGGATCAGCCCGCGCACCTTTGTGTGTGGAAAGGAGGGGGCTGTGCTGGCAGGAGTCACCTCCCTCCCCCGGGACCTCCCTTTGCACTTGACAGCGATTGTTACAGTGTCTGCCCCCGCCCCCCAGGCTCTCCGCTGTTCCTCCTTGTCCCTGGCTCTCGTCCCTCCCCTCTCCTCCTCTAACGAGGCACGTGTCTGTCTTCTGCCGCTGGGGCTGCGGATTTCTTTTTAACTGATTTGAAATACTCTTCGATAAAAATCATGTTTTACATTTTTTCTTGGGAAAATATTTCTTTTCATGGAATTCAATTTAAATAAGTTTAACTTTTAACACTACAATCTTTCTACGTTTATCTGGTGTAACCTTCTCATTTTATAAACGAGAAAACTAAGATCCAGAAAGCGATGTGCCCAGCCACAGTGAGGTTAAACACCTGTTATTGACAGGTTTCTAGAACTATTAGCAAGCTTTTGCAGTTGTCTTTTGCGCTCCAGTTTTGATCCTCTCAGCACCTCCCGGGAAGAGCAGGCGTTCCTCACGGCCGCTTCCCGGAAAGGAGAGGCAGGCCGCTCAGAGGCACTCCGTTCAGCCGGGTCAGCGAAGCCTGTGGCTGCAGGGAGAGCCCCTGCCTCCGGGCCCTCTGGTGTGAGAACACGGGGGTAGGTTGTGTATAGACACAGAAATCCCATTTTATATTTAATCTCAGTTCCGCACATTCGCTCTCAGTGATTTCCTCCTGATGCACGAGGTGATGAACTGATCACTGTGATGCAGACTATTACGAGCTGAGCTCTCCGAACATAAGGACCCAGCCAGGGGCCGCTCCTCGGTGCTGTCGGGTCCAGTGGGCGGGACGGCGGACTGTCACTGCGACAGAGCAGAGCAAGCCCGCTGCCAGCTGGTCAGCCGTGCCCCCCAGACTGGCACCTGGGACTCTCAGAGAGCTCTCCCAGCTCAGCATCATCCAGGACAAATATGGGACAGAGATCAAGCATCAGCCTGGTGCTCTGTTTATTAAGCTCGTTTCCACAAAAGACTGGGACCCCCTTCCCTGCCTGGTCTCCGCCCGAGAAGCCTCTGTGTTTAGACAGACCGGCCAGGTGACGGTGACACGCGGCACAATGAGCCGCAGCCACCGAACGCCGTCCGTGGCAGAGCTGCTTATTATTGAACATCTGCCTCTAATTTTAGAAGCCGGAGGAGCTTCGTTCTCTATTGTCCGTGTTTTAATTAATGCCTATTATTTCCCCTAAATAGTGCCCTCCCTCACATGCTATTTATACACACAGTTTCTGCAAACACAGGATTTGCAGGGCAAGCAGAATCCCCACTCAGGGAGGGATTTGTGCGAAGCATTCGGTCCCTTTGTCTCAGGAATGTCTTGAGGACAGATCTGTGGTGCCTCCGCGGGGATGTGCCAGCTTTCAGATTCTTTTCATGTGATTTTCACTCATTTGATGTTGTGTTTTGATTACTCTGCTAGCACTTTCTCTCCTACGATTAGTTTGGTGTCCGCAGGACAGGGGACGGCACTGCGCTGGGTGCTGACGGGGCACTTTCGGGCTCTTTCAGGCCCGTGGGCCTCCGCACAGCGAGCCCCGCACCGCAGGCCCAGGTTCTCCCAGGTGAGTTCCCGGGGAGCCGGCTGGTGCTCCCCACGGAGGAGGGGCTCAGAGGCCTCCGAATGGGGCAGCTGCACAGATGCTGAGCTGAGCGGCCTGAGCCCCACGGATCAGGTGGGGCAGAGCTGGAAGGTGACAGGCTGGGAGGTGACAGGGCTGGGAGGTGACAGGGCTGGGAGGTGACTGAGCTGGGAGGTGACAAGCTGGGAGGTGACAGGGCTGGGAGGTGACAGGCTGGGAGGTGACAGGGCTGGGAGGTGACTGAGCTGGGAGGTGATAGGGCTGGGAGGTGACAGGGCTGGGAGGTGACAGGCTGGGAGGTGACTGAGCTGGGAGGTGACAGGCTGGGAGGTGACAGGGCTGGGAGGTGACTGAGCTGGGAGGTGACAGGGCTGGAAGGTGACAGGGCTGGGAGGTGACAGGCTGGGAGGTGACAGGGCTGGGAGGTGACAGGGCTGGGAGGTGACATGCTGGGAGGTGACTGAGCTGGGAGGTGACAGGCTGGGAGGTGACAGGGCTGGGAGGTGACAGGGCTGGGAGGTGACTGAGCTGGGAGGTGACTGAGCTGGGAGGTGACAGGGCTGGGAGGTGACAGGGCTGGGAGGTGACAGGCTGGGAGGTGACTGAGCTGGGAGGTGACAGGCTGGGAGGTGACAGGGCTGGGAGGTGACAGGCTGGGAGGTGACTGAGCTGGGAGGTGACAGGCTGGGAGGTGACAGGGCTGGGAGGTGACTGAGCTGGGAGGTGACTGAGCTGGGAGGTGACAGGGCTGGGAGGTGACAGGGCTGGGAGGTGACAGGCTGGGAGGTGACTGAGCTGGGAGGTGACAGGCTGGGAGGTGACTGAGCTGGGAGGTGACAGGCTGGGAGGTGACTGAGCTGGGAGGTGACAAGTTGGGAGGTGACTGAGCTGGGAGGTGATAGGCTGGGAGGTGATAGGCTAGGAGGTGACAGGGCTGGGAGGTGACAGGGCTGGGAAGTGACAGGTTTGGAGGTGACAGGGCTGGGAAGTGACAGGTTTGGAGGTGACAGGGCTGGGAGGTGACAGAGCTGAGAGATGACAGATCTAGGAGGTGACAGGGCTAGGAGGTGACAGGGCTGGGAGGTGACAGGGGTGGGAGGTGACAGGGGTGGGAGGTGATGGGTTGGGAGGTGACAGAGCTGGCAGGTGACAGAGCTGGGAGATGACAGATCTGGGAGGTGACAGGTTGGGAGGTGACAGGCTGGGAGGTGACAGGGCTGGGAGGTGACAGGGCTGGGAGGTGACAGGCTGGGAGGTGACTGAGCTGGGAGGTGACATGCTGGGAGGTGACTGAGCTGGGAGGTGACAGGCTGGGAGGTGACAGGGCTGGGAGGTGACAGGGCTGGGAGGTGACTGAGCTGGGAGGTGACTGAGCTGGGAGGTGACAGGGCTGGGAGGTGACAGGCTGGGAGGTGACTGAGCTGGGAGGTGACAGGCTGGGAGGTGACAGGGCTGGGAGGTGACTGAGCTGGGAGGTGACTGAGCTGGGAGGTGACAGGGCTGGGAGGTGACAGGGCTGGGAGGTGACTGAGCTGGGAGGTGACTGAGCTGGGAGGTGACAGGCTGGGAGGTGACTGAGCTGGGAGGTGACAGGGCTGGAAGGTGACTGAGCTGGGAGGTGACAGGCTGGGAGGTGACTGAGCTGGGAGGTGACAAGTTGGGAGGTGACTGAGCTGGGAGGTAACAGGCTGGGAGGTGACTGAGCTGGGAGGTGACTGAGCTGGGAGGTGACTGAGCTGGGAGGTGATAGGCCAAGAGGTGACAGGGCTGGGAGGTGACAGGGCTGGGAAGTGACAGGTTTGGAGGTGACAGGGCTGGGAGGTGACAGGGGTGGGAGGTGACAGGGCTGGGAGGTGACTGAGCTGGGAGGTGACAGAGCTGGCAGGTGACAGAGCTGGGAGATGACAGATCTGGGAGGTGACAGGTTGGGAGGTGACAGGCTGGGAGGTGACAGGGCTGGGAGGTGACAGGTGTGGGGGTGACAGGCTGGGAGGTGACTGAGCTGGGAGGTGACAGGCTGGGAGGTGACTGAGCTGGGAGGTGACAGAGTTGAGAGGTGACAGGTCCGGGAGGTGACAGGGGTGGGGGTGACAGGCTGGGAAGTGACTGAGCTGGGAGGTGACAGGCGGGGGGGGTGACAGAGCTTGGAGGTGACAGGGCTTGGAGGTGACAGGTCTGGGAGGTGACAGGTTGGGGGGTGACAGAGCTGGCAGGTGACATAGCTGGGAGGTGACAGATCTGGGAGGTGACAGGGCTAGGAGGTGACAGGCTGGGAGGTGACAGGGGTGGGAGGTGACAGGGGTGGGAGGTGACAGGGGTGGGAGGTGATGGGTTGGGAGGTGACAGAGCTGGGAGATGACAGATCTGGGAGGTTACAGGTTGGGAGGTGACAGGCTGGGAGGTGACAGGCTGGGAGGTGACAGGCTGGGAGGTGACAGAGTTGAGAGGTGACAGGTCCGGGAGGTGACAGGGGTGGGGGTGACTGGCTGGGAGGTGACTGAGCTGGGAGGCGACAGGCGGGGGGGTGACAGAGCTTGGAGGTGACAGGGCTTGGAGGTGACAGGTCTGGGAGGTGACAGGTTGGGGGGTGACAGAGCTGGCAGGTGACAGAGCTGGGAGGTGACAGATCTGGGAGGTGACAGGGTTAGGAGGTGACAGGCTGGGAGGTGACAGGGGTGGGAGGTGACAGGGGTGGGAGGTGATGGGTTGGGAGGTGACAGAGCTGGGAGATGACAGATCTGGGAGGTTACAGGTTGGGAGGTGACAGGCTGGGAGGTGACAGGCTGGTAGGTGACAGGCTGGGAGGTGACAGGGCTGGGAGGTGACAGAGTTGAGAGGTGACAGGTTCGGGAGGTGACAGGGGTGGGGGTGACAGGCTGGGAGGTGACTGAGCTGGGAGGTGACAGGGCTTGGAGGTGACAGGTCTGGGAGGTGACAGGTTGGGGGGTGACAGAGTTGGCAGGTGACAGAGCTGGGAGGTGACAGAGCTGGGAGATGACAGGTTGGGAGGTGACAGGCTGGGAGGTGACAGACTGGGAGGTGACAGCCTCTAGGGAGGCCTCAGAAAGGAGCGTCAGGCACACCACAGGTTTCCATAGCCATTTGTTTGATGTTTTCTGCTTTCTGGTCAGTTTTCTTAATGAAAGAAATAGGTTTTAAATGAGTTATTTTTAGGAGTTTTCTTAAGATTGCAGTTTGTGTTTAAACATAATGATATGCTGCGCAGGGGAAGAAGCTGCCATTCAAGTTGGCTCCCAGGCCTCAGTGTTGACTTGAAATGTCTCTGCTTGAGCTCAGTCCCACTCAGACCTCCCCCGTTTTCCAGATGTGAGACCCGGGACTGAGGACATGCCAGCAGCCGGTGCCTTCATTCAGCTGCTGCTTCGGGGTCATTTCACTCCGGTGTCAGCAGCTGGGGTGCGTGACTGAGGCCTTGCTTAGGGGTCTGAGTCCAGACCTCTCAGCGTGCAGCGGCCCTGCCCTCCTGAGGGCACCCTGTGGGCTGTGGAGTCCTCCTGGCTGGCCGTGCTGCTGGCCACTGGCCACTCGGGTCCCTGGGAACCCCGCTAGCATGTCTCCTCCCCTCATTTACAGCAAGCCGCCTGCGCCTCCTTCACCGCATGAGCGCAGGCCCTTCAGCAGCTGCCCAGCTCACACCTCTGAGTATTCCTTCGCCCTTCCCTTTGGATCATCAAACCTTTTCCAACGTCCAAAACAGGGAGCATCTTAGCATTTCACTTTTGCATTTGTTTTAGAACTACAGTAATGATCAAGTGCTTTGCTAATATACACCATTTATTAGGAAAATACCCAACATGTAATCCCGGTAAGGCTGTCTGTCCAATGGGGCTGAGCCAGAAGGGCTGTGATGTAATGTGAGTCTGACCCCTCCGCTAAGCACATTCAGAGGACTGTCAGGTCACTTCGGTGAGATCAGGCTAGAATGGAGAATATGTTTTTACATATTCAATTCATGCAGTTTAACTACTTCTTTTAATTGCTTCAGTGTTGAATTAGTCTTTTAAAAGCTTCCCCTCATTAACGTGAAAGGAAATTGAATAGAATGGGTTCTGAGACCATTAAAATTATTCAAAACCAGGAGGAAATGTCCTTTTTGCTTCCAAACATCCAAAGTACTTTTTGGTACATATTTCATGGGTACTTACATTTTCCATCATTAATAAGCATAAGCTGGATCATTCTCATGATTGTATAAAAACTGTCCCATCCTCTTAGCACAAGAGCCAAAATTAAATTGTCTAGAAATAAACAACGAAGAAAATGATTGTTGATTCTGTTATAATGAACTTGCTGGATGTTTTTTATCTAACGAGGTCAGGATGGGTGGAGGAAAGCTCTGAACTGAAATATTCAATGAGACTCTTCCGTAAAATGAAGTTTCTATCACAAATCAAGAACTATTCACTTAAAGTCTTTACTTCTAGAAAGACTCAGATCTAAGTAACCTAAAACACATTAAATTTGACCCCCCCACACACACACAAAAAAATAAAATAAAGAAAAATGCTCATTTGAAAATAAAGCCTAAATTTCAATAAAACTTGCTGGCCTCACCATTTTGCAATATGCAGCCCTCCTGGACCCAAGTACTGCCTGCATCACCCTTCCAGCCTACACCTGGCCACTTTAGGTAGATCAGCGCAGCCGTCACAGGAATGGAATCCACGGGGAGGTGGAACAGAGGGAAGTTCAAGGCCACAAAAGTCCCCATGGTCCCTGCATCTTGGATGTAACAGTGAGTGAGTGTTCTGGGCCTCCGAACAGACACAGCCCAGTGATGGTTATAATACGAAGATTCGAGGCAGGAAATGAACTCCGTGAGTTCTCGGAGCTCGGAGAAAGGGAGCATTATTATTCCTCAGTCATTCCTAGGTGTTGGCCTTCTAAAAACAGCCCTTCAGTGGTTTCATGGAAGCTGCTTTCATCCTTTCATGGCAGTATGGACGGGGTTAATTATAATTGCATAAATTCAATTTGTGGCTTTGTTTTAAGCTACAGTCTCACCAAACTGCAATAAGAGTACAAATTATAAAATTGTGGAGCTTGGATTTTATTTTCTTGCCCCTTCACCATCCTCATTACCATATGAAAGGTTTGAAAGTCCTGCAGTCAGGAAATCTGTTTTGCCTTAATTAGTCCAATGTCCCTCTACCTCCTGTGCTCCTTTTTTTCTTCCTAAGTACCTTACATCTGGACTTCCCAGAGTCCTGTTTGAGGAGCATTTTAGAAAAGAGATGAGGTGCTTGCTTTCTCTGTTCCTAGTGCTGAATGTCAGTGTCTACACCCGCTTTCTCAAACCTCTCCTCCTGGACGAGCAGCCCAGGACCATGACGAGGGAGCAGGTGCTCGCTGGTCACAGCGCCAGGACCGAGGGTGACATCACCTTCCTTTCTGCAGGTACAGACCGGCCACCTGGTTCTAGAATAGGCGTCTAGCTTGGTGGAAGGCAAGGGGGCACAGATCCACGAGCGGGACCTGGAAGCCAGGCCAAACATGCTGCCAATGGCACGAGGCCAATGGAGACGCACAGAGACATTGGGAATTCCGGTGGCGAGTAGTTCAGGGAGAGAAGCCTGATGCTTGGTGACAAAAGTCCGGTCTCAGCTCATGTGGCAGACTGTCCCGTCCCCGTTCTGAACCAGACATGGTGACAGAAGCAGAGATCCGCTTTACAAACCAGGCCGGCACTGACACATGGCGCACTCGCTTGGTCTCTGGTCCCAAGGTCCGCTCACAACACAAACACCTCCTCATTCACAGGAGAGGAAGCCAGTGTCAGAGGCCAGTGACACGTTACTTAGGGACACAGGATGACTCCACCTTACATGGTAGCACTTCAAAGTTTAAATTTTTCTTTCATTTTTTTCTTATAGGAAGAGAAGCTTAGTCTTTTGAAACCTTTATTCTCTGTCTTATGTGAATTTTTGATGCATAATAAATTTTGTGATGGTTTTTAAAAATGTAAGTCGATCTCCAAGAAAGTTAAAACTTACTTCCCAAGTCATGGTGTCCTCTGTCTTACCATGAGTTTAATACAACAGCGTGTCCTTGGGGATGTCACAGAGGAAAGCAACGTCTGCCAACAGCCATTCTGCGGCCCACCAGAGGCTTTGCTCAGGCAGCTGAGTCGAGTCAAGTGGCCATTCGTGGTTCTGTTACAATGCTGCTCTTAGTTTGTCACCCCCATTATTTTCCACTTGTGGCATCTGTTCTTTATTCTGTTTTCCTCTCCTCCTGCCTTCTTTTGGGTTGACTTTTTCTCTTTAATGTTTCAGTTAAGCTCCTCCATCAGCCTGCTAGCTTCCTCAGTGCACGCAGTGGCGGCTCAGGGTCACAGGTGCACCTGTTACTGACTTCTCACCAGCTGCCTCCTACCGGGTCATGGCGACTCCTAAAAGCAAAGTCCTCTTTAGATTGTTCAGTTAGCAAAAGCTGGCACTACTAATCAGGCTTTTGTAAAAGGGAAGTGGCATAACGAAACAGATGTATCAGCCAAAACCGGTTTGGCTCAGTGGATAGAGCGTTGGCCTGCAGACTGAAGGGTCCCAGGTTCGATTCCGGTCAAAGGCATGTACCTTGGTTGTGGGCACATCCCCAGCTGATCCATCTTTCTGACTCTCTATTCCTCTCCCTTCCTTTCTGTAAAAAATCCATAAAATATATTTGAAAAGAAAAGAAAAGAAAAAAAAAGAAAACAAATGTATCATCTTTGCCTTAGGCTGTCCCCCTTTACAAAGGTTTCTTACGCAGGCTCTGCTCCTGGATAGAGGGGAACCTGAAATATTGCATCGGATCACATCCTAGTACAATCTAAAAGCTCTCCTGTCTCATCAGACCACATACTAGTTCGATGTAAAAATCTCTCCATTTGTGCTCATTGTTGTCATACATTTGACTTCTACACATGTTATAAACCTCTGAATGCTTTATTGCTATTTTTACTTTAAGCAATTATTTTTTAAGACATTTTACAAACCAAGAAAGCAGTCTTAAATGTGCCCCGCATGAATACAGCCAGGGAGCTCCTTCAACATGTCTTAACATACATGTTGGCAACAAATTCTCTCATATTTCATCTTTCTAAAAATTGCAGGGCTTTTGTTTTTTAGGAGTATCTTCACTGGATATGGAACACTGGGTTAACTGTGTGATTTTTCTTTTGGCGCTTTTAATAATGTTGTTCCATTGTCTTCTGATTAGAATTGGTTGAGATAAGAAGTTACAAATTTTGTCTTTGCTCCCCTCTATGTAATATGCCTTTTCTTGTGGCTGCTTTTAAGATTTTCATCTTTCTTAGTGGTTTCTAACATTTTATTATGAGATGCCTTGGTACAGCTTTCTTTGTGTTAATCCTGCCTGCAGTTTGTTGAGCTTCTATGCACTTTGGGTTAAACTTCTCATTAAATGTGGACAAGTTTCAGCCATAATGTCTTCAAATATTTCCCTGCCTTCTCCTCAGCGCTTTCCTTCTGAGCCCCATTACATGCATGTTACACTGCTTGGGGCTGTTTTACAAATCACTGTCTCCACTTATTATATTTTTTTCTTTGTGCTTAAGCTTGGATAGTTTCTGTTGTATTGCTATGTATTCAAATTTGCTGATTTTTTTTCCTGCAGTGTCTAACCTGCTCTTAAACACGCCCAGTACATTTTTTATATTAGTTATTGTATTTTCATCTCTAGAAGTTACATTTGGTTGTCTTTTCATAAATTCCATTTATCTACTATGTTTTTGTTCATGTTTTCCTGGAAATCATTTAACATATTCATAAGAGCTATCTCCAAATCCTATCATTTCTGCCATTTCTGGCTGTGTTTTTATGAAATAATTTTTATTCTGGTCATGGGTCACATTTTCCTACACTTTGTATGTGTAATAATTTTTATTTAATTTTGGTAATTTTAAATACTGTTGAGTGAATGGATTTTTTTTAAGTGTCAAGAATTTTAAACTTTTTTTTCTGGCTAGCAGTTAAGCTTTATCCTTTGAGTCTTCTTTTAAAATTTTGCTATGGCAAGTCTGGAATAGCCTTTAGTTCAGGGTTTGTTTAGCTTACCGACCAGTATCATGTGACCTTCTTTGCTGTCCACCACATGCCCCCTTGCTGAGTGAGGCCGTGTCGCGTTCCCTGGTTGACACTTGAACGTGCCCAGCCTGGGAGAGGTGGGGAGCTGCTGCGCTGGCGCTGGCTCGCTGACAGGTCCTCTTTCACTGGGCTTTCTCTCCGCCAGCTTCGTGGATCCTCACCCTCACGTGGACGGAACTATCGTGCCAAAGACTCAAGGTGACTCACTGCAGTTTCTGGAGCTCTTTCGGGCAGAGCTCCCTTCCCCTGTACTCTGCTCATCCAACTCCAGCTGCTGCAGCTCACGGACTCTGACCTCTAACCCCGGGAGGCTGTTGTGCTGTGCGGACGCTCCCCTCCCTCGTGCAATCCCAGGCAGCACGGGCTTGCTTCTTTGTTTCCCTGCTCTTAGGGATCACTGTCTTGCACTGAATTTTATCTAATTTCGTTTCTTATATTTTGTTCAGATTCTGCTTGTTTATGACAGGAGTGCAAATCTGGTCCCACCACCCCATCATACACAGAAGCCGAAGAGAATCATACATATTTAAAAAGAGAACATCTAAACCAACTCAAACTATACAATCCTTACTATGATTTGCATTCTTATGCTTGAATCCCAAGAAGATTAATTATATCTAGTCAGTTCAGCTCCTTCCCATCTGGTCTTCTGCGTCTACCGGGTATCTCTGAATCTTGACAAGATCAAAACTGCCATATGGAAGGCTATCTACACAGGTCCAGGTCAACATCAGGTTCAATCATGTCTTAGATGGGTTACATGTCATGCAAACATACCTTTGTCTCAAAGTCATAGATAACGAATTATTTCTTGATTGCATGACCTTAAATATCAACAAATCCCCCCCAAAATATAAGCAAACATTGTGATGACAGTATTAATGCCAGAAAAATGAGAAATTATATAATATCCATAGTAATTTCATGCTAAATTAATTTAAATGTAATAGCAATAAAATGTTTTAATCACTGGATATTTTAGATAGGAACCCCCCCCCCCCCAAAAAAAAAATCCGTTCACAACTCATTTGAATGTTTCAATATAATCACTATTTTAAATATTGTTAAAAAATTATATTAGAGTGCTTTCAAATAAATACCTTGTAGTTTGAAAACTGTAAGCTATAGGTCAAAATCTGGAAATTTTCTATGGATCTAAAAGTGAAATTTGATAAAAAGCATCACATCTGTTTTTTGTCAAGGATATTTTTTAGCAAATAAAATGAAGTTTCTACCAAAATACGACACACAAGTCTACATGAATCTATATATCTATTTCTGTGATCAGAAGAGAGAACTGAGGACATTTGGTGTCCTTTTATGAGGTTTCATTGCAGCGGGATCAGCAAACATTTTATGAAAAGAACCCCGTCATGGGTATTTTAGACTTTGTGGGCAGCGCTCAGCCCAGCCGCTGCCTGTGAAAGCAGCGCAGACAATGAGACAGTAAGTGGGTGTGGCTTTGCTCCCACCGGGCTCACAGGAAGCCAGGAAGCCAGATTGGGCCATCTTTTGCCAGTCTGTGACCTGCAGCAAAAGCTCACCAAGTCTTAATGCCACCCCGATAAAGATGAATTACCTGGAGTCAGCCTGGAACCAATTGGCCAGTCAGCTGTGTACTCACCATGGTGTGTGCCTACAACAGGCCACCGGGAACACTCACGGACCACAAAGACCCCAGATCTTTCTGTCTGTTCTCATTCCAGTCCATGTTTGTGCTTCTTCCATCTTCATTTCTGGCCCCCACTCCTGGCTTTAGAAATTCTCCAGGGAAAAATCAGCTGAACTTCTCACCCCTGGCTTCTCTGCTTTGGTCTGCTTGAGGCAGGATAATCAAAGATGAGGCCCTGTCTCTTCCAAACCAGAGCAAGGTGAAGAGTGGGCACATGAACTCTCAAGATCACCGTTTGAATTTCGCAGGTCATTGTGCAGAATAACACTATTCAAACCATCGCTGTTGTCTGTACCTTTCTAAACTAACTTAAGAGGCAAAATTGAAATGATTTATGAACTGAGCATCTGTGACTATAAATCAGAAGTCTTGGCTAATACCATGTGATTAATGAAAAATGTCCATCATACACATATTTTATAATTTTTAAATAAATTATCCTAAGAGACTATATTCTAGACATCACCAATTTTGTTAAAGTATTTATTAAAGCTTTCAGAAAACTATGCCAACTTAATCTATGTATGATGAACTTCGTCAAACAACATTGAGTTGTTTTGAGATTTTAATTAGAAGAACATATATAAAATGCCATGGCAGTACATGGCCTATGGTAGGCATCCAAACATTAATTCTTTTACATATCAAACAGAGAAAAAATACCAACTGAACCAAATCAACTTATAAATGGATATGCATATTTCAGATGATGCTTCAGTAAGAAATATGTGTTTTATTATTCCTCAAACTTAGTTCTATTGCTCCAGATGAATAACAACTGAAATTATAAAGCAATCAAAACTATGCCAATAGCCACACATTCCCTAAGAAGGCACTCCATGTACATACGCACATTACCCCTGTAGAATAGATTTGAGATGATGGATAATATTGAGAGACAAGCACAGAATAGAGCAGGGTTTTAGCAGAGTGTACCGGGTCATTCTTTATGTAACCTGGAAAAATGAGAAGGGCAATTATCTGTTGAGTTTTAAGCATTAACGACATACTAAAGAAACATGATTAGGAAGAAGAGAACAAGAAATGCTTTAGCAGAGGTTTATAAAAATAAACTTCAGTATGAAGAAGAACCTTGTAAATGTTTGCTCATGGCTTTCAAAAAAGCAAAATAAAATATTTAATAATCTCTTTCATATGGC
Source organism: Pipistrellus hanaki (assembly GCF_964339955.1). NCBI lineage: Eukaryota > Metazoa > Chordata > Mammalia > Chiroptera > Vespertilionidae > Pipistrellus > Pipistrellus hanaki. The sequence continues at coordinate 8,697,223 of NC_140515.1, forward strand.
ATAATTTCTCTAGGCTTTGCCTCAGGTAAAAGGGAGATTTTTGCCAATAAATGTGCTTTGAGCTTTTTCAAAAAGGAAACCTAAGCTAAAAAGGAAATAAGTCATCAGACTAAATCTTAGCCACATTTTCAATAATATTTTTGAGTTGCAAAAAGTGAAAATAAATAGGAACATTTTTTTCAGAAAATACTAGAACAAAATTATGGAAAATTTTAATTCAGGATTAAGAAGAAAAATTTCATTGCCTAAAAACATAAACTGATTTGTACTTTATATTTCATTTTTGTATTATTTTGAGAAAATAATAAACTGATAACTGAATTATTTTATCCAAATTACTAGGGATTATTTTTTATCAAAAGAACATTAATGAGAATTCTTTTTTAAAATATATTTTTATTGATTTCAGAGAGGAAGGAGAGGGAGAGAGAGATAGAAATATCAATGAGAGAGAATCATTGATCAGCTGCCTCCTGTACAGCCCTCCTGGGGATCGGGCTCACAGCCTGGCATGTGCCCATAAAGGGAATCAAACCTGGGACTTTTTAGTCCTAAGGCTGAGGCTCTATCCAGAGTGGAAGCAGCTAGGGCAATGAGAATTCTTTAACCCCAAATAAAGAGTGCCTCATGGAAAAGTAAGATAAGGGCCTACATTGACACTTGCATTCTGGGAGTGTCTAGCATTTCTTTTGCATTGCCAAGTTGAGGTTTACCCAAGTTATTGTCTAATCTGGAAATGAGTTTTTGCACTTCATTCTGAGGTTCTTTTCTTGGATTAAATAATGACCTGAGCACTACCCAAAAAACCTTTATTTGCTTGTTCTCTAGTGTTTTGTAATGAAAGATAAATCTTTTGCCCCCGGGGAGAAAGCAAATATCTATTAATATTATATAATTTACCAGAATAAATAAGAAAAAGTGTAGGCTTTAAGAATAAAGAAAACAAAAGAACTAAAGATTAAAGTCTAAAAAAAGTTTAAAACACTGGTGAACCACATTCTGACATTAACCCTTAACTATAATATAAAATGATTATATATTCTTTGAGATTCTCAGTGACAATCATATTTAATTCCTTTTAATATCCTCCTAGGTTAATGTTTCCTAAATCAGAGGGACTCATGTACCAAATTCATAATTCTTGCCATTTTTGTATGCAATGTCTACTATTATTTACTAATTGATTTTAATCAGTCTTATTTTTTCCTGAATAAATGCATCCTGCATAATAGAAGGCTAATATGTAAAGCAACCAAATGGTGGAATGACCAGTCTCTGTAACACTCACTGACAACCAGGGGTCAGACACTCAATGCAGAAGCTGCCCCCTGGCAGTCAGTGCACTCCCATAGGGGGAGCGCCACTCACCCAGAAGCCAAGCTCATGGCTGGCAAGCTCAGCGGCTGTGGCAGGAGCCTCTTCCACCTCTGAGGCAGTGCTAAGGACCAGGCCTAAGCCGGCAGGCGGACATCCACCAAGGGATCCTGGACTGTGAGAGAGTGCAGGCTGGGCTGAAGGACACCCCTGCCCAGTGTATGAATGTCATGCACCAGGCCTCTAGTTTAAAAAGAAAATTTAATCTTGCCATGAAATCAAGGACTTGTTGTTCCAGTATTTTGAATACATATTAAAATAAAAACAGTATTATAAAAAATGGTATAACTATATATACATATATGGTTTTATATATATATATATATATATATATATATATATATATATGCAAATTAGTCTGGGACGCCATAATGGGACATGACTGGACCATCAGCTCTTTATTAGCTCCTATCCATGACATGGGGTGCTGCTCCAGAGACAAGGCAGAAGTGGGGAGGTGCTGGGAGAAGGTGGGACCAGCCTGAGGTAACTCGAGGGTGGGCAGCACCACAGAAGAAGGCAGAAGGGAAAAGGTGAGAAGGCCAATGCAATGCATGAGAAGGCTGAAGCGAGAAGGCAGAAGGGAGAAGGTGGCAGGTAAGCAGGGTGATGAGGCCAGGAGGAGAGAGCAGATAGGCAGTTAAAGCAATCAGGTCAGGATGGGAGAGCAGATAGGCAGTTAGGATGATCAGGCCAGCAGGGGAGAGCAGTTAGGGGCATCAGGCAGGCAAGCAGGTGAGTGGTTAGGAGCCAGTGGTTCTGGATTACAAGAGGGATTCCGAATTCGAGAGGGTGCAAGCTGGGCTGAAGGACCCCCTTTCCTCCCCTCCCCCACCCCCGTGCACAAATTTGGGGCACTGGCCTCTAGTTATTATGTAAAATTACCATATATCCTTTTAACCCCATGTAAAGAAAAACAACTGTATATTAGAAATGTTTACTTCACACTAATGAAAAAAGTCTGATATCCATCAAAGTGTTTTTATAATCATAAACATTGTGCTAAAATTATATCAATAAATAAGATATATTTTGGGGGTTTCTTTTAAATGCATGGACCTTTGTTGGCCTACATCCCAGGGGAAATCTAACAGAAAAGAAGTCAACTTCTTTTATTAACTACCATCACACTTACTAGCATCAAACCAGGCTCTTGACCTAAATGCATTTTTCCCCCCCACATGATACTCAATGACTTTGGTGCTTTTGTCACCACCACCTCTTTTTACAGATGAGGAAGTGGTTCAGAAATTTGAACAAGCCTGCTTAGGAGTGTACGGCTGGGGTTTCCCACTAGTCTGTCCCACTGCAAAGTCTCCTTCTGAAAGCGAGAACAGCAAGGATGCTGTGAATCTGAGTGGGGGCGTGCCACCAGCAAAGGAGAAAAGACAACGCGAGTGAAAGTGGACTGGCTGCCTAATCCAAAAAGCATTTCGGTCTCTGTGCCCAGCCTACATTTCTCCGAGACTAAAACCTGGAGATTTACATATTATCTTCCAGAGCTTCTAGCTCTAAACAGAAAGAGTCTAAGACTCACATTTAATGATTGCTAAATGATGAATTAAGATATACTCCTAATTTGCCCATGTCCATTTTTTTCAGTCTATCAACTGGCCCTGGTTCCACAAAGCAATATAAATCAGATTTTGTCACATGCTCATAATTTTGGAATTAGAACATTTTGGCTCCAGAAGCCTCTCGCTGACAAGATAGCTGTAGTCATTCCAACAAATCTCTATTTCTGTGCTCAGCAGAGCCTGGAGCATCGCATTCCCACCACACACTCCCTGTGTTTGAGGAAGTGAAAAGTCAGTTTGAAGGGGTGAGTAAAAATTTACAGGATATCTTTAAGATTCTCAAAAGTCTGAAGAATGGCTGCAGGCCATCCAAAGCTATTTTATAACGTCTTTCTTGAACCTGGAAATTAGTGCTTCAGAAACATCTTCTGTCCTCTTAACCTTGTCAAACAAATCGTTTAGTTTAGGATCCCAAGGTGCGTGCTAGTGAGAAGGAAATTAGTAATGAGAATGTGCTATGTTTACTTGAACTGTTAAAAAGGAATACATTGCTTTAGAAATTACTCTGCGGATTTGTTAAAGAAACCAGTTTTTGTAATTTATGGAAACAGCTAGAAATACATGTTAAGATGTAATCTACAAAAATATTTTGAATTCATTTTGAAAAGACTTTAATTTGATTTAGTCAAAAATAAACAGGAAAGTTTATTCATTCTCTACTTAGGTTAGAAAAATGGTTTCAGGATAAAACTAATATGAGTAAAGTAAAATTAAATTAAAACTAATATTAGTAAATTAAAAAAAATCTCTCTTTTCAAATGATGAACATATTCAAATCATCCAAAGACATGCAATTTTATATATTTTTTTTAACATCTACACTATAATTCATGTAACTTCCTTCTTCCTATTGCTCTGTTATAATTGTTGTATACCATATATTTGCGTGCAGAAATTTTGCTGCTGGCCACGGACCACTATGACCATTGTTATAATTATAAAAAATAAGAAAATAAAATTACAAATATTTGCTAAGATATTAGAAAAGCTAAGAAAATCAGAATCCACAACCACATTCAATATTATTTATAATAAAAATGCAAAGAAAAGGTTGTGATGATGTATTTTGTCTAGCATATTGGCAAGTAATAACCAGATACTCCTCTGTGAGTGCTGTGAGGTGAGCTGTTTTCGTGATGCTGAGAGTGTAAATGGCAGCATCGAACTCAGGTATGTGCTAGATCACGCATTTTAGTATATTTACACCTTTTGACCCAATAATTTTAATATATTTCCCTAAGAAAATTAGATAATCATACATATATCCACATATATATGTTTACACACCTATTGCTAAGTAAAATGTCAAACATTTACTGAGCATTAAAAATAATTTTTCTAAAGACGATTAGAGAACAAATGCTGAAAATTAAAGGATCTTCTGATAGAACGGAAAGCTAAAAATAGAATACATATATATAGCGGCACTCAGGTCTTGATTAAAATTATAAACATTGCTTATGAGGAAGAGACAAGGAGAAATGATCTTGACCCCGCGATAATGATCTTTCCTGGTGAGATCTTACCTTTGGGATCTGTTAGGGATGGGGTTTACCTACTCAAGCCTATTTACATAAGTTTAGAACATATTTGTTGTTTTATGTTTTTATGTAAATGGACCTTAGTTGAACTTAGGTCCATTTACATAAAAAGTTAGCTAAGTTTATAAAATTTGCTTTTTCAGCCCAATTAAAACTTAGAAAGATGAGCAATGCCCTCTTCCTTTAATCAGATTATCAACTCACGTGACTTCTTTTTCTTTTCCTCGAATTCTCCCTGCTCAGCATTAAAGGATGAAAACAGGCCATGATCTATTTATTTCATGTTTCTTGCAAGAGGAAAAATAAGTGTGGACCTGGGGTTAGAATGACATGTTAAGACAATGCCAAGCTTGGCCTTGTATAACACATATATTCTGCTTATCTCTCAACTTATATCTCCAAGCCAGGCTTCCCTCTTCCTACAGCTCTGTGGTCCGTGACATCTGGACCTCTATGCGCTTTTCATAGTCACCATATCCAAAGCCTAAAATATTCTGCACTTTGTTTATTCACTGCTCCATTTCTAGAACAATGCCAGACCATGCTCATAGAGAGTGGATGCTCATTAAATGGATAAACACTACATGGATTGTTGCCCAGTGGGCTTGTGGGCTCCTGCAATAGTCACAGAACAACTCAACATGGCCGAGAATCATTAGACGATTTGACTTCTGAATACCCTCTAATTATGGTTATTCGTCACTTAATGACACTTGGAAATCACTGCAAAAGAATCCCTTATATTGGCCCAACCCTTTTAATATATAATACCATTTCTTCATACTTACATCACTTCAATCTTTCAACAAAGCCAGGGATGATATTTGTTTTTCTGTCATAAATGGAGAAAATAATAGCTGACATTTATTAAACATCGACTCTGTGCCAGGCACCATACCTGATGCTTTGCATGCAGGATCATGTTTGACTTTCAGTGCCAAATATCACATTTTAAGGATGAGGGAATGGTCTCGGGTGAGCTTGGTATCTTGTGAGCTAGGTGCCTGTAACCTGGGGATTATAATTATTAGAAGGGTAAAGAAGAGAACAGCTTAGGAGGGGGAAGTAGTACCCAGTGTCTCCCAGGAGGGGGGAAGGAGCTGAGGTTCAGACCCATGTCATCGGATCCCCATGCTCGTGCTTTTAACCAGCGAGAAGGTAACGCCCTGGTGAAGAAACCGCCCGTTCTGGGCTGGTCATGCTGGACACCAGACCCTGGACTCCAGGAACTCAGGGGGATATCTGCTATCTCTGCCGTTCCAGGCTTCTTGAACCCATTACACTCCCCTAACTGCCAGCTGTTTGGGGGGGGGGGTATGTAAAGCCATCACATACATTTCTGAGTGGATCTTGAGAAACTATAGCAGATATAATAACCTAAATGCCGAAGTGCTCTTACTATGCAAAACTAGGCACTTCACGGAGAAAATGAGTTTTGCTTGCATTCTTAAAACCTGAACAAGATGGACTCAGACACAGCATTTCACTCTGCCACACTGCTGAGGAGCAGAAATATCACTTTCAATCCTCCTGGGCTCCAGCACCTCCGTGCCCTCTGAGGTGCTGGATTTCTGAGGATTAGTGTTGGAGTTTGAGACTCTTAGGTAACACAGAGCTTTATATGCATATTCACTTTTTTTTTTTTTTTTTTTTTTTTTGCAAAATATATGTAACAAAAGTTACCATTTGAATCACTTTTAAATGTATAGTTCAGTGGCATTAAGTACAGTTATGATCTTGTACAAACATCACCACCATCAGTCTCTAGAACCTGTTCATCTCCAGGAACTGAAAATCCGTACCTATTAAACACACTTCCCCAAGCTCCCTTTCCACCTGGCTCTGGTAACTGCCATATGATAATATTTGGTAAATTAGAATTTTTTTTTAAATTTTTTTTTTATGTTCCACTTTCTGAGAGATCACTGTTGGTGTGTAAAAGTGCCATTGATTTCTGGGTGTTGATTTTGTGTCCTGCTACATTGCCAAATTCATTTATTAAATCTAGTAGTTTTTTGGTGGAGTCCTTAGTTTTCTACATACAAAATCACACTTCCTTCTTTCCAATTTGAATGCCTTTAATGTTTTCTTCTGTCTGATGGCTGTGCCTAGGATTTTCAGTGCTATGTTGAACAAGAGTGGCAAAAGCAGACATCCCTGTCCTGTTCCTATTCTTAGGTGTAATGGTTTTAGTTTTTGCCCATGATGTTGACTATGATATTGATTGTATGTTTGCTATACATGACCTTTATTATATTGAATTATGATTCCTCTATTTCCACTTTGCTGAGAGCTTTGATTAAAAATGGGTGTTGGATTTTGTTTAATGCTTTTTCTGCATCTATTGATATGATAATGTGACTTTTGACTTTCTGATGGCTGTGCCTAGGATTTCACTGAAAATCCTAGGCACAGCCATCAGACAGAAGAAAACATTAAAAGCATTCAAATTGGAAAGGAGGAAGTGTGATTTTGTATGTAGAAAACTAAGGACTCCACCAAAAAAACTACTAGATTTAATAAATGAATTTGTCTTATGATAATGTGACTTCAGTTTATTTATGCAATGTATCATGTTTATTGATTTGCAACTATTGCACCAGCTTTGCATCCATGGAATAAATACCACTTGGTCATGGTCTATGGTCTTTTTAATATATTGCTGGGTAGGATTTGCCAGAAATTTGTTGAGGATTTTAGCATCTATGTTCATCAGGGATATTGGCTTGTAATTCTCCTTATTTGCAGTGCCTTTATCTGGTTTTAGAATTAAAATAATGCTGGCCTCATAAAAATAGGTTGGAAGTATTCTTTCTTCTTGAATACTTTTGGAATAGTGTGAGGAGGGTAGGTGTTAATTGTTCTTTGAAGATTTGGCAAAACCCCTTTGTGAAGCCATCCCGACCAGGGCTTTTATTTGCTGGGAGATTTTTTTTAATTATTATTATTACTGTTTTAATTTCATCAGTTGTTATTGGCCTATTCAGATTTTCTGATTCTTCCTTATTGAATTTTGGAAGATTGAATTTTCCTAGGAATTTGGCCATTTCCCCCTCCCCTCCCCCCCCCACCCCCCCCAATTTGGCAATTCTTGGCATATACTGTATTTGTTCATAGTATTTTCTTGCAATTCTTTGTACTTCTGTGATATCAGTTGTTACTTCAATGCTTTTGTTTCTGATTTTATTTATGTGGGTTCTCTCTTTATTTCTTGATGAAACTGGCTAAAAGTTTAACAATCTTGTTTATCTTTTCAAGGAAAATTAGTTCTTGGTTTCATTGACCTTTTATATTGTTTTTCTTTAGCCTCTATACTTTTTATTTTCACTCTGATCTTTATTATTTCCTCCAGTCTACTTACTCTGGGCTTTTCTTGTTGTTCACTTTCTAATTCTTTAAGTTGTAAGGTTAAATAATTTATTAGTATTTTTTCCTGTTTTATGAGGTAAGCCTGTAGTGCTATGAACTTTCCTCTCAAGACTCTTTTTGCATTGCCCCATATATTTTAGGTTGTGTTCATTTTCATTTGTTTTCAGGAGGTTTCTGATTTCTTTCTTGATCTCGTTGGTAACTCATTCATTTTTTTTAGTAACATTCGATATAGTCTTCATGTATTTGAATGTTTTTGAGGTTTTTAACTGTAGTTGATTTCTAATTTCTTGGCTGTGTGATCTGAGAAGATGCTTGATATGATTTCAATCTTCTTGAACTTGTAGAGACTTGTTTTGTGTCCTAACATGTGGTCTATCTTTGAAAATGTCCCATGTGCACTTGAGAAGAATGTATTTTCTGCAGCTTTGGGGTGAAATGTTCTGTAAATGTCCATTAAATCCATCTGACCTAGTGTGTCCTTTAGAGTCACTATTTCCTTGATTTTTTTGTCTTAAAGATCTATCCAGTGAAGTTATCAGAGTGAAGTCCCCTACTATGACTCTGTTGCTGTTGATCTCTACTTTAAAGTCCTCCAGAAGATTTTTTAATATATTTAGGTATTGCTATATAGCAGCAGTTGGCAAACTGCGGCTCGCGAGCCCCATGCAGCTCTTTGGCCCCTTGAGTGTGGCTTGGAGTTAGAACCACTTCTTCAAAATAGACTTGCCCAGGCTAAAAACTGACTTCTGCACATGGGCCATGAAGTTTCAATTGCACTGTACTTGTGTGCCTGCATGTGGTATTTTGTGGAAGAGCCACACTCATGGGGCCAAAGAGCCCCATGTGGCTTGCGTGCCACAATTTGCCGACCACTGCTATATAGGATTCATATATGTTTACCAGGCTTATATACTCTTGGTGGATCAATCCCTTTAGTGTTATGTAGTGACCTTTATTGTCTCTTGTGATAGCCTTCATTTTGAAATCAATGTTGACAGATATGAATATTGCTACACCAGCTTTTTTTTCATTTCCATTTGCATGGAAATTTTTTTCTCATCCTTTCACTGTCATCCTGTGTGAGGATCGTGCCACTTACCGGCTTAAACTCACAGGTGACTCTCCTACATGTGCAGCCCTCGCACTGCCTGGCCCAGCCCATGTCTCCGGCCCAGCCCTCCCGCTCTCTCAGGCATCTGTATTCTCAGAGGCACACCAGTGAAGCGTTTCCCACCTCCACACCTTTGCATTGGCCGTTCCCTCTGCTGTTTGCCTGGCTCACTCTTTCCCACCCTTCAAACTTCAGCCTGTCTCTTCTCTTTACAGAAGGGCACCAACTTGTTCTTTCATGGCTTAGTTTTGAAAGAAGCTCTTGTCACAAAAAATCTGCAATTATATCATCTTATTATTGGCTTATATAGTTATTTGTGTTTATCTCTAGACCAGTGTTTTTCAACCTTTTTTGGGCAAAGGCACACTTGTTTCATGAAAAAAATCACGAGGCACACCACCATTAGAAAATGTTAAAAAATTTAACTCTGTGCCTATATTGACTATATATAAAGTAATTCTCTTAAATAGGAATCAAATAAACACAAAGAAAGTATTTTATAATTACTTTATTATGAAATATTAAGTAAACAAAATAGTGAAAAATTATAAAATTCTTGTCTTGTCTGCACCTACGGCACACCAGGCAACATCTCGCGGCACACTAGTGTGCCGCGGAACAGTGGTTGAAAAACGCTGCTCTAGACAGTAAGCTGCTACTTCAGGGACCACTCTCTACCTGTAGCAGGAACTGAAACAACGTAAATGAATGTCTAAATAAGTGACAGAGCTTTCTTGAAAAATAGTAAAACAGCAACCATTAGTTGCTATCAATTGAGTGCTAAGCACAAAAAAACTTTCCGTATACTGTCTCATATTATAGTCCCAATTTAATGTGAGAAAAAGGTGGCTCATAGCATTTTAAGGATTTTGTGGTGCGAATTAAAAACTGGTGTAACAGTTGTTGAGAATGTGTCACTGTGGAGTGAATATCAAAATTTACCAGCGATATTAATAGTACAGGTCATAAAATATCAAACTATTGAAAAATCTATCAAAATAATATCCAGATAGTTGAGCTTTTATCAAAATCAGTCCCTACCCCATTCCTGCTTGACTCACATTTCTTCAGAAGTTACTTCTTAAGCAAAATCTTCTTGGAGATACAGAAAGGTGAAAAACTCATTTTGTGATGCAAACTGAAATCTGCTTGGCTCCGAAGCCTGTGTGGGTGCCCTGTGTTTTTATTGCACCCCGTTTTATTGCGTTCCACACAACGCCTGTCTCACAGCTGAAAGCAAGGCCCTCCACCGGCCCGAAGACTCGGACGGGCTCTCAGGGGAGACTGCTCTACTGGCAGTCTGGAACCCAGCTGCAATAGCTCCCAGCCGTGCCTATATTTTCCTTTATCCCATACTCCCCTGACTTCTGCTATTTGAATCCTCAATTAGCTAAATATTACAGAAACATCTACTAGCCTGAGTCAAAATTATCAAGTGTGATCTCATTTCATCCCTCAGCAACCCTATGAGGTATGAAGATCATTGCTATGTCCACGCTCCAGGTGGGGCAATAGGAGTCAATTATTTTAGTCACAGTCTTGAAGCTGGTGGTAGAAGCAACCTCAAACAGATGTGATGACTCCAGAGCCTCCACTTTGAGTTCGTTGGTCCCTGTCTGACATGCTCAGAGAGCTCCGGGGACTGCCTCCGGACTGCCCTGGCCTTCGCGAGATGCATGGCCGGGACCTCATGGGCTGCAATCTCACATGTCTGTGCCATCGTGATCCTTTCTCAAAGGAGGCTTTGCACATTACTTACTTGCAGGGGCTTTGAGGTCACGTAAACCTAGGCTGGTGTCTTCTGCCGCTTCCCATCTGTGTGACCCTGGATAAGTCATGTGACCTCTCAGATCCATGGAGACATGACAGTACTTACCCACCCCTTATGGAGTAGTGAGACAATGAGATAAAGAATGTAAAACACTTCGATGGTGTTTGTCACAGGTTAGTGTTAACAAAGATCAGAGCCATTGTGATGGTTAAGATCATAAACATCTTTTAGTCCTCTATTTAATTTTTCCAGAAGAAGAAGGTTTCAAAGGCAAAATTCTTATCTATTTCCAACCTTTTAAGCTAGTAACCTAGGTGGTGATGCATCCACTGTGTCTATCGCTTGACGAAGGAAGCTTGGCATTTGTGAGCAGGTGAGCTTGTCACTCATGGAGATAAATAACAGGCTTCTCGTGCACTAGTGGAATATTTGGAATCTACTAAGAACTAGCCATTAAATCTTATAATTATTGTTCACAGACCTATTCAAAAGTCAGAAGACACCATTATTTTATTAAAAAAATATCCAATTTTTGCCATAGATATTTGCCTTTGTGTAACTAAAAACGAAGATAAATTTTAATTGCTGTCATTATAAGTCCCATTCTTTTTGGTGGGATACATTTTAAATGAACACTAGGAAATTGAATCAAGTGGGCTTGGAAAAATATTAAACATGAAACTATTCCAAATCCCCTTTATTAGAAGGAAATGCAGTTGATTATTGAAATACAAGGGAACAAAGCATACCATTCAACACTGCTGACAATCACACCTAGGCTATCATGAACACAGGTATGCATATACCCTTGGACTCCTGACTTGCAATTATAAGATGTTCCCTACAAAAACCTCCAAAGACACATGACCGGCACTAGCCTAAAATACATGTTATTCCATTGAGAACCCAGAAAACAGGTGTCAACATAAAATGAACCTGAACTTGCACACAAAATATTATGAAATATTACAAAAGGGCATAGTTCTAAAGAATGCCTCAACATGATTACAAATATTTATTTAGTTAATTTGAATTCTTTAGTCTAAAACATCCTACTCACTTATCCATTCCTGCTTTAATTACATTTTTGTCAAAAGAGTATAGGGATTTATTTCCCAAAACTACTGTTTTCAGAAATGGTCTCAAACAAAAATAGAAACAGACACATACCTGAAACTCCCAGGTTGGCTTCCACAGCATAGCTAAGGAGTGTCTTTCCTGATGGCTCTTGCTTTACCGTTGTAGATTACCTCCAGTCACTCTACCCAAAATGTGGCCTAACCATGATAAAATATACTAGCACATTTTTTTTTTTTACAAATTATAATGACACAACATGTCAACTTAATACAAATTTGTTAACAGACTATCTTGCTGGGATATAATAAGCAAGAAATACTCATATAGTTTTATTTATATATTTTCAGCTCTCACATATAATCCTCCAATATTTTAACATTTTTTTTTTTTTTACAAAATTAGGGGAAATCACAGAATAAATTATTTTTTAAATCTGGTGTCTTATTTCACTATAAGGAGAAAATTTTTTACTTATTAAATTAATATTTCTTGACATAATTTTTTTATATTTTGTTCCAAGTTCAAATAGAACAGTCTGGAACAATAACTATCAATTCCAAATGACAAATGATGAAATTTTATCTGGGCAATTACTCTATAAAATAATCATTTTTATTCATGTTACAAATGAAAACTGAAATACAAGGAAGATAATTTGCAAATATACCATATGCCAAGCATTAACCTTGCTTTTAGAAATCCTGCCTTTACAAGAAGATCATACTTCTTTAAAATTGTAGGTAAACTTTACAATTTACTTGGGATTTAGATAACACTATTTTTGCTACCTTAAAAAATTGCTCTTGCCATATATCATCATCCTTCCTTCAGCTGCTCTTAGATTTTCAGGAAGAGATGAAAGAGTTACTTGTACTCATTTGTACTCATTGCTTCCCATTTTCCTTGAGTGCACTTTAATCAGGACTTTGCTCCAAACACTCCACAGAGATTGCTGTAACCCAGGTCATGACGGCCACCCACCGCTGTATCCAAGGATGAGTCCTGGTCCTCATCCTACTTGAGCTATCAGCAGCATTTGACACAACTGATTATTCCTTCCCCCTTTAATCACGTTTTGCTCTTGGCTTCTAGAAAAATCTTCCAGTCCTCTTAAGACCTGGGCCTCGCTGGCCATTTCAACAGCATGTAATTGGTGATGGCCAGTCAAAAAGAAAAGCCAGACCACCTATTTTTATTTTAGATTGAATATGTGGCAACCCTCCCTCTGAATTTTATTTCCTGCCCTTCCCCAAATTGATATTTATATTTCAATTTATAATTTTATATTAGATAGGCTTACCTATTATTATAATTAACCCAAACCAAAGATATCAAGACAGGCACGTTTTGCTGTTTCCTTGGGCTTTCCCTCAAGGATCACTATCATACTGCTCCAACTGCAGGCTCCGTGTCCACGGCCGAGGCAAGAAAGTGAGCAGGGGTGGTGCTCTTCCTAGTTGCTCCTCAGAACCCCACAGACCTTTCACCCTAAAGGCAACTAGAAAGCATGTAGGTTTCCCAGACTGTTTCAGACTACAATCAGAAAGATAAGCTAGCTTTTGTATTTGTGAATCTATGGTGATTACTACATTTGACAGAAAAGAAAAGAACAAAAATATATTTTATAGCATGAGGTGGAAAACTTCTGTAAAGAACCAGATAGTAAATATTTAGAATTTGAAGATCATATATCTCTGTTGAAAATATTCAAGTCTGCCATTGCAGTGCAAAAGCAGGCATAGATAGTGTACAAACTAAAGGGTCTGATTATGTTCCTATAAAACTTTAATTACAAAAACAAGCAGTGGGCCAGTTTGTCCCATGTGCCATTCTGTGCTCACCCCTGCTTTCGAACAATAATTTGAACACACATATGTGCAGTCCATGTGTATCTTCAGAGTCCTCATCTGAGATGATGTCACTGACATTAAGAACCACACTGCCTGTCTGTGACCAATGTGCTAAACGCTGTATTTATCACTTCTCAGTTTTGTGGGTAAAAAACTAATAAGCAATAACAAAATTAATAAACAAAAACAGCCTCAAATGCAGCAAATGTTTGGTCAGGATTTCATTGTAGTAATAAACTATGTTTTATAACACATTTCTGTTATTTCTACAACAAAACTTTTGTGTGCAGACTTTGAGTAACTCTATGTTAACAATATTAAGTCATTTGAGAGGCAGAAGAAACATTTAATAGAGTCTGTAAAGTTGTTATGAGGAGGCTCATGTAAACATAGCCATAACACAAGAAAGAGCATATCTGTAAGAATCATGTCCTCACACACTTTGCCCTTGACATAAACAATTTTGAATGTTATTGTGAAGTTCTTCATGGGACATGATTATTGCCCTTAGGTATTCAGAAACTCTTAAACCCAAGAACATTTTCCTCAAGTATGGTATCATCATACTAGCTCAAAGTAAAAATGATTTTTAAAATAACTTAAAGTTGACCGTTCATGCGAAAAAAAAAAATCCACCCACAGATTAACCAGTGCTAAACTGTCTGAGTGAAGATATAAAAATCTGAAGAGAAAGCAACTAAGTCTACATTTAAAAACATGCCACAATGTATTTATAACACTATTTCCTATTACAAGCACCATCATTTCAAGCCTCTACTGAACAATCTCCTTCACAGAAATCACAGCAGGAAAGGTGTTTTTAAGTGTGCGAAGGTGATTTGTGCACCCTCCTCTAGCTAATGGAGCATTTTCAGGCATTTCCGATCTGGCATGAGGCACTCATGAATCTACTTTGTCTTATATCAACCTTCTACACTGTGACAATAACTGTTTAAATATTTTTTAAAGAGTTTAATCCTTATGCTAAAAAGAGCTCTTTTGGTGATCTCCTGAGACCAACTTCTGGCCCAGAGTTAGATACAAGCTCTACTATTTCATCTCCTTGCCATGTCTTCCTCCTTGTCTCCAGAAAATCTATAATATGTAATGATTTAGAATTAATATCCCAATTCCCCGGATCTTTTAATGCATTCACTTACACTTGGGGATCTGACCAAAGCATCTGTTCATGAATAGTGGAATGATTACCAAGTCCTGATGGGGAAGGCATGATGCCATCTCTTCCTGAAATACATCCCAGCTGAGAAATCAAATGCCTCGTGCCTGGATTTTTTTGTTTCAATTTTTTTTTCATTAACTATAACAGTCTTTTGGACATTTTCTTCCAAAATACCTCTCTTTACCATATTATGTCTGTTAAAAGGTAGAGAAAAAGACCCAGTATGTGGAACTTTCCTCATGCATCTATGCCAGGACTTCATATGAGAATTTAGCATCTGAATCAATTAATAGCCATTGCTTTTCCAAATTTAAGAAATGATTTTTAATTACCTTGGGCTTAACTGACATCTTCACATCCTCCATCTGCCAAAAACTTAATACGATATTCCTCTAGTGGTTCTAGTTAAAGTAGTTGATATCAGAGGACAGTATACAATCTCTATCTCACTGGTATGTTCTTCACTTTTCAAATATTCTACCCAATAGAAGATTTAAAATTTAAAAGCTAAATTAAGCTCGGCCAGTGCGGCTCAGTGGTTGAGTATTCTCCTATGAACCAGGTCACTGTTCCATTTCTGATCAGGGCATATGCTTGATTCCCAGTATGCAGGGGGCAAGCTGATCTGTTTCTATCTCATCGTTGATGTTTCTATCTCTATCTCTCCCTCTCCCTTCCTCTCTGAAATCAATTATGTATATTATATGTAAATGTATATGTGTATGTGTATGTGTATGTGCATGTGCATGTGTATGTGTATGTGTATACGTATATATACACAAAGTTAAATCCCTTCATGAATGAGATGCAATCTTGACAACTCCTTTCCTGTCCCCATTGCCTAAAGTAAGCCAGCTGCAGAGTAAAGTGACTCCTAACCCAACTCCCCTCTTGACAGTAGACAG
Organism: Pipistrellus hanaki; assembly: GCF_964339955.1. NCBI lineage: Eukaryota > Metazoa > Chordata > Mammalia > Chiroptera > Vespertilionidae > Pipistrellus > Pipistrellus hanaki. Next base: position 8,712,984 of record NC_140515.1, read on the forward strand.
CCAGGCAGAGCCGTTGACTTTGAGACAGGAGAAGAGGGCATGCCAGGGACCTTGACAGCCAGTGGAGCCCTGTCATTGTGTGTCTGGCTTGAATTTAAATTACT